>NW_026126514.1:5035000-5635000 GCF_943737965.1 Phodopus roborovskii | reverse complement strand
GTAAGCCAACTCCAACCTATTTTGTTTTTGTTTAAAACGAGGTTGCATACACATGGGCAAGCACTCTTCATGACAGGATAGATAACTAAGTAGATGACTGGAACCTAGTCCAGTTGACCTGTAACCCTCCAATACTTACATGTTATCAGCAAAAAAGCAATGGGCTTGCTTTTGCACCTGCTCCATCTCATCCTCTTTCCACCTAGAGCTTGGCTTTAGCATGTGCTTCCGGCCCAGGACCAGCAGCTGTAGATTCTTCTGGGCTAGGTGAGAGACTACATTCAGGAGCTAGAAAACATGGAGTCAAACAAAAAGAGTTCAAATAACAGGAAAGATTCTGCTAGCTGGTTCCTTCAGGTGAGTCTCAGAGTTCCTAGAAGGAAGAGACTAGCTCTTAATAATTTTCTATCTTCCAAAGCCTGAGGAAAGTTATAACTTAATGCCTTCTTTGTTGCTGTTTGTGTAACAAGAGCTCTCAAGTAGCAGAAGCTGGCTTCCAACTATGAAGTCAAGGATGAATTTGACCCCCCACACCTCTACTTACTAAACTCTGGGGTTATAGGCACACACCACCATGACCAGCTTATAAATGGATACCTAACCTCTGCCCAGGTCAGGCTATACTGGTTCTAGGTATTGGTTTCCAAAGACAGACTAACGAAGTTGTTTTTAAACTGACTCCTCTAGAGTTCCCCGAGATAGTGGTGGGACTCAGAAGTCACTACCCCAACTCTGAAGAAAAAATAAAATGTGCATGTATGTATGTATGTATGTACACACACACACACACACACACACACACACACACACACACTTGTTTGTTTTAATCTTTCAAGATAGGGTTTCTGTGTAGCACTAGCTATCCTGGAACTTGCTCTGTAGACCAGGCTGGCCTTGAACTCAGAGATCCACCTGCCTCTACCTCCCAAGGGCTGGGATTAAAGACCTGTGCCACCATTGCTCAAAATTATTTTTAACAATTAAAAAAAAAATTCTCATTATGCTGGGTGGTGGTGGTGCACACCTTTGATTCCAGCACTCAAGAGGCAGAGGCAGGTGGATCTCTAAGTTTGAGGCCAGTCTGGTCTACAGAGCGAGTTCCAGCACAGCCAGGGCTACACAGTGAAACTGTGATGACTCAGAGGGTAAATGTACTCGCGCCATCAAGCCTGTCGGCCTAAGTTCAATCCCTAGACCCCACATAATGGTGGAAGGAGGGGATCAACTCCATGAAGCTGCCTTCTGACCTCCACATATGAGCTGTGGCAAATCCCCTACCACAAAAAGAATAAATATTCTTCAGAAATAGTTTAAAAATATAATTTTTTTTGCTTCAAAATTAGGCAGCAACTTCTGTACTTACTCAATAGTTATTTCTTAGCTTTCTCCATGTGGAAAGCACATGGCCATTATCATAGTGTACAAGAGTTTAAAGACATACCATTTCTAGTGAGACAATAACAATATTTTTCTTACTTGCCTATCAAGCCTAGGAAAATACAAGTTCTGATTGTACACATATTTGATGGTTAATAAACACATTTTGATTAGCTGAAGAATATGCCCAACACTGGGCACCAGGCATGGATGTTGGTCCATGCCTGTAACCCCAGCAGCATTCAGCCACCTGAGGCAGTTGAGTTCAAACTGGACTACGTGAGTTTCAGGCCAGTGTGAGATATACCAAAAGATCCCATATCACTAAACTAACAGCAACAATGATGATGATCATAAACAAAAATTATGATTCATCAATTCACACACTTCAAAAGACATTAAAGGTGCCTTTCCTTCAGAATGTACTTATTTCCCCCCCCTCTCTCTCGTGTGTGTGTGTGTGTGTGTGTGTGTGTGTGTGTGTGTGTGTGTGTGTGTGTGTGTAAGAGAGAGAGAGAGAGAGTAAAGATAAAGGACAACTTGTAAGAGGTGATTCTGAATTTTCACCAAGTAGCTCCAGGGATTGAACTCAGGTTATTAGGTATAGATGGCATCTCCTCCATTTCGTTAAAACTACACTGAAATTACAGATTATTTTCTTTGAACATAAATTCAAAGTGGGAATTGGACCCATTAATGGTGATGACAATTACTTTAAAAATTTGCATAAAATTTAACATAAAGTTATTACAAACATATATTTAAAATGTTAAAGCACATGCTGAAGTCAAAAATGGTGCTGCATACCTATAATCCCCAGTATTTCAGACACTGAGGCAGGAGGTTCTAGGAGGTTCTCACATTCCAGGCCAGCCAACCCGAGCAACTCAGGGAGAGCCTGTCTCAAAGATGGCACAGCACCTGTGGGGCAACACGAGCTCTGTGGTTCAGTCCTTGGCCCCAGAATCCAACCACACAACCCCACACTGTGTGATTCCTGTGTTTCAACCTTCCATGAAAGCACGGTCTAAAGAACACAACTGAGCTTTCACAGACATGCCCTGACTGGAACAGTCCAAGTTAGGAAGAAGAGAAAAACCATAGCTTCAACTACTCTGGGGTGCCATCTTGTGGTGGAGAGATCTGTAATCAACAATGTTTTGAAAGCAATGAAAATAAGAGAATAAAAGACAGTTTTTTTTGTTTGTTTTTTTTAAAGGTGAATGGGTAGCATAAAGGTAACTGAAAATTAGACAGTCTGGCTATGAAAAGCCTGTGAAATAAATTGCAAGCTGGACTGAGTAGGCTGGCTCAAAGTCATGGGCATACCCAGAATAGCAAAGAAAAAGAAAATTTAACTTAATTGTATGCTGGATCAAAAATAAAACTGAGTCAGGTGTGCTGGTGCATGCCTGTAATCCAAGCACTCAAGACACTGAGACACTGAGTATTGATAGTTACAGGCCAGCATGTGCTATACAGATAAATCTTGTTTCAAAACCAAAAGAAATCAAATCAACCTAGGACTAGAGTTATAGCCTTATACAGTAATTAATTACTATACATAGCTGACTTCCTTGAATGATAAACTACAAACTGTAAGATGAAACAAACTCTTTCCAAGTTGCTTATCACAGCAAAAGAAACCATAAGACGGGCTGGAGAGATGGTTTAGAGGTTAAGAGCACTGACTACTCTTCTAATGGTCTTGAGTTCAATTCCCAGCAACCACATGGTGGCTCACAACCATCTGTCATGATATCTGATTGCCTCTTCTAACATGCAGTACAGAACACTATACACATAATAAAATCTTAAATAAAAAGAAAGAAAGAAACCATAAGACCCTGGGCAGTGGTGGCACATGCCTTTCATTCCAGCACTCAGGAGGTGGAGGCAGGCAGATCTCTGTGAGTTCAAGACCAGCCTGGTCTACAGAGTGAGTTCCAGGACATCCAGAGCTGTGACACAGAGAAATCCGACTCAAAAAACAAACAAACACACACACACACACACACACACACACACACACACACACACAAAAAAAACCTAAACAAAACAAAAAAACAAAATAACCCAAATGTTACGCTAACTAAAAGGAACTCACTTCTGATTTTGGGATTGTGTTTTCTGTGTTCCCTACTATTTCACCATGGTCCATAAAACCCTGAAGGAACAACCCTCTAAAATGCCAGAAAATTGAGATCAAACTGAAGGCCAGTACTGATGTAAGTATCTTCTAGCTTGGCTTCCACTTTGATTATTTTATCTCCTGTAGAAATGGATACTAGATTTTTAAAGAACCTCATAAATCACATGCCTACTTTGGCATAAAACTGATCAAAAATAGTTTCTGGGTGTAGGAAAAACTACAATTAGCAGGGCTTCATGTGTTAGAAATAACTGTGAGCAGGGAAGTTCAGGAATAGAAAAGAGGAGGGTGGGAGTGGGGGGAAGCAAAGGTCAAGACGTCTGAGTATCCTAAATAGCAAATGTAGTTCCTGTCCATGTTCTTCCAATGTCTTTCAAAAATAATTTCACTAAGATGGCGTTGGTGACACACACCTTTAATCCCAGTACTTGGGAGACAGAAGCAGGTGGATCTCAGTAAGTTCGAGGCCAGTCTGGTCTACAAAATGAGTTCCAGGATAGCCAGGACTATTAAACAGAGAAACCCTGTCTTGAAAAACCAAAAAAGAACAAAATTAGAATAATTGTATTAAGCCGGGTGGTGTTGGTGGTGGTGGTGCATGCCTTTAATCCCAGCACTCAGGAGGAAGAGGCAGGGAGACTTTTGAGTTTGAAGCTAACCTGATCTACAGAGTGAGTTCCAGAACTCCATGGCTACACAGAGGAACCCAGTCTCTATATAACAAAACAAAAAGTATGTGCTTGCATGTATATGTGTGTGCGCGCGTGCGTGCATTCATGTGTGTGTGTGTGTGTGTGTGTGTGTGTGTGTGTGTGTGTGTGTGTACACGTGTATGTATATGCAGGGACAACTTTCAGGAGTGAGCTTTTTCTTTGATCATGTGGGTCCTAGGGACTGAATGCAGCTAATCAGGCTTAGTGGTGAGTGGTCTTCCCCACTAAGCAATCTTATAGACCTCTTTTAATTTCCCTTTCTGCAGGTTCTTCTTCTACTTCCCGGGGCTGTATGAACTAGAGATCTTCAAAAATTCTAAAGCCTTTGGGATCTGTTATCTGCAAAAAATTACATCAGATCCTCAGCAAGATAATAATATATATTCCACATACAATATTCATTACTCTGCCAGGCATGTGGTACACATCTGTAATGACAGCATTGGCAGAAAGACCTTGAGTTCTAGGCTAGCCTAAGCTATCTTGTTTAAAAAAAAAAAAAAAAGATTTAAAAGGTGTAGTGGCACAGGCCTGTAATCCCAGCACTTGGGAGATTGAGATAGGAGGCTCTTAAATTTGAGGCTATTCTGTGCTACAAGGTGAGTGTGGAACAACCTTACCCTGTTTGAGGACTCTGCCTCAAAACAAAATAAAAATTTGGATTTTTTTTTAAAAAGCAGCTTATATGCAGTTGCTTGGTAACTTTCTTCTCTAGTGTTTGTTCTTCCTGACCCCCCGAAGCCCCCAGTACTGGATGGACTGAGCCTAGGTTCTTGTGCACAAGGCAAGTTCTCCACTACTGAGATATATACCTAGGACTCTTTTTCAAACACTCCAGACAGGGTCCATTGCTTAAACTGGCCTTAAATTTATCCTAGGGAAGACTTAAATTTCGATCTTTTTGCCTCAGCCTCTGAGGAGCTGGGGATATAGACCTTCGCCTGTGTAACCAGGCCTGACTTCTCTTTCCTCTTGCAACTAATGTAATGTAACTGTCCTTACAGAATTTTCCACATTCAGATACTGCTGATTTTATCCCCCTGGTATCAGGAAGTATACCACCCAACCTGATATGATTTCTAAAAATTGGTGGCTGGCCCTAGAGACTAGTTTGGATGCAAAGTATTTAACATTGTGGCATGCCTGTATGCAGGTGTGTGTATTACAGAGCATGATCTTGATGGTGGACAGGCCAGTTTGTTCATCAGCATCACTGAGAAGCTGCTCAGTAAGTTCCTAGACAAAAGCTGTCAGGGATGCAGATCTAAGGGCAATTATCTCCTAACCTTACGGACATGGCTACTAAATGACTAATACAATATAATAACTGCTAGGAGGGAGTGTAGTCACACTCAAGGAAAGTAACATGGTCAGGGATATTCCCACAGAGTAAGTGACAGATAGCACAGCCGAGTCTCCAAATGAATTACCCAGACAAGGAATGGGGGTTTCCAAGGACAAGGAGCATCATGTTCAGAAGATCATCAGTGTGTTGAGTTCAAGGAACTGAGCTCAGGCAGAGGTTCAGGAAGATGACAGGGAGAACACCTAACACGAAGGGCACAGGGCACAATCACAGGAGGTCTTTTCCTGCCTGAAAACAGTCGGGCAGATGGAAGGATTTAGAACAGGGACTGCCACTGGAGATGTCAAGATTCTGGACTGCACCAGAACGGGGGCTTATTAGGAGGTGTCTGCAGCAACCTGGGCAGGAAACAGTTATGCAAATGGTAGAAGAGATGGAGGGCACCTTCAGAGCTGGAAACAGAGCTTTGAACAGTCACTGACTGGAGGTGGGAAATAAAAAGGAGGACAAATTAAGTAAGACCTGGACCACTGGATAGATGATGGTTCCCAAGCAGGGTCCCGAGAGAAGGAAGCTTGGACATTCCTGGTAGGAGGTGTCTAGTGAGCAGCCAGTATGAAGCTTTAGATTTGGAATAAAATGAGGACTGTAGTGGGAGGAGCCATCAGAAAGTAGGGGAGCTTTCATGTGACAGGATAAAGACCTAAAAGGGAAGAAAGCAGAGGCTGCAACCAGAGGTATGCTGGGAAATACAGAGAGAGAGAGAGAGAGAGAGAGAGAGAGAGAGAGAGAGAGAGAGAGAGAGAGAGAGAGAGAAAGAGAGAGAGAGAGAGCAGGAAGGCATGTCAACAGGAGTGTCTGTGTCAGTGCTGCAGAGGCACCGTGAAGGACTAAGATGTGGCCTGCAAATGCATATAACCAATCGGATGGTCCACAGCACACAGCACTGAGTCCCGTTGCTTCCCTAGACCCCATGTAAGATTGCTTTATTTTCAGGTTTGAGCACAACACCTACAGATTTAAGGAGAGGCGAGGAAGAACCCTCCCCCAGGAGTGGACAGGGCTCTAGGGAGGAACACCCGAAAATTGCTTTGTGTAGACATTGTCACATAAGCAGAGCTCTGTTTTGCTTAGCAAACAATCAGTTCTATTCTTCATTCAGACCAAGTGGTACAGCCTCTTCAAAACCTAACTACATATGCATATACACACACAAACATACACACATGCACACACACACGCACCCATACACTCACAACTGCCTTAAAGACAACAGACTTTAGGATATTTTGATCAGAAAAGGTCAACAGGCATGTACTTGTTGGAAGAAAGTACCTGAGAAAGAATCTGGTGATAGGGAGGAAGCGTTAGGATGGATTGAACCCAGCAAAGATAATGTCAGTGTGTTGTATGTGTAGAAGAGTGGTCCTTCCTCCTGATAGCTCTTTTCTGAGGCCCGGGCATAGGAATTACTACATGACTGCAGATATGATAACCGAGAGAAGAGAGTTCTCCAGAGAGCAGGATCAGATAAAGCCCAGGTGTGGTTAGAGGCCAGCAATGCCTGTAGGTGACAGGCATCCTCCCTGTGTAAGAACACAGGGCATGGGGAAGGTGGTCATGAGACAGTGTGTTTCTGGTTCCATATTACCTTCTGGTAATATACTTTCAGGTGAAATTATGAGTGAAGTCAGTCACCCATGATCACACTTCCCATTTAATATGAGCAACCAAGTACATGATCCCAAATTCCTATCTGCATGACTGGTGGTTTGGGGTTCTGGCCCCAGGAATTCCAAATTATTTATTTGCTGAGATTTCTTTATTTGCAAAAATAAATAATGTACCTTCCATTTATGAATCTCCTTCTCTTCCATTAACTTTGTGTCATAAAAACTTATGTTGACAGGCAATGATGGCACATGACTTTGATCCCAGCACTCAGGAGGCAGAGGCAGACAGATCTCAGTGAGTTCAAGGTCAGCCTGATCTACAGAAGAGTTCCAGTATAGTCAGAACTGTTACACAGAGAAACCCTCTCTTAAAAACCCAAAAATATAAAATTATCATGTCATCATTAACAAAAATGTAAAGTTACATCATTTACATAAAATTTCTTCATATGTAAAAACAAAATAGTCTTGCATAATTTTTACTACCTCATAGAAAATTATGAAGGAAGTCAATAGTGTTTTCTCATTTAAGAATGAGGAAGTAAAAAGAAATATGGCACTTATTCAGAATATTCCTCTGTGTTTATGTAGAGAAAAGTATCTATCTATCTATCTATCTATCTATCTATCTATCTACCTACCTACCTACCTACCTATCTCTGTCTGTCTGTCTGTCTATCAGTGTGAACTGCCACATGGGTACTGGGTATGCAACCCAGGTCCTTTGCAAGAGTAGTAAGTGCTCTTAACTGCTGAGCCATCTCCCCAGTCCTAAAAGTTCTTAAAATTACTTGGCTTTCAGGGAAAGTTCTCCCTGGCAATGTCACCTCATTTTAGTGACTTTATGAAGCAACTGGCAAGGATTTGATGATGAAGAGCTTCAGGGAGGGCATATGTTAGTGCTAGATGACATCATCTTCTTTTCTTTTTTTCTTTCTTTTTTTTGTTTTTGTTTGTTTGTTTTGTTTTGAAGACAGGGTTTCTCCAGCCCTACAGGCTACAGCCAGGATATCTGAATCTTCTTCGAATCCCCCCTTACCAGCAGGAAGTAGTTTGGAAAGAACGACGCCCAAATTACCAAATATTGTGTATATGTTTGTTTTCATTTAATTGGACTTTGTTATATAAAATTAAATAAAAAAAAGAGGAAAAAAAAAAAAAGACAGGGTTTCTCTATATTGCTTTGGAGCCTGTCCTAGAACTTGCTCTGTTGACTAGGCTGGACTCTGAACTCACAGAGATCTGCCTGCCTCTGCCTCCCGAGCTCTGGGAGTAAAGGTGTGTGCCACCAACACTCGGCTTAGATGACATACATCATCGTGAGCGTTCTCTCCTTCATGAATTACTGGTGAGGGAGAGGGCAGTGAGGGAAGCTGTACTTCATGTCAGTTTTAGTTAGAAGGCACACTCTAATTCGACCTAACCTGTTAGGGTCCAGTGTCCCTTGGATAAAGCATTCCCTAGTAGTTTCTGCTACTGCTATTTCATGTGTGAATAGTTCTTCAAGGATCATGGGAAGCTCAGGTTCCTGAACTTGGTTATTTTTTTTTTTTTTCTTTCTTTATAGACCCTGGGGTAGAAGGGAAGCTGGGTTAAGTGGAAACCATTCTTACCAAAAATGGCCTACAGCTGTTACTAGTGAAAACTGGGACTGGATGGAGAGTCTGAGGGTCAAGGCATCATGTATTTGACAGACCTAAGCTCTTTTTTCTTTCTTTCTTTTTTTTTTTCCTATTTTTTTAGATTATACCTAAGTTTTTGAAGGTCTTGTTTTCCCAGATAAACCATGAGAATGTGTACACCAAGGAGGATGTAACAGGATGACCTGCCTCTTCTTTACACTGTAGTTCAAAGCTTGAGCTGTAAAAGGCAAGTAAACTAATTTTAAATAGAACCCACAGTTGAAGAGAACATCTCAGTTATTTACAAAAGGAGACATTCAAAGCACCAGAGACAACAGAGGTCTTTACAAGAATAACCACAAAATGGCCTATGTACATTTCCAGCATAAAGGGTCACCACTTTCTAATAACAGTTACCCAGTTGTTGGGAGACTAAAGCCAGGAAGTGCTTCACCATTTTCTATGTGATGCTTCCCTGCAGATGACCCCCTGGTTGTGGTTGATGGCACTGGGCAGCAGCAGACAGGGTGGGTGGTGTTTCTATTCAAACGGGCATATTTCAGGATATCAAGGAGTTAAGTCAGATGAGAGAATAAAAGTAAACAGAATCTTTCACGTGCAGTTGTTCATTTTGACAACTGTTTCTCATAAACTAGAAATTTTGGAGACAGAGGAAAATGAAGAACTCTAAGGCAGTGCAAGGCCACAGACAGGCTTGGAAATGATGCTCTGTACTCCCTACATTGCTTACAGCAGAGCAGACGAGGGAAGTTGTAACTTAAACTAGTATGTGGTGTTTTCCACTTGTTTCTGTGCTCCTGTTGCCTCCTGCGGATTATCCACAGCCCTGTCTTGATCCTCCTTGTTTTTCTACTGAGCTAAGTTTTTGGATGCGAATGCTTGTGACAATGACTCTACTTCTCAAGTGGCTGCCATGTTCAGCGTTTTTCTGTGCACTGTTGAAAATATCACCATGTAAACAGAGTGCAGGAAACCTTTTAAAACTGTGGCCTGAAGTTTCTATATCATGCTTGTATTTGCCTGCTGTCCAGCTGATGCGCAGCAGCCTTGGTTTCCCACTGACAGAGGGTGCCTGCAGGCAGGAGGATGGCTTTTTCAAAAAAGGAGATTAATAACTCTATTTTGTTGAAACTTTTCAAACTTTATATTTCATGGAAGAGAGATCACTCGATATTGGAAGATGAGAAGCAGAACCCAGGGCAAGCCAGGAGAGGGAAGCCTTCAGTGGGTGTATACAAACTCCACGAGCTTGTTTGTTAGGTGGGGCAGTTAAGAGGGGAGAAGGTGAGGTTGAACTGAGGCAGAGTCTACCTCCATCTCTATGTGTACATTTAAAGAGACTGACTCTAAATGTCTTGGGAGAGTATATACACTGTATTCTATTACTTCATCCTGAAGTCATAAAGATCCTGCTGCTTTAAGACTCATGTATCCTGTGTTTATTTTAGGGAGATTTCAGTGACCTCATCTTATCCTCAGTGAATGAAACAATTCTGTTGAGGAGGAGAAATACCATTCCTGCCTTGGTTGCATCCTGTCCAGTGTGGGATGTGTTTCCTGGACACCGTCTGCTCTGGCCACTAACACCCACGAGTCTAACCTTTCAGAAAATGATCAAATTGTTGGCCTTGGTGGATCCTCAGCTAGGAGACCCAGAGCTGTCTAGAAGACAGATTTTGTTCTTGACTCAGTGTGACTTTTCTCTAAGTACTTATACACATTCTTTGTCTTTTTAATGTCTCTACAAGGTATCTGTGTCACTTTTATTGGGAGGTGAGGGAAGGTAGGTAGTTTGAATACTGAAAGCTAAGTTTAGGAATATTGAGCTAATTTATTCTGAAGCATTCAAAATCTCACCCCCAAAAGGTCTATAAAGATTTCTACAGGGGCTGGAGAAATGGCTCAGAGGTTAGGAGCACTGCCTACACCTCCAGAGAATCTGGGTTCGATTTCTACCAGTTCCAGACTCCTCTGGGGGTACTGGGCATGCATAAAATAAGCAAGTGGCCAGATTTGTAGTGGTGCAGGCCTTTAACCACAGCATTTGCAGGGCAGCTAAGGACAATTAACTAGTCTACATTGTTAATTCTAGAACACCCGGAGCTACATGGTGAGATCCTGTCTCAAAAAAACAGAACAGAACAAAAACAAACAATAACAACAAAAATCCAAAGCCCCCAAATCAAAACTAACAGAGCAAGATCCAGGACAGCAGGGCTACACAGAGAAAGCATGTTTTGAACACCCCCCCCAACCAAAAACCCGAAAAACCAATAAACAAACAAACAAACAAACAAACCAACCAACAAGAAAGCTAGAAGTGCGAATATTTTAAGAGTGACCCTGAAGAGCTGGTTTGATGGCTCAGTGGGTAGAGGCATCTGCTGAGCAGGTCTGACCATCTAGGTCCCATCCCTGATCTCAGACGACCCTGATCGCAGGTGGGAACTGAATCAAAGTTGTTCTCGATCTCCATGTGGCCATGGCTCATTCCTGCCTATACTCCCCCCTCTCCCCAATAATAAATGAAAACTTAAAAGAGTAACACTGCAAGCCTGAAGAACTGTCTTCAAAATTCTGAAAAACAACTTATTTCTAATATCTTTCCATATATATTTCTAATAGTTAGGTCTCTATTCAGTCACAGGTATGTATGTTTGAAAACATGAAAACTGTCAACAGTTTTACTTTCCATGCATCCCCTCCCTTAAGAAAACTCCTGGAGAGCCACACCCAGTGGCCCAGTGCTTAGGAGGTGAAGGCAGGAAGACCAGAAATTCAAAGCCAGGTTACTTGAGACCCTGCCTCAAATACTCCTCAAAAAGAAAAGTGGATTCTGGATAATCTCTGACTCGGTGGTGATATATTGTTTATGATTTATTAAAGCTTGCTGGGAGATCAGGGAAGCAAAGCAGCTGGCCATCAGCTCTCACCTCAAGCTCAGGCTGAAAGGGCTGATCCACACTCCAGCTCCTCACCAAGTCTCAGACTGCTGCCTCTCCTCAGCGTGGCTGAAGAATGAATGCCCCTATCTTCAGTGTGGCTGGAGAATACTCCTACTGAAACCTGAAACTCTGCTTCTATCTTTTATACCCCTCTAGTGCTGGAATTAAAGGCCTGTGATCTGTTAACTCTTGTAGACTGATTCAATCTCATATATCCCTGGGTGGCCTTGAACTCAAAGAGATTTGTCTACCTCTTAATCCTGAGTTTTAGGATTAAAGGTGTGTACCACCACCTCCTAGTTTCTGGCTGCTGGGATTAAAAATGTGTGCTTGGCTTCTATGGCTTGTGGCTGTCTGCTTTCTGAATCTTCAGGCAAGCTTTAATCAATCATAAATAATATATCACTACAACTAACCCAAGACAGGAAGACAAGAAACACAATCCAGGCCAGGAAGAGGCATAGGAACCCCCAGGAGGATGCTAAATTGTGTAGATACCAGTTACTATGAGTGCATCCTGACTGGAAATGGATCAAGAGATGGCCCCTCTATCACCAAGACCGCACTGGCACCACAATGTCATTCTGAAAGCAGAATGCCTGATGCCTGTACACGGCTTGCATTAACTAGAGTTCACATCCTCCTCAACACACAAGGCTGCCTCCACCACTCAAGCCTTGTGTGTTATTGAACTTTCAAGGACGTTTAGTTTTGCTTTGCTCTTGAAAGATAGGACATCCTATGTGAAAATATTCTATTGGAAGTTGAATACCTGTTCCAAACAGTCCTGCACACAGCACAATCTGTTCCCAAAGATATATAAGACTGGGAACTCTGGCTCCCCAAGGCAAGGGCTCCAAGTAAACCAAGCCAGATTATGAGCTAAAGACTGTGTCTAGTATATTACCTCCCTAACAGAAACAGTACTGTCCTCCTCACACAGCTAACACTTAGTCCATCACTCAGTTTCCAAAACCTAAACAACAGAATATGGGAAAATTATTCACATAGAAGTCAAGATCATATCCTGCAGCTGGGGTAGGGACAGGGGAAGTGGTGGGGAGGGAAGTACATAGGACGTTTTATAGCCCACCTGCTGGGTCCAGACATGTAATGTCTCTTTAAACCACATACATGCATTTAAATAGTTTTCTCTATCAATGATACATGATACACACCTATCCTCCCTATACTCTGTAGGTTGTGAATCAGAAACTACAGGAGATTCTCAAGATTCCACCTTTTTTTTATTATTATTAAACAAAAATATAGTCAACCGTGTCAACTGTGGGGGCTCAGCTCAAGCAGAGGCAGGAAGACCACGGTAATTTCCACATCATCTAGGACCAGAGATGGTTCCCTGGCTAAAGGGCACTTGCCGTCCTTCCAGAGGACTGGTTCCAAGCACCCACATTAGGCAGTTCATAAACACTGTAACTCCAGCTCCTGGGAAATCCAACATCCTCTGCTGGCACATGTTAACACATACACAATCACACACCACAATACATACAAATAAAAACCGTAAAATTCCATTTTAAGCAAACACATTCACATACACACATATAAATAACAAACAGTAAAATTACATTTAAGTGGGTAGAGAGAGGTGCCTGCCACCAAGCCTGACAACCTGCATTCAATCCCCCAGACACACAGGGGAGAACTGACCAAAAAGAGAATTGACTCCTACAAACTGTCTTCTGACATTCACACACATGCACATGCATGCACATACAAATTAAATGAACAGGAGCCCAGCATGGTGGTGCACGCCTTTAATTCCAGCACTTGGGAGGCAGAGGTGGGCAGATCTCTGAGTTCAAGGCCAGCCTGGTCTACATGGTGAGTTCTAGGACAGTTAAGGTTACATAGAGAGAACCTGCCTCAAACAAACAACCCAAACCCAAACTAAACCAATTAAATGCATAAAATACAATTTAAAAATATTTAAATTGCAGGGCAGAGTGGGATGCCTCTACTTAATAGCAGCACTCAGGAGCCCACAGAGGTAGGTAGATCTTTGTGAGTTTGAGGCTAGCTTGGTCTACATGGTGAGTTCCTGGTCAGCCAGAGCTACAAAGTGTGTGTATGTGTGTGTGTGTGTGTGTGTGTGTGAGAGAGAGAGAGAGAGAGAGAGAGAGCGAGAGAGAGACAGAGAGAGACAGAGAGGGATGGAGGGAGAAAGAAAGAGGTAGATGATAGATAGACAGACAGACAGACAGATAGACAGCAAGCAAACAAAAAATAAAAACTCACAATTTCATATGTTTAAACCTATTCAGGTTTAGTAGTGTACATTGTGTCCTTGAGGCAAATTAATAGCCTAAGTTTCCCCATATGCAAAGTGTAGTTAAAAACAGGAGCAGAAGGTTAAGCTCTTATAGTTGTGTAACCATCATACTGTATGTGAAGAACATACAATGTCTGTTTCCTTACAAGTTAACACATCTCAGTCTTTAATTGGGAAGTTCCTTTGTGTTTCTCAGAGAAAAGATCAACCCAATATTAAATTCATATAAATATAGTTTCATATAACAGTGCAGGCTTAGGAACAGTCTTTAGAAATCCCCAGCCCTGTCCACCTCCCTCACTTCTGCTTTTCACAGCAGAAAAGAGGACCCAGCACTGGAAAGACAGGAAGCAATAATGGGGATGTGACTTGCAGGAGGCTGGCAGGGGGAATTAGAACATACTCAAGGCAGAAGCATGCTGGGATGAGTGGGCTCTCTCTGAAGGAGATGTCTGGGGAATCTTTTTCACAGGTGTCTACACAGAACAGAAGAATCTTCTACTCTTATTATGAATTCCTGGGCAATTATGGCATGTCCCAAAACTTTACAAGTTAGTGTTTCTATATATATCACCATCAGTCCTATGAATTTGGCATACTGCCTCCTCATTCTCTCTTTTTATATGGGGAAACTAAAGCTCAGCAAGGTTATGGAACTAGATCAAAGCCACAGGCCAGTAAACAGCAGAGGTGGGCTTCAAACATACAACATTCTAACCTCAAGCCCATGCTTCTAATCAGTAACAATCTTGTTCTGGGGAAACGGCATAGGAGGTAAAGGTGCCTGTAGCCTAGTCTGATGGTCTAAGTTCAATGTTCAGCAGACACACACAAAGTGGAAGGTGAGAACCGAAGTTGTCCTTTGAGCTCCATGTGAGACATGGCATGTGTGTACTCACATCCATGTACAGCAGAATAAATAAAAAATGTAAGTAGCATGGTAGTCCAGCACTGGGGAGGCAGGGAAAGGTGTTCTGCAATCTGTCAGGAAATCCTCACCATACACTGACTACCTCCATGCCACCCGAGCATCGCTGCACCAACTACATCCATGCCACTGGAAGGAACATCACCTTTCAGTGACCTACGTTTCAATGACATTTGCCTCCTTGTAGAGACCTTTCGAGTTTACTTCTTCCATTAACTCCATTCTGGAGAAGCCTAAAAAGTAAGTGAAAGTGAGGCTGGAACAGGGCCTTCAAACCTCATGTGCAATTAGGAAAGCTCTAACGGTGATCCAAAATAGAGCCCTTTTTCTGCACTGTTAGGAAAACTGGTGACAAAGTCCAACTGGTAGATCAGGTCTGTAAGCCCAGCAACTAGAGACTGAAGCAGGGGGGCTGCACGTTCAAGGCTGTCTGGGCTGCACAGTGAGCCCAAGTTCAGCTACGGCAAATTAGAGAGAAAAGTTAAAGAGGGGTTTGAGAGAAAAGTAAAGCATGAGTGAGGCCCTAGTTCAACACTCAGTACAGCACGCGTGGACATAGGGGTGGGAGTGGGAGTGGGGTAGGAGGGCAGACTAGGGAAGAGCAAGGAAAAGCAAGGCTATCTCCCAGAACAAAGCTAAAGAGCTAATGTCATCCATCATGTTAGTAAAGATCTAGGAAACAAAGTACTTGGAAAAATTAGTTTCCAAAGCACATTTAAACCCAACTATTCTTGGGCCTAATTGCTAACAAATGTAAAATGCATGACTAGGGAGTTTGTAAGTAGAAAACATTCCATCATTACACAACCCTAAACCTTTCCACCTGATTTTAACTATAACAATATGCAACACTTCTCAATGTTTCCGACCTTGTATGCACAAAGAGTTTCAGTCTTTCAATCCTTATTGCATTCTAACAATGAGTACCAACATCAGAGCTTTCTTAGCCGAATCCAGTTATTGTCTAAGTTGGCTGTGTGAGTAAGTACAGGAGACCTGGACTTTAAAGAGAGTCAAACAGCCACTGGTGAGGAACCCAATGGCCTGATTCCCACATCTCTTTTCCTAATACGTAAATTAAATGCAATGTAAAACAGTCTAGGCAAGCAGGCTTCTTTTCCTTCTTTTGGAATGGGGCGAGAACCCCTGAGACATGGTCATGTAGGCCAGGCTGGTGTCAAAGTCATTAAGTAGATGGGGGTGACTTTAATCTCAGGACCCCTGACTCTGCTTCCCAAGGGCTGGGGCTACAGACGTGCGGTACTAGATCTGGTCTCTGTACACTAATGAAATTTGTCTCTTTTTAATTTGTGTGTGTGTGTGTGCGCATGCTTGCACTTTGCCACAGTGTACCTGTGGAAGCCAGAGACAACTTATGGGAGTCAGTTCTCTCTTTCTATCATGTAGGTCCTAGGGATCGAAATCATGTTAACAGGCTGAGAGGCAAGTACCTTTACGTGCTAAGCCATCTTGTCAGCCCTAAACTTGTTTCTTTCTAAAAATCAAAATGCAAGGTATAACTAACTGCATGTCTACTGACCACAAATTGAGATGAAGAACTATTATATAATTCAGGGGGAAAAAACCCAACATGCTGTTGTGATTATTGTGAGAGGAAAATTATGAAAAAGAATTTGTGTTTCCTTATAAGAAAACAAAATTAAAAAATAAAAAACTGGGAGGTGGCTCCCTAGATAAAGTGGTGTGTTTGCTCCCTAGAACACGCATGGAAAAGGCTGGGCATGATGGTATGCACACGCAATCTCAGTGCGGTGGCCAGAGGGGGATTCCTGTGCTCAGCCAGCCTACCCTGCTTGGTGAATTCCGGGTCAATGAGGAACCCCAGCACAAAAAAAAAAAAAAAAAGAGGTGGAATGACAATTGGCTTTTTTACCCCCCCATGCCTGTCCATATATGCTCACTCATGTTTTTTAAAAATGAGAAAGAAAAACTAAGAAAGAGAAAAGTAAACAACCACTCAAAGGCTTAAAAAGCCCTTTAAGACTGCTGAAGACAAACAAGTTACAGTGATGCTTAGAGTAGTTTAGCATACCTTTTCTGAGAAAAGACAAAGGTACGTTATGTTATAAAGTAGCAATGAAAATAATTTTATGGTTGGGGGGTCACTACAGCATGAGGGTCACAGAATTGGGAAGGTTGAGAATCACTGTTCTATACCTTCACAAGACTGTTAAACATACACATTAATAGAATTTCTTGGGACTCACATATGGATGATTCTATATTCCACAGGATTTCTTCTATAGATGTTTGCTTTGTTTTGAGATGGGTTTTGCTATATGATCTAGGTGGATCACAGTTTGAGATTCTCTTTCTGCCACATGTCAGTGGCTAGGATTTCACAGATGAGCCCTGCTCAGCATTGAGTGTCTTCACGACTTCTCCAATGCACTTCAAAAGCAATTCACTGCACAAAGGAAATCTAACTTGCTCTAAATCCTGAACAATACAAATGGACACAATCATATTCCTTTTCAACCTGTCTTCTGCCTGGGTTACCTGGCACAGTTCATGTATAATTTCCACTAAAACAACAAAACCAAACACACACACAAAGTAGCTCTTTGATATATATATATATATATAAAATTGGTAATTGACTTCTCTGGGAGGACCACACCTACTCTCAACAACTGGATGTTTATCAGGATATTCTAGTTGAGAGGCATGAAAATAAAAAGTGGAAAATTCCCTGTAACCAAAACAAAATATATTACACACTTGATCCTTGGTGATATTTTTTTGTTTATCTGGTATAGCTTTAGGATTGTAATTGCTCACACAACCCACTAAATAAAAGACTGCTGGTATATATTCTCCTCAGATGAAGTTATAGGATGTTCCAAGGAAGTAAAACTATTTTTGTAGGAGTAATAAACTTGTATGGCTCAAAATCTAAAAGAAACCAAAGAGTATTGATGAAAATTTTCTCTCCTACCCTATCTCTTCACTCAGTTCCTTACCTCAAGGGCAAACGATGCTATCCATTTCCCAGGTGGCTTTCCAGCAAGATGTCTGCAAGCATGTGTGTGTGTGTTGGGGGGGGGGGATGTGGTGTGTGCTTTCTTTACCCAAATGTAGCGTTGTGTATATCACTTTTATATAGACCCTCGGCACCTGCCCCACTGTGCCACGTCCTTCATTAAGCTCTGCAGCTTTCTTGAGGACGTGGAAGCGTTTGAGGTGAGCAGATCTACAATTCTAGAGCAACTGTTCCTGTTCTATGTTCTCACTCTTTCTTCCAGCGTTGTCTTACAGGAATTACCTAACTTGGAAAAAGGTAGGTTCCACATCCTTTCACAAGCACAATGCAGGGCACCAACTCAGCACACAGCTGGCATCCAGTAAGTACTCAATAGTTAATGAGGCGACCCACAGCAAATCCATGTATAGGGAGAAGAACAGATTTTCAGTTAGGCATAGAGGCCAAGACAGTAATCACCGGGAGTCTGAGGCCAGCCTGGCTAGACAGGCCAGCTAGAACTATATACCAAGACCCTGGCTCTAAAAACAAACAAAAAACCCAAAGCCAAAATCCAAACAAAGGTATTCATCATGAACATATCTCTATTTACTTCCACAGTGAGGTCTATTTCAGAAAAATAAAAATAAAACCAAAACAAACTCCCATAATAACATCAAAATAAATAAAAAGAAAATAGATTTGTTCATGATGATTAAATAAATTATTGCTTACAAATCACTTTATACATAGTAGACTGTGCTTGTTAAATGAGATCTATCCTCCATTGTTTAAGTGTTTATTAAAGAATATTTTTTTTTTTTTTTCTGGGCTGTTAGCTCACATATATTCTCAGAACTCAATAGGTCAAAGGCAGGAAGCTTGCTAACAGTTCGTGACTATCTGAGCTAAGACTGAACTCCATCTTAAAAAAAACAAACAAACAAGCAAAAATTGACTCCAAGCACCTTGAAGGTCTCTGGATGTACACAGTGTGATGACAATATGTGGCATTTATGTTCCATAAGGAGCTCTGTTGAGACTTTGTGTTCTGTCCTTCTCCCCATGATTTCTAACTGCCTACAGTATTAATTGCAATCCCTGTATCAGGGAAGAGCTGGCTTGCTTGGGTTCCATAAGTGAACATTTCCTTCAAATTTGCCATGCCTTTGTGGAAATGAGAGGAAAGAGATGTATGACATTAAGCACTGATGGGGGAGAGGCTGCTATCTTTTAATACCATCTAAAACAGAACAGTGCTCCCACACATACACTAGTGTACCTCAAAAATGAACACGGTGCAGTCTTCCAATAACTCTTATGCACAGGTCACTGGCTTCATTCCTAATAATCTCTAGACAGACTTAACAAGGAAAGCAAACTTGGAAAGTTTATACAAGGGGCAAATGTCACCGAAACTCATGACATTGGAAAGTGATGTTCTTTCTATTCTAATGATAAGGATGTAGTCAAGGCACGGTGAAGATTTCCTAACACAGATTTCACAACAGATAGACACATACAATACTGTAGTGAAAGAAAACAGCACCTCTCCCAGCACCAGGGAGAGGTTTCATTACGGTAAAAGCTGAGCACCTGGTAAACTGATACCATATCGACAATTTCATTTCCCAGAAAGCAGATCAAACAACAGAGAGAATGTCTAGTCAGGACTACCATGGCTGACAGGGAGGAAGCAGGAGGTGATGTAGGAGCAACAGGGCTTTAGAAGAAAAGTATTTGCTGGCTTGGCCTTTGTAACAGTAAAGGAAGGGACTTCGGTAAAGGAGAATCCTAGATCTAATAGGATAAGTTTCACAGAAGTCCAAGACAGGATGTGCATAAATTGGCCTAAGTTTAAAATTTTGTACGTGTGTCTGCGTGTGCGTATGCATGTGGAGGTAAGACAGCAACTCTGAGGGGCCGATGTTCTCTTCCCTCATGGAACCTGGGCTAGAACTTGGGTCATCAGGGAGCAAATGCATTTATCTGCTGAGCTACTTGCTAGCCTGGGAGATGAGTGTAATTTGTAATTCCAAAAAATGCAGAACAATTTAAGGCAAAACATTAAAAATAAAATTAAGGGGCTGGAGAGATTACTCAGCAATTAAAAGCACTGGCTGCTCTTGCAGAGGACCAAGTTCACTTCCCAGCATCCACATGGCAACTCACAACCATCTGTAACTCCAGTCCCAGGAGATCTGATGCCTTCTTCTGGACTCCATGGGCACCAGGCATGCATACAGAGCACAGGCATACATGCAGGCAAAACACCTATTTACATAAAATAATAACTTAAAAATATTTTTAACCACTCCCTCACCCCCAATCCACTCACCTAAGTCTAAACAAACAAACAAACAAACAAACAAACCAAGGCTGGGATGTAGCTTAGCTAGGAGAATGCTTACCTAGCAAATATGAAGCCCTTGGGTTTGGTACACAGCACCACAAAAAACTTGGTATGGTGGTACATGCCTATGCCAGTACTCACTAGGAAGAGACAGAAGTCTCAGAAGTTCAAGGTCATTCTCATCCACTTAGTGAGTTCAGGGACAATGAGATCCCATCTGGAAATCCAAAATCCAAGTCATAACTAACTAACAAAAAAAAAAAAAAAAAAAAAAACTGTACTTTGCTAAGTGGAAAAGAAAGGAAGCAACCAAGAAAAAAGTTGAGATAAACTTACTAAAAGACAAAAGAAGCATGGCAAAAACTCACTATAATACCAGGAAAGTACTACTCTGTTGTATGTAAATACTTTTTTCCTACTCTCCTTTACCATTAAAAAACAAAGCAAACCAAAAAAACATTCAAAAGATATTCCCCTTGTAGTCAGAACGGCTAATTAAGTTCTAAATCTAGAGGAGAAGAGCCAAGAACTCAGAGCCAGATGTGGTAGGCGGCTCACACCTGTAATCCTAGTACTAGGAGACTGAGGCAGGAGGATTGCTGGGAATTCAAGTCCAGTGTGGGCTGGTAACACTTCGTCATTAAAAAAGGAAGTGGGGTTGGAGGGGTGGCGGTGTGAGGTCACAACTTTGTCTTGGGAAGAGTCTAGAACTGGAAAGATACATTGTGTCTGGTCTTGACAGCTACTAGTAATTATTTTGTGAACAACAGAGTGGTCTGAGAGAGCCTTAAAACTGAGACCAGCTAACTCAGATTGAAGGTGCCAGGTGATTTACAGAAATTGAGCAGGGCTACAACCATTGGTGGATCTGAACAATGTGCCTTTCTTCTCTCAGTGCCTCAGATAATCACTGGTGACCTGTATGTTTTTGTTTGTTGAATTTGCTCAAAGGTTTCTGAACTAAATCTGTAGTTCCGTTGGACATCAGCCTCCACACCACCTGACTTGAGACAGGGTCTCATGTGGCCCAGGCATGCCTCAAACTCACCATATAGATAGCCGTGAGTGCCTTGAACTTCTGATCCCTTTGCCTCTACCTCTCAAGTGCTGGGATTCTAAGTGTGTGCCAACCAGGTCTGATTTTATTTGTGATGGGATAGAATTTACAGTTTCCAGCACAATAGGCAAGCACTCCGCTAACCGAGCCACAGTCACAATACCATATATGCCAATTATTTTATTTTATTTATTTATTTTGACTTTGGGGGGACAGAGTTTCTCTGTGTAGTCCTGGCTGTCCTGGAACTTGCTCTGTAGACCAGGCTAGCCACAAACTCACAGAGATCTGCCTGTCTCTGTCTCCTGAGGGCTGGGATTAAAGACATTTGACACCAACATCACCCTTAGAAGTTTAGAGTTTTAGCTATTTCTTGCTTAAACAAGATTCCTTTTTTTCCCATGGATCTCTGGCACTTGCTTTTAGTAAGAGCCACAGAAACTGCGATACTTTCATCTCTATCATTCATGGGCTTGAGTATGGTGAACAGACCTTAAATTATCAAGAATAAAGTTTTTTTTATTTGTGTTAAGGAAAGTCCTTCTGATGTTAAGAAATTACTGGGCAGAGGTAGCACACACCTTTCATCCCAACACTCAGGAGGCAGAGGCAGGTGGATTTCTTTGAGTTTGAGTCCAGACTGGTCTACAGGAGTTAGTTCCAGGACAGCCAGAGCTGTTTCAAAAAAAAAAAAAAAAAAAAAGGAAGAAATTACAACTAAAAGTAAAGTAAATGAAGTTATACTGAGGTTGGAAATGATGCTAGACAAAGACTGAAGGGGAAAAGAAATTCAAGCAACATGATAGGAAGTTGTTTCAGGGGAGTACACTCTTGTAGGATTTGGGGAACTTCACTCTGAGACCGAGAGGACTTGTACATATATAATCATGAAATCCTTATAGAAGGGAGGTTGGGAGCCAGGAGATACACAAACATGGCTTCATTGTGCAGAGAAGAGAGAAATATGGAGCTTGAGTGCCAGAATACCAGTCAGACCTAAGAAGGCTAGGGTGTGGCAATCCCACCAAGAGAATGACACAGACAGGACCCTAGAGGGCCCAGCACTGGAACTTCATTTATGGCACACGTATCAGCTGACACAGCTCCACTCAGGTACAGAACTGTCTCTACCATTTCTCCTCTTCTTTATTTTTCAACAGAGCCTCACCATACTAGCCTAGGTCCTGCCTCAGGCCCCTGTGCTGGATTATAGGCTTGGCTCCTATCTGTGTCTTCAGACACTCATCTTCAGAGCGACAGCCTCAGGAGAGAGAGGTTAAGAAAAAGTCAAGGACAGACTTGCATGTACTTGCTGGCTGTACAGGTAAGGGCAGGACTACATTTAAAGTGGCAGCACAACTATCACCGTTCAGCACAGCTAGAATTTTAATGCAGTGCTACTTTTTTAAAGCTTTTTTTATTTTTATTGCATTCATGTGCATGAATGTTTGCCTGCATATATGTGTGTGCCCCATGTGCATGTCTCACTCCTTCAGAGACCACTGGGTCCCCTGGAAATAGAGTTACAAATGGTTGTGAGCTGCCACCCCTTAAGGGCATATTGCTCTTAACAATTGGGCCATCACCCCAGCCCCTCCTACAGCAACTTAAACTGATCAAAATACTTATTACAGTTTGGCAATGAATTTGTTTATTTTATACCTCCTTCAGATCAAATATTAGATGACAAGGACTCTGGGATATTATCCCTGCATCACTCATGGGTAATTATCTGCAGAATGGATAAAATGAAAACTCTGTCAAAGAAGAATAATTGAAATCCAACGTGTTTATCATTAAAAAAAAAAAAAAAAAGACTGATTCAGGGAAGTAAACAAAAGCTGTCCTCATCTGTCAGAATGGCTCCTTATGTGGGAGATGGCTGCACTGCAGTTCCTCAATCTCTCTGCTCTGCTCCCAGCCCTCCTGGAGGAGAGTCACTGCATGTCTATCAATAGCATGATGGTTAAGGATAGCTTAATCACTCCTAGGGAGCCGGAGCTTGAAAACATGAAGTAGGTAAAGATGCTGGGCGATCTTTAGGAACAGGAGTAATTTCCCCAATGGTGTGGTGGTTCCTGTGTTGAAAAGCATCTCATTGCTCCTAGAGAGCTGTTATCAGAATGATGGGAAGTTAGTGGGTGTTCTTGTCTCCCTCAACATGACAATCGTGGTGCCACTTCTTTCACCCCCTACAAGAGAAACTTGGAGCTTGTTGTCAAATCATATCTCAGGATAGGTCCGGCTCAATAGAAGAAAGAATTTTTACCTTTGAGAGTTGTTCATAAACAGAATGTGAAGGTAGGTAAAATGACCATTCCATGATTCCAATCTCAACTCTCAGTAACGTGTCAAAGTGAACCCAGGAAAAAGTAGAGTGAAACGGGGTGGGTGAGAGCTCAGCAGCCTCAAAAGATGCCCACGGCACAATGCCTGAAACTGTGAGTCAGAGCCCATGAGAAGATGGAGCAGGTTAAGGATCTCCTAGCTGGACCAGCCGAGAAGGTGCTGTACTGAATGACATTCTGAGAGATGCACAGAGAAACAAAACACAGGAGAAGATAGTCATGCAGGGGAGGCAGGAGAATTTCGGCAGGTAGATCGTAAGAGTTTCTGTGAGTCTCTTTTCTAGTCATTTCCTGCCTGGGAGAAAAACAAAACACAGACAAACAATAAATCAGAGTCCACGTGAAAAGCTCCCACTTAGGAAAGTTTTTCTGTAATGCTTCCAGAAACTGACACCTTTACTTTTGAGGCAACAGAGATGTGTTTTGATGTAAGCAGTAAGCAGGCTGTCTTAGTTAGGTTTCTATTGCTGTGATAAAAGACCATGACCAATGGTAGCTTGCGGGAGGAAAAAGTTTGTTTTGCTTAAACCTCAGATCACAGTTCATCATGAAGGGAAGTCAGGGCAGGGGCTCAAGGCAGAAACATGGAAGCAGAAACTGAAGCAGAGGTCATGGGAAAATCTACATGGCTTGCTCAGCTTGTTTTTTTAAATATATCAGGACCACCTGCCCTGGAGGCACCACCCACAGTGGGCTGGGTCCTCCCACATCAATCATCAAGATTTGCCCACAGGCCAACCTGGAGTAGACAGTTTTCTCAATTGCAGTCTCATCTCCCAAGATGTCCCCAGCTTGTGGCAAATTGACAAAAAGCTAACAAGCACACAGGTACACAGCAATTCCTAGTAAGTTAACTAGTGATGCTATAAAGTTCTCAGTACGAGGAAACTGACATCCATATACTGAGGAGTAAATCGGACTCTACTCATGCCATATTTTAAAAAAGAACATAAGATGGACAACGGTGGCACAAGCCTTTAATCCCAGAACTCGGGAGGCAGAGGTAAGTGGATCTCTGAGTTTGAGGCCAGCCTGGTCTACAGAGTGAGTTCCAGGACAGCCAGGGCTACACAGAGAAACCCTGTCTCAAAAAACAAAAAGAAACAAAGAAACAAAACACATCAAAGAAATTCAGTGTAAAAATATTAATTTTTTAGGGGAAAAAAAGAGACAGAAATCTTCAAGAAGGTAAAAAGAGGGGCAGGCTGGCAAGATGGCTCCTCAGGTAGGAGCACCTGCCACCGAGCCTGACAACCTGCTCCCTCCCCAGGGCCCACATGGTGGAAGGGGAGAACTGACCCCCAAAAGTCATCTTCACACACTAAACAAATAAATGTAACAAAAATTTTTTAAAGATAGCTAAAGAATAGGAGGAAGGTTTTGTAAATCATTTCTCTATAAGGTCTTAGTAGTCAAAATATAACTGAGAAAACTTCCCAACTTATTGTAAAACAAAATTAACCAAATTTTAAGCAGGCAAGTAAACATAATAGTATTTCTCCAAGAGATGCACACAAATAGCTAATAAGCATATTAAAAGATGATTCAACATCATTAAGTATCAGGGAAGTACAAAGCAAAATCACTTGCAGTAGCTTCGTAACTGTTAGAATGACTACTGTGAGAAAAAAACCCAAGCAGATCATAGGCTGTGTTGGTAAAGACCTGGAGAGAATCAAACATCATCCTTTTGATGGGGATGTAAAATGCTGCAGCCCTTTGGAAAACAATCAGTTCCCCAAAGCCTAGAGAGTTACATACAATTGAACCCACCAACCCCACTCCCAAATACACACAAGCTGGGTGTGAGGGTTCACACCTGGAACTCTGACATTTGGGAGGTGGAGGCAGGAAAATCACAGGCTGAAGACCAATAAGATTGTCTTATGCTTCCTGACATGACAGCAGCTGGAGAGACGGCTCAGTAGTGAAAAGCACTGGCTTCTAGCTTTTTGCTTCTATCCTGGCACCCAGGAATGGTGTGTGCACGCAAGTGGAGGGAGGGTAAGGCGGTCACCTAATTGTCCCAGGAGCACTCTAACATGAAGAAACTTGCTTCCCTCACTCACACACAGTGACTGGAACACAGGCTTCATATAACCAATACCAAGAGATTTCAGAGGTTGAATCCATGGCAACAGAGAGCTCCATTGCTTTTGGTCTCATGTACACATACCAGCGCTGGCCTTAAGCTCATGTACCGGAGGATGACTTTGAACTTCTGCTCCTACTGCCTCCACCTCCAGTGCTGGGATTATAAACTTGCACTACCAAACCCAGTTTATACGCTGCTTGGGGGATCAGATCCAGGGCTTTGTATGTTCAGCAAGCTCTACCCAGCCCTATGCTACCATTTTAATATTTCTAAAAACCAGGAAGTCTGAACACTGAACACTAGGAAAGCAGTTATTACTCATTCAGAATGACTTCCAAAATGCTTAATTCTGTAAAAGAAAAGACCTTATCAGATGAAAGACAAAACCAAAACCCAAATCAAGCTGTGTGTTTAGGTATACATTGTCTCGACCTAATGGAAAGAAAGAGAAGGGTGGGAAGGTCTCAAAGTGCATGCCTACAATCCCAGCACTTAAGACAGTGGAGTTCAGATATATTCTGAATTTGGGGTCAGCCAGAGCTATATGAGGTTTTATCTAAAAACAAATTAACAAGTGGAAACAGAGGATGGAGAGATGTCTCAGTAGTTAGGACTTGCTGCTATTCCAGAGGACCTGAGTTCAGATCCCAGCACCCAAGTCTTGTGGCTCACAACCATCTAATAACGCCAGGAGCAGGGGATCGGAAGTCTCTTTTTATTTGTGGGCACCTGCACACACTCATATGCGGACACACACACCTATACATAATAAAATGATAAAAACACATCTTCTAAAATAAAAAAATGTTATTTTTATAATTTTTAAAGCTATAAAATGTATCAAAAACTGGTCTAGAGGGGGACAGTGGCACACACCTTTAATCCCAGCATTTGGGAGGCAGAGGTAGGTGTATCTCAGCGAGTTCATGGCCGGCCTGGTCTACAAAGTGAGTTCCAGGGCAGTCAGGGCTGTTAGTTAAAGAAATCCTGTACTGAAAAACAAAATAAACAAAAGAACTGGTCTATATCCTCGCTTCAGAAATGTGGATGATAAAATACTTAGTCCCTGATATTATTCTTATATATACAAATAAGACATTTAATGATGCACACCTGTAACCCCAGCACTCAGGAGACAGGGGCAGGAGAGTGAGGCCCTCAGTCATCCTTAGCAGCCAGTGTAGCCCTACATAAGACCCTGTCCCAAAAGTGATCAACCAACAGATACGTCCATGTGAGGGTTTGCATCTGCCACAGAGAACATACAGAAGTTAGATGACAACTTGCATGAGTGGTGATCTCTCTTCACCATGCGGGGTCCACATATCAAACACAGGTCACAGCCTCAGTGACAAGTGCCTTTACCCACTTAGCCATCTTGCCAGACCCCAAAACATAAACTTACTAAGCCAGGCTTCTATAATCTCAACACAATGGAGGCAGAGCAGGAAGGTTTTGAGTTGGAAGACACCCTGGGTTAAATAGTAAGTTCTAGGCTATCCTGGGCTACCTAGTAAGCAAGGCCCCAGAAAAATAAAACATACACACCACAAATATGTGTATGTGGGAATGTATGTATGCATACATATATTTAACATCAAAGTGTGTTAGCTGCATCCTGCAGTGGTACTGAACTTTTTGGTTCTTATCTCTATGGCTAATACTAAAACTATACACATGATAAACCATGATAAGGACTAGTATTTAAAGATACCACATGATGTAGGTGTGTATATATAGGTGTGAAGGTGATCTGACTTATGTCTACAGCCTGGCATCCTTACGGAAAATAATTCATAGAAGCCAGGATTTAATTACAAGTAAAATAATAAGGAGTCAAAAGTTAAGGGATGCTTTTACTCCAATCACATGTCACAGTGATAACCAGGTAATAGACAATGAAATAAAATAGCTAAAATAAAATACTGGAAAGTCACCGAGAGTCTGGTACACTCATATTCTATTACCATGGGACTGTTTTATTAAGAGTTTGGTACACTCATGCTCTATAGCCATGGAACTGCTGTGGCTTTGGGGTTTTCACCCCCAAGCTATTCTGGTAAGAGATGGAAACTCTTAAAACATTATGTATATTTTGTAGGGTTATTTTGGTTTATTTGAAGAGAGATTGCTGTTTCCACTTATTCTCCAACCTTAAATTTAGTAAGATTATCTATTACCTCTTTCCTAAACAGATCAGAAAAAGTTCAAGAGAGTTTCCCTGAATATTATAAATTCTGCCAAGAGAGCAGGGACTAGAGAATGAAATATTAAGATTAACCTA
The DNA here is from genome assembly GCF_943737965.1 of Phodopus roborovskii. Lineage (NCBI taxonomy): Eukaryota > Metazoa > Chordata > Mammalia > Rodentia > Cricetidae > Phodopus > Phodopus roborovskii. Next base: position 5,606,850 of record NW_026126514.1, on the reverse strand, counting down.
TGTGATCACGTATCTCTCCCAGCACCCACATGGCAGCTCACACCTGTCTGTAACTCAGTTTCTGAGGTCCCAGCATCCTCTTCTGCATGCTAGTAAGCACCAGGCATGTACATGGCACATGGACATACATGTAGGCAAAACACCCACACACATTAAAAAAATAAAAGATTAATCTATGAACTCTCAGTAATATGAACAAGACCAACATGACTACACCACTAGGTCACATGCCAACATGGACAAGAAATTCCACACAGGTAGTCTGGCTTCTCCAAAGGTTTCTCAATCCCAAGTGTCAGCCCTGGACACAGTACATATAGGTAGAGCTAAATGAACTCACATGCCTCTTATGAGCTGCCACTGGCAATGACATCAGTGGGACTGAATTACTGAGGCTTATCTGACACCTTCAGAGCCGCTCTCATGCCCCACACCATTCTTGCATTCCCTTCTGTCAGTTCTCATACAATCCATTCACTCTAACCTGATAACAGTGTTATGAATGACAAAGGATGCCTCACAGGCCTGCACTGTGACGGCTCGCTGGAAAAATCCCTTTAGTTCAAGGGAGGATTAACATTTCCCCTCAACAATTTATTTCTATTTAATCTTATGAATGATGTGAATCATATAAACTATTGAGTCTTATAGAAACTGATCACTTGGAAGAGAGACTAGAACCCGGGGTGCTTCCAAACTTCCCGGTCTCTAAGCATTGTCTCTCTCATCTCTCCCTTTCAGGATCCTCCTGGGTGAAGACAGACGTTTAGAATGGGAGTTGGGTACTCACAAATGAAACTGAGAGCCCTTGCTTATAATTCTAAGGCTTGTTTATGTCATGTTCCATCTACACCTGCTGGCAAACTACAGCCAAATGAAGAGATCATGTGTGCATCTTCCACACCAACAAACCTTCTGTTTTCCTAACTTTATTTTTCCCTTTCTTATGTTTTTTTTTTAACTTCTAAATTTGTTCTATTTTTTGTATTGTGTGATTATAGATAGCCATCTTATCTTTTCTAGAACAAAATGAATCGAAATGACCTAAAATACAGAGTATCCTCTTTGGAGAGGGGTGAATTAAAATGAAACAACATACTCTTCCCAAACTACCCAGAAAAAAACTGAATTATTGAAAACAAACAAACAAAATAAAAACCAAGCAAGTAAACCCGAAGAACTGAACTGCTTTTAAGATAATGGATTTAATTATTTGGGGCTGGGAGAAAATATCAGCCATAACAACAGGGAGAAGTGTGAGACAATCATTTTAAAAGAAAAATGCTGTTATAAAATAAGTGTCACAACAGAACTAATAATTATTGAAGCATTGTCACTGTAATAATTATGTAGGAGCAATTTACATAGTTTTCAAAACAGGAATACATTTACTTCGAACAATGGAACCACTGTATCCCAACAAGAAATACTTTTCTTGTTGTTAAAACTGGTGTTATTTGCATAGTGGCCTCTACCTATGACATTCCTAAGGAAGATGTTTTAATACATTGTCATAGAAGCAGGATACACACAATCATGATTCACAGTCAGCTTCACCACACCCCAAATACTTATCACACAGATACATTAAGATGGGGAGTCAACTAGGCACTAAGATTCTGCCAGAGAGATAACAAACACAGGAACCTGGCAACAAAACACCACACCTGATCGAGAAGTCTATTACGCAAGGTGTACCTTTCTGGAAATTTGGAAAGAAGGTAATATGAACGCAAATTCAGTACAGAAACTTTTCCTAGCTTCATTCAGCTCTCTATTTTAACATCCTTGATGGCTTTACTAAACCTCAGCCTTCATTCACAAGCCGGTGCCTATGACAATGATTCTAAGAGGTGCAGGCACCAGTTACATGACAAAAGAGAGGTCACATGTGTCAAGCAAGAGGAGTGGGTGAGGCGGCATGTGACTGTGACGGAGAGAAGCAGTCAGCCTGACACCGCTCACTCAGCCCAGGGCAATCTGACTTCTCTAGTACCATGGCATGAAAGATGAATAGGGAAAAAAATCCCCAGGTGCTGCCCTTTGTGTTCCTCAGTCGACCCCAGATTATCAGCCAATAATCCTCACTTATTGCCCTGAACCACTTATCTCAGCCTCGAGGAACCAGATAGAGCTATTTTACTTTTTATCCTTTTCATTTTTGTGGTTTTCCTGAGACAGGGTCTTGTTCTGTAGCCTAGGCTAGCCTGGGACTGTGATACTCGTACCTTAGACTCTTGCTACTATGACCAACTGTTAACTTTTTAAAAATTTAGATGTATTTATTTTATGTGTATGAGTGTTTTGCTTGCATGCATGTATGTTTACCACCTGAGTGCCTGGTGTCCATGAAGGTCAGAAGAGGGCATCAGATTCCCTGGAACTGGAGTTACAGATGGCTGTGAACCACCATGTGGGTGCTGGGAACTACCCCTAAGTCCTCTGCAAGAGCAGCAAGTGCTCTTAACTGCTGAGCATCTCTCCAGCTCCCAGCTGTTAACTATTTAAAAATAAGGAGTCATGGATTTGCTTTACTGTCCCAGCAGGCAATGAGCTTATCGATTAAAGAACCCCTGCCAGGAATGCACAGTTCAGCTATAAAGCATCTTCCTAGGGCTCAGGTTTGTTTGATTCACAGGCACTACACACAACAAGCCATCTTGGTGGCTAGTTTTAAGTCAACTTAACACAAGCTATACTTATCTGAGAGAGGAACCTCAACTGAGAAAATGTCTCCATAGAATCAGGCTGTAGGCAAGCCTATACAATACTTTCTTAATTAGTGATTGATCAGGGAGGGCCCAGGCCATCGTGGGTGGTGTCACCGCTGGGTTGGTGGTCCTGGGTTCTATAAGAAAACAGGCTGAGCAAGCTGAGCAAGCAGAATGAAAAAGCCAGTAAGCAGCACCCTTCATGGCCTCTACATCAGCTCCAGCCTCCAGAATCCTGCCCTGTTTGAGTTTCTGTCCTGACTTCCTTTAATGATGTGGAAGCTTAAACCAAATAAACCCTTTCCTCCTCAAGTTGTTTTGGTCATGTTTCATCACAGTCATAGTTACCCTAAGACATCATCTCTTGTTGGCACATGCAAAACCTTGATGGGCTAGAATTTAAATGCTACTACAGTGCCAGCTGTTTTAAGATACACAGGTCAAGTTCACAGTTTCCATTTTAGTTTCAAGAATCTACACCATCAGTGATTTGCTTGGGTGATGTTTCAGATTCTTTAGAGAGAAAAAAGGACAACTTTACTGCTTTGGTAGTGTATTTGACTACTCAGTCTCATGTTTTTTCCAATTAAACACTTTCTCCTTGGTCTAATTAACATTTTTAAAACACCCCAGCACTGGGGCTGCTGAGGCAGGAGGAGGACTGCCTAGGGTCAAGGCCAGCCTGGGCTACAGTGTAAAATCTTGTCTCAAAAGCAAACAAATGCCAGGCAGTGGTGGCTCACGCCTTTAATCCCAGCACTCAGAAGGCAGAGGCAGGTGGATCTCTGTGAGTTCCAGGACAGGCTCCATATCAATACTGAGAAACCCTGTCTCAAAACACCAAAGGGGGTAAAAAGGAGAAAGAGTGAGGGGCGGGGGGGGGGGGTCAACTACCTTTCAAATTCTAACAGGAAAAAAACATCTACTGCTAACCAGCTGATCAAAATGAAAAAAATATTTAGCTATCATTCCAGTTATCTGTATGTAATGCACAAAACTTCAACCCAAAGTAGAAACAATAATTCTTGATTCTAGATTCCAATGGAAGAAAAAAAAAATACTGAAACATTTTCTCCAAACAAACAAACAAAGGGAAAATAGAAAAGAAAAACAGGGACATGAAAGCAATATGTTCCTTGAGGGCAAAAGCCAAGTTTGGGGATCTGAGAACCAGGGCAAGCTTCCTGCAGAGCCGCCCTGCCAGGGAAAATGGGAAAACAATACACTGGAAAGAGTATTTTGAAGAAGATGTAATAGGAGCTGGAGTGAAGGCTCAGCAGTTAAGAGCACTGGCTGCTCTTCCAGAGGACCCAGGTTCAGTCTCCGATACCCACATGGCAGCTCACACCTGTCTGTAGTGCCCGTTTCAGGGGATCCGACACCCTACACAGACATATGTAGACAAAACACCAATGCACACACACACACACACACACACACACAAAACCCAAAACAAAAATAAGCCATTAAAAAAAGATGTAATAGAAATTCCACTTCAACATGTAATGTTTGCTGCTATAAACACAGCAGGAATTGAGCTTCCCTACCTCCTTTGAATTACTGAAACAGTTTCAAGCACAGTCGGTGACAATTCAACATTTCTACAGTTTGGAGTGAGGGGACGAAGTTATATACACACAAACCATGAGCACAGCTTATTGCATTTTAGGTGCTTCGTGGTACTGAAACATTAACAGGAGGTTATGTAAATCAACAGAGAGAAATAGAATAACTTGAGTGGCAGAAAAAAATATGAGAACTCACTGCCAAGTAAATGCTCTACCAAATGACCTTTAATGGCTAATACCTTGCCTCCATTTTTTCTCTCACTGTAGTAAAAGCAACTAAGAGGTGGCAATCAGAATGAATTCTGCAGCATTTCCAACCAAACGGCTTCCCATTCACTGCCCTAAGCAAGCTGCAAACATGAAAGCATTCAGTGCTGATGTCTGGCCATAATTCTTCAAAATTACATTATAAATTTTCATTGTGCCGAAGCCATTTTAACCAATTCTCCGTTCATTGCAGAAATAGGGAGTAGAGTTGGGAACAGCTGGCAAGATTAACTAAAACGGTGTACTTCCCCAACCCCACTCCCTCTATTAGTGGGGCTTAGAGACATTGGGAAATCTAAAATGCAGACTGCAAAAGGAACAAAGGGGTTAGGGCTGATGCATGGGCAGGCGTGTGGGGTGTGGAAGATAATGAGAGAAACTGTGGTGTAAGAACCTTTCCACTTTTTATTCTGCTTCCCAAGTGAAAAGCTGCATGCTGCTCCTGTCCCCTCAAAGCCACCTCACACCACCAAGTATTAAATCCTTGGTGATTGAAAAGAAAAACTCATTTCTTAAAATGAAAGCTGTGCGAGCATGAGTCAAGTCTGAGTCACCGAGTCTTAGAAGCCTCCCCAGTTATTCTACGAAAAACAACCAACAAGAGGATCACACAGAACTGCAACCAAGGACCCAGGCTTTGAAAAAAAGAATTCAGGCAAAGACAGTTTGCACTGCTATGTTAAAACGCATTTCAAGCTTGACTACTGTAACACATCTGCATGCTCAGCGTGGCAGCCTGAAGAGTTATTGGAAAACTCTCTCTCTCTTTCTCCTTCTGAGCACATGGTAAGATTGCCTTCCCTGTTCTACTGAGCTCACATGTGACTAGGGAATCTACAGTAGCTGCTAATAAAATATGAGCAGAGGGGCTGAATGGGCGAAAGCACTTGCTGTGAAGCTATGATGACTTTAGCTTATCCCGTAATGCGGACAGACGCCATGACATGCTCACATGCATATACACATGCATATACACAACATACATACAGGAACACTTGTACACACACACTAATAATAATAATAACAATAACGATGATGATAATGATAATAATAATAAACTTTAAAGGGGAGACGCAGAGTGATCGAATCAGAGCAGAAGCTTTATAAGCAAACATAGTCTTACAACTTCTCTTCCCCTTGCCACTGTGACTGGCAATATTTTGGTTATTCTGGTTCTGGAATGAGGATAATAATAACACATTTGGCCTTAAATGGGCAGGTATCAAAAAAAGGTATGTTTTAAGTCACTGAAAACTTGAATTATTACTGCAGCATAACCTAACCCCTCTTGACTAACAGAATTGGTTTCTGTTTTTCTAGAATATCCATACAACCATACAAATTCTTTTTTTCCTTAGGTTCTGTTTTTTGTTTTTTGTTTTTTCTTTTGGTGGGGATATGAAGTTTATTGAGGTATTTTAAGCACTAGGGTTAAAAGAAAGAAAGGCACTAAGGATAAAAGCATGATATGCCCAAGAGTGTAGGTCCCAAAGAGTCACCTTGTCTTGTTTCTTTGAGAGGGTCTTGCTATGCAACTTAAGTTGTCCTTGAATTCACCGACTTCTTGCCAAAATGCTGAGAGTACAGGTGTGAGCTACCACACCAGGATTTTCATAGCCTTTCTTTCTTATCTTTGTGTATGCATGTGTGTGGTATATGTATGTGTATTCATTCATGTGTTATGTATACATGTATGGTATGTACATGTATGGATGTATGTGCATGTGGTGTTTTTGTGTGTGATATATACATATGTGAGGGTATAAATGTATGTATGTGTGCATGCATGAGAGAGTGTGCATGTGCATTTATATGTGTATATATATGTTCATGTATCTGTGTATTTGTGTATGTCTGGTATGTGCATCAATAAGGAAGTGTGTGTATATATGCAAGTATATGGTATATGCATTTGCATATGGTGTATGCCTTTGTGAGGGTGTGTGTGTATGAATATATTGTATGTATGCATGTGTGTACATGTGTATATGTATGAATGCATGGTGTATATGTAAGGGAATGTGTACATGTATGTCTGTATGCTAATGTATATTGTATTTATGTAGTATATGTGTGTGTGGCATATGCATGTTCAGTATATGCATGTATGCATTTATACATATATGCACGTGACAGTACACATGTGTATTTGTATGTATGTGTGTTTATGTGACTGTGTATGTATGTATATGTGTGAGTGGGTGTGTGTCTTCATTTGTGCACACACATGTACATGTTGTGTGTAAGTGTGAGGGTGTGCTTGCCTGGGTAGGTATACATGGAGGCCAGAGGTTGATGTGGGGTGCTTTCCTCAATCACATTTCCACTCTATTTTTAATTATTTGAGACAGAGTCTCTCACTAAACATGGAGCTCACTATTTAGCTAGACTAGCTGACCAGAAAGTTCCTGGATCTGCTGCCGGCCAGCCTGCCTGCTCCTACCTTCGTGCTGAGGATGTGAACTCGGGTCCTCATGTTTGCAGAACACTACCCACTGGGCCATCTCCTCCCAGCCCCTATATGTCATACTTCTTGGTCACTTTACAGAGAAGATGTCTATTTACTTGGTGACTCTGGGTTAGACTCTGAGCACCAGTTCAATGAAGCATGGAGACCACTTACTGAAGATTGCTAAAAATAAAAAAGTGAAAGCTGCCAGTTATTCAAAATAGGATACTGAACATATGCTAAAACCAACAGCCACAATAAATCAAAACACCATGCTTCTGCTCCTACAGAGGTACAGCTATGGGCAACAAATGCACACACGGGGTTGCTTTATTCCCTTGCTTTTAAATGTACTGGATTACATGCCAAACACTACAATAAGCACATTTCAAGAATCAGATTATTCAGGTGGCGGGCTGACTAACCCTGCAACTACCCAGACCCAGAACCACGGTTATGAGTTAGTCCACCCCAATATCCATTCCATCTGTGATCTGCTGGTGCAGACCCAAAGCTGCAGGATCTCCACAACACAGGGCAGCAACAGGACATCCAAGAGGAGTCCCAGTGAGGGCCCAGCATTGATAGTGTAGCAGAAACCAGAGGCCTGGAACCAGACCAGTGAAAGACTCTGCAATGAACGCTTGCAAGTAAAGATACATGAATAAAAGGGTTTACTTCATGACTCACTGTGTCACATGCAGCTTCTATGATGAGACTGCTTTTTTCCTTCTCTCTCTTTTTAATTTTTTCTAAAATTTTATTTTGGGGGGAGATTGCAAGGTTCCAAGGGCAGATATGAAGGGACAGGGAAATCAATGGGATGGAGATACATGATGTAAAAGAAACAAAGGATAAATAAAAAGGAGATTAAAAGAAAAAAAAAAAGAGGGGCTAGAGAGGCATTCAGTTCCCAGAACCCACACCAAGCAGCTTTAAATCACCCACAACTCCCTCTTCTGCTTTCTGCAGGTACCTGCATGTGCACGGTGTACATACATACACTGAAGTGCACAGAAAAGATGCATATAAGTAAACAAATAGATAAATAAATGTCTTTCAGAAATAACCAGCTCATTTAATTTCATACAAGGTAGATCACTGGGTGGCATGAGAAAGAGGACACTAAGAATAAAACTTTAGCTGTCTTTCACCATTCTGGCTGAAAGCAGGTGCTGTCTCTGATGGGTTACTGTAGTCTCAACTGTCCGTTCTTTCAATCATTTATGAAATGTACTGAGCCTTCGTGTTCAAGGCCCTTTTCTCAGTGTGAAGAACAGCGAGCAAGCTGTCTAATTTCTGGGCATTATACTTTAATGTAGGAGATTGATAAATTACGAAAACTGAAAGTAACTGCAGAAACTAAATTAGTTATTGTGTTGGTTAATTTTTGTCAACTTGACACAGACTAGAGTCACATAAGAAGGGAGGAGCTCAAGAGATGAATTGCCTCCATCAGCTTGCCTGCAGGAATGTCTGTGGGGAGTTTTCTTGATTAATGATTGAAGTGAGAGACCAGCTCACTTTGGGCCCTGTCATCCCAGGACAGGTGGTCTCAATTTGTATAAGAAAACAGGCTAGGCAAGCCACAGGGGACAAGCCACAGGGGACAAGCCAGTAAGCAGTGTGCCTCCTGTGCTTCAGTTCCTGCCCCAACTCTCCTCTGTCACACACTGTAACCTGTGAAGTGAAACAAGCCCACTCCTCCCCAAGGTGCCTTTTTGTTAATGTTTTACCACAGCAAACGAGAAGCAAATGACAGGCACCTATTGATATATAACCAGCCACCCAAAACTGGGGTTAAAACAGCCACTTAATTTCTCATTTTGGGTTGGGTTCTGGATAGTTCTGGGACCACACAGTATATTGGCTGAGCTCAGTGTTCTGAATCAGTTTGCAGGTTGTCCAGACTTCCCTGTACCCTAGACTAGCCTCAAACTCGTGAGCCTCCTACAGCCATCTCCAGCCGGCTAAGACTGCGGGTGTATGCTGTCACAGTCAGCTATGTGGTCACTTTTATCCACCACAGATGTGACCAGGGTTGATGTGCAGAGTGGGTAAGCAGAGCTGGTCCCTTTGCAGGGTTCAGGGGGCCTTCTGAGGTGCTGATAACGATCTAGCTATGTGAAGGAGAGAGGGCATGCAGGGTGAAGGAAGAGCAAGCACAAAGAACAGGCAGGAACAGGTTCCGAATGGGTGACAACAAGAAGAGTCCCAGTGACCCAATGACTGAGTGAAGGAAAGGGGAGGGGCCACAGAGGTGGCTGCAGAGAGGCAAATATCCCACGATGAACAGTTCCATCATCCACAAGGAACTTACACACTATTACACATACCATGGGAAGTTACTGACAGGGAAGAGGAAGCAAGAAGACAGCTTAGCCGTGTCGATGAAATATAATGTTACTGGTAATGGAAAGAAGCAATTAGAACATGAGGAGAAGTTTGGGATGGTAATCAATACAATCTGTCAGCCAATTGAGTATGAAGCTAGGGAAAAGGTAATTTTTGTTACTTTGTTCTTGTATTCTCTGAAACTTCAAACTTATAATCCTTCTGCCTCAGCCTTCAAAGTCTTAGAATTATAGGTATGCACCATGACACTGGCTGAGAAAGATAATAATTAAAAGCCTGGAATACTTGATTTGGGGGGACACATAATTGGGTGGATAGTGGTGCCAAATATATACACACTTCAGTCTAAATCCATGAAAATAATGTAGTTTCTACTTATCTTTATTCTGTTATGGCTCTTTCTTTTAAAAACATGTATGAGTATTCATTTGCATGCATGGTGCCTGTTGCACTGGGGGCCACAAGCGGGCATCAGATTCTCTGGAACCGGAGTTAGAAATAGTTGTGAGCTGCCCTGTGGGTGCTGGGAACCAAACTCAGGTCCTCTGTAAAAGCAGCAAGTGCTCTTAACCACCGAGCCATCTCCACTTCCCATCACCCCTTTTGGACTGAGTCTTACTATGTAGCCAGATTATCCTAGAATTCACTTTAAGGTCCAGCCTGGCATCCAACTCACAATCCTCCTGCCTCAGCCTTCTGAGGGCTAAGATTAGAGGCATGCACTACCACACCCAACTTAGAAAGTTAAACTATGGAAAGGAGGCCCATTGAAGCAGCTCAGTGCCTAGCGGCACCCGGAGCCAAACCTGATGACCTGAGCTCCAACTCTAACATCTACACAGAGGAAGAATGAAGGGGATTCTGGCAAGTTCTCTGACCTCCACATGAGCATGGTGACATGTACATGCACACATACGAACAATAAATCAAACATAAAATACACATACAAGATACATCTGAAAACGGAGGAAATAAATTCACAACTAAACTTGTTCTTTTTGAGACAGGATTTCACTATATAGTCTTAGCTGGCCTTAAATTAACAGAGATCCACCTCAGCCTCCTGAATGCTAAGATTAAAGATGAGTGGCACTATGCCCTGATACTGTTTTAAATTACGTGTCTGTAATGCACTTGAGTGTAGGTGTCCGAGGAGCCAGTAGTCAGACCCTCTGGGGCTGCAATGGCAGGTGGTTGAGAGCCACCTGATATGGGCGTTAGAAACAGAACTTGGGTCTCTTGCAAGAGTAGCATAAGCTTTTCATCACTGAGCCATCTTCCCAGCCCCCAACCTCCTTTTCTTTGTTCCTTAACTCCTATTGTCCTGAAGATGTAAGCTCTAAGACCAAGCTGTGCGATCACAGTGAAACTCCCCACGTAATGAATGCAAGACCCATAATTAATCAGTGATGGGAAAGTACGGAGATAGAGGCAGGATGGTTAGAAGTTCAAGGTCACCATTGGCTACCTAGTGAGTTCAAGACCAGCCCAGGCTACTTGGGACTCTTGTCTGTAAAAGAAAAGAAAAAAAAAAAAAATTGTCAAAAAAAAAAAAATCCTAATATGCCTAATAATAGGGTATCATTCAGTAACTCAGGGTGGTCTGGAACTATGTAGCCTACCTAGGCTAGCCTCCAACTTAGATCATCCTGCTTCTGCTTCCTGAAATTTGGGATGATAGGCACATACCATCATACCAACTTAAGTTATATCTGCTTGAGAAATCAGTGCCTTATGCATGCTAGCAAGTTCTCTCCACTGAGCTATGCCCCAGCCTGGAAAACAGTTTCTTAATCCTGTTTTATTTTTATCTTGTGCTTTTAATAGTACTGACTTATATTCTTTTAATGTGCATTGGTGTTTGGCCTGAATGTATGTCTGTGTGAGGGTGTTGTGTCCCCCTCGAACTGGGGTTACAGATAGTTGTGAGCTGCCATGTAGGTGCTGGGAATTGAACCCAAATCCTTTGGAACAGCAGCCAGTGTTAACCACTGAGCCATATCTCCAGCCCCAGATGTCAATTCTTGTTTGTTTTGTTTTTTAATTAGGGGAAAAGGATGGTAAAAAGGGGGGAAGGGAAGGGGGAAACGGGCCTCCCAGGAGACAGGAGCAGTGGGAGGGAAGAAAGAAAAGGCAAAGAGGGTACAGACAAACAGAGAGAGGGGTTGAAAGAAAGAGAGGAAGGGCCCAACTTCAATTCTTAATCAACTACCATTTGGATATCGGGCCTAGCCTGAGTTTAATGTTAAGGTAGAACTTAGTATTTCCCTTTTTTTTTTTTTTTGAGACAGGGTCTCTCTACATAGACCAGGCTGGCCTCAAATTCAGAGATCCACCTGTCTCTGCCTTTGTAATACTGGGATTAAAGGTATGCATTACCATGCTCAGCCAAAAATTTAGCCTTTTCCATTGTCATGAATGACAGGAAAAAATTTTTAACTATCAGATAAAAGCCTACGGAAAAATAAGTATTATTGTTCCATTTGGGAGTTCACTTGAATAGCAATTACAATCATAGCTACACTTGTTATGTATGTGCACTAAGTGCTTGCATATACAGAATTATTAAATATTTACAACACCTTTAGGAGATAGGAACCATTCTATTCTCTTCAGACTGGCTGGGCAGTGATAGTACAGGCCTTTAATCTCAGCACTTGGGAGGCAGAGACAGACAGATCTCTGTGAGTTCAAGGCCAGCCTGGTCTACAGAACAAATTCCAGGACAGCCAGGGCTGTTATACAGACAAATCCTGTCTCAAAAACCAAAGCACACAAACAAACAGACAAATAAAAAGAATAGAAATTTCATCTGCAGAATAGTACAAATCACCAATGGTGACAGCCACAAGCCTGAAATCCAGGAACTCTCTTCAAATTCCAACATTCTGGATGTTTTGTAGGGATTTTTTGTACAAAATGAGCTTCAATTTTCTAATCTCATTGTTGCTTTGAAAAATCATGCACAGAGGGGAAACACTTGGGAAGCAGAGGCAGAAGGCTCTGTCTGTGAGTTCAGGCCAGTTTTGATCTACATAGAGAGACTATCTCAAAAAGAAAAAAGGGGGAAAAAAGACTGAAAAATCATGGTAGTCTTATTTGAAACTACTAGTATATTTACAAACTGACAAAAACAAATGAGTATCCCATGAGAAAACAACTGCATAGGTTAATTTATGAATGTATCATATGTGGAAACCCCCAAAGCAATGAATATCTAGTATCTCGATATTATATCTTGTATTAATTTTCAAATTAGAGAGATGTGATCCACAGGAAAGCAGTGACTCTCAGGAGAAAGTAGAGGCCAGGAGAAAGCAAGCTGAAGGGCAGCTTGTGGTTTACAAGAACTATTTCTATAGAGAGAGAATGACAAAATAAACATACTTACAGTTTGAGATTCACGACGTTTAGGAAACATTTTTGCAACATTGAGGCCATCAATAACAATATCAAAAGGAGGACAGGAGTTTACAAAGTTCTCAAACCTCTGCAGTTCCTAAAAAGGCAAAGTGAGACAGAGCATCAACAAGAGTTTAGGGGCTCGGGATGTGGTCCGTTGGTGGCAAGCTTGCCTACCCAAACCAGGTATGTCACTTCACCCCAGAGAAGTGCAGAAACGGGGAGCAGCAAGCTCAAGGCCAGCCTGTTACACCAAGAACTGAGACCAGACCAGCCCGAGATATAAAAGACCCCATCTCAGAACAAATCAATCTAAAAACAATTAGACTGGAGAACCAGACAGGACTTCACTGTAAACACGCTGAGGTGATTTAGTATTATTTTCATAATTGAAATATTCCTCCCCTGAAAGATCACTCTCTCTCCCCCTCCCTCACGCACACACAGAGGAGCATATCCGGAAATGAAGTCTAAAACGGCTGCATTTAGATGCCATCTGCACAGGTATCCAATGCCCTACAGCCTCTCAGTGCTGTCATGCCCAGGTTCGTTTTGTAGTCACTAGACTGCCAGCTGACACGTGTACTCATGAAGAGATGGGGTCTTGAAATTTTTAAGTCCTGTCCTTAAGAGAAGTAAATGGACAGAACTCAGTTACCAGGCAACCATAGCAAAAGAACAAGGATCTACATTTTTCATTAATGTATCTTTTTTGGTGGCACACACCTTTAACCCCAGCACCCTGAAGGTAGATACAGTCAAATCTCTGAGTTTGAGGTCTACTGGGAACTTTCAAACCAGCTAGGGCTACAAAGTAAGACTATCTTAAAAAAAAAAAAAAAAAAAAAAAAATTTGTTTTTTTCTTGATTTTTGTTTTCTGAAGCCTTGCTATATATAGCTCAGGCTGGTCTCAAACTCACTACATACTCTAGGCTCTCCAGGAACGCAGGAATCTTCTGCTTATGCCTCCTGAGTGCTGGAACTTCAAGTATGTGCCATTACTACTACTCTATGCTTACGACATTATAAAAAAGACAAACCCCTCTAGCTTAATGTGGAGACAAACCAAATAAACCATGCTAAATGTCAAATGAGTCGAGCGCTGCGGAGGGGAAATGAAGGGGGAAACCCCATTCCTGGTAATGACAGAGTCTGTCTGTTGTGCTGGAGCACACAATAATACCAGAAACTCCAGACCAAAGCAGACAGAAACTGGACAATATATGACACTGGTGATTTTAAAACATGTCTGGAAATTATCTGACACTACTCCTACCTCAAAAGCTGGGGACCTCCACTTGAATATAAATATGGCCTCTCTTTTGCAAGTGCTGGAATAAACTAAGTGAGACAGAGTGGGGTTTCCTGACCTCTTGCTGTTGTACTGGGGTCGAACTCATGGCTTTCTGCACGTTAGGTAAGAGCTTGACCTAAAGCTGACCTATACCCCCAGCCAGAGGCACTGAGAATATAAATAAAAACAGCAGAGCATCAGAGGCTCACGCCTGAACCCAGCACTGAAGCTAAGGCTGGAGGATCACCATGTACCAGGCTAGGTACACACCAAGTTTCAGGACAGCCTGGGCTATACTACACAGACAGCCCGTCCCACAAAAACAAAAGAACCAAAATCCCAGGATGTATAAGGGGGTGGGGGAGGTTTAAATATGTATTTAAAAGAGAGAAATGCTAACAATCACTGATCTTTCCTTTCTTTCTTGTTCCTTTCTTTCTTTTTGAGACAGGGCCTCACTATGTAGTACTAGCTGGCCTGGAACTCCCTATGTATTGCAGGCTGGCCTCAAACTCTCAGAGCTGCCTGTCTCCTGGATGCTGGGTTTAGAGGTGTGCACCACACGAGGTTTGCCTCTGCTTTAAGAGGCCAAGAAGCAGTCTTTTATACCTTTACCATCTCAAATTATTTAGTAAGGTGAAAAGTAAAAAAATTGTCCTTAGTCACAATGCATACATAATTATTTTAAAATGGATCATGGAAGGCTGAAGAGATGGTTAGGTGCAGTGGCTGCTCTTGCAGAAGACCCAGCACCCACACAAGGACTCACAACTATCTTTAACTCCTATTCCAGGAAATCCAGCGCCCTCTTCTGGCTTCCTTGGGCACCAACACACAAGTGGTACATAGATGCAGGCAAAGCTACCCATACACACACAATAATAAAATAACTACAAGAAAAACTCCCATTTGGTAACAAAACCAACTAAAGATTGGTTGGAAGAGGAATACTAATTTTTATAAGTGAAAGTAAACTATCAAGGGGAATTAAAAGTTTCTATACAATATTGAATGAAGAAAAGAAATAGGAAGGAAAGGGCATGACTCTTCCTAGGTAAGGTGTAGGAGAAAGTTTATTATAGATATGTGGGAGAACATAGGTAGAGGCAGGGACATCTGGGAGAAGAGTCCACAGTGGTCATGACCCTGAGCCATGTGAGGAGAGAGGGGAGGAAGAATAAAGTACAGTAGCCAGGAGGCAAAAGGTACAAGGGTAACCGGAGTGTCTGGATTATACAGGGAAGACTCTGGGGAAAGGGCAGCCTGGCCTGTGGGCTGGATAGTTCAGTATAGAGGTCAGGGTAAGCCAGCTATCCCCTGTAACAGGTAGGGACTGAGGGATGATGGGAGAACCTAAGGCCAAGTCCACCTTGATATATTAAGTAGGCGATCAGCTATTTGTCCCAGGTTTGAAACTTAACAAATATGACTATTATTTGTTTGTTTCTGTCCATATACTGCTAAATAAACCAAAGGAAACAAGACAAGTACATTAAATTGCTAATACTAAAGTTTTCCTAAGAGGCTATATCTAATATATCAGGATCATTAGTAGGAGTGTGGGACCAGTCTGAAGCAGTACAGTGAGTTCTAGGCCAGCATATCTTTAAAAAAAAAAAAAAAAAAAAAAAAAAAAAAAAGTCACTAGTAATCAGCAGAGAAAGCATTTCCCATTCCACTGTCAACTACCATTTTGGTGCTGTGCTTAGTAGCACATGGTGTTTGTCTCAGTAGTAATAACAATTACAGACATTGCAATGTGTCTCTGAAAAAAAAGTTGGACTAGATAACTTACAAACTCCCCCTTCCTATTCTGATACTGTAGTGTTCAGAGAAGTTAGAAATTCCTGGGAAAAGGTATGCTTGAGACAGTTTATGGGAAGGGTGACTCTCTGGATGTGTCATAAAATCCCTACCCAAAGACCACATTTTCTACTCAGAGAAAAAAAGATTCAGAATACTGGGTTGCTCTTTTACTCCCACTGTTCAAGTCCCGCCCACTGGTAAACTGTTAAGGTTCCATGGCAGTATTTCCATAGGTGCCCCTGAAGCTCAGGTCAAGTGAAATACAACCACTTATCCTGTCTGTCTGTCCGTCTGTCCGTCCATCCATCCAACCAACCAACCAACCATCCATCCATCCATCTATCATATTTGTTGAGAGAGGGTCTTTGGATTATGTAGCTCTGGCTGTCCTGGAACTAGCTATGTAGATCAGATTATCTTTGAACTCATAGATATCCACCCGCTTCTGGCAGTGAAATATATTTATATTGTTGAATTCAAAAGCCACCAGGTAGTTAGTGCAGATAAGGCATGCCAAAAAAAAAAAAAAAAAAAAAAGAGTCAGCCTACCGAGGCAGCACACACCAAAGACAGCATAGAACACTGCAAGCCTGAGAGCCAGCAGCTGTCACGGAAGGCAAATTTGAATAGAGCTGAATGTTAGGTGCAGGCCTGCGATCCCATCACTTGCAGCTGGAGGTCAGCCTCATTGGGAGTTTGGAGGCATTCTGGATTACACAAGACCCTGTTCAAAATAAGGGGGGAACCACCCAACAAACAAACAAACATCAAAGAACAATTCTTTCTTTCTATTACTGAGTTTATACTTCAATTCACATTGGCCAATGTTCTAGGATATGAAACGTCCACCCGTACATTAATCCTTTATTTCTTGGCTGTCACTAAAAACATTTTTTCTTAAAATGATTTAATGAGGTACAATTAATATGTCATGACATTCATCTATTTGAAAATACAATTTACAGTGTTGTATAATAACACCAAACTACCTATCCTTCCTAGAAAGAAAAAAGAGAAAAAAGAAAAAAAGAAAGAGAAAAGCAACTGAAACTCAGTGACAGCCAATCCTTCCCCCAGACTACTATAATGCAACTGGTAACCTACTTTCTGTCTCCCTGGATTTCCTATTCTGAGTACTCTACACTTAATCATATATACAACAGAGGTTTTAGAAACTGGCTTCTTTTACTAGAATGATATTTTCAATACTTATTCGCTTGTCACAGTGTAAGTCAACACTTTTAACTCTTCTTACTGCCAAAAAAAAAAAAAAAAAAAAAAAATCCCATGCTATGGTTATTACTATGCGTACTTATCCACTCATCAGCTGGTGAACATTCTATTCTTTCCACTTTGGGCTACTAAAAAACGATGCTGCTGTGAACACTGGTGTACAGTTTTGAATGGGTGTACATTCCATTTCTTTTGAAATACCTAGGGGTCCATTTGTCAGATCACATGCTAATTCTGTGCCAGACTATTTCCAAAGTGGCCGTTCTATTTTACTTTTCTAACTGTAACATGAGGTTCCAATTTCTCCACAGCCTCCCCAACCATGGATGCTTTCTGGCTGTATTATGATCATGCTCATGGCTTTATTGACCTGGAATATCTTTTTGTGTGTTCACTGGCATAAAAGAAGCCTTTCTTTTTCTGTTCTTTTTTTTTTTCTTTCGTTTTTTTCAACATATGGGCTTCACAGAACTAGTATGTAGGTCATTGTTTTAGTTTTGTTTGTTTGGTTTTTTTTTTCTATATTCTATGCTGTTCTACTATCCTCAAACTCACAATCCCCCTGTCTGGAGGGTGCTCCTGAGAACTGGAATTACAGGTATGTACCACCATGCTTCATTCACTACCTTTGTTGATTTTATGCTTTAAAATTTAAGTGAAGCCGGGCAGTGGTGGTGCACACCTTTAATCCCAACACTTGGGAGGCAAAGGCAGGTGAACTTTTTGAGTTCAAGGCCAGCCTGGTCTACAGAGAAACACTGTCTCAAAACAAAACAAAAAACTTAAGTGAAAGTGTAACCACAAAGGAATTGTAAATGTGATTTACAAACACAGGCTATTAACACAAATGTTGGCAGAGATCAGGCAGGCAATAAATATAAACATAAAAAAATGAAATAGGGCTGTCCAGATGGCTCAGTGGGTAAGGGTGATTGCTGCCAACACTGATCATCCGAGTTCAAGTTCCAGAACCCACATGGTAGAAAAGAGGTCCTCTGATTTTTCACATGCGTGAGTGTGTGTAGTAGTTAATAGATAGGCTTTCAGGACATGACTTTAAAATTAAATCCAAATGGGTATGGTGGTGTACAGTGTTAATCCTAGATCTTGGGAGGCAAAGACAGGCAGGCCTATGTGAGTTACAGGCTACACAATGAGACCCTATCTCAAAACCAAGCAAACAAGCAAAAACAAAACAAAAAGTGAAGGGGTTGTACACCTGTAACTTCAGCACTCTAGAGGTAGAGACGGGAGGATTACAAGTTTAAGCTCATCCATATTCATTGATGGAAGGAAGGAAGACAGCTGAGCTTACATGAGAGTTTCCCCCCCCCCCCATATTTTTATTTCTCTGTGCAACCTGGCTGTCCTGGAATTCACTCTGTAAACCAGACTGGCCTTGAACTCAGAGAAGGTCTGTCTGCCTCTGACTCTGGAACACTAGGATCAAAGGTATGCGCCACCACCACCAGGTGAGATTTTACTTAAAAATTAAAAGATAAAAAACTGGGCATAGAGGTGCATACCTACAATCTTAGAATTTGGGAGAGTGAGATGGGAGGACAAAGAGTTCAAGGTCACCGTCAGATACAGAGTGATTCTGAAGTCAGTCTGAGCTACAGGAGGTCCTGCACCCTCCAAAACTGCATATCTTGAGTTTAAATTTAAAAAGAAAAAAAGAAACTCTTGATAGTTACTATAAGATTGAAGTGTAAACAAAAAAAATTTAAAATGAACTCTATAACAACCAGAAGTTTTGATTTTTTTTTTTTTTTTTTTTTTTTTTTTTTACCTTATCCTAGTTCACATTAGAAACAATGAAGCAGACCAGTCCAAGTGGTGGTGGCGCACACCTTTAATCCCAGCACTAGGGAGGAAAAGGCAGGCGGATCTCTGTGGGTTCGAGACCATTCTGGTCTACAGAGCTAGTTCCAGGACAGACTCCTCCAAAGCTACACAGAGAAAGCCTAAAAAAAGAAAAGAAAAACAATGAAGCAAGTCTGCTAAGTGATTTTTCTACTGAAACACATAAATGCAGTCTAAGCTATGAAAGCAAGAAACAGGAATCTTACAATGGCAGATGAACTCCAGAACAAAGGAAAAAGCCTATTTATAATTATATGACTCTTAAGGCCCACATGGCAAGCCTGACTCTACTTCCAATTCTCCTGATATGTGAGAACACTAACAGGTTGAGCAAGTGATTTTTCTTAGTAAGTGGAGATGCTAAAACTTGTAACTCTCTCTCTCTTTCTCTGGTTTTTCAAGACAATGTTTCTCTGTGTAGCCCTGGCTGTCCCGGGACTCACTATGTAGACCAGCTGGCCCCAAACTCAAAGATCTGCCTGCCTCTGCGTCCCAATGCTGGGATTAAAGGCCTGTGCTACCACAGCTCTGCAAAACAGACATGATTTTTGTGTTTTTTTTTTTTTAAACAGAGAGAAAGGGGATATTAAGACAACTGGCTTTAGTCATACTGGAAGTGGAAAAGCAGGGGAATACCAGCTATTTTAGATACAAACAATGTTCTTAACATGGGAACATCAATAAAAAGTATCTTTAAACCTAATGTCTAAATTATGTGACTTCTTTAGGACAAAGTTCCCAAATAATCCCTAACACTAAGACTACACAGGGAGTTAGATATGAAGGAACCAAGAAAGTCCCTATAGTTCCAGATGCTCGAAATGCTGCTCCAGCAGAGGTGCTAAAACAGTCTCCAAATGGACACACCTGTACACAGATGAAGGGCTTGTGTCCTCCCTAAGACCCCGGCTTCATCAGAATAGCATTTGCATTGTTTACAAGCCAATTATTTCCTTCAATAAGAGAAGAATTGAGGAAAACTTCTATCAATAACAGCATGACTGCCAGAAACTAAGCCACACATCTAGAAAGTTCCATTAGAGCATGACAGTCAAAACAGAGGCAGGAGAGAATCTAAGCCTTTCTCAAACCTTGTCAAAATAGAAAATTTAGAAAGCTTAGACTTATTTAATAGGAAGTTGTGAGAGATGATTTCCCACAGTTGTTTCATTATCTGTGACTAGTACAGTACTATATCCTCTTTTTTTTTTTTCCTTTAAGACAAGGTTTCCTTGTGTATCTCTGCCTGTCCAGGAACTCACTCTGTAGAACAGGCTGGTCTCAAACTCTCACAGATCCACCAGCATCTGACTCCCAACTGCTGGAGTTAAGGGTGTGTGGCACCACTGCCCAGTTAACACTGTGATATTCCATTGGACCAGAGACAGAAGTGTTCATTTGTGTGCATGTTCATGCACGTGGGCAGGAACACCATCCACATCTTTTGAGACAAGCCCCACACTGGCCTGAAGCTCACCAAATAAGCCAGCAAGCTAGGGACCATCCTGTCCACTTCCCACTTCTGGCAACACAAATACACACATCCAGCATTTTTACATAGGTTGTGAAGATGGAACTCGGCCAACTGAGCCCTTCTGTAACCTTGAACCCTATAATTTTATCTGAATTTTCTGGAAGAAGAAAGAAGGAAGAAGAGGAGGAGAAGAGAAGAAGAAGAGGAGGAGGAGGAGGAGGAGGAAGAAGATGAAAAAACTTCCTGACATAAATACCTTTCAAACCTAGTGCACACCTTTGATCCCAGCACTCAGGAAGCAGAGGCCAGTGGACTCTGTGAGTTCGAGGCCAGCTGGGTCTACAGAGTTCAAGGGCAGTCAGGGCTACACAGAGAAACCCTATCTCAAAAAACCAATAAATAAATAAATATATCCCCCAATTTTTGTAGTCATGGAATACCAACAAGATGGAAGGAGTTCAAGTTTGAGGCCAATCTTAGCTATACAGTGAACCCTGCCTCAAATAAACAGAGCTCGAGGTGTAGGTCAGTGGTAGAGCACTAGCCTACCATGTCCATGGTCATAGGTTTGATCCCAGCATCATCCTGCCCCTAAATTAAACAAAATAAAAGCATGCTGCATTTATTACAACAAAATATTTATTTAGGCTTTTGAGACAATATCACATGTAGTTCAGGCTGACTTTGAACTTTGAATTTTTGATACTACTGCTTCTATATCCCAAATGCCTTGACTATAAGCATCTACCCCCATGCTTCATTTATGTGTGCTGGGGATTGAATTCAGGACTCGCTGGGTCAGACAAGCACTCTAACTGAACTATATGTCCAGACCCATAAAACCTTTAATGTATGGTTGAACTTATAAGGAATCAAACCCTGGGCCCAAATGAGAGATCAGAAACAAACTGAATAAATAAGGAACTTTTATACATGAACATATGTTTTTTAAAGTCATCCATCAGGGGTCTAAGAAAGGAAGAAGATTCCTGAAGAAAAGGGATCCACAGGCACACACATTAAATAGGTTGCAAGTATAAACTTAGACAAAATCATCATGCTCACAAGAATGAACACAGGAAATAGGCCTAGTCTAGTAATATCTCTTGGGCACTGGCAGAAGCAAACAATACTCCCCCGGAATCTATCAACAATCCTGGCCACAAACACAAATTCCCACGGGGGGGGGGGCGGGGGAACCTTCCTTAAAAATGAATTCATCAGTTCAAAACTATAAGCACACAGGAAACTATCAATCATGTATGAGTCTTCTCACAAAACATAAATGGAGTCCAAAGAACTCAGGATAAGGATAATAACAGAAAGACTCAAGAGACAATGTAAATGCTAAAAGGCAGGCCTGGTGATGCACACCTATGATCCCAGTATTGAGGAGACTGGGGCAGAAGGATCATGAGTTTGAAGACAGTCAGGGATATATAAGGCGCTGTCTCTAGAAATTAATAGTTTTGTAAAATTAATTAAAACATAAAAGGAAATTTTAAAAATCCCCAGAAATTAGACCTTAACTCCTGCAATTAAAAATCTGAAATAGGGGCCAGAGAGAGAGAGAGAGAGAGAGAGAGAGAGAGAGAGAGAGAGAGAGAGAGAGAGAGAGAGATATGCCTCAGTGGTTAAAAGCACAGGCTGCTCTTCCAGAGGAGCTGGGTTTGATTTCCAGCATCCATGTGACAGTTCATGGCAGTAACTCCAGTTCCTGGGGGTCTGAAACCTTCTGTGGCTTCCCTGGATTTCAAGCATACACACAATACACAGACATACATGCAGACAAAATACCCATACATAAATTTTTAAAAAAATTCTTTTAAAATAGAGGGAGACAACAAAAGCTGAGCCATGGACGACAGCATCAGCCTCCAGAAGCTATCCAACCTCCGGAGCCTCACCCTCAGCTCCGACTGCACCTAGAGGAGCCATCACTGGAGCCTGGGCACCACCAATACCTGGAGGAGATCACCAGAGCTGTGGCCCCGCCTACAGCGAAGACAGTGACCATCTCAGCCTTGGGCCCATCTACACCTGGAAGAGTGATCAACAGAACCACAGCCCCCAACTACACCAATTGGAGGAAGAGGGACCCTGGTGAACATAGGCTCCACCTCTACCGATTGGGGGAAGAGATGGGCAGACAACAAGGTAAGAACCCCTCAACAACACAAAGAACAATACAGCACCACCAGAAACAAGTGTTGATACAGAACAGGGTAGTAAGTGAAAGTAGACAATAGGGTCACATGTTCTAAGATTTGGTTATATTAAATGGTAAAAGCGAAACTACAGAGAACAGAACAGTGCTTACCTGGAGCAGTGTAAAGCAAGGTTAACCTCTAAGCATCTGATGAAACTTTTGGAGAACAGAAGTAGCCTAATACTGCAGTATAGTAATGGTCATATGAATATATAAACTCATTCAAAAACAAACAAACAAACCATTAAACTCTACATTTATGATGGATGAATTATGGACTGCAAATCATTAAATAATTGTATGTGGGGAGAGGGGAACCTTAAGTAGATGGATAAAGAATAGACATCGGGAGACTGCGAGAAGGTTCAGTGGGTAAAGGTGCTTGTTGCCAAGCCAGATGACCCGAGTCTGGTGCCTGGAACACACATGGTGGAAGGGAGAACAGCTTCCAGGAGGCTGTCTTGTGATTTTCACATGTGTGCCATGGTACAGAAATGCACACACCAAATTATAACTATGCGACTATATAAATAAATAAAGTAGTAAGACATCTGGAGAGGCAATAAGGACAAATCTAAAGAAGTTACTCCAAATATAGTTCAAATGCATAAGGTAATGAAACACATCAAAAATGAAGACACACAGGGAACAAAAGCATCCTGTAGGAATTTTAGGAGAAGCGATACTTGGAGGCACGAAGGCTGAGAATTATGCAGAATTGATTCAAGATGTGAAAGCCCGGTTTCCAGAAGCTCATAATCCCAAGTGGAGAATGACTATAGCTGCACCTAGGTATGTCATAGTGAAACAAGAGAAGAGAAAAACAACTGTCAGAGAAACAACAGAGGCCATGTGCAAGGGAACAGAAGCTGGACAGGAAGCAGACTTCTCCACAGCAACAACAGAGCGAGAAGATAATGGGCAGTGTCTTCAAACTCTCTGTATTACCTATGGTTGGAGTGAGCCGCATAAAGACATTTGTGAAGAACGAAAGTCCAGGACTTAGTGAGATGATGTCCACCAGGAAGCTTGAGGTCTGGTGGGAATGCGGGGGCTGGAGCTACACAGACCTGAGTCATTGGCACGCACACGCTAAAGAAAACCAAAGGTACTGAAGTAGAGCAAGAATGGGTAGAGGAGGAAAAGGAAGCCCCAGGGTGAAGGAGCCCTGAGAAACACCAAAAGGTCAACGGTGTGGCAGAACACGTGCAAGTCACTCCCAAATGGCCTTCCAACATGTTTTATTTGGGGGAGCTATTCTTCATTAAAAAGGACAGTCAGAGGCTAGGAAGGCAACTCAATGTGTTAGTAAAGTACTTACCACACAAGTATAAGGCCCAGGGTTTAGATCCCCAGCATCTACATAAATGCCAGGAGGGTATAGTGGCCTTCCTGTAACGTCAGCATTCAGACGATTGACAGGAGATTCTAGAAGTAAGCTGGCAAGCCAGAGGAGACAAACCGGAGCTTGGGACTCGGTACATAAAGTGGAGAGGAATCAAGGAAGACACCTGGCCTCAGCCTCTAGCCCCAGCACACGTTGGGCTATACCAGCACATACATGTCCACACACATGTACCATCATGCACACTGGCATATACATATGTACATACACCAGACACACACAAATCCAATGAAGTGAAATAAAAACAAGATTGTAATGTCTATGAGTGACATATGGTGTGGAAGTGGCTTTGGACTCAGACAGGTCTGGGTATGAGCAGGGACTCTTCCACTCATTGGTGGTAAAGCACGTGTTACCTACTTTGAACCTCATTGATAAAGACAGGTAACAGTGTTTACCCTGAAGCACTGTAAGGAGTACATACGGGAAACAGCACAGTTCTGTAATCTGCAGGACACTGTAATCATCTCACTCTCCTGGTAAATTATGTTGGCGATATGTTTAAAACCTAAAAATACCATTATTCCATTTGACCCAGTAATTTTATTCCAGCCTGATAAACATTTTACTTCTAGGGGGCTTTTAAATAATACAAATATATAATAACTTCATCATTATATGATTATCAGATTTTAGAGATTAGAATTAAGTAGCCAGGTGCAGTGGTCTATCCTTGGGATCCAGTACTCAGGAGGTGAAGGTAGGAAGATGAAGACTTCAGATAAGCCTGGGCTACAGAATATATATAGTGTATAATACACACAGACACACACACACACACACACACACACACACACACATATATGTGTGTGTGTGTATATTAGAATAGAGTTATTTAGCCACCAAAATAGTATAAAGACAACAGAGACAAGTGTTTATGACATCAGGGAAATAAATAGGATGTGGTAAATATCCCAGTTAATAACTGGCAAATACCAATTTCCCCAGCTTGCCATTAAAATGTCCATAGGTAAAAAAAAAAAAAAAAAAAAGTAGAGATGACACAAAGTCAGAACAAAGACTGATAAGGACTAATGAGATTGCACGCACGTCAGTAAGTCTAATGACAGATCTTTTTGTTCTAGGCCATATAATTGAGTTAACTGGGAGCAACCAGTGTTTGCAGGGGAGGGGCAGAAACAGAATTAAACTGTTTGTCTGTAAAGGCTCTTTTCCATTACAAAGAGGAGTAAGAAAAGGAAAGTAGCACATTCTCCCTTATATGTGGAATCTATACAAAAGGGGGAACAGCATGAAGGTAGAATGGAAACTAGTAAGGACATGGCAGGAACAAAGGGGTCAATGTGATCAAAGTACACATATGTGAATGAAAATGTCACATGAGGATCCATTATTTATATAAAGAATATATGGTTTTTTAAACATATTACTTATTTATTGGTGGTGCATGCCTTTAATCCTAGCACTCAGGAGGTGGAAGCAGTCAGATCTCTTTTGAGTTCGAGACCAGTCTGTTCCAGGACAGGCACCAAAACTACACAGAGAATCCCTGCTTTGAAAAACCAAAAAACAAATATAATAATCTTACTTATGAATTCTTTTATTGATGCGTAGTATGTCTGCTGCATGTACACCTGCATGCCAGAAGAGGGCATCAGATCATATTGGAGACGGTTGTGAGCCATCATGTGTTGCTGGGAAGTGAACTAAGGTCCTCTGGAAGAACAGCCAATGCTCTTAACCACTGAGCCATCTCTCCAGCCCTGAATAAATGCTTTTTAAAAATTAGCCAGGCACATATAATCCAGCACTAGGGAAGTGGCCAGGAAGATCAGAAGTTCATCAGGGGCTAGGCATGGTTAAGATGGGGTAGCAGAAGTCAGAGGCCTCGAGCCACACCAGTGACTTGTGGCAGTGAACACTTCCAAGTAAAGATGTGTGGACTAAGGGGTAAATTTTGTGACTCAAGGGGCCACACTGCAGCTTCCACAAGATTCTTCTCTCTCTTTTTGTTTGTTTTCTTTGGTGTTTGACTTTTATTTTAAATTTGGTTTTATTGTGGGGGGGGGTTGTTGCAAGGGCAGAGGGCAGATGTGAGGGGTCAGGGAGATAAATTGGACCAGAATGCATGATGTCAAACCCACAAAGAATTAATAAAAGTTAGGGAAGAAAAAGGAATTCTGTGCTAGGGCTGGAGATGTAACTCATTTGGTAGAGTGCTTATCTAGCACTTGAAAGGCCCAAGGTTTGATCTCCAGCAGTACATAAACCAGGAGTTCTACCAGCACTGTAATCTAGCATAAACCAAGAGTACGGCCCACACTTGTAATCCTAACATAAACCAGCAGTGTGGCCCACACTTGTAATCTTAACACTCTGGAGTTGGAATGATTCTTGCTAGTTTGAAGCTGGCCTGGCTATAAATAGTAAAACTCTCAAACAAATAGAAAAATATTCTGAACCATTTTGAATCCTGAGTTCAAGACATATGCTCAATAGCAATTATGTATTTTTTCCAAGTAAATGTGAATTATTTTGTAAATTCTGGACGGAATGGAATTTACTCACCAGTATTTCTGAAATTTTACCTAAGCTTTAGGGAAACAGATTTAACTCAGATGAGTATGGTTTCAAAATGAAATAAAAATATTAATTTAGAATTCACTCTTCTTTCCTTTCCCATCATATCTTTATGGGTTTACCAAGAGTAGCTAAAAGCAAAAAGACAACATATTCTTAATTGAAAAATCTTGCTTCCAAGTTAAAAAGGAATACATCAAGCAAAGACAGACAAATAACAAGATCTGAATGCTGCACACCTCCAAATGCTGCTAATAACTTTTCAGGGGAGGAGGTGGGTGTGAGGACAGCACTCATGTAGCCCAGGCTGTTCTTGAACTCACTCTTAGAGAGGATGGTTTTGAATTCCTGACCCTCCTGGAATCATCTCCCAGGCATGCATTACCACGCCTCAATTTTTTTCCCTGCAATTCTGCATTCAGTTCAGGAAGTACATCTGAGCTACAGATCCTGGAAATCCCCTCTGCCACACCATCAACCAGGAAGCATCCATAAAACACCAACATAATGATGCTTAACATCCTTTCTTCCTTGGACGGAAAGAGAGTATTTAAGTCCTTCATGAGGGAATTTCAGAACAGAGTGAATGCATTTCATGGGTGAAACTATGTAAGCCCCCACACAGGAACCACAACAAGCACTTATTTATCAATTCACCCTTTAGTCCATATGGGTTAAAAATGGCTTGAAGAGCAGTTGGAACTGTGCACAGAAAAAGACAGAGACAGGCATAGATGCTACACAGGTTTACCTACTCCAGCAGAGCTATCCAACACACTATACAAACATATCACTACTGAGCTACACAAAGGGAAACCCTATCTAGCAACATTCATTTGAGCCAGGGTCTCTCAGTTTGGCTAGTCTGGCCAGTGAGCTCTAAAGAGGCAGCCATTTCTGTGCCCTCGCCCAGCCCTGGGTTTATAGACATGTGCTGTCACACTAGGCTTTTGCATAGATGCCCAGGACCCAAATTCAAGACCTCTGGCTTACATGGCAGGCATTTTAGTGACTGAGTCACCTCCCCAGTCCCCAAGAATACCTTTGGATATTACATAATTATTATCTTGATTAGGTACATGATTAGTTGGTAGACAAACTATGAAGACTCAAAAGAGACCATACTAGAAATAAACCCATGGCTTTGCATCTTGTCTGCTAGCTTGGTAATCACCTCGCTTTTTCTGGGTCTCCAGTTCCTCAGGTGTAAAAAAGGGCTATTAATGCCTACCTCCAAGATACAATAGAGACACAATAAAATTGGAGCTAGGGAAATAGCTCAGTGGTTAAGAATACCTGCTGCATAAACATGAGGTCTTGAGCTTAGATCTCTGACACTCACAAATACACCCAGACATGATTGCATGCAAGCCCGTAACTCTAGTGCTTGGGTAAGGGAGGGGTACAGACAAAGGACTGCGAGGGCTTGCTGGATGGCAGCCTAGTTCCAGATTCAGTGAGAGGCCCTGTCTCAACAGAATAAGGCAGAGAGAGAGGTAAAACAGGACACCAGACATCCTACTGTGACTCCCACATATACTGGGAAAAGGCATATGAACACACACATACATACACACACACACACACACACACACACACACACACACACCACATTTAGCACACACATGCTCACACACACAGAAAATTGATTATTACAAAAGATCTTCAAATAATTGCTTGCCAACAATTATTTACTTTTTTCTTTTCTTCCTTTTTTTTTTTTTTTTTTTTTTTTTTTTTTTTTGTTTTGTTTTGTTTTGAGACAGAGACAGGGTTTCTCTGTGTTAACAGCCCTGGCTGTACTAGAACTCACTCTACAGACCAGGATGGCCTCACATTCACAGAGACCTGCCTGCCTCTGCCTCCTGAGTGCTGTGATTAAATTACTACTCTTTGTCTTTTAACACAGGTTATTAGAACAACTACCTCTACTTCCTGTTTGCTACTGATAAATGTGCTCCTTTATTTATACAGAAGCAGAGTAGATGGATGCCTGCTAAGACTAACAATATCTCTGCCTCTGTATATATGGTTGGCTACTGACCAGAAACTTTCTATGTAGATAAAGCTGGCCTTGAATTAGCTGAAATCTTCCTTCTGTCTCTGGTGCTGGGCCTCAGGCATGCACTACCACAGCCATCCATCCCTTTAGTGTTAAAAGTACTCACTCCCCATTCCTCTCTGACCTCTATACAGAGAACCTTTATAGTAGACTTTATTACTGAGGCATACATCTCTACCCCCAATTTCCAGTTGATTCCCAACTCCATTGAGCTACATGAGCCCTTCCTTTATAAAGTGTAATATACCTGTTATGCCTTCAAAAGCCATTCATTTTAGATGTTCATACAAATGAAACAATTATCATCTAACTTGGTTTAATGCTAATTTTAAAAGGAAAGAAAGGAATTCTCCTGCCTGTTCTCTTTCTTTTTTAAATTTGTTTGTTTGTTTTTTTTTCTGTTCTGTTTCAGGGACAACCCTAAAAACCCAAGAAGGGAGAATGTATAAGAGAAACAACACTAAGTTCAACCCGTTAAATAATTTTACAGTAGCTCTAAGGCCAGGTGGGTTACACAGTGAGATCCTATTTAAAACACACACACACACACACACACACACACACACACACACACACAAAGAAAAAAGGGGGTTGGGTGAAAGAGAAACAATGGATGGCAGAGATAAGGACACTGGGTAGAAATCCCAGGGATATCCCTGGAACACTCATTAGCTCCGATGATAAATCCTAGACATCATCAGTGGTTTCGCTGCATGTCTCACTTACACAAATAACTGAATAACTAAAGACCAACCAAGAGCTGGCAGATGAGTCATTCCAGCAGTAATTGACAACATTAAGGGAAATTCTATGTTCCTGTGGCCTATGACAGAGTTTAAATTGATTTCATTATTCCTGCTAAAAATTACTAACTCACATTCACATACCTATTCCTGTCATAATTAAGCAAATATGTAAGTTAAGCATTACTTTTCTATCCTCAAAAATATACATCAGTGTAATGAGTGAAACGAATCCTGGTTTCACCACTTAAACTGTATAATATTGGTGACTTAGGGACTACTCTGAACCTCAGTTTCCTTCCCTATAAAGAAAACTGATCCTTCTCTTGACAGCTACCAAATGCTAGTATCTTCTCAGCTGAGGGCGGGACTTCATCCACCTCCACCTGCCTCCATGCTGAGATTTTGTGTGTCTTGAGCTTGTGAAGGACTTGTGCGTGCTGTAAGAGGCATTGTGAGTTCAAATGTGCAATTGCTCTGTCGTGTCTGGAAAACTGTCCTTATATTCCTCCATCACCTCTGACTCTTACAGTCTTCCCATCCCCTCATCCACGAAGATCAGTTTTCTTTAAATGTGTGACACCTGGTACACAGGCCATACTCTAGGACAAGCCCTGCACCCAAGAGTAGTTGGGCAATAAAAACTGGACCCCATGGTGGGATGGATATGGGAGGGGTTGGGGGTGAATCTGATCAAAATACACTATGTGAAATTCTCAAAGAATTAATAAAAATAATAGTTTTAAAAAGTCAGGAAAGACAGAACAGGCACTTTAGAAAGCCTTAAGGATTTGGAGATAAGAACATATTTCAGGGGGAGGGGAAGGGAAAACTAACAAAAGCTCAGAGCTGGTGAGTACTGTCTGAAGCAGTGTTTGGAGAGGACAGGTTAAGTCAGGGCCTGAAATGCAGGCTGGGCTAAACTAGAAAAAGTCACCTTCAGTGTAGGTGTGGAAAACTGCAGAGCTGTTAGACAAGAGGGTAATATGAGTAAATCAGTGTTCTGAGAGACTAACCTGGCAATAGAATAGGGGGAAAAGATGTTGGAAGGGGAGAGTATACGCAAGCTAAACAGGAAGTAATGTGCAAACTCAGTTAATGCTAAAGGCCCGAACAATACAGAATTATTGCAAGTGGAAAAGTAGAGGCTGGCATGAGAAACCATGCAAAACAACCCTAGTGACTAATCAGATACCAAAGTCAAGATTAGAAAGGAGACAAAATTGGCTTTAGCCTTTTTGGTGCAGATGGCAGATTAAAGAGGAACTCACAAAGGGAAACCCAGAGGAGGGCTTGGGAACCTTTGGTTTTGTTTTTGTTTGTTGAGACGCTCTTACCATGTAACTTAAGTTTGGCCTGGAATTCCCATGTAGAGCAGGCTGACCCTTTCACGCACAGAGATCTGTCTTGCTGCCTTAAGAGTGCTAGGATTAAAGGCGAATGCCACCATGCCCAGCAAGCATTTATTTTTGACACGTTGAGTTCATAATGAATACCCACTTAGAAATGGTTCCTGAACAGTTGGCTACAGTCGTCATCTTTCATTTAAAATAGGATCAGAGCAGTGAGACTGCTCAGTACAAACAGGCGATTGCTGCCAAACCAGATGACAAATTCAATCCCTGGGACCTACATGGTAGAAGGACAGAAGGACTCCTCAAATATGTCCTCTGATCCCTAAACCTGAGCCATGCAGGATACATTTATTTCTTACTCTGCATGGGAAGAATAGGCGAGGGCAGGACCAGAAGAAACTGTTCATTTACTTTTGTATTTAAGGTTCACCTACAGAGTCCCAGTTGGCTTAGACTTCTTGATCCTCCTGCATCCACCTTTAGATCTGTCAGCTTAGGTTAAAGAAAGCAGTATGCTACCATGCCAGCATCCAAAACATATTTTTGGGGAAATGAACAGGTGTATTAAACCTCAAGACACTGGCAGAGACTGCAAGAAAGTTACCTTCCAGCCCACCACACTAAGTTCCTCCCACTGCGCTGGCCACTCTACCTAGGCTGGACCTTACTTTTCCCCAAAACTATCCCCTGCAGCCTTTCTCATGTCAGAAAATCTGAAATAAACATGCAGCTCAACAAAATACAAGCGTTTGTACAACTGTAGTATGCAAAGGCGCTGCAGTACTCTTGCTAACATGGCAGAATGCAGTCGTTCCATTCTAGGTACAAAGCAACAGACCGCTCATCACAGCAGAGGGCCATTAAATGCCGGCTGCTGAGCCGACAGGAACTGTCTGTGAATTCAAACCACCTGAGCAAATCTACTGCTGGTGTAAGTGCAGTCAGTAATTCCAGAACAGCCAAACAGACCTACTATTTAACCAGGCACTACGGTAGCTCAATCTATGCATACTTCACTCTTGCAATTATAAAACCTCCAAACAAAAAGCCAGTCCTCCTGAGCGCAGGAAATCACAGTTCACTTCCCTGCAGCTGCTCCACAGCTTAGGCCCATTCGTGAACCAGAGGAAATGCGCCTGGAGACCTTATTAACAAAGGATGGAAATCCCCGCAACTCACACTTCCCAATTAGCACCGTGGAGGACATAAACCTCCCTAGATTCCACTTCCCTGTGTGGAAGTCTCCCCACCCCAGAACCAATCAGCAGTTCACACCTATCCTAAAAGCCAGGGCAGATACAGCTTTCCATATTACAACTGTCCAGACTGGCTATGGCTACAGTTTTCTCTATACCACAGAGTCACACATACAGTTTATTGGGTTTTGTTATTGCTGTTTTTTAAGTTAGTAACTTTTGTAAATCAGAAGCACCGCAAAAAATAGGAAGTCTGGATAGATCCCACTTGGAAGTCAATTGAGCTGTGTTGCCTATTTCATTCAGAAATTTAATCTCATCGCTTTAAAAACAGAAAAAGGCAGCCAGGTGTGGTGGTGTACACCTTTAATCCCTCTGCCTCTGCCTCTGCGATTAAAAGCATCTTTGTTCACAGTCAGCAATTTTCAGGATTTCCAAAATATTTGCTTAGAGGACACTTTCACAATCTAGTGAGGACATGAATTGTTTTCATCTTACAATAAATATAAGTATACAGGGTTTATTTAAGGAAAGATGCTACAGGAAGATGCTGCCTCTGCAAGGAAATCACTAAGGATGCACTGTCTTATAATCTCTCTCTGGAGAACTTGTACCCTGAAAATGTACGTGTATTATTTTTTTAATTTTATTCATGTGCATTAGTGTTTTGCCAACATGTATGTCTGTATGCAAGTGTTAGATCCTCTGGAACTGGAGTTAGAGAGTTACAAGCTGCCAGGTGGGTGCTGGGGATTGAACCCAGGTCTCCTAGAAGAGCAGCCAGCACTCTTAACCACTGAGCCATCTCCCAGCCCACATGTATGTGCATTTACTTAATGCACCAATTCTCTCTCTCTCTCATCTTTCTCTGCCTTTCTGTCTCTGTGTGTGTGTGTTTGTATGTGTGTAGTGTGTGTATGTGCACCTGCATGTAGTTGCCACTGGGTGTTTTCCTCAATCATTTCCTACTTTATTATTAACTTTACTACATTTATTTAGTGTGTGTGTGTTTACATGCATGTCATGGCACATGTGATTAGGTGAGAGGACAACTTTTGGGAGATGGTTTCCTCCTACCATGAAGGTCCTGGGAATTAAACACAAGCACCTATTTTTTGAGATTGGTCTCTAACTGAAGCTGGAGTTCACACACTCAGCTATACCGACTGTCAAATGAACCCCACTGATCCACCTGTCTCCACCTCCCTAGCATGGGATTACAGATGTGCACCTCTGTGTTCAGCTTTTACATGGGTGCTGAGGAGCTGACCTCAGGTCTTCATGCTTACAGGGCAAACATTATATGTATATGTATATGTGTGTGTGTGTGTGTGTGTGTGTGTATACTCATATAAGAAAGAAACAGAATAATAATAAATCCTCAGGAGCCTATAAACTAACTTTACCTGAGAACTTAGGCTGACTTTGTGTCATAGCAACCCCATCTAGTCCATTCCCTATTTTTAGGTTATTTTCCTTTTAACCTAGCCTGGCCTGAGACTCACTATGTAGCCCAGACTGCCCTTCAACCTATCAGGGATCCTCCTGGCTTTGTCTTTGCCTTTGGAAGGAAACACCACACCACCTTCTCAAATTCTTAATTCTCCTACTTCTCATCTCTTCAAGGCTTGCAGAACAAAAGGCAATTACTGAGGCATCACAGCTTTTGTTTGTTTGTTTTTCGAGACAGGGTTTCTCTGTGTAGCCCAGAATGTTCTGGAACTCCATTTGTAGACCAGGCTAGCCTGGAACTCATAGAAATCCACCTGCCTCTGCCTCTTCAGTGCTGGGATTAAAGGTGTGCACTGCTGTGACCACCCAATGGCAAAGTTTTCAACAGAGCTTTGTACAGCTGAAATATCAGCAAGGATCTGACGTCCCTTTCTTGCCTTCCAACCTGACAGCACAATATTCAGACGGCAACTTCACACACCAAAATCACAACTTCCTTTCTACCCTGGCCTTGAGGGCCCCACCCTCAGCTCAGCTCCACAGGAAGACCAGGCCCCAGTTCCCTTTCCTAGAGAAGAAACCTGCTTGGCGACGGGAGTTTTAACATAAAAGTGCTCCAAAGTGGCCTCGGTGACCGACCATCCGTTTAAAGACCAGCAAGGTAAGTTTTCCACGAGAACTCTGCTGGAGGACATGTGTGGCTGACAGCTCATCCAGAGGACCTGAGTTTGATTTTGAACACCACCTGTAACTCCAGCTCCAGGGGACCAACACCTCTGGCCTCTGCCAACACCTGTAATCGTGTACACATTCCCACACACATCACTAAACATTTTTTTTTTTAGTTGTTAAGCTGATATATGCAAAATACTAAAATGCTGTTTTGTTTATTCATTTGTTTGCTTGCTCCTTCATTCATTCACCCATTCATTCAAGTTTTTTTAGGGCAGGATTATAGATCAACCTGGCTTTGAATTCAATATGCAGCAGAGGATGACCTTGAACTCCTGATTTTCCTGACTCCATTTCCAAAGTGCTAGGATTTCAAAGTGCATGAGCCACCACACTTTATTAAATTTTAATCTGTTAAATCAAAGATAATCCAATGTGGAAATTGTCAGGAATACAGGGCATACTTAACCTTTATTAAATAAAGAAAATATCTTATTAAATTTCATAGTAACCCAGTAACTCCTAAACATAACATCATCCCTTAGCTTCTTGCTTTCCCATCCACATGTGCCTCCCAATCCAGCATCCCTCTCAGAACTGCCCCTAAAACACTCTCCATATCTAAGTTACAATGTAACTCTGAAAGAGCCATCAAACATACCCCTGACCTTGTATAAAACAAACTTCATGGATGAAACCAAAGGTACATTATTTCAAATGAAATTTCATAAACGAGACCGGATTCCAGTTGGTAAAATTCCAGTAAAAGTGGCTAGAGATGGCTCATGTTAAGAGCACTAGCTGCTGTCCAAGGGACCTGGGTTCAAATCCCAGCACCCATATAGAGGCTTATCTGTAACTCCAGTTCCAGGAGATTTAATGTCCTCCATGTGGCACACAGATAAATATGCAGGCAAAACACCTGGATACACAAACTAAACCTTTAAAAATCCAGTATACATGGGTGGTGGTAGTGCAACACATCTTTAATCCCTGCATTTGGGAGGCAGAGGCAGGTGGATCTCTCTGAGTTCTAGGGCAACTTGGTCTACTGAACGAGTTCCAGGATGGCCAGGGATACCCAGAGAAACCCTGTCTCAAAAACAACAAACAAACAAAGAAAAACAAAAAATAAAGAAAGATCCAGTAAAAACCAAATGAGAAAAGATGAAGAACAATGACAAACTAGGGAAGCTATTCTAAGGGAAGGGAGACAGGCAGGCGAGTCTTTACAACAAATGTTCATATATGAATGAGTCCATCTGTTGTGTAACTGTGGCAAAGTGAGGGCCACTGCAGGGAATGACTGTTCTTTTAAGATGTCAGCCTCCCTGCACTTACTGCTTTTCTAATTACTTCACCTTTATAACCAGAGTCCACACTTGGATGACCCAGAGAGCATGTGTCTACAT
The DNA here is from genome assembly GCF_943737965.1 of Phodopus roborovskii. NCBI lineage: Eukaryota > Metazoa > Chordata > Mammalia > Rodentia > Cricetidae > Phodopus > Phodopus roborovskii. Next base: position 5,571,377 of record NW_026126514.1, on the reverse strand, counting down.
TCAGGTTTTTAATTGTGGAGTTGAGGAAAAAAGAAAGGGGACGAGGTTCAGGGGCTGCTTACTACGGATGCACTGGGCAAAAGGTCTGTAAGTTAAAACTAGTTGTTCATGAATGGACATCGTATACAAAAGCACATCAAAAGCACATGGCTTAAGATAATGGAGAAGAACATAGTTTCTTGGCTTTTTAAAAGGCACTAAGCTCCCCAAACTTATCATTTACCACACACTTTTTTTTTTTTTTTTTTTTTTTTTTTTTTTAACCTCAGGAAGGGAAATCCCATGATTTATCTTAGAAATAGCAAGATCTGCCAGGCATTGGTGACACACACCTTTTATCCCAGCACTTGGGAGGCAGAGACAGGTAAAATCTCTGAGTCTGAGGCCAGCCTGGTTTACAGATAGAGTTCTAAGACAGGCCCCAAAACCACAGAGAAACCCTGTCTTGAAAAAAAAAAAGAAAGAAAGAAAGGAGGAAGGAAGGAAGGAAGGAAGAAAAGAGGAAAGAAAAGAAAAGAAATAGCAAGATCTTCAAACTCAAAACAGAAAGTTTTGGAGACTGACAAAGAGTTCATTTTATATCATCTACAATGTCCAGCTGCCACTCAAACCACAGTGGGATTTCTGCCCTCTGACTTGAAAGAATTAAGAACAAACCCCTAAGACCTATGGAATGTTGAGTGTGGCCACACACACCTATAATCCCAACACTTAGAGGCAGAGGCAGGAAGATATCTGTGAGTTCAAGGCCAGCAGGGTTTACACAGGAGTTTCAGGTCAGTCAGGGCTACACAGTGAGATGCTGTCTCAAACAAAAACAATGCCCTCCACAGAATAAACCCACATTACATCCGTTCTTACACTGCTGTCTTGTTTGCATCACACGTCCTACACTTAGAGAAACATCAGAAGCCTCCCTTCTGTCAATTAACCAAAGAGATATTAACAAGGGAGATTAATGGTTTGACTTCAACATCACTTTGAGAGTTCAAACAAATGTACCCCACAGAAATTGCCTTCCTCCCTTCTTTCTAGGAAAACAGAATCCCAAATTACTGAAATTATTTGAAAAATTTTAAGTTATGGGATTTTAAATGTTCTACCTTGGACATGCATGTCTATTACTTTATTACTTTATTTATTTAGTGTGTGTACATATACACGGCATGCCCAGAGTTAGAAGAGAACTCTGTGGAGTCAGCTCTCTCCATATGACTTTTGGGAATGGGACTCAGGTGGCAGGATTAGTGGCAAGTGAGTCACCTGCCGGGCCACCATGGCTCCCTTTGTAAGGTGAGTTCAGGGTGTGTGTGCACATAAGGAGTGTGACTGTGGGTGTGGAGGTCAGAGGACCCTAGGTGTCTGTCTTCACACCTTCTACCAGTCTCTCTGTTTAGCTGCTATGCAAACCAGGACAGCTAGCTTGCCAGATTCCTGGGAACTTCCTGCCTCCCTGTTTCCCCTCTGTAGGAACATTGCTATTACCGACTATGTGACAGGCTTTCACAGGGATTCTGGAGATTTGAGATCAGGCCTCATGCTTGTGACAGGAGCTTTGACTATTTGACTGATTTTTTTTTCTTTTTTGAGACAGAGTTTCACTATATTAGCCCAGGCTGGCTGTCAACTCTCTCATTAAGATGATACTTGACAGACTGGAGACATGGCTCAGCAGTTAAGAGCAGGTGCTGCTCTTACAAAGGACCTGGGTTCAGTTCCCATAATCCACATGGTGGCTCTCCACCTTCTGTAACTCCAGTTCCAGGTGATCTGACAACCTCTCCTTGCACCAGACATGCAAGTGGTACACAGACATACATATGAGCAAAACACTCATATACATAAAAAAGAGAGAGAGAAAGAGAGAGAGAGATGATACTTGAAAGCAAAGTAAGAAACCCACATTTCTCCCGCAGCCAAATTCAAGGCTAGAAAGAGCAGTCCTGAGCTAGGCGCAGTGGCTTTGCGCTCATTGTGTAGCCAAGGACGTACTAGAGTTTCTGATTCTCCCGCCTCTGCTTGCTGGAACTGCAGGTGTGTGCTATCATGCTGTGATTATAAGGAACTGGGGATTAAACCAGGGCTTCTCCAGCACTAGTCAAATGCTCTGACACCAAGGCCCAGCACCAAACCTAAAGAACTGAAATCTTATGTGGGCAACTGTCTATAAGAAAAACAAAACTGACTGTAATTTAACTTTTTTGTTGTTGTTGCTGTTAAGAAATAGGACAAGCTGGGTTTGGTAGTGCACACCTTTAATCCCAGCAGTTGGGACAGGTGGGCCTCTCTGAATTTGAGGTCAGCCTGGTCTACATAATAAATTTGAGGCCAGCCAGGGCTAAGTAGAGAGACCATGTCTCAAAACAAACAAACAAAGAATAATGAGCAAGCCAGGTGTGGTGGGCTGTAAACCTCAGCATTTGGGAATTTGGGAGGGGGCAAGAGGATTAGTGGGCCACCATGCTTGGCCCAAATATTTTTTTTTTTTTTTTTTTTTGGATCTTCACTGATGCCCACACAATTAGTCTTGGGTTAAATTATTTGGAGTTCTGATGTGTTCAGTTAAAATTCACACCCACAATTCCTCCCTTTACCTACTACCACTCACCTAACTGAAAACAAAATGACAAACACCTGTCAGTTTGAGGAAGTGCGAAATCTTTAACAGGACTGAAGTGCCCAATGGCCTACAATTTACATGTCACGCTACTGCCACCTGGTGGCTACAGTGTCTAAGCACAGCAAACAAATGTTTAAAACGGGAAGTATGGTGGGTGGCTGGCAGATCTTAATGAGTTCAAAGTTAGTCTGGGCTACGTAGTTAATATTAGACCACCTGGGCTACAGACTAAATTTATGCCCAGAGAAGTGGTGCACACCTTTAATTCCAGCAATGTTTGGGGACTGGGGGGAATGGTGTGAGGAGACAGATGGATCTGTCAGTTTGCGGCTAGCCTGGTCTACATACTGAGTTCCAGGACAGCCAAAGCTATGCAGAGAGACTTTATCTCAAAAGACAAACAAGCAAAAAAAAAAAAAAAAAAAAAAAACAAAACAAAACAAAACTTACTTGTGTCTCAAACCAATTAATTAAAAACAGAAAAACTAATTTAAAAAAATGCCTTCTTTGCTCCTACATCTTTAGAGATGTGTTCAGTTTTACTCCACAGGAAAGCTGCTACATGGCAAGGTCCATCAAAATATCACATTACAAGCAGTCATTCTCAACCCCAGTTTTACCTGAAAGTCAGCTGGCAGCTTTGGAAAACCCTAATCCTGGACTCCCCAAGCTAGAGGAGTTAAATGGAGGATAATTAAGATATGGAGAAGAGAAGAAAAAAAAAAAAAAAAAAAAAAAAAAAGAGGAGGAGGAGTACAGAATGTTTAGGAGCGGAAAGTCTGCAATGCTGGAAAGGAGGGGCTCCTCCCTGGAGCATCCACACCTTGATTTCACACTTCTAGCCACCAGAACCATGCTAGGATATTTCTGTCATTTTAAGTCATCCAATTAGTGGCATTTGTTAGGGCAGTCATGGAAATCTAATACAAAAGCACAAATGGACTTGCATAATAACTTGAATTTTTATATTATGCATTCTGTGTGTGTGTGTGTGTGTGTGTGTGTGTGTGTGTGTGTGTGTGTATGAGAGCAGGTGCATGCCACACAAGGGTACAAAACCAGAGGACAATTTTCAGAATTTGGTCTTCTCCTTTGGCTGTCGTTTGGGTCATGGCCTCAGGCTGTCAGGCTTGCATGACAAGCACATATGTCAAAACTCACATTAAACATCTCATGTGCAGTTTTCTTCTGTGCAAACATAGTCCAATAAATCTATACTTAAAAAATAAAACTCTGGAGCTGGAGCTGGAGAGATGAGCCGGCAGACAAGAGCACCCACAATGTGCTCAGTAGATAGAAGTGCTTGCTGCCGAGTATGATCCCCAAGACCCACACGGTGGAGGGGCCGGAGTCCCACAGTTCTCTCACATCTACATGTGGGCCGTGGCAAACATGCACACAATGTACAGAAAATAAATAAATGCAATTAAGCGTTAAAAAGAAAGGACTACAGCTAGAGCTACATAGTGGAGAGATCCTGTCTCAAAAAAACAAAACAAAGCAAAACAAAACTAAACAAATAAAAAATAAAAACAAGGGGCTGGAGCCATGTGTTGCTAAGAGTTTTTCTTTCCACTGTGGTCCTGCAGTCATTTCTCAGCCCCAAGTAAGCACACAGACACTATATTAATTATAAAACTGTTGGCCAGTGGCTAGGGCTTCTTATTGGCTAGCTCTCTAATTATTAACCCATGACTACTAATCTACATGGCCTTATCTTACCAGAGAATGCCTGGCACATCCTATCTTCCCGGTCTCTACATGGCATCTCTTCTAGATGCCTCTCTCTGCCTAACTTTCCCAGAATTCTCCTCGTCTCCCAGTCCCACCTATCTTCCTGCCTCTATTGGCCAATGTTTTTATTCATCAACCAATAAGAGAAACACATATACAGAAGGACATCCCCCCATCAGCCATGGCTCAGGGGTTAAGAACACTGGCTACTCTTCCAAGGACCAATTCCCAAGATTTACATGGTGGCTCACAACCATCTAAAACTCCAGGTCCAGGAAAGCCAGTGTCCTCTTCTGGCCTTTGTGGGCATGAGGCACACAGTGGTTATACAGAAATATAAGCAGGTAAATCACTCACAAACAAAATAAAGTTTAAATTTTAAAGTTACAAATAAAAACTGATAAAGGCACCATAGCCAAGCATGATTCTTCTAAGGTCCTCGATGGGGATGCTTCTTACTTCTCACTTCAATGTCCTGCCTTGGGAGTTGAAGTTTGGGTCAGCTAGAATGTGGGTGATGTGCCGTTTTGTTGTTGTTGTGTTCTTTGTTTTGTTTGGGGGGTGGTATGTGGATACCTTTCAACTCTGCTTCTCAGACTTCAAAACCTTAGTACTGAGGGTCCTAGAACCAATTCCACAAAGGACAAATGTGTACCACCCATCCGGCCTCTTTCTTTTTCCTTTCTTGTTTTCTTTGAGACAGGTCTCTCTACAGAGCCCTTACTGTGCTGAAACTAGCTATGTAGATCATACTGGCCTTGAAATCATAGAGATCCTCCTGTGTCTGCCTCCCAAGTGCTAGGAAGTGTGGACTGCAACACTTGACATCCCTTTTCCTTCTGTAGGCTGGGGGCATGGCTCAGTAGAGGAGGTGCTTCCCTAAGCAAGGGGAGGCTCTAGGTTTGATCTGTAATACAAAAACAAAAACCGAACCCCAAACCTGAAGCCTCCAGTGCCTCAACTTCTCATGCAAGGTGCTCTCTGGACTTTCTACCTTCCTCTCCTATTCATTTTGACCCATGTTAGTCACATTCATGATTTTCTAGGCACCCACCTGTTAAATCTAGTCAACAACACTCAATGCTCTTGGGTTTGTTTGTTTTTGTTTTTAAGATAAATCTTACTACAGCTGGCCTTGGCTATGCAATTCTACTGGCTTCATCTTCCCAAGGATTCAGACTACAGGATGTGCCATGCCCAGCTTCAATGATGCACAGTATGTACTACCTGCCCTTGGTAAGTCAAGCTCTGTCAGAAACAATACTGTATCACACAATCACAGAATAAAGTCTACACATTCACTAATTCACTATTTTGCACATGCAAGCAGTGTGTTATTTGATCAAAGGAACTCAAGCATCCAGAGTTTTGACCCACAAGAGTCCTGGAATCCATCCCTGAGAGATAACCAAATGATCATCCATACCTATATCCTTTCCTACAGTCTTGGGTAAGATTTCCATTTCTTACCTCTCCATCTATGCTCTTTACCTGGCAACTTTTCTTCTAATGTGTGTGTGTGTGTGTGTGTGTGTGTGTGCACAAGGGCTTCTGATATTCACCTATATCAGAGGTTGGCAAATGTTTTCTAACATGCCAAATGGTAACTATTTCAGCTCTACAAGCCACATGGCAGTATGTACCTACTCGATTCTGCAGGGTAAACACAGCCACAGATAGTACATAAATAAATGACTTTGTGATGAGGTATGTTTATACATGCTTCTCTTATTGGTTGGTGAATAAAACAGTAGCCAGGCAGGAAGTAGAGGTGGGGCTAGAAGAGGAAGGAGAGAGAGGTAAGCCATGTGGAGACCAGGAAGATAGGATGCGCCAGGCGTTCTCGGGTAATATAAGGCCATGTAGAAATACATAGATTAGTAGTTATGGGTTAATAATTAAGAGAGAGCTAGCCAGTAAGAAGCCCTACCATTGGCCAACAGTTTATAAATTAATGTAAGTCTTGGTATGTTTATTTGGGGCTAACTGGCTGTGGGACCAGGTTGAAAAGAAGCTCCAGCAACAACTTTGTCTATTTTCCAATACATTTTTATTTACAAAAACAAGTAGCAGCCCAATCTGCTCTGTGATCCATAGTTTACTGACCCATGATCTGTACCTCCCCTTCTTTGCTGTACATTATCCCAGGCACCAGCCATAGTGATCAAGAATTTGGTACCTGACTCAGTTTTTATCCCCAACCTAAGTGGCAGAGCAAAATGTTCGTACATGGTTAATTGTCTCACAGATGTGGTTGTAATTATTACTTAAAAGTACCATATAGGGAGGGCCTGGTGTGATAGTCTACCTCCTTAATCCTAGTACTCAGGAGTAGAGGCAGGCAGATGTCTGTGAGTTCAAAGCCAGCCTAGTCTTCAGAGTGAGTTTAGGTCAGCCAGGACTACTCAGAACTACAGAGGTCAGCCAGACTACACATTTTTATTGTTTGTTAGCTTGTTTGCTTGCTTTGAGGCAGGGTTTCCCCGTGTAGCGCTAGCTGTCCTGGAACTCTGTAGATCGGGCTGTCCTGGAACTCAAAGATCCAACTCCTCTGCCTGAGTGCTAGGACTAAAGGCATGCACCACCACACCTGGCAGAAGTTCTGCACACTATCATATAAGGCTAGTGCATGGCTCTAGTGCTAGTGCATGAGGAAGGTGCAGGGTTTGCTCCCCAGAACTGAAAAAAAAAAAGTAAATAAAATGAAAATAAATCTTGTTGGGCAGTGGTGGCACACACTTTTAATCCCAGCACCCAGGAGGCAGAGGCAGGTGGATCTCTGCGAGTTTGAGGCCAGCCTGGTCTACAGAGTGAGTTCCAGGACATCCAGACATCCAGAACTGTTTCACAGAGCACCATGTCTCAAAAAAAAAAAAAAAAAAAAAGCTGGGTGGTGGTGGCACAGGACTTTAATCCCAGCACTTGGGAGGCAGAGGCAGGTGGATCTCTGTGAGTCCAAGGCTAGCCTGGTCTACACAGTGAGTGCCAGGACAGGCTCCACAGCTATAGAGAAACCCTATCTCAAAAAAAAAAAAAAAGAAAGAAAGAAAGGAAGGAAGGAAGGAAGGAAGGAAGAGGGAGGGAGAGAGAGAGAGAGAGTACATGAAAGGTACATGAAAGAAAGAAAGAAAGAAAGAAAGAAAGAAAGAAAGAAAGAAAGAAAGAAAGTCTTATCCATGGACACTCTGAACACCTCTGTGTGTGAGCTGCTGGCATTTCAGGCTGTATCTATTCACCTGTACCTGGCTTTTGTCAGTGTCTGCACTCCACATACAATCTAAAACCCAACTCAAGGAAATTTAATTGCCACCCTATGTCCTTCAAGCTCGCTCTTCAACTTCAAGGAGCTCCCTCTCCACTCTTAATCTCTATTGCCTCCAAATCCACGAGCTTCCACCCATCTTCATTTCCTTCCCTATTAAACGTGGTCTCACTCACCAAGTCGTCCTCTCAACTATACTGAAACTTATTTCCCCGTCCCCCTCAACTGTACCAGACTACAGAGCAAACTCTTATGCCATCAAATTCACCTGTCTTTTCTGTTCCTGTAACTAAAAATGGCTTGTTGAGACAGATCAATGCTTCAACTGGGGCACCAGAGATTCATCGTTTCACAAATAATCTGAATTTCCAAGACTTTAACTCTTCAAGTTCCCTAACTCTACCATCATTTTTCTTTCCTTTAAATGAACAATTTCTTCCTGTACTCAGAGAACTTAGAAGTCTGGAAAAAACAAACAAACAAACAAACAAACAAAAAACCCCACTAAGTTCTTTACCCCATCTACCCAGCTAACTTACCGATCTTTAACTCCTCCCTCTAGGCTCAGAATGAGTTGGTTTCATTCCTATTCGGCACAAGTGCTCTAAACCCACACCTGCCTCATCTAGCCTGCAAAAATTAAACTCCAAATTCATTCAGCCATACACACGCTACACTCTAACCACAGTACACTTCTTATCCTGAGCTTTCTGACTTCCAAATGCTAGTATCCTTGTGAAGTTTTTGTGATCTTGAGAGGTACATAACATGCATGGAGTTTAGAGAAGTTCCCAGAAAAAAAGCTGCACCTACATTCAACAGTCTAAAAGGCTCACTGACTGATTAACTCCAATGGTTATGGAAAGTTGGAATGTGGAAAAGTCCAGAGCTAAATTATCTTTGGCTATCTTACCCCTTTAAATAGAACCACTTATTGCCCACTTCTGTGTATGACCATTAGGTAAATACTTTTTGAAACAAACACTTAGCATCCACCAGCCCAAAAGCTTAGAATGTCATCAGGAACTCTGAGGCCTGTAACCTGCCCATGTGATATCATCACTGATATATTTTAAAAGTGTCTTGACTTAGGATTCTTTGTTTCATTTCTATAAAAATTTAATGAGCCAGGCAGTGGTGGCCCATGCCACACTCAAGGAAGCACAGGCAGGTGGATCTCTCTGAGTTTGAGGCCAGCCTGGTCTTCAGATTGAGTTCCACGACAACCAGAGCTGCACAGATAAACCCTATCTCGGAAAGAAAAACAAACAAACAAACAAAACCAAAAAAACCTTAATGAAATTATTACCACATTGGAACATGGAATTAGAGGTAACTTGAATATACATTCCTGGGCCATGGTAACTCATAATCCACTCAAGAGTAAACTACGACATTCCTTTTAAGATAAGAGCTGTATTTTTTATCATTGACAGTAATTATTAAATATGCATAGTGGTTATTAATTCTTAACAGTTTAAGCCTCTTTTACTCTGAGAATTAGGAGACAAGGAAGGGGAAAGACTACCAGTATAGAGCCAAGGAGAAAATGTGTTCCAAACATCTCTGAATAGAAACAGCTGCTCTGTGAGTTGAGCCTGACTACATCAAATTTTTTTTGCTATTTGAATTGTCTAAAATCTGGAACTAACAGTATCCAAGAGGAAGATTTCATCTGAGTTGAAATCAGCAAGAAAAACGAATAAGTCTACCTTCTATTGATTTAGAATAAGTATTTAAAATGAATTCTAACAATGTAGAGCCATGGGTAGTGTTAAACAAAAGAATACAATTTGGGGAGCTCTATAACTGGAATAAGAGTGTAGGGCAGACCCCCGAGGCACTTTGAGCAAGCCTGAAGCTGTTGGCTAGAACATCTTGCACCAGGGTAGTTCTTGGTTCTCTTCTTGATTTGTTAACACACATCTGCTGGGGAGGAACTAAGCCCGAGAACTTGCACGCTTGACCCTTTACTGTTTTCCACTGTGCTGTGAGTCAGTATATAAGCCTGCTCCTTCCCCTCAATAAACGACATTCAGCATTCCAGCATTCCTGTCGCACGAATGACCCACTGTCTTGTCTTTTATTTAAATCTCTAGGCCTTCGCCCGATTAATGGAACAGATTGTAGCGTGGGTGCTACATAGGAGAACTTTAGGGTGAGAGCCTGGGCTAGGGATGGGCTCGTGTCAAAAGGGACAGGGACTGATTTGAAGGGGCTCCCACTAGCCAAGTCAGGGAAAAGCAACACAATGACAGCAATGGATCCTATCTAATACAGAGAGAGTACCGAAAGAGCCCTCATGTCTACACTGATGACTAAAAAAATAACAAACAACATAGAAGGAAGAAATATTTCATACAGTGTAACACCAGTTACTAGAAAAGAACTGAATAATGACAAAAGTGACTCTGCACTTGCAGAAAGGAGGGATCATTTCCATAATGCTAAAACCCCTGAGTAAAAGGTGAACGATACACGATGTCAGCATGACCTTGGCCGTTACCTCACAGATGATTTATTAACCTCAAGGGGGAAATGTGCCTCAACAACAGAGAGCTCCTGCAATTGCTCTCTTAATCAAGGGATCAAACAGAAGCAGAGACTGGGGCGTGGAGCTTAGTGGTAGGGTATTTACCTAGCATGTGTGCATGAGACCCTGTTTCTATCTCCAGTGTCACAAAAGCAATCTCAAATAAATGAGCATCAGCACCTAAGTAACAGTAAGTTGTTGAGTGTCACACTAAGAAGCATATGACATGTAGCACATTCAAAGGCACAAAACTAATGAAGACAAAACAGACAGCCTACACAGTCTTACTAACAAAGGCCAGACTTAGACCCTCATTCCAGACAGCTCGTTTAGGGTTTGCATTTTAAGATCTTCTGATGATTCACAGATATAAGATTTGAGAAACCATACATGGACTTAATCATCTACAGATGATCTAATCACATAGAAAAGCAACAGTGAATGAGCTCAGTAGGTTTATTTGTACATACATACGTACAGATATATAACAATAATCATTTTTTTAAAGATGCATTTTTATGTGTATGAGCATCTTGCCTACATGTGTGTATGTGTTCTCTGTGTGCCAGGTGCTGGTGGAGGCCAGAAGAGGGCACCAAGAACACAAGTTATGGGCAGTGGTAAGAGACCATATGGGTGCTGGGAACTAAGCTGAGGTCCTCTGCAAGGACCATAACAACAATAATTAAAGATGATGAGGCCATAAACTTGAGGGGGGTACCAGAGGAAATGGAGGGGGTGAAGGTGGGGGACACTAGAGAGATGGCTCAGAGGTTTAAAGCACTTGTTCTTGCAGTGGATCCCAGTTCAGTTTTCAGCGCTCACATGGTGACTTGGAGCCATCTGTAACTCCAGCTCCAGGGGTCTGATGCCTTTTCTGTTTTCCATGGGCACTAGGCACACATATGGTGCACATACATACATGGAGGCTAAACTGATATGAGATGTCCTTCTGTATACTGAGAATATATGTTAGTAGTAATTGATGGATAAAGCTGTGTTGGCCTATGGCGGGGCAGAATATAGGAAGGTGGGAAATCCAAGCAGAGATACAGGGAGAAAGAAGACAGAGTCAAGGAGACGCCATGTAACTGCAGGAGGAGTAAGATTGCAGAGCACTACCGGTAAGCCAAAGCCATGTGGCAATATTTAAATTAATAAAAATGGGTTAATTTAAATGTAAGAGCTAGTTAGTAATAAGCCTGAGCCACTGGCCAAACATTTATAATTAATATTAAGCCTCTGACTGATTATTTTATAAGAGGCTTTGGGTCTGGGTGGGACACATAAAAACTTCCAGTTACATTAAACATTCATACACATAAAATTAAATCTAAACCAAAACACTATAACAGAGACTGTATGACTCACAAAGCCCAAAATACTTGCCATTTGACCTTTACAAGAAAAAAATTGTTGGCCTCTGCTCTAGACAAGCAATCTAAGAATACAATAGAGCCTGTTAGACTCACCTGCGGGGTTGTCTTTTTATATTGGTCACCACCATCTATCACATCCCTCATGATTTTCTCCTTGAGAAATTCATATTCTTCTAGACTCAGATGAATAGACTCTAAGGCTCTACCACAGCTTGAACACTGGCCACTGTAATTGCAATGTTTTATATTAAATAATGTCTTAGAAAATAAGTTCTTCCTAAAATTAGTAATTCCAAAGCACAAAGAAACAGAAATATAATAAAAAAAAAATTAAAACTTCTGTAACCATCACATTTTTTTTTTTTTTTTTTTTTTTTTGGAACTAAAGCATTTTATGTATATGTATGCTTTCCACTCTTAGAAGAATCACAGGGGCTTCAAATACGGCTCAGGGGTAAAGGCACTTGCAGGCAAGCCTAACAACTTGATTTCAATCCCAGGGACAGGTATGATAGTTGTCCACTGACCATCACACAGAATAAAATGAAATTTAAAGTGGTTTTTGTCTTTGTTCATTTGTTTAAGAAAAAGAATCTTATAGGGTTTTCTTTCCTGCATATCTTTTGTCTTGTTTCTTTATGGTTCATGATGCCAACTGAGGCTGTTAACACAGAGAAAAAAAACTGATAGGATGGGAACAGAATATTCTGCTATTTTTTTCCTCCTTCAGATCTACCACATTCACTTAACCTGCCTGCAGGGTTCAGAGCAGTTTCCCCAGCTCTGTAATTGTCAGTGATGTCAAATTTGCCAATGTGACTGTGCTTCATCACAGCGAGAAACTCAAGCCCAGCCTAGTAAAGGCCTGTGTTCACCACGCTTTCCAGCACCGCCAATGTCCCGAGAGCATCAGCCAAGATAATTACATACACCATTATGGTGACAGGGAAAGTCAGCAGAAAAAGCTAGATGGAACTTTTAAAGTAATTCTTAAAACACAACTCCCTCAGCAGCAGTCTAGGGGCAAGCATCATTATGTTTACCACAAACTCACAGTATCAATGGGAACAACATTTCGAGTACTCCAAAATCTCTATCTACGTACCTGTAAATCCCAACACATAGAAGGTTAAGGCAGCAGGATTATTTTATGTTTGAATCCTGGGCTACAAGTCAAGACTCTCAAAACAACAACAGATGGTTTTTCCCCCTCAGGAACTTTAATTATAAATTCTCTATTATATAAGGTGTTCTTAAATATTTTTTTTTAATTACTAGAAGCTTGTCTCCACTCTGGATTTATTTTTAATTAGGTGTTTGTGAGTGTGTGAGTGTGAGTGAGTGTGTGTGTGTGTGTGTGTGTGTGTGTGTGTGTGTGTGTGTGTGTGCACATGCAGGCACATGCCTGAAGAGGGCAGAAGATCCCCTGGAACTAGAACTACAGGCAGTTGTGATCCACCAGATGTGAGTGCTGAGAACTGAACCAGATCCTATGGAAGAACAGGAAGAGCTCTTAGCTACTGAGCCATCTCTCCAGCCTTTCTTATTTTTAAGCTAATACCAACGGAATTTATTATATCCGAATCAAATATATTGAAGACAAATAATGGTCTTTACCTTTTCTGAACTGTAGTGAACTGTCCTTTCCACTGTCTTCCAGGAATACTACAAAAACAAAAACAAACAAACAAACAAAATTATAAACCCGGATTATCAGAAAGTTAAAAATTCCTACTGAACCTAAAGACAGACAGTCACCACATTTAGACATTCTGTAAGAAAGAGCTCTGAGAAGTTCAGAATACTTCCCTAGGAGGGCTTTCACATTGCCTGCTAGGCTGTGGTTGGGGTTAAGGACCAGATAGCATTCTATTAGATCTACAGTATCCCTTTGGTTCATGTCCTAACATAACCCTCCTCTTCTTCAAGTCTTGTCTAAGGGTGAGCATGATGGCACATGCCTTTATTTCTAGCACTGGTGGGGGGTAGACTAGCCTGGTCTACACAGATAGCTCCAAAATAGCCTAGGCTACATAGACACCCTGTCTCAAACAAAACGACAACAAAAACTCAAGTCTCAATCTATGTTCACTAGAAGTATACAAAAGGTAGAGATAATATTTAAATCACACTCAGTTCTAAAGCTTCTAGACACGGTGCCTACTTGGAGTAATTTTTCTCTTGCACTGCTGTTAACCTCATGGACCACTGCCAGGAATGGCAGCTCAATAGATATTATGTCAGAAATACAATGGTTTTAGTGTAATTAGAGCCACCCAAAAATGTTACTGACTTACCCTCTCAATCACCAGACCCTTTCCTCTTATATAAACCACCATTACTTCCTATTGAGTCTTGATCCTATTGCCTTCTTCCCTTCACCAGTTAATTCAGGACCTCATGACCTCTCACCCAAATCTAAAATTACATTCAAACAAGCATCCCTGCTTTCAATTTTAATTCCTCTCCCATCAGTTCTTCTTGCTGTTTTGATACTTTTTTTTTTTTTTTCCCCTAAAACTCTATTCCAAAACCTGCATTCTTAAAAACAGAATAAACCCCAAACTCCAAGATTTTCACACTCTCACTCCTCTTCTTTGGACACTCAATAAATTTGTTAAGAACATCAGACAAGATGTCTACTTTAAAATAAACATGATATACAATAACAAGAGAAAAGAGAAGGAATGAACGGGATTTCAGGAAATGGCCTGAAATGGTCAAGAATGAGTGAAGAGATGAGAGTAAAAGGCTGAAACAATAAACAGCTACACAACTTATAACACGAGTCAAAGCAAAGGAGAGCTTGGGAGACCAGCCAGATAAGGAGACAGGCAAAATAAATTCGAGGAATGCTTTTCCATCTAAGGCTTGAGTATCAGGATAGATCAGGAACTGCCCATCTACTCTAATCATTCTCCGTAATTAAACACAGGGATCACAGGACAACTACAAGCACATTATTCCCATCACTACTTTTGAAAGTATGAATATGATCACTGGGTAAAGTGTTTGCTGCACAAGTAAGAACTGAGTCTGGATCCCTGGAACTCACCTGGCACAGCAGCCTGTACCTGTAATATAGGAGTGGAGACAGGCAGACCTCAGGTCTTGCTAATCAATTAGTCTAGACAAAATGCCAAACTCTAGGCCAGGCGGTGGTAACACACACCTTTAATCCCAGCATTTGGAAAGCAGGTGGATCTCTATGAGTTCAAGGTCAGCCTGGTCTACAGAGAGAGTTCCAGGACAGGCCCCAAAGCTTCATAGAAAAACCCCCGTCTTAAAAAGCCAAAACAAACAAATACTAAGCTCTAATATGAGACTGTCTTAAAAGTAATGTCGGCTTTGAAAAAAGATAACCAATGTCAGACTCTGTTCCTCACACCTTCGAATATGTGTCTGCATACAAGTGTGCATACCACCCCCACACACAAACCTAAACTCATTATTCATGTTAGATGTCTCAGAAAATAAAATAAAATAATGGATCATTCTAAAAGGAAGAAATCTATTATATAAAAACAAACGGTGCTGTATAAATTCCTTTTACGTGACCAGTAGAGACTAAAACAAATTATTCCTACTTAAGAGAATTATTTTGGGGGCTGGAGCAATGGCTCAGCAGCTGGGAGCACTGGCTGCTCTTCAGAGGACCTGGGTTCAGTTCCCAGCACCCACATGACAGCTCACAACTGTCTGTAACTCCAGTCCCAGGGGATCCGACACCCTCACATAAAATAAAGTTAAATAAGTTATTTTTTTTAAAAAGCACAATCTGAATGAGTCTCGGCAGCTAAAAAAGAACACAGAAAAGGGTCCATTTTTAAAATACAGGTACGGAGATAAAAACACATACACAAATCAAAGTTACCTTTCAAACCATGTCTTTATACTGTGTGCAAATGACTCTCCAGGGTACAGCTGATTATTCCTTAGATACAAAAGTATGTCCAGCAGTTTGTTCGAATAGTGATCATCATTTATGTCTTGGCCAAAATCAAAGAAGGCCTTCAAAGTTTCCAACAGAGGGGTGAGATTATGACCTATCAATTCCTGATACAAACTCCAAGCCATGTTCACATCTTGATGAAAGAGGGCTCCCTGTATACAGTCGCCATAGTTCCTTTTTGAAGGGATCATGACTTTCTTCATGTCTTCTAACAGCAGCAAGGCTTCTCTCCATCTGTCTGAGTGGATCAGACCCCGGATGAGAATGCTGCTAGCCCCAGTTTCTAAACATTTGTACTTGGCTTTCATGATTTCATAGACATCAATAACTTCTGATGTTTCCTTATGAAAGACACAGAGATACAAATACTTGACAAGTAAATTATACCCTACAATTCCATTGTTCTTTGCTGCTACCCATGCCAGGAGAGACTTAGCTACATCTACAGAACTACAGCTGTGAACCATCTGTGAAATGACCCCTTCTTCAAAACTGGCCTTCCCGTTGAAATCATCTTTAAGTTTATCCCACTCTTCGGAGTTCAAGGGTTTAGTTGGAAGTTCAATAGTGCTTCTCACACGTGGCATGGCATGATCTCTCTGCTGAGGGTTATTATTTAAGTATGACCTCATCTTGGCTGCTCCAGCAGCAAAATAATGATCAGAAGAAATTTGCCTATCGCTGTCATTTTCTTTCTTGAGTGTTCTAGCCTTGGCAACCAGGAGGTTCGTTGATTTGCTATTTGGAGGGGACGTGGTTTTAACAGAAAACCATCTGTGTTGGTTCCTGGTAACCATGAGAAAGAAAGAGACAGGAAAGGTCGCAGGGACCACCAGCTCAAAGTAAGGGGTGCTCGTCCAAAGTTTTGGGAAGTTCCGAAAACCTGACAAACAGGTCATTCTGCAGTGAGATGAATGAGGGTTAAAAACAAAACAGCTCTACTCTGCGATGGAAAATTAAGAGATTCGAGGTTGGCAATAGCTGAAGCCGCAATTCTTGAAAAGGAGACCTTTTGTTTTTCCCTTACAAACACATCAAGATTATGCTTTAGGAGTGATTTAATGGCGAGGAAAGCTAACAGAGCTCTCCATTAACCAGTGATCCCGGGATCTCTCCAACACCAGTAGCAATCCCTAAACCAGAAGACGGACGGGGAATCCTGAGGCGTCTATTAATTCCAGTTTTCGAATCGGAGGAAAAAGCACAAAAAGGACTTCCTAGTTTGACTCCTGTGGATCACAACGGTCCTGAAGAAGGGCAAGATACCAAGGGAATTAGAAATAAAGTAATAAACTTGACCAGGAGCCACCAACCGCAACCCCACCGGCAAGTAAGAAAAAGTCTAGGATCCTTTGCTCTTTACACTTTCTCCAGGCCCTAAATCGCTTGGGAGAAGAGGGATCAACCAGACGCAGCATAAATACCACTGGGAAGGGTGTGAAGTCCAGAAAGGGCTTAGACTTAACTGTACGGATGGCCGACAAACGAAGATCACTTCATTCAACAACTCACCATGTCAGGCATGCTTAAAAGTAACCATAAATGCGGTGAAAACTACAGTACCCACAAGGCACCGCGCCGAATCAGTCGCCAGGGCCTGAATGGCTTGATTGAAGGCTCTTTATTGCACCTGACGAAGATAAACAGAAAAAGAAAGGTAATTTTGAATCTTTTAGTATCTAAGAGGGCTGGAGGCGGCTACGGAAGCTTCTGTTATATCTTGGAGACTCTTAAGGCTCCAGGGTGAGAACAAGATGTGACGAAAGTGCTTTTCTCAGGTCGGAAAAGATAATGGATTCCCTCATCCTGTGATGCGCACGCGCCAAAGGCCCACAGCCAAACAAACGCTCACGCAGGTTTCTTCCTGGCCTTTAAAATCAGGTTTGGTGAGCTGGGATACTTCCATGAAAAGGATAATTTCTCCCCCCACCTATTTCTTGTCTGCTTTCCGTCCCTGCTAGTGTTATCGCCGCATCCGGAATATATACAGCAGTCGGGTTTTGCTTCCGCCCGCGTCCAAGATGGCGTCCAGGCGTCCTGCCTAATTTCCTCCCGCCTCGGTGGCGTCCGACGTCGGAGCTGGCAGTGGGTGGAGCGGTTAACAACCCGCAAATGCAGGGTCCTCTGAGCCTGAGTCAGCCATGGACTGGAAGGACGTGCTCCGCCGGCGTTTGGCGTCGCCCAGCACGGATCCAAAGAGTGAGTCCGGGAGGGACCGCCCGCCAGATAGCCCGCCCCAGTCTAGAAGTGGCGGAGGGATGAATGGGCAGGAGGAGGGGGAAGTGCGAGTGATACTTTCCGCGTCTGGTAAACTTAATCTGACAAAGTCTGAGCGGAGTGTGCTTTAGCGATCCGCCGAAGAGTGACCCCAACTTCCCTGGTGAATGACCTACAAGGAACGAAAAGCGGAACCGGGGCACCCGTTTTCCACGACCTTAGGCTTATGAGGAATAACTGAGAAGCTTGGTTCCCTTCCATCTTACCAAGACTGACGATAATTTATCCTTATAGCTTCCCACCCGCTTTGAGACAAAGTGTTACCTTGTAGTCCAGGCCAGTCTTGACTTAACTGACCCTCCTTGCCTCAGTTTCCCTAGTGCCTGCAGCCTTTTAACTCTCACTTTTCACTTAACCCTCCATTTTAAATTTCATTAATACGTTTTACATTGTTCGTCACCCGGACCTTCACACTTGCTTGCCAAATCAATCTGGTTAAATTATTCCACTTCGACACCAACACCCAGGCCGCTGGAATGCGCTAAAGAAAAATATTGCTGGGCTAGAGAGATGTCTCAGCCATTAAAGGCTAGGCTCACAACCAAAAAGAAAAACAACCGTGGCCAGAGTTCTCCTTTAGAATTCACGTCCACTAAGCTAACGGGTGTGTTTTAGTCGCATCTGCAAGATGCGACTTCCACACTTAATTCCTCTCATCTTCCCTTGTCTCCAGTCTGCCTTCTCCAATCGATAACTGGTTTAAAAAAATAAATGTATATAGTATATATACATTTATACAATGTATACAATATATGTATACATGTATATAATATGTATATACGCATAAATACATTATGTATATGTATATATACATATATTCATTAAAGAGGGATTAGAAGCTCTTTTCAATTACCATTTCTCTCAGGTGTTAGGTATTTATCCTTACACCCACTTTTAATTTGAATTGTCACCTTAAAATTGTCATCAGGCAGTGTGGCACAGGCCTTTAATTGGGAGGCAGAGGCAGGTGGATCTCTAAGTTTGAGAGCAGCCTGGACTACAGACAAAGTTCTGGAACAGCCAAGGCTGCACAGAGAAACACTGCCTCTAGAAAAAAAAGAGAATAGTCTGTACTATTCAGTGGCTTCTCTTCAATTTTATTCTCTCTGTCTCATACATTAGTAACTTTTCCTTTTCTCCTAGATCATTTCCATTACCACTAACAAACATGTTGCAATAGCCTGCATGCATGGAAGTGCACCATGTTTATGTGGTGCCTCATGATGAAAATGAGGACACAACCTCTCCTAGTTATTGTTGCGGAGAGGGTTTTATTGTAGATATGAGAGTTTGTCCAGAGGCCTCTGGAAGGCTCTAGACTGAATATGGCCAGCAGAATAGACTGCAAGAGAGAAAAAAACAAACAAAAACAACTTTCAACTTTCTTGTATGAATTTCCTACTTCTACCTATGCTTTATTTTTGTTTCCTTTATAGCAACATTTAAAAACTTTATGGTTAAAACTACTAGTTTCTTATTCCTGTTTGTGAAAAATAATTAGTGACCTCTTGATGGCACTAAATTCATTGGTCCTTTGCTTTTATATTTTCTTTCTTTTTTTTTAAAGAATAAACATTTAAAAAAATTATTTATGTGCATTGGTGTAAGGGTGTCCCATTCCCTGCAACTGGAGTTATATATAGACAGTTGTTAGCCACCATGTGGGTGCTGGGAACTGAACCTGGGTCCTCTGGAAGAAAAGCCAGTGCTCTTAACCGATGAGCCATTGCTCCAGCCCCTCATTAGTCCTTTTCAGTTCCTGTTTTATTTGCAAAATTTTGCAGTTTTCTCCAATAGTGCCAAGCCATACTAAAAAAAACTGTTAAAGGTTGCAAGTTAACATGACAGGCACAAGAAATACTATGGGAAGCAAAGTGCTGAAGACTCCCTTCCTAGTGCCACCTTTGTAAGATAATAAACAGAAACGTTTTGAGAAATTAGATGGTAGACTTGAAGAGCCCAGTGAGGCTGGAGGCAAGCTTCAATGCTAAATATAAGTATAGGGAACACACTAAGTCTCATTGTGCTGGACAGTTTAGTGGTTGAGGTAAGGAAGGCTATTTCAATGGAAGGCAGTATTTCAAGTTAGTACATTTGCTATCTAAACACAGTATTGAAGGCCTTTTTGCCACCACAGATGTTAACTAGACTTTAATGTATAGGCTATCCTGAGTAAAAATAATATTTGATGTTTGTGCTTTTCCTGTCTTGTTACTAGGGAAAAAAAGTGAACAAGAATTAAAAGATGAAGAAATGGATTTATTTACCAAATACTACTCAGAATGGAAAGGAGGTAGAAAAAGCACAAATGAATTCTATAAGACCATTCCCCGGTTTTATTACAGGGTAAGTGTTGTCTAAGTGGATATTTCTGAATCTGTAAATGAAATGTAATTTCAAAAGTGTGATTCAAAGCATGCATTATACAATTTTTTTTTTTTTTTTTTGAGATAGGGTTTCTCAGTGTAGCCCTGGACATCCTGAACTAGCTATATAGACCAGGCTGGTCTTGAGCTCAGAGATCTGCCTGCATCTACATCCTGAGTATTGGGATTAAAGGCATGCATTACCATCTCCCTGCCTGAAGCATATATTTTTAAAATAGAGGATTACATTGAACATTTTGTATATTTTATTACAGTTGATTTATCACTGTGATAAAATACTTTGAAATCATTAAAATCTTGTACCAGTAAGTTGGTACAAGAAGGCAAAGTTGTTACTTCCCTTTTTTGAGCCATAGGCTCTTTTTATTATAGGTATTAGTAGTAAGTATACTACTCAGTGATGTCGTCTCAGCAGGCATGCTGGCTTTACCCAGACTGCTAAACTAGTCCTGTTTAATTTGATATTGACATAAGGTGACTTTTCCAATGTGCTTTTAGTTGCCAGCAGAAGATGAAGTCTTATTACAGAAATTAAGAGAGGAATCTAGAGCCGTCTTTCTACAGAGGAAAAGCAGAGAACTCTTAGATAATGAAGAATTACAGGTATGAATAGAGCCAAGTGGCTTTAGCTATTATCCATTTCTTTCTTGTACTTAAGTTGTGCAGAAGTTTGTTATATCTCTTTGAATTATTAACGTAGAGTAGTACGCCATAGGTTTCTGGAGCAGGGTGTGTTCCTGTGTGCCAGAATCAGCTGCTGAACTTGCATGGCCTGATTTCCAAGCATAGTGCTCTTGAGGTTTTATTTATTAAGTTCCCACATAATCCTAATGAGTTGTCAAGGTTTGGAAAACACTACAGTATCATCCTCTGCAGAAGTTCAAATCCTGGCCCCCTCCCATGGTGTGACTTTAGGCAATAGACTTGATACCTTTATGCTTTAGTTTTCATGTGTAAAGTAGAGATAGCTGCCTGCATTACATAGTATAGGGATTAAAGAAGTAGTATATTTTGAAAGCATAAAACTTGAGTAGGCACAATAAGTGTCAGGTTTTTTTTATTAGTAGTAATCAAAATAATGGGGCATAAATTAATTTTAACTTTATTAGACAGAAATGATGCATTTCCATCCTTAAATCGCTGTTAACTTATAACACCTTCATTTCCCTAATTCTCTTAAGAACTTATGGTTTTTGCTGGATAAACACCAGATACCACCTATGATTGGAGAGGAAGCAATGATCAATTATGAAAATTTTTTGAAGGTTGGTGAAAAGGCTGGACCAAAGTGCAAGTAAGAATAATGTGATTTAAAGAGGAACATATTATGTTAGACATTTGTATTGCCTCCACTGTCAATGGAGTTGAAGTCAATGGTGTGATATTTGACTTACTGTGATAAAATTAGAGTCAAGAAAAAATTGGAGACTGGGGAGATTGGTCTGTTGGAGTCCCAGCAGTTGTATAGCTGGGTGCAGTAACATATGTGTGCAACTCCCAGTGTTGGTAAAACAGAGGTGGGCAGATCTGTGAAGTTCACTGCCAGCCAGCTAGGCAGATCAGTGAGCTCCAGGTTCGGTGAGAAGATCTGACTCAAAAAGTAGGGTGGAAAGCATTGGGGGAGTTATGGCCATCACCCTCTGGCTTTTACATGTACCCACATGCCCATGTGCACACAGCCACACATGTTTACTGTACCACACATATGAAAGTGTTGTTGTGGAGTTAAGAGCTGGGTGTGTAGCACCTGTTTGTAAGCCCAACACATGAGAGACGGATGCAGGAGGATAATCACAAGTTCAAGGTCAGCATGGGCTCCACCGTGAGTTCCTGTCTTGGATGAAAGAGAGGAAAGGGATACATGGTAGTTCACATTTTGATGCCAATACTCTGGGGACTGAAGCATTCAGCTTAATGAAAAGCAATAAAACAGCAAGGAGGAAGAATGATGCTATGAAGTTATTAATAAAAATCATGCCACTGAGTATGGTGTACATACCTTTAATCCCAGCACTCCATGGGCAGAAGCAGGTGAATCTCTGTGACTCTGAAGCCAGCCTGGTCTGCATAGCAGGCTACCCAGAGCCACATAGTAAGAGCCTATCACAAAAGAGGGAGATAGAGGGAGGGAGGGATGATGGGGTGTGGGGGAAAATACCAAGTTGGGCACTCTAGAAACTGAGGCAGGAGGATTATGAGTTCAAGGTTAGTTTGTGTTATGCTGCACAGCAAGATCCTGTCTCAAACAAACAAATAAAATAATGCCATTTAATGATTTTATGTCTTCATTACTTTTTAACTTAGCAAAGGTTTGCTTTTTCTAATTTTTTACTCTTTTAAATATAAATAAGATTCATTTACTATAAAGCACATTTTAAGGGTACACAAAAGGTAAGCCAAATGATAAATTAAACTCAGCCATCCAGAGCTATAATGAGTAGAAGATGAGTTTGTGTCTACAGCACAAACTGGCCGCCTGAGGTGGTAGCTTCACAGCCAGATTGGAGATGTATACCCAAGAGCAGGAACTTCGTAGTATACAAACGCCACAGTGGGCTTTTGTGGATATTTAGTGCTTCATGATAATTTATATACTTACATGGTCTTTACAGCAACCCACATCTACTCAAACATAATATTTCTATTATGTGGTTATAAGACCATGATATTCCTTTTAGACAAACTCTTTAATATAGTTTTTAAACTATTATTGCTGTTCAGCATTTTGAAATATGAACTTAACTCAATTGAAATTATAAATAACCTTTTAAATACTATATACATCATGGCTAGTATATTAAATCATTTACACTTTATCTCGTGTCCTAGGAAAATTTACTACAGGATTGATCCCATAGGTAAAATTACAGTCATGATTTACTAGACTAGAAATACTGCATTTACAGAACATGGCGATGTAGTCACCCCAGGAATGTGATGGCTCTTCTGTTAGCGGTTATGTAAACAAAGTTGGAGCCAGTTCTCATCACAAGTGCTGGTAGTGGTTTTCAGGTGCCTTTAAAGGTAGATCCCCGATCCATTAGAGAGCAGCAGAGAGGGAAGCAAAAGTTTCTGCTGAGAAAACTGCTGTTGTTGGTTTGGCTTGGCTTAGTTTGGTTTGATCTGAATTGGTCTCGCTCCATCCCAGGCTGACCTGAAACTCACTCTGTAGCCCAGGCTGCCTCAAACATGTGGCAGTTCTCATGAGTCAGCCTCATTTGTGCTAGAAGTACAGCACACACAATCAGCTGCCCCCTTTCTTCCAAACACGTTTCTTATGCTGAGAGAAGATATGCACTTGGTATTTCAAAGGAACTCTTTAGCTGGGTATTGTGGCACATGTGTTTCATCCTGGCTCGTAGAAGGCAGATCTCTGAGTTCAAGGCTGGCTTAGGGCTACCTAGTGAGATTATATCTCAAAAACAAGGCAGGAGATGCCTTTAATCCTATTACTCAGAAGGCAGAGGCAGGCAGATCTCTCTGAGTTCCAGGCCAGCCTGGTCCACAAAAGGAGTTCTAAAACAGCCAGGGATACACAGAGAAATCCTGTCTCTAAAAACCAAACAACAATAAAAGGAACTCTGGGGGAGGGGGAGTTTTCTTACTCTTTCTTCTACATGCTTTGGTTTATTTCCTTCTCAATATAACCTTCTTCAGAATGACTGATGCTGTTTATTCAGTGCTGTGCATGTCTGTTTTAGAAGCCCTGTTGCTGTCTTATACCTGTGAGTGGGTGACATGACACAGTAAGAGATGTTGGATTCATGCAGGCATTCAGCAGTGTTTGTTCAGTTATCACCTTTATACACAGATACAGGAGCTGAATACCAATCTAGTTCCGTTATCTATCACTCCTATGGTGGGGTGGATAATGTGATGGATGACTCTATCCAGCAGCCCTACTGACTTTTCTCCTGCAACTTAGGAGCACTCTGCATCCTGGCACCTGAGGGCAGCTTTGCAGAGGGGCCTGCCCCTTACTATGGCTAGGCCTATACTAGGCCATCACAATAGGCAGCTGAGCCAAAGCTTCAATAGATGAGGGCATGCATGTACCTAGGTCATTCGCTCTTTGAAGAATGCAAAGAAAGAATGCAAATATTTATAACTTACTGTTTCAAATTTTGAAGTATGGGGAGTCTCTTACTTTGATTATTAACTGTATGAATTTATGATGTTTGCTAATTCTTAAAGACGTCATTTTTGTACTGCTGATAGAACATTTTAATTTTCATTTTTTTTAGGCAATTTTTTACTGCAAAAGTCTTTGCCAAACTCCTTCATACAGACTCATATGGGAGAATTTCCATCATGCAGTTCTTTAACTACGTCATGCGAAAAGGTGATTTGATGTGTGTATGAATTTGAACTTTTGTCTGGAATCAAGTAGGCACTGGTCTACACTTACTTCTGTGTGACAAGTTTTTTTCTTATGCTGTTACGTTTCTGCTGTGCACTGTATAGAGGTAGGAGTTTCTGTATTAAAATTGAATTCATTATTTTATTTATCTTTTAAATTTATTTATTTTTATTTTATGTGCATTGGTGTTTTGTCTGCATGTATGTCTGTGTGAGGGTGTCAGTTCTTGGAGTTACAGTTGTTAGCTGCCATGTGGGTACTGGGAATTGAACCTGAGTCCTTTGGAAGAGCAGCCAGTGCTCTTAACCACTGAGCCATTTATTTTAAACAGAAGCCTTGTGTACCCTAAGGATAGTGGCAAAGTAGGGATATCAAAAGCAATTACACTTTTTCTGTTTTCAGGGTAGACTCCCCAAAGGACCTTTCCCTGCCGTTCTGTCCCTGTTACCACAGTGTCCTCACTATGATTTCACTCTTAGCAGAACAGAGTTCTGCTAAATGGGTGATTTGAAATAATTTAAATTTACTGTTAATTTTATTTCACTAATAATGTGTCTGAAGGGATAGTCTCAAACCCACATTTGTAGTCTTGGTTTCAAGAAGCCTGTATTAAAACCTTTTGGAGTTGTTATGAATCTTCTTAGTACTATATGGCCTGTGGAGTATTACTGTGTACCATTGTTAATTAATAGATTTGACTGCAGTAATTAACCTCTGGAGGATTCAAGCTTCACTGAAGACACAGTGTTGTGCTAGGTCTCCCTGTTGGGTGGAATACCACGTTTAATAGGCAGAAAACAATGTCCCTAAGGGTATCAGTTTCACTGCAGTAATCATGGCAGAATTGTTGAAATCTAATATTTCATGGCTTTTTTCTTTCGGTTTAAATGGCTTAGGGGCCACTGGTTACTTAATGTGTGTGACAGTGGCTTTATGAAGCTCTGGAATGGCCTGTACTTCTAGTCTAGCATCTTACTTTTTTATCTCATATGTGTAAAGAACAGATCTTAGTATTTACATGTGATTTTCTTATTTATGGACAGTTTGGCTGCATCAAACAAGAATAGGACTCAGTTTATATGATGTTGCTGGGCAAGGGTACCTTCGGGAATCAGTGAGTATTGATCTAAATTTAATAACCATAATAAACACCAAAATATTAACATTAATCATCACTAAGTGACTTGTGCTTATATGTAAATGTTACTTTGCTTGATTTTGTCTTCATAGCTTTAGTTCGCCTGATTTTTACCTCTGTAAACATGTTAGATCTTGTATATATTGACCACATAAATCGATCTATAGGTTCTTTTCTTCTAGCCTTTTAAAATATCTTTTGATCTTTTTAAAAAGAAAATGAAGCTGAGCACTGTAGAGGCTGAGGCAGGGGGATTGTTGGGAGTTCAGGGGTAGCTGAAGCTCCATATATAGTTCCAGGCCAGCCTGAGCTACCAACAAAACAGTGTCAATGAATAAATAGAATGTATCTAAACAGGTTTTAAAAATGATTGATGAGAGTAGGGTGTGGTGCTACATACCTGTAATCCTTGCTTAGGAGGCCAGGACACAAGGACCACTTGGCCAAGCTGGTTAGGACTATGTAGTGAAATCAGAGGGGTGGGAGAAGGAGAGAGAGAAAGAGAGAGAGAGAATTTGGATTTTTTGTGAATGGTTCATGTTTGGCATGTGTGCAAGCACATGCGGGGACCTGATTTGATCAGGGATCATCTTCAATCACACTTCCCTTCCTATTCATTGAGCCAGGCTCTTTGAATCAAACCAGACCTCGCCACATGGCTAGTTTGTAGTTTGCTCTGGAGAATCCTGGGTCAGTCGTCCAAGGCTGACGTTACAGGTAGACTACCATGCCCACTGTCATTGACATAGGTTCTGGGATCTGAGCTCCAGTCCTCACACTTGCAAAGCAAGCCCCTAACCACTGAGCCATCTCCTTAGCCAGTCCCTCTAGGGGCTACAGAGAGATGGGGTAGGGCTCACATGTGCCACAGAACATATGTGCAGACTGAAGGAACACTTGATGGAGCTGGTTCGCTCTCTTCCCCTTTCCATGGATTTTAGGGCTCCATCTCAGGTCTCAGGCTTGCACAGCAAGCGCTTTACCTGCTGAACCATCTCATCTCACCAGCGTGGTTATTCTCATGTATGAATTATTTTATTATTTTAATAAAGACCAAAAAGATTCTTTTTTATAGAACATAGGAAAAAAGCTAATATGGCTTTGCTTTTACCCATACATTTAGAGGGACCTAAAGGGTTACCAAGAAGATATTTATTTCCTATAGGCATTCATATCATTAGGTTATGAATGGGATTAAAACCTCATGACCCAAATGGTATTTTTGGCAGTTACCTAAATTGTATAGTTATATTTCTTTTGGGCTTATATTTTATTTTCCAATATGGAGTCCTCTTGTAGAGCTTAAGAGAGAAGGCCTATTGGGCATAAATATCAATAAGCTAATGAGTTAATTATTCAGATCATCGTTTTGTCCCTCCCAGGGGCACAGTATTGTTCTTGTCCTGTAAGATGCAGACCAACACTGCAGGAAAGGGCTCTTGGCTTTGCTTATTTCTGCAGGAATGGAAGCCAGTGTGGCTGGAACACAAGCTGAAGTGGCAGAAGTCTGAGAAGTAGATAGTGACCTCATACATGAGCCTCTTAGACTATAGGGAAGAGCTCAGCATTTTCTCTGAGATTCAGAAGAAGCCAGGGAATGTTCCAGTGAGTTGTCAGGGTGTGGTTTGGATTTTGGTTTTTGTTTGTTTGTGTTTTTCATTTTATGTGTGAATATATGGAGGTCAGAGAATAATTTACAGGAGTTGGTTCTCTCTCTCTTATCATGTGAGACTTGGGAATTGAGTTCAGGTCATCAGGCTTGGCTATAAGCGCCTTTACCCACTAAACCATCTCGCCTGTCCCATGGTCGCTCTGGATACATTATGGAAGATTATAAGAGCACAGGATGGAGGTAAAAATAACAGGCAGCTGTCTATCGTAGTAATGTGAGGGAAAAGTGAGAGTGGCCAAGATGAAAGATGAGCGTAGAAGAAGCTAGAAACGAAGCTGGGCATGATGCATAGCTCACACTTGTTAAACTCCGGACTTAAGAGGCTGAGGCAGGAGGTTACTCACAAGTTTGAGGCAAGCCTGAGAACTTTTTTCACCACCACCACCCTAAAAATACCCTCCAAAAGCTAAAAATAGTTCTCATTTAGTACACATTTTGGACATCCTACCTTCACCTCTACTACCACCCCCCCAAAAAAAAGGAAAGAGAGAGAGAAAGAAATCACACACCTTGCTGTTAGATTGAATGTGTGGTATAGGGAATGGGACACTGGTAAAGTTGGGAGAAAGCAGATAAAGGCCAAGAAGAGCTCATCTTTGACACAGGCTTGAGGTGCCTGTCCCTTTATGAACTTAGATGTCTCTGATCTACCAGGCATATTTTACTTAGAATAGTTAAAGTAAAAAATAAAGTTGTTAAATATAAACCGGCACAGGAGACTTGTATTTTTCCATTTAGATTTTGAAAGACAAAGTCTCATTTTGCAACCCTTGTAGCCAGTCTGGCCTGGGACTTTCAGTGATCCTACTGCCTCTGCCTTCCAAATATGCCAGAGAGTTTTAAACATATTGACTTAGTGTCCTAATGTTTCTTTTGCTGTAAAAAAAAAAAAAAAAAAAAAAAACTTTAGCCAAAGCAATCTTTTTTTTTTTTTTTTTTTTTTTTTTTTTTGAGACAGGGATTCTCTGTGTTGCTTTGGAACCTGTCCTAGAACTAGCTCTGTAGACCAGGCTGGCCTCGAACTCAGAGATCCACCTGCCTCTGCCTCCGTAGTGCTGGGACTAAAGGCGTGTGACACCAACACCCTGCTAATCAAAGCAATCTTAAGAGGAATAGGGTTTATTTGGCTTATAATTCCAGCTTCTAGTCTGCCATAGTGAAGAAATCAAGGCAAGATATTTAACCAACATTTTGTTTTGTTTCCAGGACTTAGAAAACTACATACTGGAACTCATTCCTACTTTGCCACAATTAGATGGGTTGGAAAAGTCCTTTTACTCCTTTTATGTTTGTACAGCAGTTAGGAAGTTCTTCTTCTTTTTGGACCCTTTAAGAACAGGTAAAAAAAAAATATATATGTGTGTGTGTGTGTAATCTAAATATTGGAATATTATTTATTGCATACTATCTCAACATTAGACAAGTCTACCATTTCCCATTGTTTTCTAATGTCAGCAACACCATCTGGCAAATCTCAGAAGAGAGGACGAGTGTACAAGACGGCCACAATGCCTTTCTTTCTATAAAGATCTTTCAAAGTATTCTCACACTGACTATAACCAGTTATGTGATGGTGGGATGTCACCTACTGCCTCAATGGCCTATTGCTGTGAAGACACCTTGACCACAGAAACTCATAAAAGAAAACATTTAATCAGGGCGGCTTACAGTTCAGAGGCTTAGTCCATCGTCGTCATGGTGGGAAGCATGGCAATGTACAGGCAGACATGGTGCTGGAGAGAGAGCTGAGAGCTCCTGGTTTACAGAGCAAGTTATAGGACAGGCCCCAAAGCTGCACAGAGAAACCCTGTCTCAAACACAAACAAAAGTTGCTCTCAAAATAAAATTGTGTTTCTCATTATATTTTTTAAAGGGAAGATCAAAATTCAAGATATTTTAGCATGCAGCTTCCTAGATGACTTACTGGAGGTAAATATTTATTAAACTATTTAATTTTGTCACATGATAATTGTAATTTTCTAATTATATTTCTGTTTCTTTAGCTAAGGGATGAGGAATTGTCCAAAGAGAGTCAAGAAACAAACTGGTTTTCTGCTCCTTCTGCCCTGAGGGTCTACGGTAGGATCCCATTACTAAAGTGTCATTACTCATTCCCCATGGGGTTTAGAGGCCAGTTTTATATACAAGCTATTTACCTTAAAACCAGAGTATTTTCCCCACTTAAGAGTTAGTACTTACTCTAGGCTACTAAGATGTACTTCACATGTTACTAATGTTTGAATTTTGTGCAACTCTCCATAATTGCTATGCTTTGTTTTCAGTAGAATGGTGTAATCTGATTCATTGTCACTGGCTCAGAACAACAACTGTTGTCTTCTTTTATGATGAAATGCTATTGTCAAGATGCACACAGAGGGGTACTAGGGAACGATTTGGATTTATTGAGTTTTATTAGTTTCCTACAATATCATTTTGGATGGTCTCCTGACTCAGTTAGGATCCATTATCTCTGACTTAAGCTGAAAGCATTTTTTTGTGCTTCCTATGGACACACCAAGTTTAGAGACCTATGAATGTTCTAACTGGTTGCAAACTAAAAACAAAAATGTAAATGAAATAGTCCAAAGACCACAAGCTTCATACTGGGCCTTTTGTGTGGATTTAGCTTAGTAGTTGTTCCAGTCAAGATTTGAAGGGTCACCAACTATTACCTCTAAGCCACTACCTTTACTACCATGTAATTAGTCCCATTTCAGATTGTTAGGTAATAAAATAACATTTTGTTAATGCCCAGCCTTTGTGGTTAATTAGAAAATACTTTGGTCCTGAGTATGTACCTGTCATCTTTTTTCTAAGGTCAGTATTTGAATCTTGATAAAGATCACAACGGCATGCTCAGTAAGGAAGAACTCTCCCGTTATGGAACAGCAACCATGACCAATGTCTTCTTAGACCGGGTTTTCCAGGAGTGTCTCACTTATGATGGAGAAATGGTATTGAAATCTGCTGTTAAAATTTTAAAAACCTAGGCTCCTACAGTTTCCATAAGCCATTTTCTTTTCTTCTCTCTCTTCTTCTTTTTTTAACACAGGGTTTCTCTATGTAATAGCACTGGCTATCCTGGAACTAGCTCTGTTGACCAGGCTGGCCTCAACTCACAGAGATCCACCTGCCTCCCAAGTGCTGAGATTAAAGGCATGTACTACCACTGCCAGACCTGTAGCCCTATTCTATATAAATATCTCAGTCATTAAATTGCCAGGTCTGACACAGATTTAAATCAGCCCCATTGCCTTCATCATTTGAGACAGAAGCCCCTCTATTGCAAGGCTGGCTGGAACTTGCTGTGTGGGCACTCCTGCTGAAGTCTCCTAACTGCTGGGGGTTGGTTGTGAAGCTGCCACAGCCAGCTAAATCTGAGAATCATATTGGATTACTGTGTCTTCATTAGTAGCTGAAGATAACGTGTGCAGTTGTCCTCTCCCCTCTCAAAATACATGGAAGTCTAATTACACTTAATTTTATGGTTGGGGGTCACCACAACATGAGGAACTGTATTAAAGGGTCACAGCATTAGGAAGGTTGGGAACCACTGCTGTAGACATCTCAAAACAAATTGAGAAACATAGTAAGGACATCATTTTCCAAACCAAAGCCTCTTAAAAAGTGTCCAAATAAGAGTGTGCTCTTACATTGTGTTATGCCACTGTAATGCAAGCACTGCTCTTGGAAAAATGACTCCACACCTCCTGATGTAGACTGCCAAAGGCTTATCATAAACTGATGCCTTCTGTTGAATAGTAAAGATCAGAGGGCCTAAGTGGATGGAGTTAAGCCATGATAAAGCTCCTTAACTCTTTTGTTTATTGAGACAGGGTTTCTCTGTGTAGCCCTGGCTATCTTAGAAATTTTTCTGTAGACCAGACTGGCCTTGAACTCACAAAGATCCACCTGCCTCTGCCTCCTGA
Source organism: Phodopus roborovskii (assembly GCF_943737965.1). Lineage (NCBI taxonomy): Eukaryota > Metazoa > Chordata > Mammalia > Rodentia > Cricetidae > Phodopus > Phodopus roborovskii. The sequence goes on along the minus strand of NW_026126514.1, from coordinate 5,540,134 downwards.
GTGCTGGGGTAAAGGCATGAGCCACCTCTGCCTGGCACAAATAACATTTTTAATCATCTTATAAAACCATCCAAGAATGTGAACATCTTTTCCGAGTATTCTTGTTATTATATAAGACAGGTATTCTGCCGGGCATGGTGGCTCACACCTTATTAAACTCACATCCTTTAGTTTGAAGCCAGCTTGAGCCATATAGTGAGTTCCAGGACAGCCTGGGATGAGAAAGAAATTGTTTCAAAAAGCAAAATTAATAAAAAAATGCAGACAAGTAGCTTTTAAGTCCCCCTTTCAATATACATTCTGTCATGTTTCTCACTTCCATTTGTAATTTTTAAATTTTTCTGTCAGTATGTGTGCAAGTTTACATGCCTATGTATATTAGAGGTCTACAACTGCAGGTGTCATCCTTAGGAATGCAGAGACAGGATCTCTCTGGAGGCACTAATTAGGTTAGATTGGCTGGCCACCAAACCCTTAGGATGCTGTTCTCCACCTCTCCAGCTTCAGGACTACAAAAGCACACCACCATCCCAGGCATCTTTACTTGGGTCTGGAGATTGAACTTGAGCCCTCATGCTTGTGAGGCTAGCACTTCACCACTGAGCCAAACTCCTCATTCCATTGGAAATCATCTGATTCCTTTTTTCTTTTGTTTTGGAGAAACTTGCTGGCTCATGCTGGCTTCATCTCAGATCCTCCTGCTTCAGCTTTCAAAGTTGTGGGTGATAGGCAAGCCACAAGCTCAGACTTGACTCTGTAGACTGGTTCCAGAATCCATTTTGGGTACCAGCATCCACAGACGCCACATGTACTGGTATACTTTTATCATCTTTAGGCTACTTGTAATCCTTAATACAGTATAAATGCTGGGTAGTTGCACTATGTTGTATATGTATTAATGACAGGGAAATCTAAGTTAGGTACAAATTAAAACTTGTACCCAAATATTTTCAGCCCTCAGATGATTGAATCCATACACATGGAACCCACAGACATGGATGAGTGGGTTCTAAATAGCAACTTAAGTAGACTGATGTTCATTCTAGAGAAAATAAATTCAAATAAATTATACTGAAATGAAGATAAACTGAATAGCAACATAAAATAATCACTGTCTTGACAATTTTATAATATGGAAGCTAAGCAAAAGTCTCAGAAAATGAGCGGGGGCTGAGCGTTGGTGGCGCATGCCTTTAGTCCCAGCACTTGGGAGGTACGAGGCCAGCCTGGTCTACAAAGCTAGTTCCAGGACAGGTTCCGAAACAATACAGAGAAACCCTGTCTCAAAAAACTTAAAAAAAAAAAAAAAGAGAGAGAGAGAGAAAAAGAAAAATGAGGTGGGTCTCTTAGAACTGTCCTAGATTAGTGCCTACATAGAATTCCTAGGAACCAACACTAAGTGCACAAATGAATTTATTTCATATTTTAAAAAATAGTCAAATTTGCCATCTGTGATTATAAAATACCTTCATTTTGATAGATACTCACTTAAAATTACTGTAAATGTTTTCTCTTTTGTAAGGACTATAAGACCTACCTGGACTTTGTTCTCGCCTTAGAAAACAGAAAGGAGCCTGCAGCTCTGCAGTATATTTTCAAACTGCTGGACATTGAGAACAAGGGATATCTGAATGTCTTTTCCCTTAATTATTTCTTTAGGGTAAGTGTGGTTTGGGTAAAGGAGCATTGTACCCTAAGATATGGTAGATTATTTGGTTTAAACTACTTATTGACAGTTTTACCTAATGATTTTAAATTTGAGAGGATTACTATAAAAGATTTAAAATGGAAATCAAGCGTGTTTTATTCTTTTATTTTTAGGAGATATATAATAGTGAAGTAAAGCTGATTTTGCTACACATCTTTTTCAGTATTCTCTTATAAAAACAAGCGGGAGGGACTCAGCTAGCCTTTGGAAATAGTAACAGCAGCCTTCATCCTTAACCCTCCTTCCTCACCCCAAGTTCTCAATAGCTGCAGGGTAAGTGTAGAAAGGTCTAGTTGTGGACTGGAAGTGGAGAAGTCAGAAGAATGGTGAAGCTTATAAACAGTGTGAAACTGGACCCCTACTGGGGTGAGAAGGGGATGGGGATTGATTATAGGCTTAATTTTTTATTTATGGATTTATTATCATTAAATATAGGCCATACAAGAACTAATGAAAATCCATGGACAGGATCCTGTTTCATTTCAAGATGTCAAGGTTTGTTTTTTATTTCCTTATATAACATCAGATAATATAACTATAATAATATTAGGTAATGTTATATCCAACTTTATATGAAAGTAATTTATGAACTATAAATCACTTTTCCAAATCAGATTTTTGCTGTTACTTTTTGGGAAGTGATTCTTACATCATCAGAAATTGAGACAAATTTGGATTTACTGATTGACATAGCTGATAATTTCACTATCAGTCTTGTGTTCTCATGAAGTTATTCATTTTTGAAAATTGTCAAAAAAAAAGCTTGCATCCTTTATCAGCCCTTTTCATTGTAAATTCCACATTCATCTGGAGGACTGTTTAGGTTCAAGCCCTTTTTTTAGTATGCTGCCTCAGTGAGCCTGCATGCTTTGATCTATTAGATTTATAGAAACACCCTTTTTTCAGTATGAAAATTATCATTACTCGGGTCTGAAAAGATGGCAAAGAGGGTAAAAGCGACAGAGACCTGAATTTTATTCCCAGCACCCATGCAAGGCAATGCTGACAGCTCTCAACCTTCTGTAACTCCAGCTCCAGGGATCTTCAGCCTCCTCTGACCGGTGTGGGTACTGGCATACATGTAGCATTCACACAGAGATATACAAATATAGATCTAGAAAACCATCATTATTTGAAATATATGCTGCTACTTGGCATTTAGTCAGTTTCTTAGAAAGAAACACTCAGTAGGATCTTTTTGGTTTTAGTTGAGTAGCATAATAAATCAAGAATAAGCCTGAAGGACCATTCTGATACAACACAAATAGGGGGAATTTCAAACTCTGTAACATGGATTTAAGAACCAGCACATTAATCTTCCACCAATCTGGAAAAAGAATACAGTTTGAGTTTATATTTTATGAACTTGATTTACTCTATAAATTTTTTTAACTGTAACAGCTTATTATGCTAACTACTAAATATTCTTGAGGAATTTTACTACACGGGATTAGAAAATGCCTGCAGTGGTGGTGCATGCCTTGGGAGGCACAGGCAGACTGGTCTTTTTGAGTTTGAGGCCAACCTGGTCTACAGAGTGAGTTCCGGGACAGCCAGGTCTGTTAAAGAGAAAATCTTTCTCGAAAAACCAAAACAACAAGAAACACAGGATATTGCCTTGCAGATATTTATAACATAGAAGAGGTTCTTCCATGAATCTGGTTAAGTCTTGGCACGGCACCATTTTGCTATTTTGTATGACTAATTCTTTAATATGGAGTTCCATTCCTCCCATATTGGGATTAGAATAAAAATTGCTATTATTATTAGAAATAAAGGTTTTTCACTATCTCTGAACTACTTGAATCTTTATTACTTAGCTGAGCTCTTACTTAAAAGATATAGTGATGTCACTTAGTAGAAATGCTTGCCTGGTGAGAGACATCTTGGGTGCTTGATTCCAAGCACTGGGAGTGGAAGAGAATGCCATGCCCGGCCTTTGCCCCACCATTAGAAAGCAATAAGAAGTGTAAGTTAGTTGCATTCAAAGAATACTATATTAGATAGCTCTGTCATTAGCTATGAGCTTGAATTGAACTCTGAGCCCATTTTCTTCATCTTTAAAATGAGAAACAATTATCATACAGCTAAGGAATCGCCCAAGAAAATTCTGTGGCTAAGGAGATACCTATTAAGTGGAAAAGAAAAAACTGAAATAAAAATTGTACAGTGGTTTAAATATCCCGAATTTACATCTGTGGCAGAAATTCCACCAGCTTTCATTATTACTGTTTTTTCCATACAGGATGAGATCTTTGACATGGTAAAACCAAAGGATCCTTTGAAAATCTCACTTCAGGATTTAATCAACAGCAATCAAGGAGACACAGTGACCACCATTCTCATTGATCTGAACGGCTTCTGGACTTACGAGAACAGAGAAGCCCTTGTTGCAAATGACAATGAGAACTCTGCAGATCTGGATGACACGTGAGCTCTCAGAGACCAGACTGCCTTCATAAAGACAAAGCCTGAATGCTGCATGCAAACCTTTGAGGCAGGATCCCTAGAAACATCCTAAATAAAACTTGTCTCATGCCTGTACAACACCACACATATCTTGCTTACTAGACTTCTGGTTGCGGTTGGAACAATTTCAAAGTAATAGGACCAATTAGTTTGTTTGTTTGTTTTTTGTTTTTTTTGTTTTTTTTTTTTTTAATTAAGTGGTAAGTTCTAGTTCCATTTAGCTCAGGAACAGAAAGTCAGACTTGCTGTAAGTAGATGTTGAGTTTATGGACTATTTCTGGTATTCATATAGGATTACAGTATTTGTTCTTCATGAATATTAAGGACATCAAACTTTTCCATCAAAGTAGCCCACTACATTTTTCGGGATTCAAAAGCTTTAGATGTGACTTTTTTTTTTTTTTTTTTTTTTGACACATGGTTTCACTACGTAGTAGCCTTGACTGCCTGGAAAATGCTATGTGGACTAGGTTGGCCTTGAACCTTAAACCATAGAGAGCCATCCCAAGTGCTGAGTTTACAGGTGAGTGCCACCATGCTTTTTTTCCCCTCCAAGCTTTCATGTATTTACTGTGTGTGAGCACTAAAGCACACATGGGGGTCAGTAGACATTTTTAAGGGTCAGTTCCTCCTTCTCCCACATGGGCTTTGGAGCTCAAATTTAGGTTGTCAGGCTTACCAGCAAGAACTGTACCCACTGAGTCGTCTTGCCAGCCCCCCAAATTCTTGAGATTGTATTTTTTAAGAAAACTATGCAATATTTTGTTTTCATTAAAATCACAAGTATAAAATTTTGTCTAGTTTTATTAACATTATCAAGTTACATTTACAAAACTGTACCTTTTATTAAAAGGTTTTTGTTAGAGAATTTACTAATTCTTTATACTACCTCATGTTTTTATGCTTTTTAAATATTTTATTCATTTTACATACCAATCACACTTCCCCTCCCTCCGCATCCCCAACCTCCATTTATGGGTTTTTGTTATTTTTTGTTGTTGTTGAAATAAGGATCTTGATATGTAGTCTAGGCCAGCCTTCAACTCATGATCCTACCTCAGCCTCCCTAGTGCTGAGAGTACAGGCGTGTACCACCACTCCTGGCTTATGTTCAATTTTTAATAAAAAGGGATTTCAAAAGAAAATAGAACATCATGGAGTGTGATCCAGAGGGGAAACTAATTCTACTCAGGGCTGGAAAGTAGGAAGGGGTGACAGAGACTTAAAATAAAGCAAACTGTTTAGTGCATTTATGATAAACTTTATAACTTGCATAAACCAAAGTATAAAAATATAAGGCACAGTGAATAACTCCAAACGTCACAAACCAGCTGCTGCCCAACAAGCAGCAAAAGTAAACTGAGGAAACCTTGAGCCTTTGCAGGTGGTTCCTCTTCTACTGTAATCACAAGCTGTGGTGTAAACTCTGAGATACTGGCACTTCAGGAGAGACTCTAGTGATCTCCCTAGCCCACCTGCCTTGGCCTCATAAGTGTCTGAGGTGTCAGCACTGCACCAAGAGGAAGAGGTCAGGCCAGCATGTTTTAGCAACTATCAACTAAGACTGGATTTTAGTAAACTGCATTGTAGTGGCCCTAACTACACAATCTAAAGATAAACCTCTAAGGACTGCGTCACATAGTTTAGCCCATGAAGGGAGCTCACCAACTGCTCACAACTCCAGGGAAGACTTCGTACTTGCTGAGCTTTACAAATTTCAGTCCAACTGAAGCTCTCACTTAAACTTTGCATAGTCAGTTAAAAATCCAGCTTTCCGTTAACTTACTGAGAGGTCCACTGGCGGGTCTCTATAATACACCTATCCATGTATGAATTGCACAAATTGAAGAGGGAAAGTGTCATGCTACTTAGAAGGGCAGTTTGTAAGTGTTAATTCCTAAAAGCTATGAGAAGGCTTTTAAAAGATCAGCATCTAAAACATTGTCCACATTTCTCTTTATCCATATTTGGTTATAAATCAAAGTTATACAGACAAAAGGTTCTGAACACATATTTAGGAATATTTCTTAAAATTAGATTCAAAGTACACAACTTTGTAAATGATAGCCTAGTAAGGAGAGAAAGGGCCAAACCTGGTTCACATCAACTGTCCAACTTACTACTGTGACTTCACAATGGTGAACAAAACTACTGAGTATGTGTACCCAAGGTGCCAGCCATGTGGGTAGCCACTAGGGATCAACACCTGACTACAACTACAAATTCATTCAGTAACTAGTGTTAATTTGTGATCAGAGCAAGCTATTAACTACTGAAAATACACGAGTGACTTGCAGTGAAGGTGAAAACCCATCTTAATATTTACAGTAGTACATTCAACACTTTCCATAAAATATTCTCAACAAAAGGAAATCCATAGTGCTTCCATCTTGATCCTTTTATTACACACTCTGAGCCATCCTTAGTGTAAAAGTACTGGTTAGGTATGTTAAATGCAAAGAAGGCATGGCATGAGACAATGTTGGGAGGACACTTCAATCTGAAGCTGTTAGAATTATCAGCTCCAAAGATGAGTAATCAATACTTACCTTTATTTTTAAAACAAATGCCCTAAAACTAAATATCTTCACAATTTAACTCTCCTTTTAATGTACAATGCCTTCAGTTTTTGGTTTGAGACAGGGTCTTACTGCCTAGACTGCAGCTTATTATGCTGACCAGGTGAGCCTTGAATTCATACAGAACCACCAGCCCCTGCCTCCCTAGTGTGTGTTATCATGCCTAGCTAAATGTCCTTATGTTTTATAGAAGATTGTTTTAAAATCAAAGTGCTGGGGCTTAGTGATCACTAGGGTACTTGGTTAGTATACATGAAAGTAGCCTGTGGCTTGCTCCCCACCATGGAGGTGCGGGGGTGATCACTTATTTACTCATAAAGGCATTCCAACTTTAGATATGACTTTGAAAGAATGAAGAAAGATTTCCCCTAAATAATTTAAAATATAAATAGCTGTTTTAAGTCACACTAAACAAAATGTAAAAAGTTCCTGATTGATGTTTAGGCTTTATATGTCATTTCATTCTATGGTGGGACAGAGGCTGGCTGTTGTTTGCTTTCCTTAATTACTTCACAGTCTTCCTCCATTTCAAAATTTATATTCACAAATGAACTAGGCACCACTGTTTCTGGCTGATCTGTCTGTACAATGGAATCAGCCTGCAACTTGTTCTGTTGGTACTGTCTTTCTGCTTCTTCAGACATCCTATTTTCTTCTTCCTCCTCCTCCTCCTAAAAAAATAGGAAATGTCAGTAGTTAAAATAGTAATGTCCAAAAAGGAACAAATATTTCTTCTCTCAATAGCATCTTTTTCTTCAAAAACCAAACTTCAGTGTTGTGTCTAATTAAGACATACTTCTGGGGTGGGGGTATAGCTCAGTGGTAAAAGGCATGCCCAACATCCACACGAGGATCTAGATTTGATCCCTAGCACTACACATGGAGGAAGGGAGTCAATTGAAAAGGAACTGCTGATGGGGGATGTCCTTCTGTATATATGTTTCTCTTATTGGTTGATGAATAAAACACTGTTTGGCCAATAGAGGCAGGAAGATAGGTGAGACTAAGAGATGAGAAGAATTCTAGGAAAGGTACACAGAGAGGAGCCACAGAGAGACACCATGTAGACATGGGGAAGATAGGACATACCAGGTGTTCTCCGGTAAGATTAGACCATGTAGAAATACACAGATTAGTAGTTATGGGTTAATAAGAGAGAGCTAGCCAATAAGAAGCCCTAGCCATCGGCCACTAGTTTAATAGTACAGTGTCTCTGTGTGATCATTTAGGGCTGAAGCAGTGGGACCTAGCTGGAAGAAATTCCACCAACAAACTATCACTACCAAAACAAACCTGTCCTTTTCCCCTGTTCTTAAAGTAAGAGTTATTTTTAAAGGTGGATGGCCCAGCACTACTTAGCTAAATTAACTTACCCAATAAAGTAACAAATTACCTACTACGGACACGTGTAGGTGTAACTACTGTGACACTTTAATTATAAGGTGTCATCCTAGTTAACAGGTTGGTTCATTCATTAGTTGGTATAGCATGGTGAGTTTTTCCCTAAGCACCTAATCAAGGTACAGATCATCCAGTTCCTGCCCTCAAGAACTTTGCAGTCTAGTAAGAAATTAAGACATATAGAGAGGTGTGACACAGAAAGCAGCACAGAGACCACAGCAAAACCTGTAGTTGAGCGAAACCATTCAGTTCATAGAGGAGGTGGCACTCTATCTGGACCCTGAGATACAAGTCAGTATAGAATGAGTAACCTCTTAGGAGAATTATCCTGAGTGAGATAGGACTCCAGAAGCTTCTGAAGTGGACTGAACAAACTGGGGAGGCTTGAACATGGTGCGCTTTTTTTGGTTTTTTTTAAAAACATATTTGAGAGCTGGAGAGATGGCTCATAAGTTAAGAGCACTGACTGCTTCCAGAGGTCCTGACTACAATACCCAGCAACCACATGGTGGCTCTCTTCTGCTGTGCAGGTGATCTTTCTAGGCTGACCTCCAGGCACAGCCCTCCAAAGACTGCTTGTTGTTTACTGAGAGAATACACACCCTGTGTTCAGGCCTCTTCTGGCTTTACCTGACCTGTTTTTGACTCACTAAGCCCTCTGGTCTACCATGTGCTTGCCAACATACACTAGGTGCTGTTATGAGCATTTTATACACTAACCCTAACAGGAGATGCAGTTTTCCTGACAAAGGGATTTGAGGGTTGGGGAACTCAGTAAATACCTCACTACTTACACAGGGTACGTGGTATTTCTTCATTTTTAAAGTAACAATATCAAAAGGTATAAAAAGATCAAATTAATATATATGAGGTGCCTCACTTATTAGCACTGGCAAACAAAACCTAGCATAGGTTTTATACATTTACCTTAGGAAATCTGAATTTTGAAGAGTTCTAAAATCTGTTAATTTAATAAAGTAAATAAGCAATCTTTGGTGATAAAGCCCTCATCTGGCATATGTAAGGTCCTGTGTTTGACATCTATCACTGCAAAAAAAAAAAAAAAAAAAAAAAAAAAAAACAGAACAAAAAAACTGGAACTATCTTTTGGGCTCCTAGAGTGCCTACATACTCAACTTGGAGCTCATCAAGCCTCAGACAAACCATCAATAAAGTTAAAAAAGGATACACACCTCTTTCTTCATCCGGTAATACTCATCAATGGCATACTGGTATTTTGGGGTGCTGATACCCAAAACAGATGCAATCTTCTCCCCAAGAAAGTCACACACTATAGATACAAAAATTAAGAGACATACAATACCATAAACATTTCTTGAGCATTTTATGTAATACTAAAAATACAAGAGTTACTGTTTTATCCTTAAACCCAATAAATGTATCACTGTCTCCTCACTTCCGTCCTGGATACCAGTCTGTTCACATTCCTATTTTTGCATGTTTGTTTTAAGAACAGTGTCTCACTATATAGCAAACATATTCAGAGTATTTAGTCAGAGATCCTCCAGCAGCCTCCACAGTGCTGGGATTAGTTGTGTGGTAGGCCAGCCACAGTTCTGCTACATGCTTCTCATCGGGTACTATAATTATCAGTTAGAGGTCTCTTCTTTTGGTAAAACACACTGTGTGAGAAGGTTAGGATATCATTGGCTGGAGAAAAGGGATGATGAACCTGCCATGGCTTCCTCACCAGGATGGTGTGTACACTTCAACTGGGAGCCATACAAACCCTTAGCTTGCTTTTGCCAGGCATTCTGTCCCACCAAAATCAGCACCTAATACCGAAGGCTCTGGCAGGCAGTGAGAGGTCAGGCTTGGGAAATGTGAAGAAGTTGTCAAAGCAGATAAAAGAGCTAACATTCAAATCCAAATCTGTGTGTAAATTTTGTGCTCTTCCATCACACCAAACACTCCTGACCACTATACATGCTCAATAAATGTTGCCTCAAATACTAGCAATGATTTGCTCTAATACAAAAGTGACAGACATTATCAAGTAGTTCATTGCAAACAGTAAATTTTATGGTTTAAACATTAGCATCGTAACTACGTAAGTTGATAATTCACTTCCTTCAAATATCAGTTATGATTCAATTTAAGAAGTGAAATACTGCTGGGACACACCTCAGTGGAAGTTTTTGCCTGGGATGTACAGGGCAGGTTCAGTCCTCAGCATCATAAAAAATTTCATGGAAGAAAACATGCATCCCTATAACTCAATAACAATAAAATGATAAGATTCTAATATACAAAAAAATTAAATAATAAAAATTAAAATATGAAACGTTTACAATAAGGCTTTGGAATAAGCAATGAGACATTATGAGACTAACAGCAGTAGGAGACCAAATGGTAAAGTAACAGAACGGGTGGTTAATAGGGTTTAAAATATGACAACCCTGCCTACGATAATGGTGCCATCTTCCAGGGGTGGTTTTTATTATTATGCTTAGGGGATGGTGTATTGCGTGGAGGTCAGAGGACAACTCATCAGGAATAAGTTCTTCTTTCCTGACAGGGCTTCCAGGGATCAAATCTGCTTGTCAAGTTTGGTGGCAAGTACTTTTACCTGCCTGAGCCAACTTGCTGGCCCTAGTTTGTTTTGTAACACAACTATAAACTGAAGAACATTTCTACAAGCTAGAGTAATATTTTCCAATGTTAGCTGGCTACCTGTAGAGACAAAGTGGTTCCCTATTTTGCTGCTGCTTCCGTGGGAGCATCCCATTTGGTAAAGCTCCTGTGAGCAGAACTTATTACAGAGATCATGCAGCATTCAAACAGAAGAGCAATACCTGAGAGGGTTGATGTGGCAGCCCGAAGCATGTAAAACCATAAGTAGGGGCCCCAGGGAAGTTTTGTCTGCAACAAGAAGTCAGGTTAGCAACCAACATTCATCCGATACTCACTATCTTTACACGAGAGTGAATTGGTCAAACAATTAGTAGGCATATAAGATATTCCATAGGTAGGAATCCAGTCAAATAAAAACGTAAGTATATTATATCCAAATTCCACAAAAATACTTCATTGTATTCCATATACACCACCAACTTCACCCATGGAAGGACCAAAAACAGATTTGGCAATGGAATGGCACTGCAACTCAGTCTGTACAAATTCTACAGCCTATCTTCTGTCTTGCTTTTTGGGTTGTTTTTTGTTTCTTTTTTGTTTTGTTTTTTTGTCTTTATTCTTCATAAGCACACCCGAAAGATTATTATAAAGGCATTAAAAAGCCAAACAAGAACATCTAGGAAGACTGAGTAGAGCCAGATGGCATACCTATAATTTTATCCCAGCACTTGAGAGGCAAAGCCAGAATAATTACATTTTAAGTTTGGGGCAAGCCTAGTCTATATATCAGTGTCAAGCCAGCCTGAGCTACACAGAGGAGTCTGTCTCCAAAGAGACTGAGTAGAGATCATCCTGTGATGAAAAGGAGGTCTGCTGGTGTTGAGGAGATAATGCAATTGGTAAAGTGCTTGCCATGCAAGCCTAAGGACACCAATTCAATTCCCAGACCCCAGGAATAATCCCAGGGAGAGAGAGAGATAGGAAGATTGCTGGGGCTCACTGGCCAGCCAGTATCCTAGTTGGCAAGCTCCAGGTTCTAGTGGGAGCCCTTGACTCCTGAGGAACATTTGAGGTTGATCTCTGTCCTCCATATACATGTGCACAAATGAGTACACACACAGGGTAGGCCAATTACTGTGATGGTTTATATGAAAAACAAAAAAGAGTAGATGAGGTGGCTTAGTGGGTAAAGGCACTTGGTTGGTACCCAACCTGACCACTTGAGTTTATCTTAGGCGCCATAGTGAGGCTTTATTAAGTAGCCTAGCCTGGACTGGAACTCACTATGGTGCCTAAGCAAGCCTTGAACTTGGGACTTTGCATGCACATGCTGGTACTATAAAACTTTAAAAACAAACATAAGAATTAAATCTCTAGCCAAGTGTGGAGGTGCACACTTTTTTCTGGCCTCTTCAGGCAGTGCACACACATGGCACAGAAGAGACATACATGCAGGCAGGCAAAACACCCAGACACACAAAATAAAAATAAAAGTTAAAAAATAATTTTTTAAGGGTCTGGAGAGATGGCTCAGCAGTTAAGAGAGCACTGGCTGTTCTTCCTGAGGGCCAGGGTTCAATTCCCAGCTCACAACCATCGATAGTGGGATCTGGTGCCCTCTTCTGGTGAGCATGCAGGCAGAACACTGTATACATAATAAGTAAATCTAAATCAGAAAATTTTAAAAAGAGTGAAAAATGGGGCAGCCACCATGAAAAGCGACTAGAAAAAGTTCCTCAAATGTTTAAACAGTTAACAACTCCACTCCTAGGTACATACCCAAGACAAAAAACACACAGTGACACAAAAGCCTGTATTTATAGCACGATAATCACATGACCCAACTGGTATAGACAACCAGAGTTTCCATTAGCTGACAAAGGAATGAATAAAATGCAGTATATTCACACAATAAAGTATTATTCAGATATTATGTAATATAATAGTATTATATAAAGATCAAAGTACCAACATATGCTATAACATGAATGAACCTTAAAGACATCAAGCTAACTGAAGGAAGGCAGAAAGAACACACATCTGTTCATGTCAGAGAAACCTATGTACCGACAGAAAGATTAGTGGCGGGCAGGAGTGAGGTAGGACCTGGAGGGTAGAAAGTGAACTACTGCTTTCCAGGATGACATAATGTGCTAAAACTGATTGTGGCTGTGCATATCTGCGATGGGAATATGCTAACTGCTTTAAGCAGTTTAAGTGTATTTGTGTGGCATGTAAGCAGGGGTTTGGGGCTGGAGAGATGGCTCAGAGGTTAAGAGCACTGGTCATGAGTTAAATTTCCAGCAACCACATAGTGGCTCACAACCATCTAAAATAAGATCTGGTGCCCTCTTCTGGCAGCAGGCAAACATGCAGGTAGAACACTACATGTAACAAAAAAAAATTTTTTTTTTTTTAAAAGAGCAAGCAGGGGGCTCAATCAAGGTTTTTTGTTTTGTTTTTTACTTTGGTTTTTTGAGACAGGGTTTCTCTGTGTGGCTTTGGAGCCAGTCCTGGAACTTACTCTGTAGACCAGGCTGGCCTCAAACTCACACAGATCCCACCTGCCTCTGCCTCCCAAGTGCTGGGATTAAAGGACAATGGCCAACAATGTATCACTTTTGTTTCTACTTAGACACTGGGTAGCTTTTGAGACAATGTGTTTTTGGTTTTGTTTTCCTTTGAGACAGGCCCAGACAGATCTCACACTTGCTCTATAGCTGAGGCTGGTCCTGAACCCCTGATCCTCCTGCCTCTACTTCCTGACATACCAGCTGACAATGACTTCTAAAAACATGGATACATACAAACATTTTAAAAGACAACTATAATCCCTTCAGAGTACTTTAAAAGGCAAACATTTATCCAAACATGCTTCCCTATATGGATTACCATTAATATTCAACATGTCTGGCTACTGAGTATATTGTACAATCCTTTAAATATTTTCTGTATTAGAGAATTTGGAATTGGAGGATGGGCTGGGGGGGGGGTTGAAACTGGGTTTCTCTGTATAGCCTTGCCTGTCATGGAACTAGCTATGTAGACCAGGCTGCCCTCAAACTCACAGAGATCCACCTGCCTCTGTTGCCTGAATGCCAGGATTAAAGATGTGCACCACCACTGCTTAGCTAGGATTGTTTTTGGTTTTTTATTTGTTTTGTTTTTGTTTTTGTTTTTAACAGCCAAAAATTTACTGAGCTAAACCTTATAAAAAAAATTAGCATGTCTTAAATAGAATTGTTAAATTCTTTCATTTGTTTTATTTTATTTATAGCACTTTCGAGAAGCTAGTTAATCATAGAACATTTACTTGTTTATTGCCTATATCCCCACTAGCATATAGTTTATGGAAGCCACTTCCCTATGACCAGCATCTAAACCAGAACTTCTCAGAATTGCCCATTGTAAACACAGGATATTGGACTTTGTTCCCTTGAAGAACACTCCTTTCCGTGAACTGATGGAACTAAAATTCACACTAATAAAGAACTCTGAGACAAAGAAGGACTGGTGTAGACTATTGAAATGTTGGAAATCCATCCATATTGTGTAAAATATAATGTTTTACTGGATGGTAGTTGATTTAAACTTCAAATGGTCCTTTCCCTTCAGTATTGGAGGAGCAAACAACCAGCGAAGACTGCCCTTGGCACCACACATACCGGGTCAATGGTGGGTAGCACATCCTTCTTCTCGAGGCCTTCGACTTCATCCTCGTCAGTGCTGTACTCCTCCATGGTCTCTCCACTAACAAAGTGGATGACCCTCCGTGGAACTTTCTTCTTTTTTCCTATGACTCCCAGTTCCACATTCTCAAAGCCCCTTTCATTACTCATCTATATGAATGAAAAATTGAGAAAATGAGTTTGGAGTAAGTATTTCTTTCACCGAATATCTAACAGATATTTGCTTTATTTCTTTAATGAATGTATTTATTTTTTATCTTATGTGCATTAGTGTTTTGTCTGCATGTGTATCTGTGAGAGGGAGTTAGAACTTGGAGTTACAGACAGTTGTGAGCTGCTATGTAGGGATTGAACCCAGAGCCTCTGGAAGAGCAGTCAGTGCTCTTAACTGCTGAGCCATCTCTTCTGTCCCTGTTTGTCTTACGTTAAATACCAAATAAATTAGACAAATCATATTCGGCAACTTTTTAAAAAATCATACAAATTTCCGGAATCCTAAATCCTCTTAAGGCCAAGAAGGTTCCTATCGCGGTTAAATAAGGATCAGGATAAACAAATAGGCCGAATAGATGTTTATTCAGGGAGAAATAACTTACAACCTAGACAGATGAACACCAGGAAATTAAACCCGATCCTCTCCTGCCAACAAGAGAGCCTTTCCTGGCTCCCCTCCGACCTCCTTCCACAGGTCACTCCACACATGGCTCCACCCCCCCAAAATGGGCATGGTCAGTGCCACAGACGAACTATCTCACTACAGGTTCTAAAATTCAGTAAGTCCCTACAGACATCAAGGGCTCCTATAGAGAAGGCATTTAAAATGGGGGAACTTCTCTTTTCAGATATGTATGTATATGGGTGTTTTGCCTGCATAATATGTATGTGCACCTTATATGTGCCTGTCCCACACTGGACACCCAGGACACTATGGGTTGTGAGGTACCATGTGGGTGCTAGCAACCAAATCCACAGTCCTTTCTGAAAGAGCATTAAGAATTTCTAACTGCTGAGCCATCTCTCCAGCCTGGAGGTTAGGGAGAATTTTAAACACTGTGCCAAAAAAAAAACCCCTGAAAAGCCTTCAGTGTTCTATACCTGAATTTCCAGATAACTTGGTCATTAGTATATAAGTGGCAACAGTTTTTTTAAACAAAGATCTACAAATTTCAAAAACTACTTATAGTCCTGTAAGAGACTAGCGTGCTTGTGCATGCCTTTAATTCCAGCACTCTGAAGGTAAAGGCAGGCAGATCTCTATGAGTTTGGAGGTCAGCTCGAACTACATAATGAGTTCTAGGACAGCCAGAGCCACATAGACCCTGTCTCAGAAAAAAAAAACAAAAAGTACTTGCCATATAGCTGAATATAACTGTGAACTTTTGATCCGTCTTTGTCCATCAATCAAGTAGTGGAATTATTCAGTTTGGGAAAGGCAAGTGTGAGTGTGTGTAAGTCATGGTCTCCTATGGACTCTGAACCTCCAAGGAGGGCAGACTGGCCAGCAAGACTTGGGACCCATCTGGCATTACAAGCTATTTTTCAGAAGTATGTTCCAGGGACAGATCTCAAGTCATCATACTTGTCCTATCTAAGTCATAACAACTAGCACAAAATTCTGTTAATCCTGACTTTTGTCAGTTTTTAAAATCTACAAAAGAGAAAACCTGAAACATGATTCACGGGTTTGTTTTGTTTTGGGGGAGGGGAGTTGGAATACCAAAACTATGTAAGTATAAAACCAAATTTTGAGTAACATTCTTGGTATGCAGTAATTTTCAGTGACATCTGCCTTGTCCTAATTTTCACATCTCATAGAAAAGATTAAGACAGCTATGGTAGTCAGTGCAAGCATATAATCTCAGCACTTAGGAAGGAGAGACAGGAGGACCAGGGGTTCAAGGTCAGCCTCCACTACACAGTAAATATGAGGCCAGCCTGAACTACAAGAGGTCCTATCTGAAAGATTAACCAAAAGAGGGACATGGAGATGGGTTAGCACTTGCTGCTCTTAAAAGGATCTAGGTACACACATGACAGCTCACAAGCATCTCAACTCCAGACCCAGGGACTGACTCGGACACCCTCTTCAAGGCTCTGAGGCAGCAAGCAAACAGACAGACATATGTGCAGGCAGAATACCCATATACATAATAAAAATTAACCATTGTTTTTGACACAGTAAATCTCAAATTTTAGGCCTATAATTTTAAGCAAACTTTGTGTGAAGGCCAAGTAGTAAATATCTTAAGTTTTGCAGACCAGCTAGTATCTTTCATAAATGAAATCAACAAAGCAGACAGGGAGAATCCGCTTATATAGACACCATATAAAGAATGGACATGGCTGGATTCCAGTAAAACTTAGTAAGACATGAATGAGTGCCTGGATCTAGCTCCTGGCCTATGGCTTGTGAACTAGACTCAAAGTGCCAAACCTATGAGAGACAATTCATAAGTGTGCCTCCAACCTCAACTTCGGGAAATGGGCGGTGAAGGGAGACATTGCCAGGAAAAGCAACCGAGAAATAACTTGGTACAAAATTTTCAACAACTATAAATAAAAACCATTTTCTGCCTATTCCAGACATTTCATTTTTACAGATACTAAACCTGTATATGAGAATAGTTTGGGGGAGGGGCATCGTTCTCAGCAGGGGAGAACATGTGTTGTTTTTACACAGGACTCACATCATGGGTGACAACCACCCATTAACTCCACATCCAGGGGATCCAACGCCTGGCTACCAAGCATACTCGTGGCACACACACATACATAAAGGCAAAACATTTATACACATAAAATAAACCTTAAAAATATTTTACTGTCAGTTATACAAATTACATCTCTCTCCTCTGTAGTCCTGGCTGCCCTGGAATTCACTATGTAGACCAGGCTGACCTCAACTCACAGAGCTCTCCCTGCCTCTGCCTCCTGCTTACTGGGATTAAAGGTGTGCACTATCACACCAGGCCACAAGACCTGTTCTTAATAGAAGATTGCCTTTTTTGGAGATGCCCGAAACACTCAGGCCTTCTTTTAAACCTCAACCAGGTTTTTAGCAGCATGGGGTGGGCACCCTTTCCTCTGACTGACAACAGTCCCTGGCATACAGTAACAGTAGACCCTCCGCCTAGTGACAGAGGTGCTAAATAAATGAAGAGCTGGAACCTGAGCTCCTCAGGGACTGATGCTGAGATTCTGCTAAAAGTCTATTCAGAAAAGAGTCTGTATAAAATGTCCCATCAGATCCTAAGTGGCCTGACCAAGGCCTGAGATTGCTGACAGAGTCTACTGTTTCTACTCCTTGCCTACATGGTACAACAGGCTGGCCTTTGTCTTTCTTTTTTGAGACTGGGTCTCACTCTGTGGCCAAGGCTTGTCTACAATTCATTATGTAGACCGAGCTGAACTCAAATTCACAGCAATCCTTCTGCCTCGGGCTCCCAAATGTTAGGATTACAGGTATAAATCACCAGGCCCAGATGGAGTTTCTCTACTGTAACAACGTGAGAAGGAATGTAAGATGTCCTAAGTCTTCCTCCTCCGAGCTTGACACTGACCTCTTCCTCGAGTTGGGCAAACCCCTAGAATTCCCAGAGGTGTTTTTACTTCAGGAATGTAAGATAAGAAAAACTGGTAAATTCCAGAAGTCTCTATCCATGATGTGAATCTGTATTAACAAGGAAGCAATGTGTAAACAGAAATACTCTTGTCCTTTGTGGGATGGGAACTGAGGAAAGCCTAAGGGGTCTTCCTGGGAGGCTTACCTTCCCCTACCACCTTTACTGTGTAAATATTTATGTTTTGAATCAAGACTGTGATTCTTCCTGGCCTCCTCAGGGACCCCAACACATGTGGATACACACACATATGAAAACACTGTGGTCTGGCACTTTTTTTCTCTGATGGTAACAAGATGACATCCTGGAATGAGCCTTAGCCTGGCAACTAAAGCATAACATAGGGGTGGTCAGGTCTAAGGTAATGGCGATGCAACTGTTAACACTCCTGAAGGGAGGGTGTGGAGATGCCCTAAGCTTCAATTTCAGCTACCACTCCTTTCTCCCAACTTCAAGCAATTTTGGGAGATTCAAGACTATATAGAAGTAAAAGGTTGATTAAATGTGAGACCCTATGAGATCACCACCCATGATGGGGTGGGACCTGATGGTGAGGCAGCTGTCTGGGGTCACCCCCATTCCTGTGAATAACTCATCCATATTAAGGCCCAATAAACTCATGGCCTCACCAACATGGACTGTGGTAAGCGTGTATTTTGGGATGTCCTTGGTGACGGGTTAGAGGTGTACTTGTGCCTCCCCAGGAAAAGTTAGCACAACTTAATATTATTAACACCAAGCAAGCAGCTACGTAAGTTATGAGTATGGATATGCTTCCTTTGCTTCGGTGAAAGCCAAGGGGTGGGGAACACACCGGGACTGCATCCCTGAAGGGTTGCTTCAAACTAGCCAAGCGCACAAAAGAGAGAGTCTCCCTCAACCCTCTTACTCTCAACACTGTAGCCCACCCAGAGTGGCATCACGCGGGTGGCAACCCTCCTTATTGTCCTAAACTCTGGACTTACAAGTGTGACTTACTGTTTTCAGACTTTACATGTTTCACCTTCTACATAAAGAGAAGGGGTGGGGTAAGATTCCATAGGAACAGACAGGTACAGCAGATTTTATTAGCACATTACAGCTCGGACTAAGAGTGACAGGCAGTCAGACCACATTTCAGGAACCTGTAGTTTTGGAAAAGTGCCTGACTGACATTCAAGTACTTAATTTCAGAAATGAAGCTACTGAAAAAGCACCTTTCTTACATGAAGTAGAAGCAATTCCAAGTTTCTAAAAGCCAAAATTTTATATACTCCTGCAGTAGGTTTCAAAGCAGTTTCTTCTAAAACCAGTGGTGATAGAAATCACCACCAGTCATGCAGTGGCTAGTCTGTATTTACAATGTGGCCAATCACAACTGTCTTCCGGATTTGGGACAGTATGAAGAGAATGATGGCTCAGGGAATAAAAGCATTTGGTGCAACAGGCAAGCGCCAAACACCCAATTACAAACAAAATTTATAAACAATGTAAAGCGCTTCATTAGTAATTTTTATTACTTACATGTTGAAATGTTTTTATACAACGGATTAAAATATATTAAAGTTAGTATCACGAGATTATTTTTACTGTCTTAAGGTAGCCATTGACAAACTCCTTGTGATTCACAATTGCCGTTAGCTCATGTCTTTGCAGGGCTGTATAGATCATCTCATCCGTGAACTGGGGATAACACCCATCTCCAGATGTTAATAAAAGGATCAGGTGAACTGCAGACAAGTCTCAGCGAGGGGTGGTCCAGATCAGGCTACCTAACTGATGTGAGAAGACTCCGCTTGAGAGGGAGCACAATTTCCTGAGTCTGGGCCCTGGGCTGGGTTAGAGAGAGCTAGCTGAGCAGTCCATGCCAATAGTGCATCTGCCATTCACTAATCCCCGGGCCCTCTCACCGCCAGGCAGACCCCGCAGCCCACAGGGCGCCGCGCCTGAATTTCGGCGACTTTACAGCCTTTCCGGGACACGCCTGTTTTCTCTCGCTCGCAACCGGTGGCTGGAGCGTCACCCCGGAAAGCCCGGGCAGCGGAGGCCGCGGTGCCCCTCCTCGGCAGCCGCCCCTTTCTCCGAACAAAATGGGGACACCGAAAAGAACCCCGAAATGTCCAGCGGAGATTGCACCGGAGGCAGCGGCTGCCCCTCGCCGCCAACCTACCTGCCGCGTCGTGTTTCCGAACGCCGCGGCGGCCGCCGCCTCGGTTTCTCCCTCCGCCGCGCGGCCCGGCTCTTGGTCCATGGTCAGCTCCGGCCCGGGCAGCCGTGGCACGGAGGGTGATCCGAGAAACTCTCGCCACTGGCCGCCGAAGGCCCCCGCCGCAAGCCCTGAGCACCAGGGCCGCAGAACGCAGACTCCTCTCCCGGCGAAGGCTCGCCTGGAGTGGCGGGCACGGGGCGGGGCCTCCGCCGCTTCCGCGGCTCGGGGGCGTGGCCACCGCCCTAACCTGCGCTGGAACCAATCACCGGGTCACCTGGCCCTCTGCAGCCGCGAACCAGGTGGAGACACCCGACACACCGGTTTCTGAGCTGGTAAAACCAGAACTGCGTGCCTGTCTGCAGCTGAGAAGGAGTGCAGGCTCGAAAGCTGGAAAAACGCACAGTTCATGTTACATGTTCCATTCCCCTCAGAATGTCCTTGAAATAAAAGCCCCCACGGGTGAATTTTGCTTGCAGTGTGCTGGTGAATAACTATGGGAGAGTGGGTGTAAAGAGGTGTGGGACTTTATTTTTCCTAGTATTCAAATTAAAGACATCATAATTGCAATGATTACTACAAGACTTCGTGGGTTTTTTAAGGTCTCACGTAGCATCGAATTCCCGATATAGAGGGTGAACTTGAATTTACAGTTCTCCCTACTCCACTTCCTGTGTGCTGGGATTTGAGGCAAGTGTCACAAAACCTGCTGAGGTATTAACTTACTACATAACTTAGACATTACGCTAACTGAAGCATCTCCAGGTAAATAGCTTATTAACAGGATCATCTTCAGACGGCCGATGGTGGTGCTCACCTTTAGTCACAACACTTGGAATAGGCCAGCGTGGTCTACGTCGTGAGTTCCAGGCCAGGACAGCCAGGACTGTTACACAGTCTTTAAAAACTATATAACAAAACGAAACAAAAAACCTAAAAACAAAAACAATAAAAAAAACAGGATCATCTTCACAAATATGTACATAATCTATAAAATAGTCTATCATGGTGGTCCACACCTGTAATCAAAACACTCCTAGAGGGGTTAAGAGGACACCTCCACACAATAGTAAGCTTGAGGCCAACTTGGGCTACATGAGACTGTCTCAAATAATGATGATGTTTATAAAAATAATACACACTATTTGGGCTACAGAATTATGATGATCCAAAGTCCCCTGCCCCTCTTGTACACGTGCTCTCAGAGCTCACGCCCCCTCAGCTTTCCACGGGCACATTTTTTTCTTTTTTTCTTTTTTTTTCTCAAATGTAGATCAGGTCAGGATCTTCCTGCCACTCAGCCTTGGGATTACAAACCTGGCTTCTTGGATAGTTTTAGAACTGTATTTCATGCCCGTCGAAATTCAGAAACATCCCCCAAAGTCAAGGCATGTCTGCTACTCAAGAGTGGCAGGGGCAGGCCCAGAGGTTCTGACATCCTCACAGATGTTTCTGTAAGGTGCACTCATCTCCTCACACTCTGCCCAATGTTCTTCTACAATCCGTACCCTGATGGCAATCTAAAAGCAACAACAAAGACCTTCAAGCACAAAGAATAATTCCTTAAATCTTCACTGAAAAACTGGTTATAAATACAACCAAATTAACTTGTTTGAAGTTACTTCATGATCTGATTCGATACAGTGGCATAAACAAAGAATTGAAACATCAAAACCAGACTGATAAATTGAAAATAAGGGCCAACTGTTACATTCTGTGAATTGGCCTTACAAACATGACAGTTCTATACTGTATGGGGGGCAGTCAATGATCATTATTATTAAAATATAGATATCTATAAACACATGCTATTTAGCAAATTAGTAACAAACATTAAATTACAATTCTCACTTCTGAATCAAATTATTTTCATGATTTACAAGTATCATGTTTACGGAAAATTCAAGTTATATTTCAATCAACTGGAAGCATTTTCTTAAAATAGGTTAACACATGAAATTGAAGAACACTTTATTATAAATCAACAACGCAAAGCAACAGAATATTGAGGAAATCCCAGTGGTTTATTTTTGAGCATTTATACTCATTTCCAAACTGTCATAGCACATACTAAATGAAAGTAGGCAATGAAGCCACATGCCAAAATATTTCTCCTTTCACACTGTCACTTAAGGAAACTGTAGCATGGACCAAAAAAACTGCCTAGAAAACACACTTGTTCTTGAAATTTGGTGCACACAGAACTATAAAGGTAAATTTGGATCTACCCACTGTGTGAAACCAGGAAAATAAAGCTGAACAAAAACTGCAAGTCGGGAATATTCATCAAACACAAGCTTCTTATGGCTTTTGCACAGCTCCATGTGTGTTTATGTATGTATATGTGTATGCAAATGTATATACTTAGTTGGGTTTTTCAGGTTAAGGGGTATAGCTCAGGGGTAGAGAGAGCACTTGCCTGGATTTACGTCTGGGTTTAATCCCCAGCCCTGCAACTGATAATGGTGATAATTAGGCCCACATTTTTGCTGGGTTTTAGGCAGAGAAAATTAATAAAAGCAATGATTCCATTTATGCAGGCCAATATATCAGGAACCCGGTTAAGGACTTTCCTTGTGTTAGTGCTTCTTTCTTAGAACAACTCTGAAGTAACACACTTTAATTATCACCTTTTACAGATGAGAACAGATGACACAGGTTAATTTGCTTAACAGGACAAGTGACAGAGTAGTGCAGGATTCGAACCTCAGTAGTGCCAGGCACCATGGCACCGTCTACAGCACCAGCTACATAGAAGGGTGAGGCAGGAGGCCTTTTGAGCCCAGGGGTTCAAGACCAGTCTGGCAATATAGCAAGATCTTCTATCTCAAATATATATACATATACAAAATATAATTCTTTCAAGAATTCCATTACTGATTTTCTTATAATAATGTCTCCTTGCCTCAGGGCAAGTTCATACACTATTTCTGTTAACAGAGTAACAACACAATTTTATAAAATCAAGCACACATATCAACTAATGGAGCTCGTTCTCCTGATGGAGGACGTCCTTCTGTATATGTTTCTCTTATTGGTTGATGAATGAACTGGCCAATAGCAAATAGAGTTAGGAAGATAGGAAGGAATAGGAGATGAGAATTCTGGGAAAGGTAGGCAGAGGAGACCAAGGAGGATGCCATGTAGACCACAAAGGATTAACAGGTCCAGACCCTTCTCTAGTAAGTCAAGACCACATGGAAATACATAGATTAATAGACATGGGTTAATAATTAAGACAGAGGTAGCCAGTAAGAAGTCCTAGCCATCGGCCAACAGTTTAATAATTGATGTAGCATCTCTGTGTGTTCATTAGGGGCTGAAGCAGTGGCACCTGGTGAGACAAGAAAGCCTCTACAACATTCTTCTATTTCCAATTATATGAAGTGTAACTGTTTCTTGTACCATTTTGGTAATAACTGAGATTACTGCCCCTTAACTTGCCAAGAACAGAGTAAAGGTTGAAATCATCTCTAACATAATTCTCATTTCCTTTGTGTCTTTTAAGCACACCTCCCTTTCTACATTTTGAGGCAGGATCTCACTACATAGCCTTGGATGGCCCAGAACTGTGTAGACCAGATAGCCTCAAATTCAGAGATTAACTTGTATCTGCTTCCTAAGTGCTTTGATTAAAAGTGTGCACCACCACCCACACCCAACACTTAATACTTTTAAGAGCGTAAAAAAGCAAGCATAAGTCTTTTAAAATGTAAAAACTAGCAATAACTATATGCTTTCCTCACTTGATGCAGACATGAGTATCTCTGGGAAAAACTGTGAGATGGCTCAGCAGTTAGGAGGAACACATGCTGCTCCCCTGGAGAACCTGTTCCCAACACCCATAGGCTGCCTCTAACTCTAGCTCTAGGGGAAACAATGTTCCTGACCTTGGTAGGCACCTGCACTCATATGCACAGACACAAATGTATGGTGAAAGGGAGGTGGGGAAATAGCTAGCTTAATAAAAATACACAGGGCTGAAGAAATGCTCATCAGTTAAAAGCACTGGCTGCTCTTCTAGAGGACCCAAGTTCAAATCCCAGCACCTAAATGTCAGCTCACAACTATCTGTAACTACAGTTCTAGGGGATCTGACATCCTCACACAGAGAAGCAGGCAAGGCACCAATGTAAGCTTTTTTTTTTTTTTTTTTTTTTTCTGTTCTTTGGTTTCTTGAAACAGGGTTTTTCTATGTAGCTCTGGCTGTCCTGGAACTCACTCTGTAGACCAGGCTGGCCTCAAACTCACAGAAATCCACCAGCCTCTGCCTCCAGAGTGTTGGGATTAAAGGTATATGCCACCACTGCCTGGCCACTTTGGGCATTTCTTAATGCCAGGCACACATCAATTATCTCTCTTAGCAGCACATATTAATTTTTTAGCTTTTTTTTTTTTAACATTTATGATCCAACCAGTATTAATAAATTCATTGTTTTAGGCTAATAAGAATCTCTTAAGCAAAGTGAGGCTAAACTGGAGGAAAAGAGAGTTGTCAAATATAAGATATACATGTCAGCTGGGCACAGTGATGCACACCCTTAATCCCAGAATCAGGAGACAGAATCAGGAAGCTCTCTGTGAGTTCGAGACCAATCTGGTCTACATAATGAATTTAAGGACAGCCAAGACAATATGTACATAGTGAGGACCTGTTTCAAAAAAGAAAAAAGAATGCCCAAAAGAACTTTAGTTCACATTAATAAAATATTAAAAATTAAACTGCCTTATAAGGGTAGTTCCACTCTAAAAGCAGAAAATCACCTAAATATCAATACTCTGCTACCATGTGACAAGTCTTTCTCCATCCTGCCAGCTCCCAAATAATGACACAGAGACTTCTTATTATAAAAGCTCAGCCTATAGCTAGGTTTGTTCCTAACTAGCTCTTCTAACTTAAATTAACCCATTTCTATTAATCTACGTTTTACTATGTGGCTTTTTACCTTTCTTTCATTCCGTATGTTGGACTCCCTCCATGTCTTAGTTGGCATCTCCCCTGAGCCTCAATAACCTCTTCCTACTTCTTCTCTGCTGGGCAGTCCCACTTACCTGCCTAGCTATTGGCCATTCAGCTCTTTATTAAACAAGCCACAGCAATCTATCTTTACACAGTGTATAAACATAAGGCATTGCAGAGAATTAGCTTAAGCCCATAGGTGAGCAAGCATTCAACAGTAAGCACAGATAAATATCCTTGTAAAACACTGTGTAAAACACAGAGCACATACATACAACACCTAACTACTACAATAACATGCCATAGGCTAGACAACTCATCTAGAGGTAAAGTTTAAGCTAATTTCTTAGCAAATGGGATGCAAATTAACCACACCAGTAACTTTCAGTCCCAAAGCAGAGGACATTGAGATGACATCTCATAAAATACTGTAATGGTCAAAACACTGTAATTGGAATTTAATTGTTAAGAAATTTGGGGTCTAGAGAATGGCCATGATTAAGGGGACTTGATGCTCTTTAGTAAGACCTACCTGGGTTTGGTTCTATGGTGTTTTGAATGAGAATGGCCCCATAGGCTCATAAGCTTCAACACCTGGTCTGTTGGCAGGACTGTTTAGGGAAGACTAGAAGGTGTGCTTTGTTAGAGGAGATGTGTCTCCAGAGGGAGGCTTTTCCCATTGCCAGTGTCTTTCTGCCTCCTACTTGCAGATTAAGATGTGAATTCTCAGCTGTTCCTGCTTTCATGCTCTTCCTCCCCTATACATGGACTGTGTATGTGGCACACATACCTTGGGGGTAACCAAGAGTTCTCTAGTTGGACTGGAAATTATGCCTGACACTGGAAACCTAGCCAACTACCCAGGGGCTGGTGAACCACAGATCTCAGAGAGCCTACAAATACCAATTTACTAAACCAACATAACAAATCTTTGTCCTCTACCCACAGATAAAGTCCTCATCCCTCATCAAAGTAACTCCTCCTTGCAACATACAGAGATCATTTCAGAAAACAACAATCAATCCAAATGCAGAGTTGTGGATCACTGACTGGCATTGCAGTCTTTGGAATTCTAACATATACATAAGACCCCTAGCCTTGTGGGACTGAGCAACTACTAGATTCTTGGACTCCATTCACAGTCACTGTAGGACTGAAGCCTGTTAAGCCATTCTAATAAACCACACATACACACACATATACACACCATACACACACACACACACCATAGTCTGTGACTCTAGAGAACCCTTACTAATGTACTGACCAAGGGGAATCCAGATCTTTAACTGTCCTTTTGCCACTGTTTAGTTTTTGAGAAATAAATTCAAATCAGGCACAAAAATAGCAAAACCCATGTAGAAGGCACTCAGGATGTTATGGCCAAAAGTTCACCTCATTTACCTTTATTTAGCCAAAACAAAAATACCCAGAAAACAGAAACCACTAGCTTGCATACCCAGAAAAGGTAGTATGCATTTTAATTAACATTTTCTCTAGTTTCAGATTTCTACAGCTATGCCAATTCTGTAGAACACAGAGTACGTAATTTTTCCAGGACACAGTGCCCAGTAGAGAAATCCTAGTCTTCTACTAAACAATTATTGGCGATAATATCTCTACCTAAGCAAAACACAGAATCATTTTTTTTTTTTTGTTTGTTTCACATTTGGTTTTTGAGACAGGGTCTACATAACTTGGGCTGGCCTTTAACTCATTATCTTCCTGTCTCAGCCTCCTAAATACTGGAATTTGCTAAGCATTATCATGCCCAGCTGAACTGCATTCTTTATGCAAATACTTAAAAAAATTTATTTGTATGCAACATTCTGCCTCCAGTACTCCTGCAAGAGGGCACCAGATCTCATTACAGATGGTTGTGAGCCATCATGTGGATGCTGGGTATTGAACTCAAGAGCTCTGGAAGAGCAGCTGGCACTCTTAACCTCCAAGTCATCTCTCTAGCCCTGAGAATACTTTTAAAAGGGTGGTAATTTATGGGCTGAAGAGATGACTCAGAGGTTAAGAGCACTAGTTGTTTTCCAGGGGGCCTCAGTTCAATTCCTAGCAACCACATGGCGGCTCATAACCAGCTATAAGATCTGGTGCCCTCTTCTGGCCTGCAGGGATACATGCAGACAGAACACTGTATACATAATAAATAAATCTTTTTTTAAAAAATGGTAGTTTACCATAATTACAGTATTTAGGAGGCTGAAGCAGGAGACTAGGCATTGAGTTCCAGACCAGCCTGAACCTTTCTCCTAAAACCAACCAAAGGTAAACATGGTAGCTGTTAGTATTCAGGCTTCTATCTGTACTGGCCTGTCCTTGGGATTCTGACAGGACACACCCTCAGTTGCAGCCACTAAGAGCACCATCTGTGCACATTCACTTTGTACCCATTTCCCATCCTTCTCTTTCTGGCTTTCCCTCCCTCCCTTCTTTCCTTTCTCCTTTCTCCAGCTGCTCTGTCTCCAAAGGCTGCTCTCCCCTCTTCCCATTCCCCTTATGATCCATTTCCCTAATAAAGCACCCCTCTGCTTGAACCCTGTCGAATGTCCATTTTCTTAAATTACAACAGTAGCAATGCAGTTCCAGCACTGCTACAGCAAGATGGGAGGTGAAAACTAGAGAATGCCCAGAAGGCCAACTAACCGGCTATCCAGAAAAAACAAGAGACCCTGTCTTAAATACCGTAGAAGGCAAAGACTAGCACCTGAGGTTGTCTTGACTTCTAATAATGTGTACCCTGGCATGTGCATGCATGAACTTGAATATTCTCTCTCTCTCAATTTGGGTTTTCTGTTTTGTTTTAAGAACTGTGGCCTATGACATGGCTCTGTGGGAAAAGGCACTTGATGTCAAGTGTGACTGATCTGAGTTCAATTCCTAGACCCACACAGTGAAATGAGGACTTCTGCCAAGTTGTTGTCTGAAGCCCAGTGGTGCCTCACACCTTTAATCCCAGCACTCAGGAGGCAGAGGCAGGCAGATCTCTGTGAGCTTGAGGCTAGCCTGGTTTACAGAGTAAGTTCCAGGACAGCCAGAGCTACATAAGAGACCTGTCTTGCAAAAATAAAAAAGTTGTCTTCTACCTTCCACACACGTGCTACAGCATACATGCACTCACACAGACACATGGATACGTGTGGTTAATAGTTACCAATAACCCAACCAACTTCGCCATGGCCTTATTATTTTTAATATACAACACTATATAACCTGATAATTTAATTATTAATTTCCCATCGCAAATTTATGTATTATCTATTATCAAAACATAATTTTTCAGTATGTAAGAAACATAAAAATAGCTTTAAAAACAATCAAAGACTATGAAACTCCCAAAACATGTAAAACATTTAAGCTGGATACAAACATCACGCATTATGAACTATAATCAAACTATTGATTTCAATTTAAATAGCAAAGCTGAGATTTTTTTGTAATAAAGTTATTTTATTCTAAAATAAATAACATTTCCTAATATTCATGATTAAATTATTCTACCATATCTCCCTTTAAGTGTACCTGCTAGCTCTTTGTCTACTTTCTGGGGTGGGGAGGGTACACTGACCACATTAAACCATAAAGAAAGTTAACGACCCTTTAACTTATCACTTGAAGTTTATTTTGCAGCATGTTTCTTCAATATCATGTAATGTACTGATCGGGACTGTTTATAAATGTAATGCTTGGCTTTTGAGACAATTAAAAACCTTTATGTACTAAAATTTTACATCATGATTTGTTTAACTTAAGAAGAGTTATGACGGTGAAACTAACAGAAGATTTAAAGCAGAAATATGATGACTTTTGGAAAAAACCAGCCACTCCTCCATTATGTCAGATGAAGAGGAGGAAGACAAAAGGAAAAGGATGAGACAAAAGCATGAGGGCAAGAGAAGCCTTCTCCCCCACTTGCAGATGACAATCAACCAGGGCAGTTTATGCGAAGGCTTCTTCTTTACATGTTGTTGAATCCCATCATGCCTTTCATGTTGCCTGCAGCACCTTGCTGGAACTGCCTCATCATTGACTGGAGTCCTGCCATGCCACCTAGAGGGAGACAGAGTAAAACCGGTCATTCCCACCTGAGCTCTGAAATGGTTACTGCTTTTGCCTAACATGTACTTTAATTTATAAAAAATAGTGTTTTAGGCCCCCTGCATGTGGGTGACAGTTAGGAGGCCTGGGCAGTGTATAGGGTGCCTGGTAAGGGAACAGCATTTATACATAGCGTACAAATGGACATTGGGAGCCCATTCCCTATGGAGAGCTACTCTATCAACCTAGACACATGGGGGAGGGCCTAGACCTCCCCCCCAATGATGTGACAGACTTTGAGGGTCCCCCATAGAAGGCTCACCCTAATTTCTATGGAGCAGAAGAGGGATGGGATGGGGAGTCAGTGGAGGGCATAGGAGAATGGGAGGGAAAGGGAACTGGGAATGATATATAAAATAAGATTGTTTCTAAAAATGTGCTTCATGAAGTTACCATGACGCATAAGGTAAAACATGAAAAGATCTTGTCCACAATCAAGAACTCTAAACAGAACATTTTCAGTGACAAGACTAAGTCTTCTTGTAATGAAAATTAGTTTTATATGACGTGATCAATTCAGGATAAGGGCTGTGTTTCAAAGTTATGGAAAAAAAAAAAAAAAGAACTTACCATTTATTAAGCATTTACTATATGTCCAGAACTATACTAAAGGCTTTTACATATAGTACCAGCTTAGTCATTTGTCACAATCTCCTGATGAGCCATTATCTAAAATGTTTATCGAAAAGTTAAGTTTACAAACTTTTAGGGATTTTTCAGAGATTACATAGTAAAAATGGAATTGGAGTTCAAAAATTTGTGATTTCAAAAGTTCTATAAATAAAAATGCCCATCTAAAATAGGGGAAAGATCAATGGAAGAAGTATTAAGGACAGATGATTAGGGCTGGGAAGCAACTCAGTGGGAGAGTGTCTGCCCAATATACATGAGGCTCAGGCTCAATCCCTAGACTCCTCAACCTGGAAGCCCAGACAGGAAGTCAGAAGCTCAAGACCAAGCTGGGCTGTGCAATAAGACCCAGCCAGTGTGGATCACCTGAAATTCTATCTCAAACCAGACAAAGCAAAACAGCTTGCCCCTTCCCCCAAATTACCCAACAGGCCAGACATGGTGGCACAATCTTTAATCCCAGCTCTTGGGAAGTAAAGTCAGACAGATCTCTTTGAGGTGAAGGCCAGCTTGGCCTTCATACCAACTTCCAGGGCAGCCAGAAGAACTACACGGTGAGACACCATCTCAAAGCCTTTCTCAAATCCCCAAATAAATAAACAAGATAAAATAACTTTTAAAACCTAGAAAAAAATTTGGGTTTGGGAGATGGCTCCTGAGGTAGCAAGCCTATTTCCTGCATAAGCATGAGGACCTGGATTTGGAAACACAGCACCTTAAAGCTGGACCCAGAGGCCAGTGCTCTAAAATCCCAAGCCTGGGGAGTAAAGAGGAGAGCAAAGACACATGTGGATCGTTGGGTGGCCAGCCAACCCAGCTGAAACAGCAAGCTCCAACCAAGTTAGTAGTTAGAGACACATCTTTAAAAAGGTGAGCAAGAGAGGAAAAAATGGTCTTCGCATGTGCTTGTCCTACTATACACATGCATGCGCACGCGCATACAAACACACACACACACACACATACACACAGAGCAGCAGCAGCAGCAGCAG
Organism: Phodopus roborovskii; assembly: GCF_943737965.1. Classification (NCBI taxonomy): domain Eukaryota; kingdom Metazoa; phylum Chordata; class Mammalia; order Rodentia; family Cricetidae; genus Phodopus; species Phodopus roborovskii. Next base: position 5,509,193 of record NW_026126514.1, on the reverse strand, counting down.
AAGAAGAACGAAGAGGAGGAAACCTCTATTTATAAGCTAGGGAAATGGCTCAGCAAGTAAAAGCGCTAGTTGCTCAAGCCTGATGACCCACATGAATTCCCAGAAGGCATGCAGAAAGCTACAAGCAGCAGTGTGCATCTGAAATCTCGGCACTCAACAAGATAAAGGCTGTAGGTCCACTAGCCTGGACTACACATAGTGTAGCAGGAAAACATGAGGTACTGCTTCGGTAAGGCACGAGGCAGGGACTGATTGGAAGATTGTTCTTTGATCTCCATGAGCACACACTTACATCATATACACCAGTCACAAAGTAACACACAGACACACAAAGCTCTTGAGAAACTGTTCAAAACACTTCTACTTATCTAGAATGAGTCAGGATTAGGTGGCCTTCTCCCTTCCACCATTTATCTTTTAAACAGGTTTTCACAGATCACTACGAAAGTATTCCCATTAAATTATAACTCTATAAATTAACAGTATGCTACAACTGGCCAAGGCTTTTGTACTTACCCATGTGATGAAGAACTCGTGGATCCATCATTTTGGCCATCTGTTGATTCAATTTTGCCATCTGTGACTGACTCACATTCTTAGACATATCACCACCTGATTAAAGAAAAATTATTATTATGTGATGTTGTGATGTAGTATGGAATATCATACACAATTTACTAATTTTTTTTCTCAAATATATTTTTCTGAGGAAAAACACATGTGACCAGCTTTTCATTGTTTTCACTGCATTAGCCCTGGCTAAACTGGAATTCACTATGTAAGCCAGGCTGGACAGAGATCCACCTGCCTCTGCTTCCTGAGTAATGGGATCAAAGGTGTGAGCCACCAAGCCTGGCTAGCTTTTTCTTAAAGCTATGATTTTTCCCCTAATATTTTTAGTTACAAATGTGATGAACTAAGAAGCAGAAGTGAGTGGTTATGAACAGGTGCAGTGGCAACTGCTTAACAGCACTAAGAGGAGGGACCCACACTTTTCCTTTGACCCCCGAGGGCCTGAGCGGCACACTACAGTACAACAACCAACAAAACTAGGCAGCCCCTGCCAGAGACCCTGGTGAGGTAGACAAGGAAAGAACCAAAGGACACAGTCAGGCAGCTCTGTCTGTGCATGTGTGCACTCAGGGAATTCCAAAAGACCAAACAGGATCACATGGGCCTGTGGTGCTCCTTGGCTGCCCTGAATATATTATCCTGTACCATTCTGGAAAGAAGTATCAATCTCCTCAAATAACACAGGAGACACAAAAATCTTCATTAATCATGTGGTACCTGAAATGGCTATCTATGCAGTGTTTGTTTGCCAAAAGTTGCTTCATTAAAAAGTAATTTATAATAAAAAATATGGCTGTGGCAGGGCTAGAGATATGGCTCAGCTGTTAAGAGCACTGGCTGCTCTTCCAGAGGACCTAGCTTCAATTCCATCATCCACATGGTAGCTCACAATTGTCTGTAACTCCCGTTCAGGGTATGACACTTCATACAAATATACATGCAGGCAATACACCAATGTACATAAAACAAAAACAAATAAAAAAATATATGGCTGTGGCTAGAGCTCAGTGAGTGGCACACTGCCTAGCATGCAGAAGGCCCTAGCTCCAATACTCAGCAATGGGGGAGGATGCAGACAATGATAAAAGGGATGAACAAAAGGATGAATTTACTGATAAGGACTAAATGGAAGAGACTGGGTAACTGGTAAATGAACATAAGGAATAAGTCTGACAGAACAAATTTTTATTTTTGACAGGGGGGTTTCAAAACAGGGCTTCCCTGTGCAACTGTGGTTATCTTGGAATTTGCTTTGTAGATCAGATTGGCCTTGAACTCAGAAACTCAAGAGATCCAAATGCCTCTGCCTCCCTGGTCCTGAGATCAAAGGTGTTTGCCATAACCACCTGGCATATGATTTCAAATTTCTTTTTTAATATTTGTAGGCGTTTTGCCTACCTAAGGAAGCAGAAGTTGGAGCATGTGGATCTGGAGTTATAAGACAGTAGCAAGCTGCCATGCTGGGAGTAAGAATGGAACCTGGGTCTTCTAGAAGAACAACTAGTACTCTAACAACGAAGCCACTTCTCCAACCCATCATAAGTCAACATCTTTTAAAATAATAATTAGCTAGGTGTGGTGGTCCACCCCTTTAATTCCAGCACTTGGGAGACAGAGGCAGGCATATCTCTGGAATTTGAAGCCAGATGGTTCTACAGAATGAGTTCCAGGATACCTAGACCTACACAAGAAACTCTGCCCCCTCCTCCTCAAAAGTTAAAACAACAAATTTTAACAAAACAAAAAAAAAAAAAATTTTTTTTTCCAAGACAGGGTTTTTCTAGCTGTCCTAGAAGTAGCTCTTTAGACCAGGCTTGCCTCAAACTCAAGAGATTCGCCTACCCGCCTACCTCTGCCTCATGAGAGCTGGGAGCATGTGCCACCACTGCACAGCTCAATTAAAAAAAAAAAAAAATATTTAGAGGGCTAGAATAATAAATTTTTCAGAAAAACAATACCCTTTTATTTTATACTATACATAGCAAAATAAAGTCAAGCAGGAATAAAAGTCAAACAAAAAACAAATCTGAGCAGGTGATAAAGCTGAGTGGTACAGGTACAGCACCTACACAGCATGCATGAGATTCTGGGTTTTGAGTCCTGGTCCCACAAAAATCAATCAAAAAAAAAAAAAAATGAGTAGAAGAAAATACTCAGCTGATTATTGTGGTATCAACATGCAAAAGGCTGTATGAAAAAAAGAGATCAAAGGAAAAGATAAACAATAAACAGGCATGGCTTACATTAAAATGGCTTTTGTTTGTTTGACTGATTGATTGAAACCGGGGTCTCTCTACATAGCATTGGCTGTTAAAGAACTCGATTAATAAACCAGGCTTGCCTCTGCCTCCCTGAGTGTTGGGATCAAAAACATGCACCACTATTCCCAGCTTTGTTTTTTGAGATAAGGTCTTACTATGTAGGTCTAACTGATGTTGAACTTGAAGATATGCTCCTGCCTCCTAAACGCTGGGATTAGAGACACTGTGCCCACCTGAAACTTTGGAGAGGGAGTGGTGGGCTAGGAATCAAACTCAGAGCCTCAAGCATACTAGCCAAGCGCTCCACCTCTTAAGTTATAACTAAAGGCCTAGAAACAGAAATTTATCAGAAAACAAAGTAAAATGAAAAACTTGGGACAGTCTTTGCTGATGAAAAGCAAGGATGTTTAGGCATTATTACAGAACAAGAGGGAGAAAAAAACTGAGGGACTGAACAAGGGAGACATGAGTCACAAACAAAACAATCAGTAGATGCACAAAGGAAAAATAAAACTTTAAACATAACTAGAAATGTAGTGAGAAATATGTGACCACTAAACTAGAAACTACATTAGAAAATTTACTTAGTGTCTACTATATTTCTAATCAAAGAGGACAAAACTGACTCCAAGGAATTGCCTAGACACTGACCAGAACACAAATAAGACAAGCCAGTTCAGGATCTAACAAGAGGCACGAAAGATACCAGCACTGTTCAAATACTAGGAGTTCATGGGGAGGGAGGGAGAGAGGGAGGGGGAGGGAGGGACAGGCAGGAGGGGGCAGTTTCTGATACTGGGTCTAGCTACATAAGGAATCACAGGTGATCAGGATAGCAATACTTTTGTGTCAAGAATGCTGGGAGTGTAAGCATGTGATAGCCAATTCTGTTAATTGTTTGGAAATATGGAAAAATAGTTATATCCACTTTTGTGTCCAGTAGCATTTTTGGGAGTCTCTGAGGAATGAAAAAAGTTTTTTTTATATTCTTACATTCTCTAAATATTCTATAGTAATGTATGTTGATGGAAATAAAATAATTTTCAATATTAATGTCTACCAGCTTGATTCTAAAAGGCATTACATGATAAATCCTGGTGGTACTTGACTATAAAATTGAGTTCAGATTGTCTCTCTTGTTCAAGTACTGTGATGGAACCTAGGGACTAAGACAGGCCCTACCACTGAGCAAAACCCCAAGCCAAGAACATGAACTTCAGCATCAACATTTCCAGTAATATTTTGTTCCTTAAATTCATTATTTTAAGTGATAAAGTACTTTCCCCTTACCTTTGAAAAGTCCTTTGATACCGCCCATCTTTTTCACCATCTGTGCAAACTTAGTGTACTGCGTCAGAAGTTCTTGGACATCTCTTGTTGATACACCTGACCCTCTGGCCACTCTCTGGATTCTGCCTGGTTGCTTACTAAAAACCTTGGCACCATCTGTACTGTCCAGTTCTGCAGACAACAACCAAATAATTTCATTTACATAAGATTATCATTTATTATCACAGTAGTCAAGCACTCTGCCTCTGAGTTATACCTCCAGTCCTAAAAATGGAAACTTAACGGATTAGAAAATAGAAATAAAGCCAAATGAAACACTCGGGACAAAACCCAGGACTGAACAAGGAAGAGGTGAACACAAAGGAAATTCAAATGGGCAATATATAACTTCAGATGATTGTACAGATAAGTTTTTTATTTACTTTTATGTTTTAGAGACAGGATCTTATGTATACATAACTAGCCTCAAAATTTCTATGTTGGTAAGGCTGACCTTGAATTTCTAGCTTCCTGCTTCCATTTCTTGAGTGCTGGGATTACAGTGTTTGATACCACACCCAGTTTACTGGGTGCTAACAAAGGGATTCCTGTATGCAAGATGATCGCCCCATCAACCCTCAAATGTAGGGGGAGGATATGTGTGTGTATATGTGTGTGTGTTTGTGTGCACGCATGCCTGCAAGTGTTGATGTATATGTGTGTAAAACTGAGCACTCTTCCAACTTATCTGTTTGACAGAGGGTCTCTCAATGAACCTAAAGCTTGCTGTTTGGGTAGGCGGGTTGAGCAGCAAGCTCCTTAGGATCCTGTCTCCACTCCTCAGCAGAAGGGTTAGAGGAATGTATAGCCATGCCTATCTTCAGTACATAGATTCTGGGGATCTGATATTCAGTCCTCTTGCTTCACAGCAAGTGCTCTCACCTCCTGAGCCATCACCCCAGCTTGTTTCTTTTTGCAGAGATAAATTTCATTTTTCTGTCTGTACTTTATATCTTATACATATAACAACATGTAAATGGTCAAACCACAAAACAGATTTAATCAATGTTACAGTTCGCCATGTTTAAAGTTTTAAAGTAAAATACATTAAAAATATTTATAGCATTAGAAAAAAAGGAACAAAGCCAACATATATATATATATATATATGTACATATATATATATACACACACACACACACACACACACACACACACACACACATATATATACTTTATCTACAATTTAAATGGAACATCCTGAGAACCAACAGTCACAGTAACATATACCTTTAACCCTAGGACTAGGAGGCAGAGGCAGGAGGATCTCTGTAAGTTTTAGGTCAGTTTGGTCTGCATAGCAAAAGACTTCTGGAACTCCATGTCTAACACTCTGTATTTCACATGTTCATTCTTTCTATATCCTCCACACATCAAAAGAATGTGGCATTGTTTCAAAAACAGATCAGAAGCACTCATGTTGATTCTATTAAATAGCTATTAAATAGCTGCTAACTTCTAATTCATAAATTTAGATCTCCTAAGAAAGTAGAAACAGAAGATTCCACATATAAATAATGGTATAATGCAGAAATTATACCTGGTGGATATTCTAACCCTTTTGTAGTGTACTCATGAGTCCCCCATAGCTTTTTGATCATTCCGAATGTAAGGTGCAGTTCTTCTGCCTTTACTTATATGCAATGTAAGAAATGAGGTGGACTTAAGTCAAAACAACTACTTTAAGCTATATATGATAGGTGGCACACATACTCAGGAGGTTGAGGAAGGAGGATCACAAGGTTTGAGGCCAGCTTGGTATACACAGCAAACTCTTATCAAAACCAGAAAAGGGGGGAGGGGTAAAAAAGAAAAAAATAATCCACAATGTAACTGTCTCAAAACAAAATAAACAGAACCAGAATGCAGTCATAAGAGAAAATACCTCTCAGTCTCTTTTTCATTGTACCTCAGGCTGAGCTCAAACTTGTGATCGTCTTGTCTTGGCCTCTTAAGGGACAGGATTACAGGCATATGATATGCCTAATCCAACATTCTCATTTATAACATCAATGACATCCCTTAATAAGCAGCCTAGATAGCTCAGTAGATAAAGCTGCTTGTTGCCAAGCTGATAACCTGAATTCAATCCCTGAAATTTATGTGCTAGGAGAATCAACTTTCCCAAACTGCCTTCTGACCTCGACACATATATACCAAGCTGCCCCCCTACTCCCCCCCCCCCCGAATAAGTAACTAAATTACTAATGGGGGAGGGGAGGCCAGGGGAATCTGGGCAATGTTGGTGCACAGCTTTAATTCCAGCACTTGGGAGATAGAGGCAGGCAAATCTGAGTTTGAGGCCAGCCTGGTCTACAGAGCAAGTTTCAGGACAGCCAGGGATACACAGAGAAACCTTGTCTCAAAACAAACAAACAAAGGAAAAAACACCCAAAAACAAAATAAATAAAATTAGAGTAGGGGGCAGCTCAGTGGTTAAGAGAATTGGCTGATTTCCAGAAAACCAGGGTTTGTTTCTCAGCATCACACAGTTCTCAACAGCCTTTAACTCCAGTTTCAAGGAATCCAATACCCTCTCTGACCGCCCCAGGCACAGCACACACACTGTGAACAGACATACATGCAGGTAAAACACCCATACACATAAAACAATAATTAAAAAACCAGTTTCCATTATTAAAAAAATAGGTGGCCTCAGTCATAGCACCCCAGTGACTGGTTAACAGTATAGTAAATACAAGCTTGCACAGTTTCTAGAATCAGTCCAAGTACAGGCCTTTAATCCTACCTAGCAGGAGTAGAGGCAGAGTATCTCTTTCCAGTTTAAAGCCAGTTTGGTCTACATAGCAAGTCACAGGTTAGCTAAGGCTACATAGTGAGACTGTCTCAAAAAAACAAAATAACAAAAAACTACAGAACAAATCTATGAAACAGAAAAATCAAATACAGAAGAACAAATCCACAAGTGTAGGTGGTGGTGCACACCATTAATCCCAGCACTCAGGAGGCAGAGGCAGGAGGATCTCTGTGAGTTTGAGGACAGCCTGGTCTACAGAGGGAGTTCCAGGACAGTCAGGACTGTTACATAGAGAACTCTTGTCTCAGGAAACCAACTAACCAACCAACCAACCAACCCACCCACCAACCAAATCTATAAGACTAAACACTGATTTCTGCAAAGAATGGCATCAAAGAGCAGTGAAGGTCAGACTGTCAATTGTCTCCCTACACAAACACACTCAAGGGTTACTAATACAGAAATGAAAGTAAAACAGTAAGATTTCTAGAAGGCAGTATTATAGAGTATCTCATGACTCTGAGTGAAAAAGAATGCTTACATCAGACATCTTAACTTTTCAAGATGTTTTGGCTAATCTTTATCTTTTCCTTCTTTAGACTGTTTTAATTTCTCTGAAACCAAGTGTTGATGTGCAGCTGGTGCTGGCCTTTTTCTTGCTACGTAGCCCAGGCTAGCCTAAAACTCATTCATGGTACTCCTGCCTCAGGATTATAGGTATATGTCTAAATACCCAGTGTTTTGGCATTCTCAATTTTGTTAAGTTTGAGAATCAATATTACTAATTTATACACATATGAAAAGGAAGATTTTTCTTTGATTTTTCAAGACAGGGTTTATCTGTATAGTTCTGGCTGCCCTGGAATTCACTCTGTAGACCAGGCCTGCCTCTGCCTCCCAAGTGCTGGGACTAAAGGGGTGTGCTGCCACCACCACCTGGCTGAAAAGGAAGATTTTTTATTTATTATTATTTTTGTTTCTTTGAGATAGGGTTTTATGTAGCTCAAGTTGGTTTGAACCTTGACTTATAGCTCAAGAATGACTTTAAATTCCTGTTCTGCCCTCTACCTCCCAAATATAGGGATCACAGGTGTGCATCACCTTGCCTAGACAGTGAGATTTTATTGAAACTGTAAATAAACTTGTGGGAATTGAGTAATTAAGTAACGAAATATGTGTCATTTTGATATAACTCACAGAATATTTTATTACATCCCAAATCTAAATATGTTTGTCTAGCATTTCTGTATATACTCCCTTGTCAGGCATAAAAATAAGGCTTTCAATAAATAAACAAAAACATAATTTCAAAAAGAAAAAAAGGCTTTCAGATGTGGGAGAGCCATCACGTTTCCTACGGAGTGACTGAGGACAGACTCCCAAGAAAAATGTTTAGGATGGACCCCAGTCTCTCTACTGTCCAGTGACCTTGAAAAATTTTTACTCACTATGATTATACCTCAGTTTCTTACCTGGAAAAGATGGATAATAGTGGACTATCCCCCTTAAGAGCTGTGATGATTAAATGCTTTATACTTGAAAGGTACATATTAAGCATTAACAAAGACAATTAAAAAAAAACAACAACACTGAATTTGATTATTTGTTTATAAATGGCTTTTTAAAAAAGATTTATTTACCTTGATCATTCATACTATCCATTATTGTCATCAATTTCTTTAGCCTTGCCATTGACTCCTGTTCATTTCCTTTGCTCATAAAATCTGTTCCAAAACCTGGAATCATCCCCTAGAACAGATTTAAACATAGTCATCAAAGACTTAATATTGCTCAAAATGTCGGTATTTAAATACTAGCTTGGAGACTAATTCTTAAAAACTCCATTTTACTCAATGATTTATGCAAGTATAAGTGTTCTTAGAAATTATAATTAAAAAAATACAAAGTACATTATATAAACTCATAAAAATGTCTATTTTAAACAATGACACTAATAAGGCAGGTGGCTCTTCTGTGATAGCCATGCCAACTGCATTGCCGTTTATTAAACTTGCTTTCTTTGTACAAATAACACAAAAACATATAAAGAAACTTTAGAAATATTTAAAGATAACTAACCAAGATCTGACTGAATGGGCCCATTTTCATGATATTCTGAAACTGTTCATACATGTCTCGTAATGTAAACTGACCTGAAATGCAATATAAATAATTCAGATATAGCAGAAAATGTACATTTCCATTCAATAAAATGAGTATTTTCCTTAATCATGAATTTATCTTGAAGCATATTATCCAATCAATAAACACTCATTGCAAAGTTACTGTGGGGAAGACAAGATGAATGCTATAAGGAATAATATGCACATGGACAAATTGTATCACAGACAAGCTTACTATTCCAGGACATTAGACAGACACATGCAAATAAACAGAAATATAGGAACAAGGCAAGCTACACTTACTAAAATGTCTACAATTAAAAGACTTGACAGAACATAGCAAAAGATAAAGAGAATAATATATATATATATACATATATATATATATATATATATATATATATATTAGTAAAATTCCTATGTTCAATGTATGGGCAAAAATATAAAATAGTGAAAATGATTCATAAGATTTGAAACGTCTTAATAGCTTAGCTATCCACGGTTAGGAAAATGGACAGACTGAGAACAATATAGTACTCAAATAATGCCAGAAGTGATGACACGTGCCTCTAATCCCAGCAGAGACATCTGGATCCTGTGAGTGTGAAGACAGCCTGGTCTACACAGAGTGTTTTAGGACAGCCAAGGCTATATAGAGAGTCCCTGTATGAAAAAAACCAAGTGTTTCATTGATGATTGTAAAATTATTTTGCTGATGGGCATGATGGCTGACACCTGTAATCTCTACATTCAGGAGCCTAAGGAGAGAAGAAGCCAAAGTTTATAGCCAGTCAGGGCTACAAACGCAGATTCTGGCTCAAAAACAAATTATACAGGCTGGTCAGTGAATGAGGTACTTGCCATGCAAACTGATGACCCGAGTTCAATCCCCGGTAACCACAAAAAGGTAGAAGAAGTCGAGAATTGACTTCAGTTTTTCTCTGATCTCTATATACATGGCAAAGCGTGTGCACAAACATAACGATACATAATAACAATAATAATAAATTAAGGGAGAAATCATGTTGTATGAAATAAACTGACTGAGGTTAAAATGAACACAATACAGAGTTTCGAAAATAACCTGGGCTGGGGAGATGGTTCGATGACTAAGAGTGCTTGCTGTTCTGCTGTAAGCATCAGCATTTAGATTCTAGCATCCACTTTGGTCATTCATAAAGAAATGAAACCAGCTAGATGGCTCAGTGGGCAAAGATATTTGCCACCAAAACTAATGAGCTGAGTGAGTTTGATCTCCAGAGACCATATAAAGGTAGGAGAGAAAAATAGACTCCAGCAGGTTATCCTCTGAACTCCACACACATGACAAGTATATACACGTTCATAATAAACACACGTCAATTTTTTGTTCACTGAATAAACACAAAATCCATGAAACAGAATCAAATGAAAACTTAAAAAAGTAGAAAAACCAGGTGACACTATCAAATATTAACAACTGGAGAACATGAAAACAATCATTAAGAAGTTAGGTAAAGTCTGAGTCTGGTGACCTCAAAATGACCAAAATATAAGGAATAAAAACTAAAATGCCTCAGAAATCTAAAGAGTCAGAAATCAGACAAGAGACAAACTATGTACAGTATACAGAAGCAAAACTAGGGCACTGCTTCAAAATAGAAGAAGGCCTGGCATGGTACACACCTTTACTCCTAGAACTCATGAGGCAGAGGCGGGGGAATCTGAGCCCAGCCTAGCCTACATAACAAGTTCCAGGACAGTCAGGGCCACATTGTGAGACCCTGTCTCAAAACAAAACAAAACAAACAAAAAGAAAACACACAAAATGATAGAAGGGAGAGAAATCAGGCAATGAATCCATATTTACTGAAGACCTGTGTCAGATAGGGAGCAAGGTACTATGAAAATGAAAGATGAAGACCGCAGCTATGATCCTGACCTACACCTCACACAGTGAAGATAAGCTAGATATCAAAATGGTTGTGATCAATGATAATAATTATAGAGTTCAAAGGAACATGCATCAGAGGCTTTTAATTTAAGTCTAAGAATCAGGTAAGACATCAGAGGTGAGATCTAGTCTATGAATTAGGTGTTTGTCCACAGGTAGTATAAAGAGAGGATGTACGTAATAGAGGGACTAGCAAAAAGTATGAGCAACTTAACATTTGAGAAACTGAAAGCGCAGCATGACTGGCACAGAATGCTAAATATAGCAGAGTCAAAAGCTAATGTAGAAGACATGAACTAGATAAGGGGATCATTTACACGCACTCTAAGGACAATGGGAAGCTGGTGGAGAATTTTAGATTGATGGGGTCATAGCCGAATTTCTGAAAATTCTCATTTTTCTGAATAAAGAGATCAGCCAGGCTTAGTGACACACACCTGTAACTCCATCATTCCAGAGGCTGAAGTAAAAGGATCTCAAGTTCAAGGATGATTTGGTTGTGGTGGTTTGAATGGTAACAGTTCCCACTGGATCATACATTTGAACGTTTGGTTCTCAGTTGGTATATTGGTTGGGAATGATTAGAAGGTGTGGCCTTGTTGGAGAAGCGTCACTGGAGCAGGCTTTGAGGTTCAAAAGCCCATGCCATCCCCAGTTTTGCTCTCTTTGCTTTGAACCTGTGAATCATATGTAAGCTCTCAGCTACTACTGCAACATCATGCCTGTCTGTGTGCTGCCATGCTTCCTACTGTGATGATCATGAACTCACCGCCTGCCTGTTGCCATGTTCCCTACCATGATGGCCATGGACTCTCTCTCTCTGAATCTAGAAGCAAGCCTCCAATGAAATACTTCCTTTTATGAGCAATTGAGACATGAGATAAAATAGCATGGCTGCAGAATAGTTGAGAGAATGGTTAATAAACTGGATGTATTCAAGAGGTAAAAGCACTACAAACTAGATGACAAATGGGGGGAAAGGTTGACAGAGGTAATGAAAAAGAAGAATAAATAATGCTAAGAAAATTGTTCAGAGGTAGACTACTTTCCCAGCATGCACAAGACCCTGTGTCCAATCCCAAGCCCAGGGGGTGAAAAATGATATCAATAAATGACACCCAAGTTTCTGACTCCATACATAGGCAAATGGTATTAACCCTCACTAATAAAAATGGTGGTGTGAGCCAGGCAATAGTGGTACACACTTAATTTTAGCATTTAGGAGGCAGAGGCAGCCTGGTCTACACAGAGAAACCCTGTCTCAAAAAATAAAAAAAACAAACAAACCAAAACACTAAAAAATGGCAAAGTGTGATGGCACACCCTGTAATCTCAGTGCCTGAAAGGTAGAGGCAAGAGCAAAAGGTATTCCAGACCAACCCAGGATATAAGACCCTGTGCCAATATATAGATATATAGTATATTCTGAATTCTCAACTGTTTTTGTTTCAAGGATGAAAATAAAAGCTTCTATTTTAACTTCCATATAGTTTGATTATAACAAAACTAATTCAGTAGCTGCTCAGATGCCCAAGAATTAAAATGATTTGCATATAAATCATCTAAAACAAGCATTTGAGCTTTTTTGGGGGGAGACAGTCTTGTTATGTAGCCCTGAATAGTCTGGAATTCACTTTGTAGATCAGGTTAGCCTGGAACTCAAAGAGATTAAAGGCATATGCCACTATGCCCAGCTTAAAAATGTATTTGAAAAATTGATTCTAATTGCAGACATTATCATTTCCAATGAATCAATAGTAAATGTATCAAAAAGATGAGGGCTGGGAATATGGTTCAGTGGGTAAAGGTGCTTGTCTTGCAAGTCCAAAGACCCAAGTTCAATCCCTGGAACCCATGTAAAGATATAAAAGAACAAACTTCATCTAGGTATCCTCTAGCTTCTTTATGAGAGCTATAGACATGTACTACTTCCTCCCCACATAAATTTTATAAAAACAAAAGAAAAATTAAGGGAAAGTAAATAGTGGACGCCTGTAACCCAAGTAGAAGAAGGAGGATCAGAAGTTCAAAAACAACTTGAGCTACACAGTAAGATCTCTCTCAGAAAACCATGCTTTGGGAGGTAGACAGCAATAAAGTGATTGCTATCATGCACAAAGCCCTGGGGGCAATCTTCATCACCACAAAAAAGAAAAACAAAAGAAAAAGAAAACATTTGAAATCAAATGCTTTTTTTGCTACAAATATACCATGCTTCAGCTTCTCTATAAGTGCCTCATTATCATCCAACTTCAACTCGTTGACTTTATCTATCAGTCCTTCAATGTCACCCATACCTATAAGACACCAAAAAGAAAAATGAATAACTAATAATATTCTCAACTTTACGTTATGCAAATCACACTGACAGATGTAATAGTTCTGCAAAGTAAAGTACTCTTACTATATTTTACATGAAAAAAAAGAAAACTGATGCTAAGGAGGAAGAAGCAAAGGCATACATACATCAAGGAAAACAGCGCAGGGCTAACCGCCTAATTCCATGTTCTCTAACTATACCACATTAGGACAATAGAACAGTTTTACTATCATTAAAACTTCTAATACTATAACTACATGTTTCTGTGTTATGTGCTCAAACACTTAAAAAAAAAAAAAAACTTACATCCAATAACTCATTTTACTATTATAACCACAGAGAACAAGAATTTAGAAGGCTGGGGATGCAGCACAGCAGCACAAAAGGCCCTGGCTTTGATCCCCAGCACTTTAAAGAAGCAAGGAATGAAAAGAAAGATAGAAGTTAGAATGGGAGTCACAGAAGGAAAGGACTGTCTTAAACTAGTTAGTAAGCACAGGGTTAAAACCCTAATTTAGTATAAGATCTATCTCAGAGATGGTTCTATAATTCCACACTGTACGTACCAAGAAGTTTGCTGATGAAAGGCTGTGTTTTGAAAGGTTCAAAGTCATCTATATGTTCCCCTGTACCAATGAAAATAATTGGACTTTTTGTGGCAGCAACTCTACACAGAAAAAAAAAAAATAATAATAATAATAACCTCAAAAAAGAAAACAAATAGCCAGAAGAGTTTTCAAAGATAATAAACAAAAAGTATCAAATTAAGTTTGTTTGTTTGTATTTTCACTAGTTAGAACCATCAGACAGGCTCCAAAATCCCATTTCTACTTAAACCTCTTTTATGGATCATTCATTATTAAAATATTCTGAAAAACAGAAACTCACAAATATACACATGATCCCAAGGTATAGAAGAAATGATTTACAGAGCAAAGGGTTTATCAACCATAAAACTTCAACTGATACTCACGCACTGAGAGCGCCACCTCCTTTTGCATGACCATCAAGTTTTGTCACTATTACTGAAGCTACATCTACTTTATCTTTAAAAGCCTTCGCCTGCGCCTCACAAGCCTGTCCAATGGATGCATCCATCACATAAACAATGTTATCTGGTTGCTAGAAAGAATAAATAGAAAGACTTATTTTTACCAATGGTAAGAAAAAGTCACCATGAGCACGTCTAGAAGGCTTACTGTAAATATTAATAAATACTGACTGAGGGAACACCATGAATTAAGTGGCATATAGGGCTAGACTAAGAGATAAGTAAGAAAACCTTTGAGCCCATGATACATACAAGAAAATATGGTAACATCTTTGGAAATTATTCTGGGCTGAGGCCTGAATAAAGAAGAAAAATTGACTGGAAGTGGTAGCTCATGCCTTTAATACAGCACTTGGGAGTCAGAGGCAGATGGATCTCTGTGTTTGAGGCCAGCCTGGTCTACAGAGTGAGTTCCAGGACAGCACGGGCTACATAGAGTCTGTTTCAAATACAGGAAAAGGGAAGGAGGAGGGAGGGAAGGGAAGAAACAGAGAGAGTGGGGAGAGAGACGGGGGGGGGGGGGGGGGAGAGAGAGAGAGAGAGAGAGAGAGAGAGAGAGAGAGAGAGAGAGTAGAAATAAGGACAAGGAGGAAGGAAGAGAAGAATAGGAGGGGGATGTTATGCAAACACCTCCTAGAATGACACCGAAGGCAAAGGAACAGTAAAAATGAATCAGAAAAGGTACAAAACAGACGGTGTATTCTGAAAACAATCAGTAACAGACTGAGGCTGTGTCCCTTAGATCTGTTCCCATTCCTCAAAATAATAGGAGCACTAAAAACACACTAATTAGTACCAATAACTAACCAAAGAATTATTGACAACATTCCAATAAACAAACATGAATTTCTAATGTATGCAACAGGTGTTGAGCTACTTCCTACACCTACATTATTTCCATAACTCTATGTTTGTTTTTGTGTGGATGTTTGAATAAGAGTGGGCCCCCAAAGCCTCATATATTTGAATGCTTAGCCATAGGGAGTGGCACACTTGAGAAGGATTAGCAAGTGTGGCCATGCTGGAGTAGGTGTGGCCTTGTTGGAGGAAGTGTCACTGGGGGTGGGCTTTGAGGTTTCAAAAGCTGAAGCCAGGCCCAGAGGCTTTCTCTCTTCTGCTGCCTGCAGATCTGGATGCAGCCCCTTCTCCATGTTCCCCACCATGAGAAGGGACTCTGAAATTTTAAGCCAGTCGCAATTATATGTGTTATTTTTTAAGAATTGCAATAAAATAGTGACTAACACATAGGGTCTTACTATGTAGCCTTGGTTGGCCTAGATCTAGATGTTATCATGCTAGTTTGAACCATCTGTGCTTCCCAAGTACTAGGATAAAAGGCATGTGTCACCACACCCAGCTCCATCTTTTAGGAGCTTTAAAGGAGACATTAAATGATAACATTAATGTTTCATTTTGGAAAATCTTCAAAATTATTGTTTCTACTGAATTTAGATAAACTCAATCAGGTTTCATAGTTAAATTGATTCAAATTCTTTAAATAATGTTCATGAAAAACTACTTACTATAGCATTAGAAACTTGAAGCATTTCTTCAAACAAAGAATCTTCTTGTTTGTGCCGACCACTTGTATCAACAATAATAATTTCAAAATTTTCATTTTTGAATTTCTCCACTCCTTCAGAAGCAATGATGACAGGATCCATTTCTGTATAGCTATTAAATATAAACAAATATTTAATACTAAGATGGGAAAACACCCAAATAATTACTTTTAATCTATTTTGAAAAAGTGAAAAATTATATTTCAATTAAAACTTCCTAATAAGTAAAAAATACAGAAGCCATTTCTTTTTTATAAAAAAAATTTATTTATTTATTTATTATGTGCACAGTATTATGTATACAGTGTTCTGCATGCACATATACCTACCTCCACTACAGGCCAGAATAGGGCACAGGAACAAATTACAGATGGTGTGAGCCACCATATGTTTGCTGGGAATTGAACTCAGGACCTCTGGAAGAGCAGTCAATGTTCAACCTCTGAGCCACCTCTCTTGCCTCCAAGAACCCATTTGTTTGGCATGATGAGGAACCACTGAACTTTCACACAAAAGTCTACATTAATTCTAATGCATGTATTTTCAAAATTGCTTCCTTAAATATATTTTAGCATCTTCTTTAGTAAGTTATGCTACAAAGCATATTTATTCATGCTTTTCCATTTAATAACCCTTTGCTATCACTTTATAAAATTATTAAATTGTACAGCACCCCATCAGATGATGACATCATCATTTTCTATGTAAATCAAGGTTGGTATGTTAGTATCAAAAGGACATGAAATAAATACTTCTGAAAAAGGAGAAAGAAAGAATGGGAGCTGGAGAGATGGCTCAGCAGTTAAGAGCACTGGCTACTCTTCCAGAGGACCCAGGTTCAGTTCCAGGCACCCACAAAGCAGGGCTCACAACATATTTACCTCCAGTTCCTCTTCTAGCCTGCAAGGGCACCAGGCAGGTACACATGTGGTGCACAGACACATATGCAAGCAAACCCACACACAGAATAAATAAAGTCAAAATGACAGCTATTAGCATACTAGACATCATTTAATAAATCAATTAATATTTTTTAAGATAAGGTTTCACTATGAAGCCCTGGCTAACCTGGTTATATAGCTCTGAGTAGTCTTGAACTCATGATAACCCTCACCTCAGCATCTTTATTTTTGCTTTCTTCCTTATTTTGGTTTTTCGAGACAGGGTTTCTCTATGTAACAGCCCTGGCAGTGCTTTGTAGACCAGGCTGAGCTCACAGAGATCTACCTGCCTCTGCCTCCTGAGTGCTGGGATTAAAGGTGTGGGTGGGCACCATTCCTGGCCATCACCTCAGCATCTTAAAAATTAAATTACAGCCATAAAACTAGAATTTGTAAACGTATAAGGGAACATGATCAAAGATCTTTGTAGAAAGTAATAATGAGCCAGTCAGTGATGGTGCACACCTTTAATCCCAGGACTTGGGAGGCAGAGGTAGGTGGATCTCTGAGTTTGAGGCCAGCATGGTCAGCAGAGGGGGTTCCAGGAGAGCTCAAAAACACAAAAGTGATAATGACTACATATATACAGATAGTAAGTTACATAAAAAATTAATTATAATTCTAAAATTAAATCCTCCTTCTAACAAATGATACAATAAAGCATACCACTACATTCAGTTTTGTGTTATATGTATTTTTTATTCAATCTTCTACATGTGTATGTATATAAGCACAAATAACCCATGGTGCAGTTGTGGAGTCACGGTACTCTTTCTACCTTCAAGGTCCTGGAGATTGAATTCAGGTTGCCATTCCTGCTCACAAGTACCATTACCATCTCAACAATCCCCACTATATTCATTTTAATGAGGACTGGTTCCTGGGGTGAAGGGGGTTGTTTAGATTTTTAATGTGAGCTTGTGCGTGTGTGCCTATGTGTGTGCATGTGCGTGTAACTAGACACTAAACTCAGGGTCTTGTATATCCTAGACAAGTACTCATTCCATAATCCATAAGCTACATGCACAGTCCCCATTTGATAAGTTCTGACAAATTTATGCAATCCATATAACCACTGCTATAGGAATCAAAGCACAAAGCAGCTGTGCTAGCTAGTTTTATGTCAACTTGACACAAGCTTGAGCTATCTACAAGAACCTCAACTGAGAAAAATGCCTCCATAAGATCACTGGGCTGCTAGTCCTGGGTTCTAAGAGAAAGAAAGCTGAGCAGGCTGAGAAGACAGGATGAACAAGCCAGGAATCATCACCCTTCATGACCTCTGCATCAGTTCCTACCTCCAGGCTCCTGCCCTGTTGAGTTCCTGTCCTCCACTTCCTTCAATGACGGACTACGATTTGGAAGTATAAGCCAAATAAATCCATTCCTCCCTTTGGGTCATGGTGTTTCATCATAGAAACAGTAACCCTAACTAAAACAGCAGACAAAACTCATTTTCATTTAAAATAATTTGACCTTCCTATAAATATCTGTATGGTAGATGGTAATAAAAAGCATTTAAAGTGATAATTAGGTATATTACTATACTTCATTTTTAAAGGTATACTTATTTGCAGGTGTGTGCACATGCACACACATGTGAGCATACCCACCCATAGATATGCCACACTACATATGTGGAGGTCAAAGAGTAAATTTCCAAAGTCGGTTTTCTCCTTTCACCATGCTTCTGGGAGTCAAACTAAAGTTGTCAGGCCCCTACCACATACTGATAAATGATAAAGAATTCCAAGAATATATTTCCTAGCATGTTTTAATGAGGATGCTTCAGGTGTCTTTAAACAAAAAACAGAAACAATGTATGGTGTCACCCAGAAGATGGAGCCTAGCAACCAGAAGACGGAGGCAAAAGGATCACAAGTCAGAGGCCAATATGGACTACTAGTTTTCCAGGGCAGACAGGACTAAAACTGAGACTGCGTCTCAAAAAGCCAAACAAACAAAAATAGAAAAATAGTAACCTACCTTCCATAGAATGGAATTCTTGCTTTGGTGGCATTCTGTTTCAGCTGGTCAAAAGCACCTAGGAGATAAAGAATTAATGAAGCCTCAAATGTAACAATAAAAATCACAAAAAGAAAATTTTTATTTTAACACACTACCTGCTCTGAATGTATCTGCACATATCAAACAGGTCTTCCAACCTTTTCTCTGGTAAAAATATGCTAACTGGGAAAGGAAGATTAAAAATAAAGTATCAGAACAAACCATTTTATATAAAATTTTTGCTTAATCTTATTTCTCTATGAAGAAAAATTGCTCATAATTCTCTTGAATGCAATATTAAGTATTTTGAGGCACAACAAAAGTTCCAAAGAGTTTAAATTCTAATTCTCATTCAATGAATTAAGATGATAAAGCAGAAACAATCATTGTTAAACAACCATCACTCTTGCCCTTAAAGTATAACATGGCTAAGACTTGTTGGTGACAGAAAAAACACTAGCAACCAAGCTGGGGAACCCAATCATAATGACTGAAATTAAGGAGGATATGTAAAAGGCAACATCATGCACAGTGTGTCATTCAAAGGGGAGCTTTGTGTCAAGAGAGAATGTAAATTCCCTTGTTTTCTTCAATTAAAAAAAAAAAAAAAAATCCCTGTGTGCATACACACTCTCCTCCTCCTACGCCCTCTCTTTCACACCATGTGGCTGTGGCTGTTGCTGAACTGGAAGTAACTATGGAACAGAATGGCCTCAACACATAAAGATCCACCTCCTCTTCCTCTATAAGGACAGGAAGTGCCTTTGCTTTTTCAAAAGAAACCAGACTTAACATTATTTTTTACTGTTTTTTTTTGAGATGGTCTCATATAGCTAAAGCTGACCTCAAGCTCACCATGCAGCTGAGGATGAACTTGAATTCCTGACCCCCCACCTCCACACGTATCAGGCCACAGATGTGCATCAGCACACCTGACCTACAAGTCTAACACTCTGACAATACGAGAGGAGACTGCAGGACTCCACTTCATGTCCTACAGAAATATCACAAAAGCAGAGAAGACACCCAGTAACAAGACTATAAAACAATATACAGATACTCAAATATAGCTTCCATATGATTTTTTAAAAGTGTATTTACCTTTGAACATGTTGTCGTTTTACCACTCCCTTGCAATCCAACAAACATGATTACATTCTGCTTTCCTTTAGTTGGTGTCCATGCTTTAACTCCAGGGTCTACAAGCTGTATAACAGAAATAAAAATGTCAGACTAACGTGACATTCAAAAGTCCAATGACATTTAAATTATAAACATCAAACTAAGGATGCTTCCATTTTATTGAAGTCACCATAATCCCAACATTCTCATGCAACTCTACTAGTCCCTTCATGCAGTATGAAATTTAAGAGTTTTATAAAACACTGCAGTGTTGAAGTCATACTAAGGCCTTTCATATCAAAGCAATTTAGAGGTAAGGAGCTCATTTACATCACATATCTGTTATTACAACTACATAAATGTGAAACAAATGTACCTGTAGACTCTATATAAACTTCAAATTTGGGGGCCAGTGGATTGACTCAAGAGGTAAAGGTGATTACCATCCTTGATAACCTGAGTTCAGTCCCCAGGACCCACATGATGAAGGGAAACAGCCAACTCTCTTAAGTTGCAGAACATAGTACACACTTGCCAGACACACACAGTCTCTCTCTCTCTCCTCTCTCTCTCTGTAAGTGTAGCTTTTAAATTATTATTTAGCCTCTATACATTTTTTATTACCCAGACATGAAATCTATATGAGATAATTTATATTTCTTTTCTCATATATCAAGTCTTCAAATCCAGCCAGTGTATACTTTTTAAATTTGTCTTGCCTTTTAAATAAAACAAAACTTCTGGGTGGTGCACACCTTTAACCCCAGCATTTGGGAGGGCAGAGGCAAGCCGTCTCTGTGAGTTTGAGGTCAGCCTGGTCTATAGACTGAACTCTACGACAGCCAGAGCAACATAGAAAACTCTGTTAAAAAAAAAAAAAAAAAAAAAAAAAAAAAAAAGGCAGCTTAATTAAATTAAAAGCTAATTCTGGCAGTAGGGATAGAACCTAGGGCTTCATATGCCAAAGCAGGCACTCTGCATTTATGTTTATCACCATCTCCCTCTTTGTACCGAAATTAATGTGTACTTCCTGCTCAAATAACTTTACAATTTAGTCCAGACACATACCAAGTGCTCAATAATCATGTGTCTGGAGGCTTCCATACTGGTATTTATGTTCTAGTTGGCAAATACATATATGAGGCAAAATGATAAATGGCACCTTCTAATTCAAATGTTAAAGTTTTGGAGGCTGGAGAGATGGCTCAGAGGTTAAGAGCACTGACTGCTCTTCCTGAGGTCCTGAGTTCAATTCCCAGCAACCACATGATGGCTCACAACCATCTGAGATCTGGTGCCCTCTTCTGGCCTGCAGGGGATAGATACATGCAGGCAGAAAAGTATACATAATACATAAATCTTTAAAAAAAAATTAAAATTTCTCATGTCAAAAGATCTATAAAGTATTATCTAAAGAGAGCTGGGTGTTGGTGGTGCATGCCTTTAGGGAGGCAGAGGCAGGCAAATCTCTAAGTTCAAGACCAGCCTGGTCTACAGAGCTAGTTCCAGGACAGGCTCAAAAGCAATACAGAGAAACCAAGAAACCCTGTCTCAAAAAACATAATAACAAAAAAGGAAGAAGAAGAAATCAAGGGACAATGAGTTAGTGGGAAAGTGTCACACAGTAACAGTTCTCAAACAAATACAAGGCTTGTTTTCTCTTATTTCATTTTTGAGAGTCTCATGTTACCTAGTTTGGCCCTGAATTCACTATGTAGCTGAAGCTAGCCAAAAACTCCTAATTCTCCTTCTTCTATCTCTTGATGTCCTTGAATTATATTATTACTGTTATAGGTACACACTACCATGCCTTATAAGTGTGTTCAAAACATAATTCAAATTCAAGCCCATTTGGAGCCTGAAATGCTTATTTGTACATGACAACTCCATAACTACAGCTAATATTCTAGACCAGATGTTTACAAGCTAAATTATTATGATCATCATCATGATTACTATTATTATTTGGCTTAAAGAAGCTCTCAATCTGTAACTTAGGCTGGTTTGGAACTCAGTATGTAACCCGGGCTGCCCTAAACTCCTGAATGCTAGCATTACTGGGTGGACTGCCAAGCCTGGTATAAATAAACCTGTAGTGGAACACAGCTCTGCCCACTCATTTAATACTGTTGCATTTCAAAAGCAGAGCTGAAAGAGGTGCAATAGAGACTAAGTGGTTCAGGATCAATAATCTAGAGAATACCATCATGGTATTATACATGAGTTTCAGGGAAGACTGGTAAAAAGGAGGGAAAATAAATCAAAACACACTTTCTTATCCCTTTCCCAAACATGTACACAACTTCAGAAAAACTCCTGAAGTGGGCAAAATCTGTCTTAAATCCATTTCCCTTTCTCCTATCTTTTCAGTATAGAAAGGCTACCCTACATCCATCTCTATCCTATATACTCATGACAGAATAACTCAGCTGTCTATTATGAATGAACATTTTATAAAGCTATCTTCTCATCCTCCTACATTCCTGAAACACATCTTCAACCTTGTAGTATGAAAAATCCTTTATGAACACACTCATTTGTAAGGGTTAGTTGCAATGTGCAATCTGAAACCATATAAACCTCTAGTCTATTGCCCTGAAACTGACACTACCCTATACTTAGTACAGATATTTTCCATCCTAGTACATAAGTCTGTAACACCATGCATTTAGTCACTTAAAACACTGGTTTACTGAGTTATATAAATCTCACATTATCACTCATTTCATTAAACATTAAAAATCAATTTCATCGGGGAAAAAAACATCAGGATTCTTTCAAACTCATGTTAGAGACACAGCTTCTACTTTTTTGTGTGGTGTTAGAGATTCAAACGAGAGTCCCCCTAGTTCATATATTTTCATATGTAATTATATCTTGAATTTTAATCACCAGCAACAATATCGTCAAATTTTTTTTTTTTAACTTCAAGTGACAAGCTCACTTCACTTTGGTAAATAATTCTACCAAATTAAATCTAGGTCAGAATAACCAGATTTTATGCATATTGCTTATTTATGCATATTGCTTATTTACATATAAAATGGTGTTATAAAGCAAAACTTTAGCTTGCAACTGAGCTGAGCTTCAGAGAATCTGAAAGTACAGTACAGAATCTTACATATACTTCCCATCTGAAAATACATACACATAATCAATGGTCACAATTCAATACAGTTAATATCTACTGCTTTGTGAGGTGAAAATTGGCATTTTAATTGTTTGCTGGTAAAGTGTACATCACTAATAATACAGTTTGGTTGGTATCACTGCTTTTTTGTTTGTTGTTTGAGACAGTCTCAATATGTAGCCTGTCTGGCCTCTAATTCATAGCGGTCCACTTGCCTCTGCCTTCCTGTTTTAGTCTTGTCAGAGGGGAGAGATTAAAAATTATTTGATAAAAATAGACAGCTGAACAATTCTACCATGATGTATAATAAATGGAGGAGAGTGTAGAGAAGGGTCCCTACACTCAAAAGACCTAGGGAGGAAGTAATGTGATTAAGGGCATGAGCCACCATGTTCAACTGGTGTTACTGTCTTGATTTGGTAAGCTGTCATGCTGCAGGATATGTTATCATTCTGT
The DNA here is from genome assembly GCF_943737965.1 of Phodopus roborovskii. Lineage (NCBI taxonomy): Eukaryota > Metazoa > Chordata > Mammalia > Rodentia > Cricetidae > Phodopus > Phodopus roborovskii. The sequence continues at coordinate 5,485,627 of NW_026126514.1, read as the reverse complement.
GAATCCTGACACCACATTATTTACTAGAAAAACCTGTTTCTAGTTGTGGTGTGATCAGCCCTAGCACACATCTTTAATCCAAGAGCTTTCTGCTTGAATATTGTAAACAGGGTTACATAAAATCAACCATAAATCAAGAGGCAAAGCAAGCAACCAGTTGAAAAGAAGTGAACATAGGATTATTAAGGAAAACAAAACAAAACAAAACAAAACAAAAACCCTACAGAAAGAGTCAGGAAAGAGACCTACACGAAGTAGAGGAGGGGAACATTCACTTTGAGGAGTTGTTTGAGACAGGGAAAAGAGATGGCTTCTGGGACATCAGCTAAGAAGGAAGATCAGGTGGGTATTTTCTCTGCCTCACTGAGCTGGCAGGCTTTCACCCCAGCATCTGGTTCCTGAGTCTTTATTGGTAAAATCAAATGATTGAGATTTTGTTTAAAACAACACTGTCAGGCTGTATAAAAAAGGCAAAGAGTGAGAGCTAGAGGTATAGGTCAATGACAGAGCATGTGCTTCACATGTGAGTTCCTAGGTTCAATTCCCTGCAGGACACACTAGAGTAAATAATGCTTTAGTATTACTATGTAAATTTTAACTTAGCTTATATACATACTGTTCTAGACCATAAGCATCTCTGAGATAAGGACCAATGTTATCTCTGCTGCCCACTAGGCATACTGCCTAGAATAAAGAAGGTACTGAACAAATGCTTCCCAATCTAGTTCTTGATGCTCCAGAGTTGATAATTCTTATAAAGTATCCAAATTTGCTTCCCAGCACCTATATCAGATAACTCACAAGCACTTGTAACTTTAGCTCCAAAGCCTGTGACACTCACAGGCATCAGAAATCACACACGCATGCAAATATTTTTTTTTTTCAAACAACTTTTATCTATTTTGTTTTTTTAAGACAGGGTTTCTCTGTCTGTTCTGGAACTTGCTTCTATAGACCAAGTTGGCCTCAAACTCAGAGATCCACCTGTTGGGATTAAAGATGTACACCATGTTATTAATTTTTTTATATTATACACTTTATGTACCTGCACATTTGTATGTACCATGTGGTGCCTGTGGTGACCAGAAGAGGGCATCAGATCCCCTGGAGTTATGAACTACCATGTGGATGCTAGGAATTGAACCCAGGTCCTCTACAAGAGGAACCAGGGCTCTTAACTGCTGAACCCTCCCATTTATTTTCATTTTTTATTGTTTTCTTTTTCTGTATATGTGTGTCTGCTCATGTCTCACGACACACATGTGAAAGTCAGGAAACAACTAGAGGATGGTTCTCTTCCTCTACCACATAGGCTCCAGGATCAAATTCAGGGTTAAGTCTCAGCAGCAGACACCTCTCTACCAGAAAAGCATCTTGCCATCTCAAATTTGGATTTCAATACAGATGAATTATCCATATTAGAAGGGACTCAAAAGTCATGTTCATTTAAAATCCTATAAGTTTTTATCCATTGAGTCAATGGAGTCATAATATTGATACATTTTTACCTTTACAAGTTCTTTAAATACAGCATGTTGGATCATTTTTCTTTTGTTCAGACCAGATGCCATTTCTTCAAGATCAATTGCAGACCTTCATAACAGTGACAAGGGAAAGAAGTCAGGATAATCTGAAAGTATTTTTATCTCATAAAAAGTAAGAGTATTCAATCATTCATATTAATAGCATAATTAATATCCATATAATTATAGATTTGTAAGATTATACCACAAAAAAATTGTACCAGAAAATACTAGATATAAAACTTTGGTTAGTTTTTCAGGGCTTTCAGTTCAATGCATAAATACTAATTTCTCTGGATATACCTATTTTTTTTCTTGAAGCTTATAAATTATATAGAGAATCACAATGACTTTCTTTCTAGTTCTAAATTCTTAAATGCTAGTAATCCCATATCTTCTCCCAGACTATCAATGCAGAAAGAAGGTATGCTAGGATTGGGATTGAAGAAATTATCAGAAGTGCCTATATGGTTCTAGATGCCCCCACCCATATGCCTCTTCCAATGGATATAGTAGCAAAGACCACACAGTACTCCTTCAAACAGGGACACAGAAACAAAAGAGAATATAAGTCTTCAATCATGAACAAGGCTGATCATGTAGTCTCACCACAATTTCATGAAGAAACTGAATTGTTAAAAAGCTCTTAAATTAAAATTGTATCCCATTTAACTGTATTAAATGACTGAACCCACTCAAATAAAAAAGTCAAGAAAATCTACAATGAAATTAAGTTATCCTTGGTTTGTTCACTATGGAAATACATAGTTCTTCTATTCTTCTTCCATCCATCTAAATCTTTCAGCCAAGGCTGACGTGGGACTTACTACATAACTAAGGCTGGCCCTGAACTCAAACTTCTCTTGCCTCAATCTCCGAGACATGAGCCATCACACCTTGTTCCACAGGCAGTTTTTTGACACATGAATTCTCTATCATTCCAGTGCTGTACAGAAGTATTTCATAATAAAGCAAACTTTCCTAGTTACCACCTCAATTCCAGTAAGCCAAACTTCGTTTGTCCTGTTTTTACACAATTAATTCAACTTACTTTACATTTTCTCTTAATTGCTTCACTAGTTTAATATTAACATCTGCTTCCAATAATGCGGTACATACTTCTTTTAGCATAGCATTTAATACCTGAAAATAAAATTGAAATATGCTCAATGTTTTACTTCAGCAACATAAAAACAATTGATCAGATATCATGTACTATACAGTAGCTTAATAAAGACATAGGAGAGAAAAAATATTATTAAATACCCAGTCATTATATCAAAATATGACATGGTGTGTAGTTTTGCACTTGATATTAAGAATCAAGTATTAATCATCACAATTTTATTCTTATATTAAACCAGTAATAATAACAGCAACACTAAGCCAAAGAAACTTACTAAAACAATAGATAATGCCCATGAAGTTTCCTAAGAAACTGAAGAACTCTGATACCTATATTCACAGCATCCTCTTTTCCTAACTGGAGCAGTATAGAAAACAGAAGACAATTACATAGCCTTACAATTTCTACATATCAAGAGAAAGAAAGTAGAAAAGAGGTCTATTTTCCACTGAAAATTCCCTACCACAAAAGTGTCTAGATACAGGCATTGTGGTTAGAAGGTCATGAAATATAAGCACTGCAATAAAAGATGAAGCTTCAGTCGCTCACAAAACAGGAACATGGACAGTAGAACAGAAGCTGCATTAAGAGGAAGAATTCCTGTTTTGCTTACTGCTTTATCCTTGTTCCAGCAAAATGCCTGCAAAAGGCCTTAAAACAGGAACTGTCTGTCCTTTGTACATCCTTCAGAGACTTATGAAGATTCTCCAGCCCTCATCAAGGGGTGCCGGCCAGAACTGATGTTCAGCAGAGGGATTTATTTGCTTTGGTTAATTTGCTAGTAAAGGGGCCAGAGAAATGGCTCAGAAGTTAAGAGCACTGGCTGCTCTTTCAGAGGTCCTGCGTTTAATTCCCAGCAACCACATGGTGGCTCACAACCATCTGTAACAAGATTGGGTACCCTCTTCTGGCATGCAGGCAGAACACCCTGCATCATAAATAAATACATTAAAAAAAAAAAAAAATTCTTTTTTTTGCTAGTGAAACACCAAGGCTAGAAAACTTGCCAACTCAAGGGGTTATTGTACCTCTACCAAGTATTTCATACACTGACTTACCAATGTACCCCCCCAACCCAAGGGTCTCTCTCACTATATAGCCCCAGCTGGTCTTGAACTTGCCTCTATCCTCTTTTACACATCTGGCTTGTTTCTTCATTACTATTTTGTTGGGAGATAATAATAATAATAAAGCCTCACTATGTAGCCCAAGTGCAAAATTTGTCATCTTTCTCAGACTGTTCTCCCAGAAAAGTAAAATCTGAATAGTGTAGTTTCTAAGATGGTCTTAAAATTGCTTCAGTTCGTTAGTTTTTTATTTTAAAGTACTGATATTAAATTCTACATTAGAATTTTTTTCTGAAACTTCAAACAGAAAACTTTTAGTCATGAGCTTAGTCTTCAATGGCTGTGCCATCTCTCCAACCCAACTTAGAATACTTTTAATGTTATTAGTTCACTCAATTTAAAAAAATTCTTAAAGTAAATGCTATTTTCACATTTTATGCATTAAAGAATCTACCCACATTTCTATCACACAACTATGAAATTAGCCAGGGATTCTAACATGAAACTCAGAAGTTTTTCACTGTTACTACAAACTAGAAAGAATACCATAGACTATAATCACCTGCCTTCAAATAACAAGTGGTTAAGCTACACTGGCAGAAATGAGCCACTGAGTAGATAAGAGAGTGAGAGAGACATTACCCTAAAACCATTAAAGCCACTTAATTGGAGAGCTGGCTCAGTGGTTAGGGGTACTTTCTGCTCTCCCAGAGGATCCAAGTTCAGTTCTGTGATGGTGTGAATGAGAATGGTTCCCACAGACTCATATATTTGAACGTTTGGTTCCCAGTTTGTGGGCTGTTCAGGAGGTGTAGCCTCATGGAGGAGGCATGTCACTGAACGTAAGCTCCGAGGTTGCAAAAGCAGGCTCAGTCTGATTCTCTGCTTTATGCCTGTGAATCAGTCGTGAGCTCTCAGCTACTGCTCCAGTGCATGCCTCTTTAACAGCCATACTCCCCACCATGATGGTCATGGACTCTACAACCCTCTAGAACTGTGAGCCCTTTTTTTTGTTTTGTTTTGTTTTTTTGAGACAGGGTTTCTTTGTGAAGTCCTGGCCTTCCTAGAACTCACTCTGTAAACCAGGCTGGACTTGAGCTCAGAAATTTACCTGCCTCTGCTTCCCTAGTCCTGGGATTAAATGTGTACACCTGTGCACCACCACCCAGCTAAACACTTTCTTTTTTAAGAAAGTTGCCATTGCCTTGGTCAGCAATAGACAACCAACCGAGACAGGTTCCTAGCACCTACATGGTGGCTCACAACCATTCACAACCCCAGTTCCAGGGGATCCAATGCCCTCTTCTGACCTCTGTCCATCACATACACACATGCTGCACAGACACATACAGGCAAAACACTCATAAAATTAAAATCACACACAAAGATTTTAAATACACATAAAATTAAATAACTAAATCTAACAAAAGGACATATAAACTCAGACTATTTCAGGTATGATAATGGTTTTGGTTATGATTTGTCTATCAGAAATTACCAGAAAAACCTTCCATGAGGAAATAAGGGAGAGAAGCTCTTTCTTCCTGGCTTGAACTGCCTCAGACTCCCTATGTATGTGCCGCTACACTAGGAATGATGACTGAAAGATACAGGAAAAACAGATAAGCACATGTCTACCAAGAAGAAAGTGCCAGGACGCTTTAAGTCTATGTTGAGACAGAACAGCGAGCTACATATCAAAAGGTAGGGTTTTTTTTTTTTTTTTCATTTTGTTTTTTAAGTTCTGACAATTAAGGTGAAATAACAGGAGAAGAGATGGCTCAGTGGTGTACAGTACTTGCTGCTCTTCCAGAGGATCCAAGTTTGAGTCCAGGTACTTGGGCAGCTCACAGCCCCCTGAAATTCGATCTCAGATACCTCACCTCTCCTGGCCTCCCTGAGCACCTGCACTGGTGACATAACCTCACACAATTAAAAATAAGAGGTAAGATAATAAGGTAGTTGTTTTTTTTTTTTAATGCACTCCTTACAGTTATAGTATATTTATAGTACTAAATCTACCTCGAATTAAATCATACCTCTAAAGATCATTATTTAGTCTAGGTCTCTAATCCTAGTAACAATGCACCAGCACATGTATCTTACACTATTTACATACCTCTTCATTGATAATGGTGGCATTGCTCAACGAGCGTAATGCTGATGTTATTTTTCTTCCAAGATCTGCTAGAACCATCTTGAAGGTTTTATGATATACTTATGACTCTAGAAAAGAAAAGATAATATTAGTTTAAAACCATTTCTCATTAACTCCTAACTGAAGAATAAGAGGAATATTTAAATTCAAAATAAACTACTTCAATGTTTAAACACTGTAATTTCAACTTGTATTGTTTAAACCTCAATTTTAATACATCCACTTCAAAGGCAAAAATGTCTATTTAGTTATTATGTCTTCCATTTAAATATCTGATTAGAGAATATTAGACAAATTGTCATCAGATTTAAAATATCAAATAATGCTGGGTGGTGGTGGCTCACACCTTTAGTCCCAGCACTTGGGAGGCAGAGACAGGCAAATCTCTCTGAGTTCCAGGACAGCCTGCTCTACAAAGCGAGTTCCAGGATAGGCTCAAAGCTACAGAGAAGGCCTGCCCTAAAAAAAAAAAAAAAAAAATCTATCAAGGAAATAAAACTATGGTCTTTAACTAATTTTGTTCTCTGGCACAAGCTCATGAATATGAGTCACTGAATGATGATGCACCATGTCCACTTGTAAATAAAGAAGTGAACTCTCCAGGAACAGTACTCAATTCCCACATCATAGAACTCCATGCTACTTTGAATCTCACTCTTAAGCAAAAAAGAAAAAGGAAAACTACCTTAATTCATAAGTCACCTAACTTTTCTAGCACAAAACAAATCAACTGCTGAGTCATTAACTATATGAGAGACTCCCACTAAATAACCCCTGGCACCTGGGATTCAGAAGTAGATGATCTCTTTGAGTTAGAAGTTAGTCTAGTCTACACAGAGAATTCCAGACAAGCCAGGGCTACATAGTAAAACCCTGTCTCCAAAAAAAAAAAAAAAAAAAAAAAAAAATCATATTACTTTTATTCTTTTAACCACTAAGGAAACAATTACTCTTCCCATTCCAAAGTGATTTCCCGATTTCTTTTTTCCCCAAGACAGGGCTTCTCTGTGCAATCCTGGCTGTCCTGGAACTCACTCTGTAGACCAGGCCTTGCCTCTAGCTCCCGAGTGCTGGAATCAAAGATGTGCACTGCCACCTCTCACACCCCTCCCCACTCCGATTTCCTAACTCCAAAATTCAGTAACCTCAAAAATCCTTTCCCTTAAGCCAGGCATGGGGTATACATCTGAAATCTTAGCACTTGAAAATATGGGAACAGGAGGAACAGGAATGAGTCGGAGGCCAGACTGAGTTACATGAGACAGTCTAAAACAAACATAAAAATAAGGTACCGCTTTATAAAAGCATACAGATATACTGCTACATGTAAGGATCACAGTACTCACAGAAGCTGAGTAAATATGATTAGTACTGCCTGCCCCAACATGCTTTATTTACTAGCTGGTATGGTACATGAATGAATAGCAGAATAAATGTCAAAACAAATGCCTCTTGCCTAACTAACTACAAAGGAGAAAATCACCTCCTGTCTCTGGAGCCTGCATGTTACCTTTGAACTGAAATTACAGTGTTAGCCATCAACTTGCCAACAACTGCTGAACTGTAGATTTGTCAGCCTCTGTAACTGACTGAGCCAATATCTATAATTCTGAATATAGGCAGACTAAATAGGTGGGAAGGAAGGCAAAAGGGAACTTGTTAAGTGTGAAATGGAGTGAGCAGAAATGCAAACATAGGAGAGCCACAGGGGCTGGGTAAAAAGGTATTCTAGTCAGGGGAGAGCGTTATACAGAAGGAATGAAAGTTTTAACAGCTTGAAAACAGTCTAATATAAACAATATTGGACAAGAGGTAACTGCTCAAAATAACTATTTTGGCAGGCTTTTTGAGATTATCTAGACTTGGTCCTATTTTGCAGAGTATACAAGATACTAAAAATAAGACAAATACAAACTGGGCATAGGGACTCCCATGTCTTTAATTCCAGCCCTCCAGAGGCAGAGGCTCTGTAAGTTTCAGGCCAGCCTGTCTACATAGACAGTTTCAGAACAGGCAGGGCTAGAAAGACCCAATCTCAAAAAAGAAAGAAGGGGGAGGGGAGGGGAGGAGAAGGGAGGGAGACCGGAGGGGGGGAAATGGAGGGGAGGGGAGGGAGAAAAAGAGAGATGGTTCAGCAGTTAAAATTTACTGATATTCCACAAGACTTGAGTTCAGCTCCCCATTCACACTTAAAGCAGCACACAACTGCCTGTAAAGCCATTTCCAAGGGAGTGAGGAAACCTCTTGTAACCCTCACACAAATTGCAAACATTGACACAGACACACAAATAATAAAAATAAATCCTTTAAAAAAAATAATAAGGGGCTGGAGATATGGCTCAACCGGTAAGACCACTGACTGCTCTACCAGAGGGCTGGGTTCAGCTCCCAACACCCACATGGCAACTGACAACATAACACACAACTGCATCTATTCCAGTTCTAGGGAATTTGGTGCCCTCACCAGGCTCTTCTAGCTCCAGGCATCATGTGGTGCACAGACATACATGAAGACAAAAAACAAACAAGCATAACAAATGAAATAAAAAAGTTCATTCAAAAGGAAAACAGTAAGAAAATAGCTAATGTATTTGCCACAGATCGACTTAAGACACTGAGCTTAGGGGAGTTAAAGATGAAGAAGGAAGGGAAATGAATTCAGTCTAAGAGAAAGATATCTCGGGCTGAGCTAAACATTACATTCCAACTCAAGCAAAATTTAATAATTTAGAAGTTAATAATTGCTATTTCCAGGTGCGGTGTTGGATACCTTTAATCCCAGCACTTGGGAAACAGAGGACAGGAGATCTCTTTGAGTTATAGGCCATCTACATAGTGAGTTCTAGGCCAGCAAGGTCTACATAATGAAACACTGTCTAAATTTTAAAAAATAATTAATTAATTGAAAAATTAGAGCTGGACATGGTGGAGATAGAAGTAGAGCTTCTATATAGAAGTGAGCTAGAGCCATGGTGAGACAGTGAGACCCTGTCTTTAAAAAAATTAAAAATTTAAATTACATTTAAAATTTTTTAAATTATTGCTGACATGGTGAAAATGAGAAAAGTTTTGCTTACCTTAATTTAAGCAAAGGTTTTTTGTTGCTGGTTTTTTTTTTTTTTTTTTTTTTTTTTTTAAAGTTACATGGTTGTTTAACCTCAAAAAGCAACTACTTTATGGAAAGGATCCAAGATTTACTTCTTATCCCATATCCAATAAGCTAAATCAATGAAGTAAGTACTTTCCATGGAAGTGGGATGTTTCTGATCCTTTTATCACTGTTACCAGGCATGATTTGTTCCTATCTGTGACATCACAATGAACTTGTTAAGATGACATCATGAACAGACCATTCTTCATTTTAAAAAGTTAGACCAATTAATTGTTAAAATGCATCTAGGGGTCTGGAGAGATGGCTCACAGTAAGAACACTTACTTTTCCACAGGAACTTGGGTTTGATTCCCAGCACTCACAACTCACAACCATTTGTAACTCCAGTTCAAGGGGATCCATATCCTCCTCTGACCACTACAAGATACCAGGTACATACACATACATATATACATGCAAGTAAAACACTCAAATACACACAAAATAAAAAATAACTTCTCACCAATGAATTTAGATGGGCATGATGGCACACACTCTTAATCCCAGCATTTGGAAGCAGAGGCAGGTGGCTACCTGTGATTTTAAGCCCAGCCTGATCTATATGGCATGGCAATTTCTAGGGCAGGCAAGGTTATATTAAAAAAAAAAGTTTAATCTCCCATACTGTAGCTTTTCTTTTTGTTTATTTGCTTTTTAGACAGTCCTTCTACATAGATCCGACTGGGATTAAAGATGCCATGGCCTGCCTGTTGTGGCTCTTTTAAACTAAAAAAAAAAAAGGGGGGGGGAGATGATGACACACATACATGCGACATTTTCCAACACACCTTTCTTTATGTAAGTATTTTTCTTTTTTAAAAAAAACTATACTATTTGAAGCTAGGTTTCATGTATGGCTGGCCTTGAACTTAGTCATAAGGATGATCTTCAACTTTTGAACTGCCTCCCTCCCTCCACCTCCCAAGAACAAAGATTACATGGTGCTAGGAACTGAACTCAGGGTTTCTCACAGCCCAAACAGATACTATACTCATCAAACAACATGCCCAGCTTACCTAAGTACCTTTAACAGCACAACTTAGAAATATTTTTCTTTCCAAAAATCTGAACTTTGGGAGAATCATGAATTTCAGGCTAGCATAGGCTAACAGCAAGTTCCAGGCCAATCTCAGCTAGTGAGCCACAGTTTAAAAGAAAGAAGTGGTGCACGCCTTTAATCCCAGCACTTGGGAGCAGCTCTCAGATCTCTGAGTTTGAGCACAGCAAGGCTATGTGGAAAGAAAACAGTTACTATATATATGACCCAAAAATTCTACTCCAAAATATTAATCCAAGAAAAAACAAGATATATGTAAAAAAAAAAAATCATAGTCAGTCACAACATCTAGTTCTAGCTAAAACTAGAAACAACCCAAATATCCTCTCACCTGATAAATGGCTAAGTTAAATATGATGGAACCATATACTAGGCTATTAATAGGCAAGAAAAAGAAATGAAGTACAGGACATGGAAAGACATGGATAAATCTTGAACACATTATGCATAGGAGATGACATCAGTCACAAAAGACCAGATGCTACCATTTCATTTACAAAACATCCATAGCAGACACATCTACAGAAACACTGTGGATCCACAGTTGCCCAGAGCTCAGGGAAATAAAATGCAGAGTGACTGCTAGTGGGTATGATGTTTGTTCAATGGGTGATGGAAACGTTCTAAAACTGATTATGGTAGTAGCTATACACTGCTGTAGATTCATCAAAAGTCCTCAAATTGTACATTTCAGGCAAACTGATTGGTATAAGAATCATATATCATGCTGAGTGATGACTCAGTTAGTAAAATGGATTACAGTGAGGGGCTGAGTTTTAGAATGCATACCACAACATACAAGTTTTTGTTTGTTTGCTTGGCTGGTTCTTTTTGAGGCAAGCTTTAATGTGCACAAGGTTGGTCTAGAACCCAAAATGTACCTAAAGACCTTGAATTCCTGATCTTCTGTCTCTAAATGCTAAATGTTGGGATTACAGGTATACACTGCCACACCTGGAAATGAGTATTATTTTTTAAGTATTATTGTTTGCCTGCATGTATACTGAGAGCACACTTCCGTGTATTATTTTTTAAGTCAAGAAGAAAACTTTTCCAATATGCTTCTTTGGGAAATACAAAGCTTATGTTATTAATACATACACTACGAGTTCAATTAGGTGTGATTTGAACTCATCCATCCATTCTTTAAATATCTAGTATGTGCTCCATGAGTTGTGCCAGCATAAAAATGTTTTCATTCCAAATCAATACATTATCAGATTAACACAGACAACACTCTCTTGTTAATTCCAGAAAATAAATCACCATAAATAACACCATAAAGTCCTATTTTTGTTTCTTTGATACTGAATCTTACTATATAGTCCTGGCTGGTCTAGAACTCACTCTGTAGACCAAGATGGCCTGGAACCTGGAACAATCCTCTCAACTCTACCTCTAAGTGCAGTTGTATGCCAACACACCTAGCTAAAATAACTGTTTTTCAGGTTTTTCTAAGTTTAAAATCTTAACATTAAAACTAACACTGTAAGCTAAGTGTGGTGATACATGCTTTTAACCCTAGCTGAGGCACTGGATCTCTGCAAATTCAAGGCCAGCTAAGGCTACATACTGAGACCACCTCAAAAACAAACTACAACAAAATCACAGCAACACTTCATAGGTGTGTGTGTGTGTGTGTGTGTGTGTGTGTGTGTGTGTGTGTGTGTGTGTGTGTGTACACAGAGAGAGCAGATGTCCTCAAGCATCACTACTCAGGTGTCCACCTTGTTTTTTGAGATAGGCTTTCTCACTGGCCTGACAGTTGCCAAGTAGGATAAACTGGCCAGGAGCCCCAGGGTTCTGCCTGTTTCCATATCACCAGCGCTGAGATTACATGAATGTACAACCACAGCCTGGTCATTTTATGTGGGTTCCTGGAATCAAATCTAGGTTGCTGTGCATAGGAGACACTTTAGATACTGAACTATCTCCCTGCCTCCCCGCAATTCAAACCTGGCTGAACATAAAAATTAAAACAAAATCTGCATCATTCTTGATTCTTGACTACATTTTTAACAAGAACTTTAAAATATGAGAATAGGATTTGAACTCAAATCCCCATTCTTACATAGCAAGCACTTTACCAACCAAACCATCTCTCCAGCTCCACTGTCCTAAGTTAATGGAAGAAAAGGTAGAGAAAACCTTAATTAGGCTAGTCATGGTAATTCGTACCACCTGTAATTCCAGCATTCACAAGAGACTGAGGGACATGAGTTGAAAAGGCCAGCCTCGGCTATAGAACAGGTGTTATTTGAAAAGAGAAGGGTATTCCTGCTATGGAACCCCTTCCATCCTCTAGAGCTTTCCTTACTTTTCCTTAATAAATCCATGTTTGCTCTGAAGATAAATACAATTTTAAAATGGTAATGAGGTGCCTAGGGAAATGGCTCATTGCCTGAGAGCACACGCTGTGCAAACATGAGAATCTGAGTCTGAATTCCCAGCAGCCATATAAAAGCTGTTGCACCTGTATGCCAGCACTGAGGGGCAGATCCAAGGAGCTCAATGGCCAACCAAATAGCCAAAACGGTGGGCTTCAGGTTTAGTTAGAGTCCCAGTCTTAAACATCACATGTTCTCTCTCATCTAAGGCTCAGCTCCAAATCTTCAGAGGAGTACATACAGCCTAAAGTGACTGTAGAAATCAGGAAAGAGAAAAGGGACCATTGCTGGGGTGGGGAAACAACAGAGAATGATATACTGGGGTAAAAGTGATCTGATGTGAGGAGAGGAAAAATAGGGTAGGGCTCTAATTAAGGAGTAGAGAGGGAGATAATAAACACAGAAGGACAGGAGGGTAAAACAACCATAAATAAGGGTGTTTGGGAAAAAAAAAAAACATACCATTAACAATCTACCTAAAAACAAAACAAAACAAAAAAAAACTATAATACAATTAAGTCTGTATATAAATGAAATTTTCTCATCTGGGCTAACAATGTTCTCTCCAAGAACCAAAGACCATCTAATAAAAACACAGTAACAATCTTGAGAAGCCCTCTTTTGAGCTGTTTTTCAGGATTGTCCAAGAGACTCCTAAAACATTGTAGGCTATAGCTATCACCCTTGGCTACCCCCCCTCCCCAGAGGTGGAAGGCAAGTCCCTATTAATGAAAACACTATGTACTTCAGACACAGGGCCCAAACACCTCTTAAGCAGGAACTAACCAGAAAGCCTCCTCCCTAAAGACTAGCTTTCTTGGTACCAGCAGGTGCCATGCAAGCTTCTAAAGGAGGGAGTCAACCAACAGTGCTACCCAGCTGTGACTGCAATAAACCACAACAGCTGGTCTGGTAAGGGAGCAATAGTGGCACACATGCCCTGGTTGCAACCAAAGGCTCTCTGGGCATGGAAGAACACACCAACTGGTTGTCTGATACCAAATGGTCTGCCCTGAAAACTTACATACAAGTCATATATAAACTGAAAAAGAAGCCATGAATTTGAAAGTGAGCAAGGGTATATGGGGGTGGGGGCTTATTGGGAAGAAAAGGAAGGGGAAAATTATCAAGTTAAAAATTTTATAATAAGGTACGGGTTAGGTAGGGGTTATGCAGACAGGGATAGAAGACATCCAATATTCTCATTTAGCTTCTTCCTCAGACCTGTAACACATGCTCAAACATAGACATATGCATAAACATATATACACTTCCCTCCCTTTCCCACACCACACCAATAAGCAATAAGAATAGTAACAAAAAATGACCCAGACTCCCCGAATGTGGATGTTAGGAGGACTGGGCAGTCTATGTGGCCTCTAGTAATGGATCAGTATTTATCCCTAGTATAGGAATGGACCTTGGGAGCTCATTCCACATAGAGGGATACTGCCTCAGCCTAGACACATAGGGGAGGGCCTAGGCCCTGCTTCAAATGATATGACAGACTTTGAAGACTCCCCATGGAAGGACTCACCCTCCCTGGGGAGCAGAAAGGGGATGGAATGGGGGTTGGTGGGCAGAACAGGGGAGGAAGGGAGGGTGCAGGAACTGGGGTTAATGTGTAAAACAAACTTGTTTCAATTAGTAACAAAAAAGAAAAAAGATTTAAAACAAAACAACACAAAAAAGGGTGGATGTAGTAGTGCACAGCTTTTATTTTGGAAGAGATTGGAAGAGAGACTCCTAGACCTCTGTGACTTGAGGCCAATATGGTCTACATAGCAAGTTCCAGGCCAGCCAAGGCTACATAGTAAGATCTTGTGTGTGTGTGTGGGGGGGGGGGGGGGGGGAAGGAAAAAAGAAAAAAAAAAGGACAAGGATCTTTTCTTAAGATACTCTTTGGCTGTCAAATCAGTCAGAAAAAGAATCTTTATACAAAATATTGCCAAAAGAAAAAATAAAAACAAAAATGCAAAAAAAAAAAAAAAAAAAAAAAAAAAAAAGTCCTTGGAAATGGTTGTTGCTTTTAAAACTAAAAAGAGAATTGAAGGGAAAAATGGAAAAGGGGGAGGAAGGCACAAGCCCAAGCAATGTTACATTAATACAATTCCTATCAGCTCAAAATTAAATCCTCAGCCAGACTCCCTGGGACAATAACATGGGAGAGATAATAAACTGTTTTAGAAAGGTAGTCTTATCTGAACTGATTAGAAAAGCAAAACAAGCCACCATAGACCCTGATGTGCAGCCAGGTCTAGCAAGCAGCAGCATCCCTCAAATCAGACACAGGAATGAAAACCTGTCCTCAATTGGTTGGTTGGCTGGTGGTTTTTTTTTTTTTTTTTTTTTTGGTTTTTTTCAAGACAGGGCTTCACTGTGTAGCCCTGGCTGTCCTGGAACTCATTTTGTAGACCAGGTTGGCCTCAAACTCAGAAATCCACCTGCCTCTGCCTCCTGAGTGCTGGGTTTAAAAGTGTATACCACAACAGCCCAGTTTATCTCAAGTTTTAAAATATCTTAGGCAGAGGACCATTACAGATATATTTTACTTGGAGATTGAAGCAGAAGGATTACTTGAGGCTATGGCTTCAAGGTCAGACAAGGCAACATAAGATTCTGCTTTAAAAAAGGAAAACAAAAGCTTTATGTTCAAACACACATAAACACATATATCTGTAAATATAGAAAACAAACATCTTTAGAAACAATGGCAAGTGCATCAAATGAAGAAAAACGCAAGGGTCATTAGTCTACAAATACTAGCCATAATCTAAAAGTTTAGAAAAGTGCTCCTGAACAACTACAGAAAATACATGAAATGGAGCTGAACAGTCAAATGGTTAAACAGAAGAGGAACAAGGCAAAAGTTATCCCAGTGTTTCCAGTCTTAATAGGTGACTAATGATGTCATTAGCCAATGAATGCAAAGCAGAAGGGAAGTTGATTTGAAAGTTAGAAAAACCAATACAGAAAAAAATTCAAGTCTTAGCTACTCATAATGGTCTACAACTTAAGTAGAATGTCTAGGTGTTCCTTTCATTACACTGCTTTGTTGTATATTTTAGGAATGGGATATTGATAACGATGCCCAGGCTCACCTCCAGTTCCTGTGCTCAAGTAATTTTGAGACCCAGCCTACAAAGTAGCTAGGCAGATGTGGCTTAGTCTTTAAATAGTAATAATAATAGTAATAATAATAAAATATACACATAACACACTCAACAAATAAGGGTTAAAACTAAAAAACACACTGCTTCTATACATCTCAACATATATACCACATAACCCGGAGGAAAATGGGAGATGGAGGTAGTGCATTTGCTTTGACCTATTGAGTCAGCAGAAAGTGCTCGGAAGTGGTTGGCATATGGTAACGATGTATGGAAGCAATATATGAGGGTGAGAACGTTCAAGGGGAATCTATGGACGACCTTGTAGTCTAGCAATATGGGGCAACAGCAAGAGCAAATAACCAAGTCTTAAAGTATCCCAAGAGACTGTAGTTTTTACTGCTCTTCTAAAAGCACACTGACGAAATAAAAGCAGCCTATCTTTAAAACAAATAAACAAAAAAAGCTACCATTCCAGGAGCAAGCACAGAAAGTTACAGAACTCCTTGCATTATTAAATCAGAAAAAAAATTAATCAGTCGTATCAAAAAAGTTGAGGCAAGCATGTTTGAGGGTAATGTCTCCCTTCTCTCTTGCACCATTACTGTTATGTCGTAGGTACTGTGCTAAATGTGTTACCCTCTTCCGTTCTCATTAGCCTGTTAGGAATTGATGCTAGATATCAACAGCAAATAGTTCAGTCAAATCTCTTAAGGGGCACATTAACTTTCATCTGTTACCCCATACCACATTATGCCTACAGTTCCTCATTATGATCAGGCTATGATATGGATTTTTCCCTCCTCTGTAGTGCTAGCATCTCCATGTTTGAGCTTATGTACTTCATTACTTTATCCTTACGGCTTGAAAGAAAGAAAACCCTGTAAACATTTTGTTTAAATGCCTAACAACTAAGTAAGAGTGGCAACAAGAACGTTGATCTAAGCTGTGAGGTAGTGGCACGTCTTTAATCCTAGCTCTCTGAAGGTAGAGACGAGTGGATCTCTGTGAGTTTGAGGCAAGCCTGGTTTACAAAGCAAATTCCAGGACAGCCAGGGTTGTTACAGAGAAACCCTGTCTTGGAAAGCCAAAAAGAAAAGAGAAAGTCGATATAATAAAGTTTCCAAAGAAAATGCTTGTCAGTAGCATCAAATGATTAACGAAGAAAAAAAATCATGAATATATCTCATCATTCACAGAACCATCTTATTCATTTAGCCAAGAGCTTACTACATGCAGAAAAGAACAATATGTTAAGCACTAAAAGACAGGAAAATAAAATCTGGAACACACTAGAAGGCTTTGGGCAAGAAAGCCTCATCTAAATCCGTTCAGGAAAGCCATCAAGACTACAACTGCTTGCATCTTATTTGGCTCGGGTAGATCTGAAGGCACATTGAAAGGGTTAACAGTGCATCCTTTAGTAAAACTTGCGATGAAAGACAAGATAATAAAAAAAAAAAAAAAAAAAAAAAAAAACTATCAGGGCACCTCCGCCTCGGTGATCACAGCCTGAGGAGACGAGGGTAGACTCCCGCAGAAGCGTCTCGCCCAAACTAGGGATCCGGCTGTCCCGGGGCTACCTTCCGGAAGCGCAGAGTGAGGAAGACCCCCACCCACACACTCACCGCAAAAGGCACCACTAAAGCCGTGGCCCCACAGGGCCGGCGAGTCCGTGGCGAGGCCCCACGCCGCAGAAGGAAACCCAGGAACACTGGAAGCAGAAGGACACGGGCGACCCCGAAGCCCAACTTCCCAGCTACATAAACTAGGGGCCCAGCGCCCAGCACCGTGAAGCCAACTCCCACCAGCTGGAACACCGACGACTGCCACCGAACCTTCCGCCCAATGAGGAGACGTCATCACTCAGCGTAGACCAGCCCTCCGTGAAGAAAACACACTTCCGCTTCCGGGGCACCAGGCGCGTTTTGGCGACTCGCCTCCGCTAAGGGTTTTGAGGGGGGGAAGTGTTCCTGTACTTGAGCTGACCTTTGACCTTAGTATTCTACCTGTATGTCACTGCGGCCAAGCAAGCCCTCTCCGGGTGCAATCTCCAGGGAAAGTCAGGACTCGAAGAGCCACTTCGAGAAAAAGCGACTAGGCGACTGAGTGCAAAATAACTAACTCCGCATGGGGGCCGAGGCTTGGAGCTCCTGCAGCCGCGAGGGGCGGGGTCCCCGGAGGGGCGGGGCTTAGCGTCTAGGCCTTCTTGAGCGGAGGGCGGGGTCGCGGCGAGCGCGGGGTCTAGCTGCGCATGCTCACTGCGCACCCGTTCCCGTCCTGCTTGCAGGCTGCGCCATGGACTTTGGTACCGCTCAGCGAGCTGTGCTCCAGCTGCTCGGTACTACGGCTCCAGCAGATGTCCCGGCACTGCTCCACTGGATGAGAAATACCCGTAAGCTGCAATAGCTAGAGCCCGGCGGTTTGCTGTTGGCTTTGATCTTTGGGTACCGGGACAGGGCGGGGCTGTGTGCTAGGCAGTCTCTAGACAACTCCTGACCGCCGCAAATTCACACCTGATCATCACAGTGCATTTTAGGATTGGATGCCTGAAAAGCGACTTTAGATAGTTTGCGATTCCTGTGCTGATTTTAGACAGGCTTCTAGAACATCTTCGTTCAGTTACTCGCACAAGCGGATTCTACCTGGAATAGCAATTTTCAAAAAAAGTTTTAGGCTGTAGAGTTATCCTCAAGGTAAAAAAGAAAGATCACATGTAGCTAGTACATTTATTTTATACATGGTAAAATACACCATTTATTAACAATCGGGGGGAGGGAAGGAAAAGAGACTTAAGCTATTAATAGTAAAAGTGAGAAGACACAAGTTAGAAGAGGAAATGTGATTAGATCTAGCTATCGGGTAAAATTGTTCTTTTCTAGCAAAGTAAAGTCTACTGAAAGTATCGTCTTATTTATAGGTTATCTCCCTTTTGAGAACTGTACCAACGTATGTACTTCTACACCGGAAGACGTTAATTCTCAAGATTACTTTTATTCATACCCATTACTTGAAATATTTTTATTTGATGGTGACTTTCAATGTATTTCTGTTTTTTAAGGCAAGGTCCCAAGTAGTGCTGGTAAATCTCAAACTTAACAGAGGATGACTTAGAACTTCTGGTCCTCCTGCATCCATCTCTCTATGCTGGTGCTGCAGGTCAAACCCAGGCCTTCCTGCTTGCTGAGCAAGCAGTCTACCTTCTGAGCTACACCCTCAACCACAATCTCCAGTTTTAGATCTTCAACCTTGACCTGTTAGGAAAAGTGTTCTTAGTGTAAAGACAATCAATGCCTTTAGGTGTTATAATAATGATTGTTAAACATTTTGAGAGATTTTTTTAAGTGAGACAGCAACCTAAAGTTGACTTAGGCATCTGGTAGCAAGTTTTTCTTGGAAAGTATAACTCCATGGTTATATACACATACAAGAAGAGTGTTTCAAGATAGGAATTTACAAAATATGTTTTGTTTGGGTTTTTTTTTTTTTTTTTTTTTGAGACAGCCTTACTATAAGCGTGTTGTCTTCCATCACTTCATTAAGCCCTAACTTTCACCCACCATCACCTAGTTATTATTGTTTGTTTGTTTGGTTGGTTGGTTGGTTTCTCAAGAAAGGGTTTCTCTACATTATAGCCCTGGCTGTCCTGGAACTCACTCTGTAGACCACACTGACCTCAAACTCAGAGTCACCTGCCTTTGCCTCCCAAGCGCTGGGATTAAAGGCGTGCACCACTGCCTAGCCTAACAACACCAACTTCCTTCTAGTCATTATTCCAAAAGAATTATTGAACTGTGTTCATAAATGAACATATGATTTCAGGAATAATGATTTCTACCTACAGATAATATATATTGCAAATAATATACACATATTATTTGTATATAATTTATACTGAATATGTATGCGTATATACATATATATTATTTGTAATATATTACATATATATTTGTATCTACCTAAGCCAAAAAGAAATATGTGTGTGCATCTTTGTAAACTGTGTATGAATACTGACTTGTCTACGTTCATATTGTGGAGGTTATAATGACGTGCTTACAATGAAATCACAGATAATAAATAAATATTTGAAATTTTAAAATAAATTATTGACTACAAAAATGTAGTACTGGAACTGAAGAGATGGCTTATTTGTTAAAGGTTCAGGCTCACCACCAAAAATGTATCGTGGGCTAGAGTGATAGCGAGCTCAATTAGTAAATTGTAGGGGTCTGCAAACCCCAGAGCTGGCAGAGTAATGAGTGAGGCAAGAAGAACATCCAATTCAACATGACTCAGTAGCCAGTGTTGTTTCAAACTTCTAGAGTCTTGACATTGGGTATATTTAAGTATAGCACAATTTGAGGGGGGAAAAAAGTTTCCTGGTGTAACACAATCCTGTGTGCACAAGGAGGCATAATTACATGGAAATACATGGAAGCGCTTCTCAAAGTATGTCACTTCTTCCACGAAGATGGGTTTTAGAGGTAGGCTACATGTGTTATCTTAAGGGCCTGGGGAAGATCTGGTGTAGTCTTGGTCATACAGATAGCCCAGAGGTCATCTGGTTCTGCTTGAGGGATTTGTGTATATCCTGGCCCTACAGATAGCACCAAGATCACCCAGTGCAGTGGCTCTCAACCTTCTAATGAATGCTACAGCCCTTTAAATCAGTTCCCAGCCATAATGCTATTTTGTTGCTATGTCATAACTATAATTTTACTGCTGTTATAAATCATAATGTAGCTGGGTGTTGGTGGCACGCACCTTTAATCCCAGCACTCTGGAGGCAGAGGCAGGTGGATCTCGGTGAGTTCAAAACCAGCCTGGTCTACAGAGCAAGTTCCAGGACAGAGCCTCCAAAGCAATACAGAGAAAAAACTCTGTCTCAAAATAAATAAATAAATCATAATGTAAATATCTGATATGTAGGATATCTGATATGTGACCCCTGTGAAATCGTCCAAGACCCAAAGACTGAGAACTACTGACCTAGGCTTTTAGCCACCTCCAGTCCCAGCCTTCTGAGAGAAAAATCAGGTTTTTATTGCTGTAAAGAGACACCGTGACCATGGCAACTCTTGCAGGAAAAACACTTAATTGGGTCTGACTTACAGTTTCAGAGCTTTAGTTCGTTATCATGGTGGGAGCATGGCTATGTGTCAGCTGTAGGTGCTGTAGAAGGAGCTGAGAGTTGGGCGTCTGGATCCACAGGCAGAGAGCTGACTTGAGCCATGGCTCCAGCCACCACCCACCTTGTTTTGTTTTGTTTTGTTTTTAGGGATTTTTATGCTACTCTGAAACCAGCCTTCTACTCAGGAAGTCTGTGTAATGTATTAGGGGGAAAAAAAACCTTGAGTTTCTGACGAATGTTTATTAACATGAATATTTTAAGAAATTAGATTACTTAACTTGAACGAGGGTTTGTTTGGGGTTTTTTTGGGGGGAGGGGGTGTTGGTGTTTGTTTGATTTTTCTTTTTTTTTTTTTTTTCAAGATGCCCTGGCTGTCCTGGAACTAGCTCTGTAGTACTACTTCTGCTTCCCAGGTGCTAGGATTAAAAGCATGCGTCACCACTATCCAATTTATGTTATTGTTTTTCTCTTTTTAAGATTTATTATATATATATATATATACATATATATATATATATAGTGTTCTGCCTGCATGCCAGGTAAGGAGGGCACCAGATCTCATTACAGGTGGTTATGAGCCACCATGTGGTTGCTGGGAATTGAACATGGGACCTCTGGAAGAGCAGCCAGTGCTCTTAACCTCTGAGCCATCTCTCCAGCCCTTGTTTTGGTTTTTTAAAGTGGAGTTTCATTCTATAGCCTAGGTTAGCCTTGAACTGGGGATCTTCTAAGCTCTCTCTGCCTCCAGTGTAACTGGGATTACAGATGTGCCATCTGTACCTGTTTGTATGGTCAACCAAAACAAGAAGTATATTATTACACCTGTTTATTCTTGTAAGTGGTGCAGAGCACAAAATTTCAACATTTACATTTCAATTACCTGTTCAAATTACATTTCAACACATAAGTGGTTGTGTTTGTTTTGGCAGACTCTCATGTAGCCCCAGCTGGCCTTGAATTCCTTGGTTAGCCAAGGATGACCTTAAACTTCAGATGCCCTTGCTGCCACTTCCCAGCTGCTGGGATTTCAGGCCTTCTTCACCTGCCTGGTTTATTCAGGGCTGAGGGTAGCCCTGAGCTTCATATGAACCAGGCAAACATTCTACCCGCAGAATTACTTCTGTACCCATTCTCCTGCAAAATATCATGATTTCATTTTTCTTTATGGTTAAATAAAATTCCACTGCATGGATAGGCCACATTTTCTTCATCTGTTCATCTGTTGATGGACATCTAAACCGACTCCATTTCGTAGCTATCGTGAGTAGTGCAGAACAAACATGAGTATGCCTCTGTCTCTGTGGTATGTTGATGTAGAGTCCCTCTGTTATATATTGGGGAGTGGTATAGCTGGCTTATATGATGGTTCTTTTCTGAGGCACCTCCATACTGATTTCTGTAGTGGCTGCACCAGTTTCCATCCCCATCAGTGTATGGAAAAATTCCTTTTCCCCACATCCTCACAAGTATTTGTTGTTTGTTTCCATGCTAGCCATACTGTGGGGTGAATGGAATCTCAAAGCAGTTTTCATTTGCATTTCCCTGATAACTAAGGATGTTGAACACTTTTCAAATATTAGTCACTTGTGATGAGTGGAGTTTTAACATTATATGTACACAATAGAATATTATTCAGCCTTTGTTATTAGTTTGCTTGCCTGCCTACCTGCTTTAGTGGCGGCATTGAACCTAGGGCCTCCCACATGCTACACACACAGTTTTACCCTAGACTAAGCCTCAGCCTTTAAAAAGAAGAAAATTCTGTTACTTGCAATAGCTTAAATAACTCTAGAGAGTGTTGTGTTATAAGCAATAAGCCAGGCACACAAAGACAAATACTGTATTACCTCACTGTATCTGTTACTTTTCTCAGCTCTATGGCCCAAATAACCTCAGAAGAGGTAACTTAGAGGAGACAGGAATTTTGGGAGGTAGTTTACTCACATCTCCCACAGCAAATCAGGAAGCCAAGACCATGGGCTAAACCAGGGGCCTTTGTCCCTCTAGCCCCTCCCCTATGTGTCTGCCAACTAGGCCTTTTTTTCACAAAGTTCCACAACATCCCAAAACAGCACTGCTAACTTAGGATCAGGTGTTCAAACACATTCAAAGCTCAGAGCTCACATGTAGAGTAGGAAACTGCCAAACTTAGAACTATAGGGTTGAGTAGAAGTCCCTACATGTAACGTAGGGAATGGGGTTGAAAAGGGGGAGATGTTGATCATGAGATACAGAATTTATTTCAGAATTTTATTTATTTGTCTTTTTGGAGACAGGTTTTTCTGTGTAGCCCTGGCTGTCCTGGAAGTCAGTTTGTAGACCAGGCTGGCCTTGAACTCAAGATCCACCTGCCTCTGCCTCCTGAGTGCTGGGATTAAAGGTGTGTGACCATCACTGCCTGGCTATCTCAGAATTATTGAAAACAGATTTTTAAATGTTCTCTCCAATAATGCGTAAATATGTGAGGGGAAAGATGTGCTAACTGGACTAATTTGATTCTTCAGTGAAGTGTACATTGTACCACAGAAAAAATACACAGTGATTATTTGTTAACTCAAGATTAAATTTTAAAAAAATGGGATGGTTAGACTCTGGTGATGTAAATGGCTTTAAAGGTTTAGAATGAATTTTGATACATTGAAAAATAGAAAATCAAACAAAAAATTGTGGGGAAGAGGAATGACCGTGAGATTAAAGCAGGAGCCTGGCTTATAGCAGCCATGTGGGGTATGTTACACTAAGGAACTAGGTAGACATTAACAACGCATGCCATGGGGGATGATAACTGTCTCTGTGAGATGTTTAAAGTGAGACAAAGGACGTCAGCTTCAAAAGAAAACTGTAGGACTGTGTACTACATAGGAAAAAACGGTATTTTAAAATACTTATTATTAACGTATGTGTATGCATTAGTGCTGCAGCGGGTATGCCCATCAGAGCACAGCTTTGGTGACTCAGTTCTCCCCTGCACCTTCGTATGGGTCCTGGCAACCAAGCTTGGACAGGTCTGTGATGCTAGTGCCTTTACCAAAGTGGTGTTTTAATCTTGGGCTGCCAGCCCTGACTATGTTTCTTCCCCATATATTTAATTAAATGGAAGCAGAATCTTCTAAAGGATTGATCTTGCCCTGTGGAGAAGCTGTTTCCTGCCTACTTCTAGATAATTTGAGGAAATTTTAACTGTCCTTAGGCAATCAATTAACATTTCTTTACTCTTTTTCCAAAAGACTAAAGTTTCCAAAGGACTGTTAACCACACCTTCCAAAATAACTGCCATACAGGCTGAAAGAAGTTTGCTTTAACTAATAATCGAATAAATGTTTTCACCTTGATCATGAAATTAGTAATTTTTAAAATTACTTTCAGATATGTGGGAGGAGGGTGTTATGTGCATTTGAATTTGGGCCCTGGTAGAAGTTCAAGGCTTAGAGCTGAAGCACTAGGTGGTTTGAGGTATGAGAAGTGAACTTGGATCCATGCAGGAACAATATATGCTCTTAACCACTGAGCCATCTTTCTATCCACTGGCAATACTTTTAAAGTATAATTTTAGAAAGTGAATTTAATAAACATCACTGATCCTCACATGCAAATGAGCTTCTTGAATGATGATTATGACTGATTACAGTTCTAAGACACTTTATTATAATTATTTGTACCTATTATGTACAACTTGTAGGAGTCAAACTGGGGATCAAACTCAGGTCACTGGGCTTGCTAACAGGTACCTTTACCCACTGAGCCATCTTACCAGCGCCCTAAGGCAATGTTCTAAACGTGCAATTTATGTTCTTATTTAACACACACACAACCCCAGTCTTTTGATGTGGGATGATTATGTGTACTTTATAGATAAGGCAACTGAGGCTCAAAGAGTTGAGTAGCTACCTAAATAATAAGTTGGTGGGCACAGGATTCAGATTCAAGCAGTCTGACTCCAAGATCCACTCGTCAGTCTCTGCTCAGGGTCCCTAGAGATAGTGTTCTAAAGAACAGAGGTAAAGCCAGATGAGTAAAGGGTTGTCTTAACTGTTTAAGATCTCTAAGTAGAACCAGCACAGGGGAATCTGCAGTTACTAAAGAAATCCCTTCTGCCTTTGAATGTAGTCAAATCAGAGTTTGGTTTTGCTTTTTTGTGGTTTTTTTGTTTTGTTTTTGTTTTTTGTTTGTTTTAAGAAAAAATATTTGTACCATGTATAGGGTTCTTAGATGTAAATGACTGTTTAACACTTCAACAGGTCCGTATGCCTGAGTGCTCATCCAATAAATATATAGCATTAAAGGTAATGATACTATTCAAGCTGAAAGAGGAAACAAACAAACAAAAAAAGATTCAGAGTTACAGAGAGGCAGATTCTAACTCAGACCAACAAAGAAATCCTGTCCTTCCTGTCCTTGCCTGTGTTCAGCCCTAAGCAGCTGTGTACCAGCCTGCCAGGGGCTTGTGCATGGGAGTCTGC
This sequence comes from Phodopus roborovskii, assembly GCF_943737965.1. NCBI lineage: Eukaryota > Metazoa > Chordata > Mammalia > Rodentia > Cricetidae > Phodopus > Phodopus roborovskii. The sequence continues at coordinate 5,460,454 of NW_026126514.1, read as the reverse complement.
CACATGGGAGAGGGTACACTGAGCTTCCTGGGAGTCTTTGGTTAGAAGGTAAACTCATAGCAAGCCTTTGTTTTGTTAACATGATTGTAACTAAATCCAAAGAAACTGGGCCTCAAAATATTTTCATTAAATATAATGAGGTTTTTGGGGTTTTTTTAAGAGTTAAAGATGTAAATGAATTAAATTTGAGTCATACAAGTTCTCACACTGTTTTATCTGTAGAGAGCAACTAAGTAGGTTCTAGGTATTAATTAATACCTTGGGAACTGTAATTAGATTTCAGGAATACAGTGGGGAAAGCCAGTTTTGAGAGAGGACCGGAGCTTCTGAGACACTAAAGTTCTGCCTAAAACATTGTGAGGTATATGTTAATACTATTTTGCTTCATTATAAGGTATAACCTACCTCTCCTGGAACTTATATGAATCAGTAATTTAGACTATTAAACTAGATATGCAAGGAAAGGAAAAGAAAGCCTTTGCATATCAGTTCAGAGCCAAGTAGTCTTATTGTGGCGTTAATCACCACCTCAAGTTATACAAAGAAAGAATGTTCCTGTGCTGTGGAAAGGAAGGACAGCTTTCTTATGAGCATGACTGTAGTTGTTTGTTTTTGCTCTTTTGGCTCTTGGATCTTTTTTGAGAGGCCCACCACCCAGCTCCCAAATTAATCACACATGGAGGCTTATTCTTAGTTATGAGTGCCCGGCCTTAGCTTGGGTTGTTTCTTGCCAGCTTTTCTTATCTTAAGTTAACCCATCTACCTTTTTCCTGTGGGCTTTTATCTTTCTTACTTCACTCTTACTCCATGGCTGACTGGGTGGCTGGCCCCCAAAGTCGTCCTCCCCTTATTCTCTTGCTGCTCCTCTCCCTGGGTTCTCCTTATTTATCCTCTCTGCCTGCCAGCCCTGCCTGTCCCTGCTCCAGCCTCACTATTGGCCATTCAGCTCTTTATTAGACCATCAGGTGGTTTAGACAGGCACAGTAACACAACTTCACAGAGTTAAACAAATGCAGCATAAACACCTTAAAATAATATTCTACCACTCATGATCAAAGCCTGCCTGCTCTATCGCAGCTGAGATTCAGTTAGGCTTAAAAGACTTGGAGCTATGACACAATTCTACTGCTTTATTAAATGAATGGGCTTTTGGGTTTTGTATGTTTTGCTTTTGTTTTTCAAGACAGGGTTTCTCTGTAGCTTTGGAGGCTGTCCTGGAATTTGCTCTGTAGACCAGGCTGGCCTCAAGAACTCAGAGATTCGCCTGCCTCTGCTTCCCAAGTGCTGGGATTAAAGGCATGCGCCACCACCACCACCACCACCACCACCCGGCTGAAATGAATGTTATTCTGAACAAATAAAATATATCCTATTTAAGCAGGGAACCAGGCATGGTAGGCTCACACCTTTGATCTTGATCCTAGCTTCAAGAGACGAAGGTAGATGGATGACTGTAAGTTTGAGGTCAGCCTGGTCTGCATAGTATGTTTGAAGCCAGCAGACAGCTGCCTCGGGGTGACCCTGACAATTTGAGTTTGCTCCTAAGAAATACTTATTTTATGTGTGTAGGAAGGAACCAACTCCTAAAAACTGTCCTCTGACCACTGCACACACAAAATAAGTATTTTCAAAAAGTTTTCAAAGAAGGAAACCAGATGTGGAGATACAAACCTACAAGCCTAGCATTTGAAAGGTTGGGGCAGGAAAATCACAAGTTCAAGGTCCAGTCTGAACAATGTGAGATCCTGATTAGATAAAAATTTCAAAAAGGAAGCTGGGCATGGTGGGTCATGCCTTTAATTCCAGCACTCAGGAGGCAGAGGCAGGGAGGGAGATCTCTATGAGTTCAAGGCCAGCCAATGCTACAAAATGAGACACTGTATTAAAAAAAACACAAAGGAGATAATTGTGTGCTATTGCACAAAAAGATGGCTCTAGATAATGATATGTATTTTCAAAAGTTAGAATAGAGAATTTTGAGTGTTCACCATAGAGCAATGTCACATGTATAAGAGATATTTCTGACCTAATTTAAATACTGGATAATATAGACATGTATCAGAACATGCCATTCCTTCACATATAATACAGTTCTTATGTATTATTATACATTATATTTTATTGTTCTTACAAGAAGATGGGGGGTAGCTCAGTAGATAAAGTGAGTTTTGTTGTTGTTGTTGTTGTTGTTGTTTTAATGCTGGGGAGATGGTTTCGACCTGAGTTTCGACCCCCAGCATCCACCAAGAACCAAGAAGCTGGGCATGACAACAAGTGTCTGTAATCCCAGCACTGGGGAGTGGAGAGAAGAGAGTCCCTGGGACATGCTTAGCAGCTAATCTAGCTGAATTGACAAGCTCCCAATTCAGTGAGAGATCCTGTCTCAAAATTGAGATAGTGATTGAGAAAGACACAGCATTGGCATCTGGCCTCTTATGTGGGTGCATACATATGTGTGCGCACATACACACCTACATACACTCAAAAGAGAAAAAAATTATGATCTTAAAAATAACCAAAATTTTTGGGAGATGAAGAAATGGAGGAAATGGATGACGTTCCCTTTAAGATGTCCTTGATTTGTTTCTAGAACTATTTATCTTTTTTCCCTTCTTCCAACACCCACATGTCAGCTCACAACCTAACTCCAGTTCCAGTGGATTTCATGCCCTTCTGACTTCTTAGGGACACACACACACAGTACTCACACATACATGTAAGCAAAACACTCATAAAATTTTTTTTTCAAAAAATACTTTTAAAGAAATATGCTATTTTAGGATGCATGTAATCACACTTGAGGAGGCTAGAAAGAGAATTGCTATAAGTTCAAGGCCTACTTGGGATTCAGGGTAGATCTTGTCTCTACCGTGTGTGTGTGTGTGTGTGTGTGTGTGTGTGTGTGTGTGTGTGTGTTCATCTTTTGCTATAGTGTATCAAGGCAACATGATTCCAAGTAGATTATATAGTTGGTGCCAATATTAATCTTGTTTATTTGGTATTTTTGACACTAGGTCTTATGTAGCCCAGGCTAGCCTGTGTAGACAGTGAGAAAGTCGAGCTATGATCTTCCTGCCTCTTGGAGTTGTAGGCATGTGATGCCTTACCTGGTTTATGCTTGCTGAGAGGAAACCAGGGCCTTGAACAAGTAGACAAGCATTCCACCACCTGGGCCACAGCATCCGCAATGCTATTACTTTCAAAATGTGGGCAAGACTTAGATACATCTTTTTTTCTTCCTTTCTTTCTTTCTTTTTTTTTTTTTTTTTTTTTTTTTTTCTTCTTCTTCTTCAAATTAAGGCTGTCTTTCCTCTGAGTAATCCTTGAGCAATGCCTCCTAAATTTCTAAGATTTGTGTGATCAAAGATAAAATATTTTATTACTTATTAGAGAGTTTAACACCCTGAAAACTAAAGGAGTACTATTTGTGAATAAAAAGAAAGCAATATAAATGCTACATACATATTTTCTTGAATCTCTTTGCTTTATTTAATGAGCAATTTGGAGAAAGAAAAAAAAATTTCTTTTGGGGTGGGGGTGCCGGGAATTAAACCCGGGTCCTCTGGAAGAGCAGTCAGTGCTGCTGAGCCATCTCTCTCCAGCCCCTCATTTTATTTTTAAGGTTATTGTTTTTTATATTTGTGTGTGTATATACACTCTGTAGCACGTGTAGACAGGACAGCTTGTGGGCATGATTCCCTCCTACCATGTTGGTCCCAAGGATGGAACTGAGGTCATCAGGCTTTCTTTTTAAAGAAGTGCCTTTACCCACTGAGCCATCTTGACAGCCTGAAAAATTCACCATTTTAGATGGAACTTGGGTTAGCACTGTCATGTCAGTGTTTAGAAAGTTTCTTATAAATTTACACTGTCTGATGGGAAGTGTGTCATCTGTAATCAATTAGTCTAGATCTGACTGCAAGAGTAGGAACTACTTTTTTCCTTTTTACTCTTTTTTCAGGGGATTTTGATGAATTCACTCAAGATAATAATGACATTATGTTGAAAAACATAGCCGATGACCTTCGGAGCTGTCTGCCCCAAGAGGCTGTGCTTTGCTCGGAACAGCTAGCCCTTCAAAAAGTAAGTATGTTGAATCAAATTCATTTCTCTTTGTGCCACTCAGATTTGAAATCTGGTTCCCCTAACCCCACTTTGTAGTCTTGTTAGTTGGAAATTCAGCTTTAAGCAATTTTTCACTTAGTGCTTCAGTCACATCCTCCTTTCTCTTGAGACTTTAACCTTGGGATTCCCCAGCACAATTTTACTTAACAAATATTATTTAGGCGAATCCATTTATCAGCCTATTAAAAAACAAACAAAAAAAAAAGTGTTAACTGTCTGGGCCTTTCTGTCTATAAACACCTGAGCATTAAATCCTATGTTAATTGCTTTTTTATTGGGGGGATGCGCTGGAGAGTATGGTCAATGTGATTATTTGATAAGCTGATCAGGTTTTATTGCTCAGGTCGTGGTCTATAGTACTGCTGGCCTCAAAATTGAGGCCTCAGCCTCTGCACACTAGGGTTACGGGTGTGTCACCGCGACTAGCTCAACATTTCCATAGCATGAGGATAATGTGAACACTGAACAGGTCTTAGAAAGTGCTTGGTCCTTCAGATGGCTCTCGGAAGAACAAAGTTGAAGGTAGTGTTAAAATGAGACTTTGGCATACAGGTGGGGGTGTTGTTGGTACTGGATTTGTAATGCAGTTGGGATGCTATTAATGTTCTTATCAACGCCATGCTATAATATGTTAAATAAGGAAAAACTTATTCATTTACATATAATTGACCTATAGCCTTTAAAAAATGCTGTGAAAGTTTTTGAAAGGAAAATGAAGATGAACATGATAGTACATGTTTGCAGTTCAAGCACTTTAGAAGCTAAGGCAGGAGGATTGCTGGCAGTAAGGGTAACTGCAGCTATGTTTTTACATTTTAATACATATTAATGTATCTATAATCAGATATATCGGGTATTAGTAATGTGTGAGTATATATAACGGGTTTTTAATTTTTATTGATCCATTTATTTATGGTTGAGGCAGCTTCACTATAGTCTTAACTGGCCTAGAACTTGTTGTATAGACCAGGCTGCTCTCAGACTCACAAAGGTATCCTCCTGCCTCTGCCTCCCAAGTGCTGGGCTCAAGGCATTCATTACCATGTTCAGCCTGTTTTGGTTTTTTTGATACAGGCTGTAATCCAGGCTGGCCTTGAATTTACTAAATAGCCCAGGCTGGCCTCAAACTCGGGCACTCCTGCCTTAGTCTTCCAAGTGCTGGTTTTACAAATGGGAACTGCCATGCCCACATAATATAAGCTTGAAGTTTCAATAATATTTTAAGCAATTTGAACACAGCTTTCTGAAAAAAGATGACTTGCGAAGTATTTTGATGATTATTGACATGTCAGACTCAGAAGTCAGATCTTAGCCATGGTCTGTGTCCATCCACACTAAAGAGAAAGTTATAGGTGTCTCAGGAAAACAAAGGGGGAGGAGCAGTGAGCAGAACTGAATGAGCAGGGCTGTCGCTCTGTGCCCCGTTCTCAGGACTTAACAGAACAGCACTGATATTTCGCCTTATATAGCAATAAAAAGAAGATCCTTTGTACTTCTTTCCCTTTGATGTGCTTCTCCAGATGCGACAGCAGCCGGAGCCCACAGTTCACGTTGATGCATTCCTTTACGATGAAGACTTTATTGATTCATTATGTGAGGAAGGGAAAATGAGCAGAAACTACTGTACTGTGTGTGGCTCACACCAAACAGCACCTTTAGGTAGGCGGGTGTGTGTGTGTGTGTGTGTGTGTGCGTGCGTGCGTGCGTGCGTGCGTGCATACGTGCATGTGTGTGTTTTTTCCCATGTCTTGAGTGTGTAAATTTTGTAAGCAAACTATTGAACATCTTTTAAAATAAAAGCTAACCTCTAGCATAGCCTTTACCAAAATTAATTTTGGTAATAGAAATATTCTAAGGGCCAGCCAGATGGCTCAGGGGGCAAAAGTGTTTGCTGACAAATCTGATGACCTGAGTTCAATCACTGCAGCCCACGTGGTAGAAGAGAGAACCGACTTCCTCAGGTTGTCCTTTGAGTGCCACATGGCACCCTGAGGCACACACAGTCGTGCACTCTCACATTCAAGTAGCTACGTGGGCGGCGAGTGGGTAGATAAAATGTCACAGAGTGTGGAGATCCGTTCACTTAGTGTGTCCTATCCAGAACTATTTAAGCAGAGACAGTTCTTCAGCCCGGAATCTGACAGACAGGACTACAGACAGACCTGCCTCAAACTTCACAAACTCCACAGGTTGATACACAGACCACACACTGGCTCATTTCCCGTGAGAAGTGTAACTTCCAGGGCATCTGAAATAGTCTCCATGCTTAGCAAGTCCGATAGTGATAAAATACTGCTGGGTGGGGTTAGACAGAGAGACACAGGGTCCCAAGAAAAGTTATTCTCTAAAGATGACACTTACAGGATAGAAAAAGAGATGGCTAAGAGCTAGGGGGAAAACTGACAGGTGAGTAACTGAAATACCATAGACCAAACGACTGACTTGTAAACATTTACAGAACTAGGTTTGACAAACAGGGCTGTGTCTCCCCCTGTAATCATTTATAAATGATGATTGGATACCCAGAGCTGCTCAGGTGACTAATGAGTCTGAGGTGTTTGTCACCATGGGTGACTCTGACAGGGACTCAGAAGACAGGGGTTTGTCTAGCTTTGGGATTCCCCAGAAGAATCACTGGTGTGGTGAGGGGCTGAGCATGAAAAGCCAAGGGAGATACCAGGGAAGGCCTAGCCCCTCCCACCTCTGAGCTGTGTAACTCTTGAGACATAGGCACGCCCTATATTCTGTCCCTGGAGACTGCTTGCATTTAGTTACCACCTAATGTGTTTTTGTTTTTTATGACCACGATATCTTCCCTTCCTGACAGTTAAATTCTGTCAGACAGGATGTTGTGAGTCTTTGAGTGTCCTGCAGGTCAGAGGAAAACCAGAGTCAGGCTGTCTCGGAAACTAAGGTGAGAAACTTAGACAAGGAGAAGTGACACAGCTAGCCAGGCGTGGTGGTGCAGGCCTTTAATCCCAGCACTCCAAAGATAGAGGCGGGCAGGTCTCTCTGCGTGCCAGAGCTACACAGTGAGACCCTCTGTAAAAAAAACAAACAAAAACAAAGCCATAGCTTGATGCTCATTTTCTTCTTTCCCCAGGTTTTATTTCTCATTCCTTCTCACTGGCGGAGTTGAAGCTCATTTATCAGCATGTACTCCCGGATCTGTCAGGAAAGGTCTTGGTTGACATTGGCTCCAGACTTGGCACAGTCCTTTATGCGGTAAAGTCCGGCTTGTGGACATACGCAACATGTGGAAAATACTTTCTTCTGCTAGCAACAGTTTTGCCTGCCACCATCCAAGGTGACAGCTTGGCTTTATTATAAAGTAACAGGATAAGGTCAAAATAGGATCCTTTGGCAGGCTCCTAAATTCTGCTCCATGGTAATAATTGGGTTTGGAATTTCAAAGACCAGCTGTCCAATTTCCTCTCCTGGTTTGTCTCCACAACACAAATGACAACTGTAAACAGAGTGGACCGTGTGACTGACTGACACTCTCTCTCCCTCTCCCCTGCCTTCCTTTTGCCTCCCCTCCCCTCTCCTCCCTTCCTCTTCTCTTCCCTTCACCTCTCACTATCTGATCTGTGTTTTGTTTTGTTTGGGGGTCAGGGTGGGGGCGTGCTTTTCATGTGGCCAGGCTAATCTCAAACCTACTATATAGATGAAGATAAACCTGAACTCCTGATCTTCCTGCCTCAGCCCACTAAGTACTGTGATGACAGGCTTGTCTCCATACCTGGCTTCTTTTTCTTTGTGCTATATTATAGTAAAATAGTATACTGAACTTTGATAAGAACTCATAAAAATAACAAATTACTTAGCCTAAGAAACCTTTGTGCGACCATAGCAAGTTGCCATGATGTAACTTCCCCAGAAATTCCTACAAAGGCTGGAATGTGGTCACTTTCATCATTTCTGGCATTGCCGTATGCCCAGCTTCCTCAGGAGAGTGTAGAAATCAGTCTGAAAATATAGCTGTATGATAGGAGTTAACAGACTTCAGTCAAGGCCCTGATCAGTAAAGTGCTGAACATTGAAGTTCTGTGAGTTTGATTTTTTTAAATTCAAGTGTCTGTAATCCTCTACTTAAAAGCTAACTGGTTCACACTGTGCTGTGTCTTCTTGTTTTAGGGCTACCTTTACAGCTCGGCAGCGCAGCTCTATGGAGTAGAGCTTAATGGAGAATTTTGCCATTTGCAAGAAATGGTCATAAAAAAATACCAGTTCAGTGACAGAATAAAGGTACCTTTACAGTATGTTTTCTGTTACCTTTTATGAGTCTTACCTAATTGCTTCTGTATTCTAACCTATTGCTGCTGTTGTGTAGGAACTGATTAAGCTGACATATTGTTTTATTAAAGAGTTTTTCCTTCTCTCTCTATATCAGACACAGTTTGAGTAGCGGTTTGCTGTCAGTGTGTTTTATTAAGCTGAAAGTGGAAGGGCTTGCACTGATCATGACCGTTTATCTTCTTATAAAATGGGAGATATTATAAATGTCACAGGATAGTGGTCATTAGGGAAGGATGGCTCTGTTAGGCTGCAATGGGTTTCCTCTTTATCCTCAAAAAATTAAAACAAAGGATTTGGGGGTTTTGGATTTTTGGAGGAGGTCTGTTTAATGCAGTAATCTTTGAAATTTCAATAAGGTACTGAACTTCTCATGGCAATACAGAGAATATTAATAACCTCTGATATTAAGGAACTGCCCGTAACATTGAAACACTCACTAAGTTTAAAGATCAAGGGGTTGGAGAGATGGCTCAGTACTTAAGAGTGCTTACTGCTCTTGCAGAGGAACCTGGGGTTCCCTTAGCCTACATCCAGTGTTCACAATTGCTTGTAATGTCAGCTGCATGTGATCCAACATGCTCTTCTGGTCCCCAAACGCACCTGCACACACATGGTGAACATACAGATAAGCAGGCACACACATGTACATAAATAACAAATAAAAATTTTAAAAAGATTAAGGATCAAGCCTTTCCCTTTTTTATGAAAGGTAATTATTTTATTCTCTCACCCAATTTCTTTTCCCTACCCTCATCTTAGACATAGAAGGATAAGTGACCAGAGTGAATTCATTGCCTAGTAATAATTGCTAATATTAGAATATTACTAATTATAGATATTAATAGAATTCATAAGTAGGGAGTCATGCTCGGTGTCAAAATACTTGTCATCATCCATGTACAGAATTCTGGATTTAGTCCCTGGAAGTGCAAAAGATTAGTTCCTGAGTTTTCTTTTTTTCAGCCCAGACTGACCTCAGTCTGCTCTTATGTAACAATCACATAGCTAACAAGAATTTCTGTTAAGTTGAAAATTGAGAACTCATTGGGAGCTGGAGAGAGAACTTACTTAGTTCAGAGCATTGCAGGGACCCAGGTTCAGTTTTCAGCACCCATAGAGTAGCAGCCAACGGTTGTCTGTAACTCCAGCTCAGTAGTTTCTGACACCCTCTATTGGAGTTCACAGGCACTGCATGTATGTTGTACACAGCATACATATGACAAAACAGCCATACTCATAAAGCAAAAATAAATAAACTGTCCTTTAAAAATTACGACCTCTAAAGAATCAGTTAAAAACAAATAATCAAGTTCTTGCTTTTGTTTTTTTTAAATTCAGTAATAAAGGCATATAAAATATTTATATTTATGAAATTTTTTATCACTTTAAAAAAATACTTTGGTACACACCCGTGTATTTTATCCTAGCTTGTAGCTTCTATGGCCACCATCAGTAACTTTATGGTGAAAAACTTGGGGTTTTTTTCCCCCCCAGTGCAGGCATCAAGCCGATCCCTAACTCCTAAATTAAAGCCTTTTTATACCACCCTATGGCTTTCGGAAATCTTAACCATTTCCCTCTTGAAGCTGTAGATAAACACTGTGTCGAAGGGTCTTAAAATCAACAAAAACCGTTTCTATGAATATTTTTGATAGCGCCTGTTGAAACCTGTCTGCCCTTTCAGGCTCATTCTTTCTTTTGCTTTTTTTCCCCCCTTTTTCTTTTATGTCTGTGTTTTGCCTGCATGTATGTGTGTGTACCATGTGAGTGTGTTTTGCCCACGGAGGCCAGAAGAGGCCATCAGATGTTGTGTGGTTGTGGATGGATGTGGGCGCTGGGAACAAAGCCTGGGACCTCTGTGAGAGCAGCAATGGTCTTAACTGCTGAGCCGTCTTTCCTGTCCCTCTTCTCTGTGTTGATTTGTTGAGTTTGTGTGAGTGAGTGTGTGTGTGTGTGTTTTTGAGGGGTGAGTGATGGTCTTTTTTAGCCACTCCTTCTGCAGTCTGCCCATACCTGAATGAGAAACAAGATCCAGGGTATGAGTGGGTGGTACAGTGCCTACCTTGTACACACAGAGCTTGGGGTTGGATCTGAAAAAAAGAAAACGTAGGAAACCACAGCTGGTGAAGCTCCAAGCTTGTTGAGTGAAAACGGGAGCTGAGACTTCTTCACTGTGCAGCATGGGTAAACAGTTGGGGAGTGTCTGAGGTCTTCCATCAGTGGCTAAGCTCCCTCCTACCCCCAGCCCAGGGATGAGCTTCCCACATCTCAGTTCAGCAGTCAAGAGGAACCTGGGAACTTAGTGAAGGGGGCTTAGAGCTGGCGGTGCTTGGTGACCCATGTTCATCTCGCCTTTGCTGCCTTGTTTTCTGTAATCTCCTCAGCCGCCAGCTAGGCCTGCTGTCTCCTGGTCCACATGTCTAACCCTATACCCAGAGAATAAGCCTGTGGGAGAAAAGCATGTAGGTTCCTAAACTAGCTTTGAATTGTTCTTTTCTTTTTTGTATTTCCCTCTATTCCCTCACCTGTCCCTGCCAACTACCGCAGGCTTACAGAGATTCTGTAACAAATCAGGGCAAATCTTCTAAATTCCTTACAACTTTCTCCCCTCTTTTTCTTTTTTTTCTTTCTCCTCCTCCCCCTTTTAATTAGTTTATTTTTTTACATTCTGTCCCCTCTTAAACTTCAAATTGTCTTGGTTTGGTTTTTGGGGTTGTTTCTTTTTGTTTTGTTTTGTTTTTCAAGACAGGGTCTCTCTTTGTAAGAGCCCTGATTGCCCTGAAACACCTCTGGGGATCAAGCTAGCCTCAGACTCACAGAGATCCATCTGCCTTTGCCTTCCAGGTGCTGGGAATAAAGATGTGCACCATAGCCACCCAACTAAATTTCGAAATTTTTGTGTCTGCTGTTTCTGTTCTATTTCCCTTATCTTTCTTGGTTTGTAGCCTTTTTCTAGTTAAAAAAAAAAAATAGTAGCTCCATATTGTTATTATAATAGAGTGTTAATAATACATGCCAGTGCTTATTTATCTACTCTCTTGGCCTACAAGGTCTGTTGTTTTACATTCTCTGTCCCTTTCCTTCAGGCTAGCACTAAGCTTTCACTCTTTCCTATCATTTCTCTTTCCTTTGACTGCACTGGGGAGTTACATCAGTTGATTCCCTCCCCTCCCTCCCCCCCCCCCCCGCACATTACTATATTATATTTGGGCACAGGTACTATGTCTCATTTAGCTGGTTTGTCTCCCTGCACAATATCTCACATATAAGAGGTATCCACTCAATTTTGGTTAAGTTGAGCTTGATTGTTTCATGGCTTCTGAGCCGCCAGCAGTCCTTAGGGTTTTCCTGGCACCCTGAGAGCACTTCTGTTGGCCACCATCATTAATTGGTCCTTCTGAGTCCTCTTTCCCTGATCTGTGTAGTACAAGAATGGAGGAAGAAGAAATGAGTAAAAATAGATGGGAAAGAAAAAGGAGGAACTAAGGATAAGAAGAGGATGAAGATAAATCGGCTGATTAGTTTACATGTCTGTCGCATAGCTAAGCTACATGTTTATAATATCTGAAATTATTAACTGGGTGGTTTGTGACAAGAGCCTTACCCTCTGAGCTGTCTCTCTAGCCCAGCTGTCTTTCTTTTTATTGAAGACAGCGTCAAAGTTGTACTTAAAGGTTCTAAGCCAAATGAATTAAAGCTTTAGAATGTTTTTTTTTTTTTTTTTTTTTTTTTTTGAAACCTGACCATACAACACCCTGCATGTCATGTATTTGTAAGGCTTGAGTATTTATTTATTTGAAAATGACTCACATACCATAAGGTAAAGGTTTTTCTCTCCCTGTTAAAGTCTATTTGTTTTACTCTTGAGCAAGTAAGTGTGCCTTCTTGTTACCGTGGCTATGGTCTCGCAAAGCCTTAATTATAGTTTAAGTTTTTGAGTTACATAGGATTTTTTAAGGCTTTATTGTAGTATTTTATGTGTATGAGTATTTTGACTGTATGTATGTCTGTGCACCAGATGTGATGCCTGGTGACCACAGAGATCATAAGGCATTGGTTCCTCTGAGACAATCGTTACAGAAGGCTGTGAGCTGCCTTGTAGCTGCTGATAATCGAACCCTGGTCCTCTAGGAAAGCAGCCAGTGCTCTTAACCCCTGAGCCAACTCTTCAGCCCTATATAGTGTTTATATACTTTGTTTTGCTAATTTTTTCTCACTGAACCAACTCTTCAGCCCTATATAGTGTTTATATACTTTGTTTTGCTAATTTTTTCCTTGGCAGGTAATGGAATTATGGAGCTGCAGACAGCTGTTAGCCATATGTGGGAGCTGGGAACCAAATCCCAGTTCTCTTCAAGAGCAGTTAAAAAAAAAAAAATCTGAATTCAGTTAAAAAGAAAATAATTATGACTTGGGGAACACAATTATAATGAAACAAATAATTCCATTCAAAGGCTTTTTTTTTTTTTTTTTTTTTTTTTTTTTTTTTTTAAAAGGCAGGGTTTCTCTGTATTATAGCCTGGCTATCCTGGAATTCTATTGGTAGATCAGGCTGGCCTGGATGGATCGAACTCACTGAAATCCACCTGCCTCTGCCTCCCCAGTGCTGGGACTAAACGCATGTGTTACCACTGCCCAGCAAAGCAAATCCTCTTTACAAGCTTGTGGGTTTACTAGATACTAAGAACTCTTTATGGTCTTCACAGCATCCCAAGCCAGTAGGCATTTCTTAAGTGGCTGCGTGATGCAGTATTATCATTTCTTACATGAGCTCATTCTTCTCTAGGTGCTTCATGCAGACGTCTGTACCCAAGGTTCACTTCTGCAAAGTGCTGATGTCATTGTAATGAATAACGTCTTCGAATATTTTCTTACTGAGGCTGAACAGGCAAGGTATGTTATTTACTGAAGCAAGAACCCTGTTAAAATATATTCAGCAAGGTGTGAAAAGAGACTAGTAAGGTTGAAATGTTTTCATGCTAACTTTAAAATGACAAACTCAGCTTGTTTTTTTTAATAATTTTTATTTATTCCTTGACAGTTGCATACATGATATCAATTTATTTAAATCAGGAAACATTAAATACAAAATGCAAAATTTTGAAAAAAAAATTTGTAAAAGTATTTAATTTTTTTTAAAGTTTGCATGTATTTATTTATTTGTGTGTACAAAGCCTTCCTGTGCAGAGTGTAGGAAATGACCACCGTAACTTTCTGCCCCTGGATGTTTAGGCCCCAAAGATTGCTCTCTTGCAGAATGCTCCTACTGAGGTTAGCTAAGCCTGCTTCCTTGTCAGCTGCACACCATAAGCCTTGGCTCCTTGCTCAGCTGAATGAAATATCCTGTTCAACTGTATAAAATAAACTCTGAGCTTCCAAGTGATGCAACTTCTCCTTCCAAGAGCACAGCCCACCCAACCCCAGTTTTTCTGTACATGTGTCTGTCTCCTTTTTTCATTCCCTCATCGCCCCTAGTGGGTGTTCTGACCCAAGCTGTACGAAGATGCATTAGTCCATGGCAGTGAATTCAGCTAAATAGCTAGTTCAGTGCATCCTGAGCTCTGTGAGACCTTTCTCAGATAAATGAAAAAGTCATGCTAATATAGTTCTTTAGTCTTGTATTAAATTAAATCAGCTTGTAAAATACATCATTTTTAGGACTATATCCCAATAAAAAAAAAAAGCTCCAGCTGAACAGTGACATTTATTATTGAATATTGCAATGTAATATTTTACCCATACAGAAAAAAAGAACATTGTATTGTATTGTCTTGTTAGTAAGTTCTGAAACATATGAAACCCATAGCCTCAACCAAAAATTTTGATACCACTATCCATCCACCTCACCCACCTCACTGCAAGGACTGCTCCCCTATATTGCTTCATTGGTGCTCCCCACGGGTGTGGTAAACTATTAACCCTGAGAGTTAAACAGAACTGGTCAGACACTGCACTCTGAAGTGCATCAGCGGGTCCCGTTTCATTAACCTTTAGAACTGACTGGCCCCACCTGACCGTGCAGGTGCTGTGTGATATTGAATTCCATCCCAAAATACTCCAGACAGCCAAATGAGGTCTGATCTTGCTCTTGATGTGAGTTTTAAAAAATCTAATGTATACATCACACACATCTACATTTTATTTTTGATTCCTGGCTTCTGTGCCCTCTGTTTTCCCAGGACTCCTCATCTCCCTCTGCCCCTAGCAATCCCAGCCCTGGCTTCCATCAGAAGGACTGATTCTCATAAAGAAACTACAAAGTTTTGACACTGGTCCTGCTTGACTTGTGTGACTCTGAACTTCATTTCTCCTTACTCAGAAACTTTCCAGTAGCCCACACCCCCATCTCGTTAATCTCAGAACTCTAACTTTGTAACTTTGCCAACACCCCCCAGGAACTGGAAAATTGGTCAATTTCTACTGTGTCGCTGTAGCTCTGTTTCCTGTGGGTAAACATTTTGCCCATCTAGATTTCTAGATATCGTCTGCATTTTCTTTTGTCATCCTTATTCAGGGAAAAAAAAAAAAAAATCCAGTGTTGAATAAAAGCTAACATGTTAGGTTTTTGTTTTTCGTTTCTTAGTGCAGTTTTGCGTTCTAAGCAAAACTGTAAGAAAGATAAAGATTTCCTGCATTCTCCTCCCCACACACACCTACAGAGTCTATGCCACTGTCATTCTTCCCATCAGAACAGTGTGCTTCTCATGATGGATCTTCGGTACACCGTAGTCACCAGAAGTCCCCAGTCCACAGTAGCATTCGCCCTTGGTGCTGTGCAGCCCATGTATATGTTTAGATGTGTAATGACACACACTCAGCCTTAAAACACGGAGAGTAGTTTCACTGCCTGAAAAATCTCTTGGTTCCTGTACCCTAGCCTCACCCTTGGCAGCCACTGGGTCTTTTCACCAACCCACAGCTTTACGTTTCCAGCACCAGATAATTAGAATCATACAATCCAGATTCCTTTCTGGTTAGGTTCTTTCTCTACCAATAGGCATTTGAGGTTCCTCTGTGCCCTCCTGAGTTGAGCACACATTTCCTTTCAGTGCTGAACAATATGTAGTTGTCTTGATAAATCACAGTTTATCCATTCCTCTGAAAGATGTCGTGGTTGCTTCCAAGTTTGGGCAATTATGAATAAAACAACAGTAAATATTAATGAACCTTTTTTTTTTCTAAATACATGTTTTCAGCCTCTTTGTGTAAAGAGCAAAGTGTGCAGTTGCTGGATTGTATATTAAAGACTACAGCCAGGGTTGTGTTTTCCATTGTTGTTGTTGAGATAGTGTTTAATTCTGTAGCTAAGGCCAGTGCCCTGAAGCTCACTATGTACTCCAGGCTGGTCTCCAGCTCAAGAGGATCCTCTTGCCTCAGTTTCCTCAGTGCTAGGATCCCAGGTGTGTACCACCAAACTTGGTTGGGCTGTAACTTAGAGGCAGAGTAGATTGCTTAGCATGCTTGCGCTCTCTTTCTCTCCCCGGCATGAGAATAAAAGAGGAGGCACTGAGCAAGAGAACTGTCTCTATTCTGATTAGTATGTAATATTATCTCACTGTTGTTTCATTGTATCAATTTTTAATGTGTTCTAGAGCCTGGGGCTACATCATCCATAATGTAAGAAAACAAGGATCACTACTAGTGACAGTACCAAGTCTCCAAGATTCTCTCTTAGGTCTTGAGGTATGTAACCACTTTTCCTTCTGTTGATTGGTTAGTTAGTTTTGGTTGTGGTGGGAATTAAACCTAAGGCTTCTGAGCTGGGCACGTGGGTGTCTGAGCTTAAGGGAAGCTAGGTCTGTAGAAAGAATTCACATCAGCCAGGACTACATAGAGAAACCCTGTCTTGAAAAAATACAAACAAACAAAAATAATACGAACAAAATATCCCTAGGACATGCTTGCTAGGCAAGCACTGTACTGGTCTGTATCACCAGCCCCTCAACATTTTTCTTATCAAAACTTAGATTTTTTTTTTTTTCTGATAACTATTATAACATTCTAGACAATGCAAGACTGTGTTGCTAAAGTTCTGCTTTGTGGTTTATTTTTCTACCCTCAAAAGCACTGAAATACAATTCATATCTGGATATAGGTTCCCTTGTTTCTCTACACAGTTTTTCGTAGCTGTGGGGTCATAGTTGTAGGTTAATAAACACAAGTGAATGAGGATAAGTTACTAACTCCCCCTCCCCAGTCATAACTGAGGGGGAAGGGTAACCCCAGCCACATGGGAGGCTGCAACAGGAGGATCATTTGAACACACAGGTTTGAGACCAGCCTGGTCAACAGAACCCCCTTCTCAAAAGCTAAGATGGAAAAATGAATACCCATATCATAGCACTGTCCTTTAGAACAGAAGGAATGGATGATGAATGCATTTTTAGGCCAGTCAAGCTACATATCCAGACTCTGTAATACATAATAACGGAGCTGCAGTATGGTCAAAGATGTCCGAGGATTTCAAGTAGGGTTGGAAGATTGTATTCTTCATGCAGTTTGATGTCCCAAGCATTCTTGAACATTGAACCATCTCTGTGTCCCTAGTTTTACTTATTATACCAAAGGAAGCAATCAAGAAATGAATAAAGAAATATATTAATCCCTATTTACCATCTCCATTTCCTCCTTATGAGAATCCTGCCCATCAGTAATGTGATCTACCATAGTTTTCTGTTCTCGTAGAAACATCCCTTTTAAAATATATTGTTCGTTAGGCATAGTGGCACACGCCTTTAATCTCAGCACTTGGGAGACAGGCAGGAGAACTTTCTAAAGATTTATTTATGGCTAGGTGGTAGTGGTCCACACCTTTAAACCCAGCACTCAGGAAATAGAGGCAGGTGAATCTTTCTGAGTTTGAGGCCAGCCTGGTCTACAGAGAGAGTTCCAGGACAGGCTCCAAAGCAATACTGAGAAACCCTGTCTCAAAAAAACAAAAACAAACAAAAAAGATTTATTTATGTGTATAACTACTTTGCCTGCATGTATATATGTGCACCACATGTATGCTTGGTGGCCACATTGGTCAGAAGAGAGCAACTAATTCCTTGGAACTGGACTCAGGAATAGTTGAACCACCATGTGGGTGCTGGGATCCAAACCTGGTCCTCTGCAAGAGCAGCAAGTGATCTTAACTACTGAGACATATCCCCAGTCCCCAAAATAACAGCTTTAATACTATGTACATAAATCTGTCCAAAAGCCATCGGCACTTATAATCACAGCATTCCAGACGCAGCAACAAGGAGGTTCATGAATTTGAGGCCATCCTGGCCTGTATCAAAAGATCTGATCTCACAAAAACTAAAACGTGAGGTCTAGAGAGATAGCATGTACCATATATGTGGCATGTACATATACAAATAATAAATACAATGAATTGTTAAAAATGTTTTATTTTTTAAAGTTAGGCATGTTGGTGCAGGTCTATGATCCCAGTGTGTGGGAGGCTGAGGCATGAAGATTGAGAGTTGACTGGAAGCCAGCCTGACTCAAAAAATGAAAAGATGCCGGGCAGTGATAGCACATGCCTTTAATGCCAGCACTCGGGAGACAGAGGCAGGTGGATCTCTGGGAGTTCGAAGCCAGCCTGGTATCCAGAGTGAATGCTAGGACATCCAGGATTGTCACACAGAGAAACAGTCTCCAAAAAAAAAAAAAAAGGGGGGGGGGAGGAAGGAAGTAAAACGGATGGCTTTGTTGCTTTCTTACTTAAGAAAACAACTCTGAGGTCAGTGTGATGGCTCAGCAGGTAACAGCTCTTGCTGGTCAGGCCTGGCTGCCTGGGTTGTCCACATGGTAGAAAGGACTGACTCAGGAGGGTTGTCCTTGAGTATCCACATGTGCATGTGTGACAGTTGCTAAATTTGTTTAAAAAGAACTGCTTTGAACAGGTTTGCGTGGCCATGGCTCCAGAGTTTATAGGCTGAGGGTACAGTCTCATGCAGGTTATAGAGGG
The DNA here is from genome assembly GCF_943737965.1 of Phodopus roborovskii. Classification (NCBI taxonomy): domain Eukaryota; kingdom Metazoa; phylum Chordata; class Mammalia; order Rodentia; family Cricetidae; genus Phodopus; species Phodopus roborovskii. Next base: position 5,442,069 of record NW_026126514.1, on the reverse strand, counting down.
GGAATGAGAATGAGTTTTCTGTGCTTTGTGTGTATTCCTATTGTTTCCATCTGTGATTATTTAAGTCTTATGATAAGTGTTATACTATTGAGAGCACTGGCTGCTCTTGCAGAAGACTTGGGTTCTGTTCTCAGCACCCACATGTTAGCTCACAACCATTCATAACTAGTTCCAGGATAACCCCCCTTCTGAACTCCATAGGCACCAGGTGCACACAGGTAATGCACAGTCTGCATTCAAGCAAAACACTAGTAGACAGAAAATAAATCTAAACACATCTTATATTAAAAACTCTAAAATTTTTCAAGTACCAAAATCAGAATAAAATAAGTCTCCAAACCCACAAGTTGAGAATAACAAAATTTATTCATGTGGTACGTAACTTAGTGCTATTCATAGTAATAACAATCCTGTGGTGTAAGGGGCCGAGAGATGGTTCATCAGGTAAGAGCACTTGCTGCACCTACAGGGGACCTGGGTTCAATTCCCAGCACCCATGTGTCAGCTCACAATTTAAGTCTTTAAAAATACATTGGTTGTGTCATTTACTTAGGGTGATATTATTGTGAAATTCTGAATAAGATAATTCTTAAATTTTTGTGTTGCTTATGCTTTTTTATTCCCATAGACTAATATGCAGCTGTCTTCCTGGGTGGAAGAGATACCATTGAACCTTGATGTGTACCCACAAAGGGACATGGACAGAGAAGCTCTTGAACAAATTCATTTATATAAGGTTCTCTAGCACAGGAGTAACGCTGTCTAGTGTGATATGTTAATCCATGTGCTTTGTAGAGTCTCTTTTATGTTTTGTGTGTATGATTCTATATCTGTAAATAGTTACATATGATTATACATATACAGTAGTTGTATATGGCTATAAATAAACTAAATATAATTAAAATATTTGTCTGAAATATTTTGTTTGCCCTTTTATTCTGTTACAAACATAAGCATATCTGTTTTTAGTTTACATGCCACCTCCACTAGATTTAGATTTTTTGTTTGTTTGTTTGTTTTATTTTGAGACAGGGTTTCTATGTGTAACAGCTCTAGCTGTCCTAAAACTCATTCTGTAGACCATGCTGGCCCTGAACTCACAGAGATCAGCCTGCTGCTTCCTCCCTAGTGCTGGGATTAAAGGCATGTGCATCATCACTGCCTGGTTGTTACATACCATCTCCAAATGTACCTCCAGGACATCCAAGAGTGACTTCTTTCCTGCAAAGGAGAAGGTAGACCTTACTGTGCCATTTACTATCTCTTTGTTTATAGTTTTTTGTTTTGTTTTTTTAAGTTTCTAGGAAAAAGTGAAACTAGATAGAGCTCCCAAATACTATGTAGACACTTGGTTAAAACAAGTTTTAGTTAGCCGGACATTGGTGGTGCACGCCTTTAGTCCCAGCACTTGGGAGACAGAGGCAGGTGGATCTCTGTGAATTTGAGACCAGCCTGATCTACAAGAGTTAGTTCCAGAACAGCCTCCAAAGCCACAGAGAAATCCTGTCTCAAAAAATGGAAGGGGGAAAAAAAAAAAAAAAAAAAAAAAAAAAAAGGTTTAAATTAAAACTACCCTATTCCACCTCTCTTCCCCCTTTTTAAAGACAGGATCTCCTTGTGTAGACCAGGCTGCCCCCCAAACTCAGTCTTCCTCGTGTGCTTTAGAATAACACTTGAGCTGTTCAAAAGCAGCTAAAGCAAAACAAACAACAAAAACCAAATTCCCAAATTTTGGCTCCGAGGGAGGAAAAGACAAGTCCTGACAATAAATGATTAATCCGAAACAATGATTGAGCATTTGGATTCCTCTTTGTTTATTTTTCTTTGCCAAACAGACATTTTTATTTAGGGCAAACTTCAAGGTGCACATAAGAGCTGTGCTTTCTGTCTGAGCACAGACCTAGAAAATACACTAACCAAAATCCATCTTCTCACTGAAGTATGAACTGAAGAATTCTGGAAATCCACCCCTTGGGCACTGTAGAGCACACGGTTTATGGTACATGAAGAAGCTTAAGGAGGGCTTAGCTTGCTGAGAACTGAACATCCTACACTTCCAGTAAAACACTAAATAATTTAGATGTTTGGAAAAGTTGGGAAGTTACTGTGTGGCCTAGCAGCTCCACTCCTAGAAACACACCCAAGAGAAGGGGAAATAATGTCTACAAGTGTTAATATCACATGTGTCCACCTAATTCTGAAGCTAGTGGTGTGGTGGTAGTGGCACTAGCTGATAAGCCCAGCCAGCACTCAGGAGCCTGAGACAGGATTGCCAGTTCAAAACCAGCCTAAGCTACCTGACAAGCTTTCAAAACCAAAATAGGACAGTGGGGGCAGTATACATGCGATTCTTAAAAATGGTATTAAGAATTACACAAATTTCACTGAGTTCACCAGGAGCCGGGATGATTGTAGCACTATCACCAGTGTGAGTAGGCACAGAGCCCTAACTAAAATCTAACCCCACAGTCTTCTCTCTGTGTTCTCATGCATGTTCCCTGGGGACCTGGATGCATGTCCACTACATTCATAGTTGCCATCCATTTATAGCACTAGGGATACATCTTACTTTATGAATGATTATACACATGAAAAAAAAGCAAAATTTGCTGACCAAAGTCTAAAAGACAAAGCAAGGTGCCCCCAAGTCAATAAGGCATGGGGTCTAAAACCAGTGGGGAGGCTAATCTCTTTTTCCATATTTAGTAAGAGTTTGCCGGGGATTTTGACAGATTAGTACTGAAGCCAGTATGTACATGTTTATTCAAAACTGAAAGATCAGGGCTGGGGTACAGTGGTGGACACCTGTAGTCCTACACTTGGAAGGTAGAGGCAGAATGAAGAGTTCAAGGTCATCCTCCATTACCTAGTTAGCTCAAAGTCAACCTGAGCAGCTGGGCATTGGTGGCACACGCCTTTAGTTCCAGCACTCAGGAGGCAGAGGCAGGCAGATCTCTGGTCTACAGACTTAGTTCCAGGACAGGCTCCAAAGCAATACAGAGAACCCTGTCTCAAAAAAACAAAAAGAAAAGGAAAGAAAAGAAAAAAGCCTGGGCTATAAGAGACCAAAAATGTCTCCAAAAATAAAAAAAGAATGACTCCTTATAGGAAGAGAGATAGCAGCAGTCAAATACATGTTTACAAGGCTTTGTGCACACTTAGAATTCTGACTAAGTCTAAGTGTTGCATCTAATGTTGATATTGTGCGTAGTTTTACTGAAATGGCATCATGACCATGGTGTGGCCACAGTACTAAGACAGTAAAAATATGCCATGGTGAAAACTGGTTATCTTCAGCCTTCCATTTTTCCTCTTGTGTGTCATCCATCCCATCCTTACCTTCTGACCTGGCTTCTTTCATGGAGGTTTAGTTTTTGTAGGATCATTACCATTGTATTTTCTTTATCTGATTTTCTCACTCTACTTCCTTCTTATGCTTTGCCCAGGTTTTAAGTTGGTTTACTGGGAAGGTGATGCTGGACCCTTCACACCCTGCCAGGTAGTGGAACACCATAAGCTTTTCATTTTCTTGTATTTTCTGAGCTAGGCATACATAATCCCAAGTGTTACAAAGAATGTATTTTTCAATTGGGTTATCTAAAATGAACAATGAAGAAGTAGGAAAATCATGTAGTGACCAATAATTGATTATGTTACTCCTCAAAGCTTGTACAAAACATGAGCAGAGGGCATTTTAGGGGCTCAGTAGGTAAGAGACTTGCTGCTCTTGCAGAGGACCTGGGTTCCATTCCCAGCACCCTCATGAGGCAGCTTGTAGCTGCCTGTACTCCTGCTCTAGGGGATCTGACTCCTCTGGTCTCTGTGACCTGCACATACACATACACAGATACACAGAACTCAAAATAATAAAAATAAATTCTTTTTTCAGTATTTTAATTGCCTCTGCCTCCTGAGTGCAGGAATTAAAGGCATGAGCCATTGGTTGTGGTGGTGCACACCTGAAGGATTTGCTGAGGGAGGCAGAGGCAGGAGAATCACAAGCTCAAGGCCATCCTGGGTTGCACATTTTGGGTTGGAGTGATGGCTCAGAGGTTAAGAGCACCCCCTGTTCTTCCAGAGCTCCTGAATTCAATTCCCAGCAATCATATGATGGTTCATAACCAACTCTAATAAGATCTGATGGTTTCTAATGGCATGTAGGCATACATGCAGACAGAACACTATACATAACATACATAATAATAAATAAAAAATTTACAAGACAGAATTTCTCTGTAGCTTTGGAGCCTGTCATGGAACTCACTCATAGATCAAGTTGGCCTTGAACTCACAGAGATCCATCTGTCTCTGCCTCCTGTGTGCTGGAATTAAAGGCATGAGCTACCACAGCCAGGCTATAATAAATAAATCTTTAAAAAAAAGGCATGTACCATCACTGCCCGGTCTGGTTTTGTTTTTGTTTTGTTTTGTTTTTTTGACTGTAAATCACTTGTAATAGCAGCTATGAGTTTGTGTTTCTGCAGCTTCCTACTGCTGCTGAAAACATTCCTGCTCTCCCTTGGAGGTGGAGTTATAGGTGACTGTGTGCTGCCCAATCTGGGTGTTAGGAACTGAACTGGGATCCTCTAGAAAAGAAGCAAGTACTTTTAAACACTGAGCCATCTCTCCATCACCCTAATAGTGTATTTTAAATATTAATAGGAAGAATGGTATCCTGATTTACAAATCACCTTTTACAGTAAGGTGATATTTAAGATTAACAGCAGTGTTTGTGGTAAAGTGTTCACCTACTGTAGTCAAGCCTAGGCTCAGTCCCACTGCAGCCATAAAAGGAAATATTGATAACCGATTGAACTGTTTTCAACATAAAATTTTGTTCTAGGGTCTAAGATACAACACAGTTGGTAGAGTGCTTACATAGCACACAAGAAGCCCTGGGTTTTGTTCTCAGCATTTCATAAACTAGGCATGGTGGCACTTGCCTGTGATCCCAGCACTCAGAAGGTAGAGGTAGAAGGGTGAGGATTTCAAGGTTGACAACCTAACCTTGGATCTCCAGAACCCATGGTATAGACAGAGATCACCGACTCCCAAAAGCTGTCCTCTGACCTCTATAAGAACATCATAGCACACACACACACAAATAATTTAAAATTTTGTTTAGGTAGAAACAGATAATGTAAACTACCCATATATACTAAAACATGCCACGGGCTAGACAGCTCTAGAAGAGAACAGATACAGTATTCCATAATTTTCAGAGAAGTAGCTGCTGGACATGTACTTTATATTTATCTCTACTTAAACTTACTCAAATATGTTTAATAAGCAAATGTTAAGCATGCAAATTGAAAATATGAAAATAAATATAACCCTATTATCTAGCAACACACGATGGCAATATTTTGACTTTTTTTTTAAATGAAAATAATATACTCACACTGTACCAAAAAAAAAAAAAAGAGTCAAACACAAAAGGCATAGAAAAGACGGAGCATGGTAGTTCACAGCTTTAACCCAGCTTATGGTGGGCACAAGCAGGTAGAATTCTGGGAAATCTAGGCCAGTCACGACTACTCAAAGATATCCTGTCTCAAATATTAGAAATGGGGGTGGGGGAGTATAGAAAGTGTACTTACTTCTTTTGGCTTTAGGCTATAGAACATGATACAATGAGAACTTGTTTCCTGGAGCTGGGGAGACGCTGAATGGTTAAAAGCTCTGGCTGCTCTTCCAAAGGGACCCCAGTTCAATGTTCAGCACCGGTATGGCAGCTCATACCTATCTGCAACTCCAGCTCCACAAACACAGTGCTCACTTCTGGCCCCACCAGCACCAGACACTGATGTAGTGTATAGTACATGGACAAAGGTACAGGCAAAGCACCAATGCACATAAACAAACAAACAAACAAACAAAATGAAAGTAAATAACTTTCAAGGCTTCTGCTTCAGCAGGTACAAATCTTGCCCCAGGCTAATTGTGAATAAACGCTGTCTTGTTCGCCTCTAATATAATACAAAATACGTGTTACATAAATTCTCCCTGACGACTGAGGTATCCCAAAATTCAGGGTGGGTGGGGACATGCTTTTCTGATTTGGCTCTTGAGTTTTGAGACTATATGTACTATAGTTCAAGAAACCTCAAACTGGGACTACTCTTCCCTAGTGCTAGGATTACAAGTGTGTATCACCATGCCTGGCCCACAGTTGTTTTTTAATTATAAATCTCAGAACCGCTTTGCTGTCTTGGCGGGGCCGGATTTGGGGGTGGGGGGAATTGCTGTTTGTACAGTTAGAAACAGCCACGAACTACAAATAGTGAACAACAGTTTTCAATCATAAAACCATCTTTGTTTTCGTGGAAAGTGTTTTTTACTTCACTCAGCAGTCTTTCCATTCCTGACCACAGAGTCATAAGGGATCATTATCAATAACACCATCTTTGCACATGAAGGCTATTCCTCGGTGATGACTCCCGGTGAGCTGGCTTCTTACTCCAGCATCGCCTTCTTTTACTGTTCCTGCTGGGGCAGGCTGCTTCAGCATGGCTCCCGTTGACCCCAGCTGCTGTTTTCACGTCTTCTGTAATTTCCTCCCTCATGATGGGCTAGAACTTGTTTTTAATGTGTGAGATAGAATGCCCGGTCTGAGATTAGAATAACATAGACACGACCATACCATGGAACGTCACTCTTTTCTGCTGTCTCTCTTGCTCAGTCTAATGAGGGAAACTGCCCTGGTGTGCGGGACTCACTGGGTAGGTTCAAAGAGTAAGCCAGGCGAACACAGGTAATCTCAGCACTCATGAGGCAGGGACAAGAGAGTCAGAAGTTCCAGGCCAGCCTTGGCTACATAGTAATTTGCAGATAACCTTGGTTGTGTGTGATTCTGTCTCAGAAATAAACGAACCAGTGGAGACATAAGGCCATCACTACCACGTTCTGGAAGAAAATAATCGTCACCTATACACACTTTGGAACCACCCCAAAGATGACTTTCAGCACCCAAACCCTTGCTTCCAGCCTGTGCTGTACAGGTGGTTTTGAACTACATGATATGGGTGCTAGTAACAGAACACCTGTCTTCAGGAAAAGAACACCCAGTGCTCTTAATCAATCACCTACCAGCTCCAAGTTTTTTTGTTTTTTTCTGAAGCTATTTGTTACACATAAATCAGTAACTAGTACATCCAGTCACGATAGCGCATGCATTAATCCCCGAACTCAGGAGGTAGAGGCAGCAGGACCCAGGAGTTCAAGACAAGCTACATAATGAGTTCAAGGCTATCCTGGGCTACAAGAAACCCTGCCTCAAAAATAAAGAAAGAAGGCAAGTGTGTCAGCAGGTTACAGCGTTTGCTGAGCAAGCCTGGTGACCTGAGCTCAGTCCCAGGGTTCCAGAGTGGAAAGACAGCACACTCCTGAAAGTTCCCCCGACCTCTCCATGCACACCACAGTCACCTGAGCGCTCTCCCTCCCTCCCTCCCCGCCCCTCTCTCTCTCTCTCTCTCTCTCTCTCTCTCACACACACACACACACTCTACCATCATCATTTGCATCATTTGTTTATTTGTTTTTGTTTTTGAGACAGGGTTTCTCTGTATTGCTTTGGAGGCTGTCCTAGAACTCACTCTGTGGACCAGGCTGGCCTCAAACTCATAGAGATCCATCTGCCTCTGCCTCCCTAGTACTGGATTAAAGGCGTGCGCCACCAATGCTGGGCTCCATCATCACTTTTTAATTTAAAAGAAAAAAAAAGGTAAAACTGAAAAGAATAGACTACTAATACAATTTCTGTTAAATCTATATTAACTTATATCTAACTAAATTTTACTCAGTTACGAAAACTATTTGCCTCGTCTATATTAAGCCATGAGTTTGATCCTCAGCCCCCATCATACACACATATCCAACCAAAGAAAGCAAATAGCTGAGTGTGAGAAAAGACTAACTCCTTACCCAATCAAGGTATTCCATTGCCCAGAAAAGTCTTACATGGCTAGCAAATTTTGCTTCTAAGTTTGTAAGTAACAAATGTCATTTTTTTTTTTAAAATTTAGAAACAAGATGGGGCTTTTTGTTGTTGTCTTGTTTCTGTTTTTTGAGATAGGGTTTCTCCATGTAATCTCATCTGTCCTAGAACTCACTCTGTGTAGACCAGGCTGGCCTCAAACTCAGAGATCCACCTGCCTCTGTCTCCTGAGTGCTGGGGCTAAAGTTGTGCACCACCACTGCACAGCTACTTGTCTGTTTTTATAAATTGCAAGTGCCTAATTATTTTTCCATTACTTTGGGAAAGAATGTGCTCCTAGTTTGGTAGTAATTCTGACCAGCTCTGGAAACAAGGGCCCTTTAGTTCAAATGATCAGAGCCTGTAGATTGGATTGCCATTATGTGACAGCTGGAATACAATCACCCCAGTAATTCTCATTATTAGTAAACTTAAAAGCATATTCTTTGAGCTGGGCAGCGGTGACGCACACCTTTAATCCCAGCACTCAAGAGTCAGAGGCAGGTGGATCTCTTGTGTGTTTGAGGCCAGCCTGGTCTACAAATCGAGTTCCAGGAAAGCCAGGCCTGGCCGTTACACAGAGAAACCCTGTCTAGAAAAAAAGCAAAAGAAACAAAAAACATATTCAGGGTAGTTGGATTTTTTTTTCTTTTGTTTTTATTTGTAAATTTTTTAGTAATAACATTTACAAAAATTTTTATGATGTAAATAAATAAATGAGACAAGCAGGCCTGGTAGTCCAGACTGTAATTCCAGCACTTGGAAGACTGAGGCAGGGGGGTTACTGAGGTCTGAGGTCAGCCTGGGCTACATAGTGAGTTCTGGGACAGCCTGAACTATATATAGAGTGAGATGTCTAAGAAAATTAGGATAAATCAACTAATTAATTAATCAATTAATCAATCAACTGAAACAAGCTTTCTTCCTTGTTCTGAATTTCAAAGTTTGATGAAACATTCAAGCTTTGGGGGCTGGAGGTTTGGGGTCACTGGTCATGCAGGACATCCAAGTTTGTCTTCCAGCAACATCAAGTGCCTGGAACTCCACTTGGAACTAAGAGCCTGGAACTCCAGCTCCAGGAGGGCCAGCATGTCTGGCCTTTAGAGGCATCCACACATGCACTCACACGCCACTCCCTGCCTCCAACACAAACATATATGCATAATTGAAAATAATTTGTTAAAGGTCAAGCTTTGAAAAAGCTGCAGATAATAATGATGATGATGGGCTTTTCCAAAGAACACGGCTCCCTACAGAATGGGAAAAGATCTTCACCAATCCCCACATCTGACAGAGAGCTGGTCTCCAAAATATACTAAGAACTCAAGAATCTAGAAATCAAACTACCAAATAATCCAGTTAAAAAAAATGGAGTACAGATCTAAACAGGGAATTCTCAACAGAACAATCTCAAATGATGGAGAGACATCTAAGGAAATGCTCAGCATCCTTAGTCAGGGAAATGCAAATCAAAACTACTCTGAGACTCCATCTTACCTGATCAGAAAGGCTAAAATCAAAAACACTAATGACAGAAAGGATGTAGAGAAAGGGGAACACTCCTCCATTGCTGATGGGAGTGCAAACTTATACAGCCATTTTGGAAATCAGTATGGCGATTTCTCAGAAAATTAGGGATCAACCTACCTCAAGACCCTACAATACCACTGTTGGGCATATACCCAAAGGAGGCACATTCATTCACACCACAAGGATATTTGCTCAACTATATTCATAGCAACATTATTTGTAATAGCCAGATCTTGGAAACAACCTAGATGCTCCTCAACTGAATGAATAAAGAAAATGTGGTACATTTACACAATGGAGTACTACTACTCAGGGGTAAGACACAACGACATCCTAAAATTCACAGGCAAATGGATAGAACTAGAAAAGAAAAGAAGAAGAAGAAGAAGAAGAAAAAAAGAAAACATCTTGAGTGAGGCAACCCAAAACCAGAAAGACAAATATAGTATGTACTCACTCATAAGTGGATACCAGACACAAAGCAAAAGATACCCAGCCTACAGCCCCAGAGAACCTAGAACCCTCTCCCAGAAACAAATGAAAGCAGATGCAGAAATCCACAACTAACCATTGGGCCAAGCTCCTGGAGTACAGTCAAAGTGAGGGAGGAGCAAAAATTTGAACAAAGAAGTCAAGACCATGATGGGAACACCCACAGAATCAGCGGACCCAAGCTAGTGAGAGATCATATGACTCAGGACTGACAAATGGGGAACCAGCATAAGACCAAACTAGACTCCCTTAATATAGGTGACAATGGTGTGACTGGGACAATATATGAGGCCACTGGCAATGGATCCAAGATCTAACACTAATGTACAAACTGACACAGTGGAGCCCATTCGAGAGATACATTGTTCAGCCTAGACATAGGGGTGTGTGGGGTGGAGAGATACCTTGGTCCTGCCTCAACGAGATAATGAGACAGACTTAGTAAACTCCCTAGGGGAGGCCTTACCCTCTCTGAGGAGCAGATGGGAGGTGGAAGGAACAGGAGGAGAGGAGGGAGGGGGAACTGGGATTGAAATGTAAAATAAATAAATAATTAAATAGAAAGAAACCATGAAAAAAATAATGGGCTTTTCCTTCATTTTTAAAATGTTTCCCTATTTATTTTGTGCTATAGGTTTTTCCCCAGCATGTACATCTGTGAACCACCTGCATGGTTGGTGTGTGCAGGTGCCATAAGGGGATATCAGGTCCCCTGAAACAGATGGCTGTGAGCCACCATGTGAGTGCTGAGCATCAAACCTGGGTCTTCTGGAAGAGCAGCAGGTGCTTGTAACCACTGGGCCATCTGTCTCTCCAGTGCTGGGATTAAAGTCATTCACCACCACCACCTAGCCATAAAAAAAAAAAAAAAAAAAAAAAAAATTAAAGAGAAAAGCCCACACAATGAGAAAACAAGCTTGCTCCTTCATCCTTGTTCATTCTCTGTAGGCTTACACATCTGCCTGTAGAAATTGATGTCCTTTTCATGCACTTAGTCAGATGCCAAAGGCTACCTTTGACTCTGCATCACAGATCTCCTCCCTTACTCAGCTCTGAACTCTAGTAATTACTTTTATTGTCTAATTATATCATCCAGTAAGCTAGTAATGCACTTCAAAGTTGGGACATAGAAACTCTGAATGAATGTGACTTATTTTAGGATGGGGGAAAGCTTATAGAACTTTTGTTTATTGTGTTTTATAAACACAGTGCTTTCTGTTTTATTTTTAAAACCTTTAAAGATGTGTGCAGTATATGCATGTATGTGTGTGCACATTTTCATGTGTTTGGGCATGTGGTGGGAGCATATATGTGTACAGGTAACAAGCATGTAGAGATCAGAGGTTGACTTGAGATGTCTTTTTTTTTTAATCTCTCCCTTATATAAATAGACAGGGTCACTCACTGGAACCTGGAACTCTCTGACTTGGCTAGTCTAGCTAGCCAGCTTGCCTTGGGAATCTCATCTCTCCTGAATGCTAGGATCATTACCAGGCTGTCATAACTACCTATAGTTTACATGAGTAGCAGGGATCCAAACGCTGGCCTTCATACTTGCATAGCAAGTGGGTTAACTACTAAGCCATCTCTCCAACCCTTAATGTTTTAAAAAAAAATCTCTTAAAGTTCCTCTCCTATGTTTGAGTCATTCAACATGTATTTACATACTTTTATGTTACTATTTGAGTCAGACTGTTGAGGACCAATACAATTATGAACAAAATGGACAAGCTAAAATCTGTATCTCTATTAAAAACAAAAACAGAAACACACAGGCTCCTCAGAGATCTGAAGCACACATTCTGCTTGGCAGGAGGGTGGAAATGGAGAAGCTAGACAGGTAAATAAATCACCAAGTATAACTTGATTTGTCATATTTTCAATGCTACATGACCTATTAAATATAACTATATATCTTCAAGTGCAGGTATGCAATAAAGTGAAATAGGCCACTTGGAGTCCCCTTTCTGACACATTAACAGGTTCAACCACAGGACTAATGATAGCCATCTGATATATAATTAACATAGAACTCTAGTAAGCAATAGCTTTTTCCCACTGCGCTAAAAATACACACTTTTATGCATCAAAAGAGGCTACAGGCTGCCCTGCCTGCTGTAGGAAGAATTACATATATTCACAGTATACGGTTGGCTATGTTACCATCCACAACCATCAAAGGAAAATTAAGACACAATCCAATGTGGCAGACAAATGTCATCTAAACTTAGACACCTGTGACTTTGGTGGCCACTGGGCTAGCAGCGACAGGAGCAGCTCTGAAGTCAAGCACCTGAGACAGAAAGATACCAACTCCAGCTTCTTCTGCTCTGTGCGGTGCCTTCCAGCAAGTCACATGTCCCCTGAACTTTCATTTCAGAATCTGGGTATTTCTTTCCCACATTACTAGTGTCTTCCCCAAATACACTTAACACGATACTATGCTTTGGTTCCTTTGGTTATGAATAATCTCAAATCAGCAGTTTTAGTCAACTCTAGGACTAGACTGGAAGAGGTAGACTCATGTGTTCCAACCCTCTAGCTCTCCAATACAACCAAACAGGAAGTTTTCAGTCTTCCTGCTCTCCAATACGACCAAACAGGAAGTTTCCAGTCCTCTGGCTCTCCAATATGACCAAACATGAAGTTTCCGAGCTTACCCCACTTCTCAGGAAGTTTAAACCAACCTGAGTGTTTTCACCCTGTCCCGTATACTCTTAAGTTGTTTTCTCCATTCTAGATGTAATTTGGATTAATATATTTGAGCAATTGATCCTGAAGTTGTTATGTTTATCTAAGTTACAAATACTATGACTAATAAGAATAATTTTTAAAAGTTAAGGATTTTCTTTTTTATCGTAAGTGCTTGTAATATAATTTTGTTTGTTAGTTTGTTTCGGAGACAGGTTTTTCTGTGTAACAGCTCTGGCTGTCCTCACTCTGTAGATTAGGCAGGCCTAAAACTCACAGAGACCCCCCCCTGCCTGTGCCTCCCAAGTGCTGGGTTTAAAGGGGGTGCAACCACCACCTCCCAGGATAATACAATCATTTAAACCCCTACTCACCATCCCTTAAGCCCTTGCTCTCCCTAGCAGGAGAGCATGTTAACTATGTTCTGATTCACTAATTGTGCAGCTAATACAACCCAAGACAAGAAAACATACCCCTGTATGGTTCACCCTAACACTTCCCTGAAGAGATGCCTCATGGTACAGAAGCAAGGGGGCAAGTGACACAGGGTGGCTCTGGTCCTACCAGCTGGTTGTATGACTTTGGCAAAGTCATTTAACCCGCAGTTTTCTCATTTGAAAATGAAGGACTAAATGATTTTTGGTACATCCTGTGTTTTTACTGGGGGGGGGGGGCTTGCCAATCTTTATTACAGTTGTTATAAAGTCATACTTCTTAAGTTACAAAACAAATACAGGAGCTAGAGGATTAGTTCAGTGGTTAAGGGCACTGGCTGCTCTTCCAGAGGACCAGAGTTGATTCTCAGCTCCTAGACAGTGGCTCACAATGGCCTGTAACTTGTTCCAAGAGTCCAACAACCCACTTCTTTCCTCCACCAGCACTAGACACACACGTGATACACAGACATACAGGCAAAACACTCAGACACATAAATAAGATGGTTTAAAACCAAATACAGTGGCTGGAGAGATGGCTCAGTGGTTAAGAAGGTACTGTTCATGCAGAGGACCTGAGTCTGAGTCTGGTTGTCACCACCCACACCGGGAAGCTCACAACCACCTTTACCTCCAGTTACAAGGTGATCCAAGGCCTCAGACTACTTATAGGCACCACACACACACACACACACACACACACACACACACACACACACACACAATGTTTAAATTTACAATTAAATTTTTAAATAAATATAGGCCTTCTAAACATAAGCCAAGGGTAGATATGACCTGGGTTCTTCATTTCTCTCTGTCTCTGTCTCTGTCTCTCTCTCTCTCTCTCTCTCTCTCTCTCTCTCTGTCCACACTATGACCCAGGGTCTAGTCCCAAGTCCAAGAATTATAGGATAATTAAAATTGTCTCTGTGTGAAAAACAGCAAAGTGATTTACAACAGACTGAAATGCTCAAGAGGATTTTTGTAATTATGGCTAAGAAAGATGAGTTTTACTGGAAGTGGCATTTGTAGCAGTAGGACCATGTCTTTCTTCACAATTCCCATCACCACACCCAGTTAAAGAGGCTTCATGGTTACAGGTAGCAGAAATGCAAATAAGCCCTAGTTTAGGTGTTTATAGCCAGGCAGGATGGCTCACACCTGTAGTCCCAGCACTCAGGTAGGCTGAGGCAGTAAGATTCCCACAAGTCAGAGGCCAGTCTATGCTACATAGTGCAACCTCGTCCTGTCTGAGCTGCAGAGTGAGCAAGACTTTGAAAGGCTTCTGCTGCTGCACTGAGTCCTGCTAAAGTGGCTCTGATACTTGGCAATCATTTACTCTGGGTTTTAAGTCCAGGAGGCCAAGCCTCAAGGATGAGCTGATAGTGAATCTTCTAAGAGAAGAACAGGCCCCTAGAATAAGATTTCAGTTGTTGGGGTTGGCGGTGTTGTCATGGCCTGAGCCATCAAGTATCTTAGCGAAGGACTTGCAGATGAAGTTGCTCTCCTTAATGTCGTGGAAGACAAACTCAAGGTAGACACCAAAACACTGTCACTGGCAAAGATATGGGGCGACTGCAAACTCCAAACTGGCTCTTCACACAGGCTGGGCCTAGCAAAAAGAAGGAATGAGCGCCTTAATTTGGTCCAGTGTTACATGAATATCTCTCAGTCTGTTATTCCTTAATGCTATGAAATTCAGTTCAAATTGCAAGTTGCTGGACGATTCTAAACAAGAACCTATCTTGACCTCTGTGGCTTGGAAGATAAGTGGCTTTCTCCAAAACCACATCATTGGAAGTGGCTGTGTTATGGATTTAGCCTGATTTTTTATCTGATTGAGGAAAGCCTGGGAGGTCCTTTAATCCCAGCACTCAGAAGACAGAGACAGGTGGATCTTTGTGAATTCAAGGCTAGTCTAGTCTACAGAGTGAATTCCAAGACAGGGACATTAAAATTGGGGCCAGAGAGGTGTCTCAGCGGTTAAGAGCACTGACTGCTCTTCCAGAAGACCTGAGGTCAATTTCTAGCACCCACACAGCAGCTCACAACTGTCTATAACTCCAGTTCCTTTTCTGGCCTCTTCAGGCACTGCATGCATGGTGGTGCACAGACAAACATTTACAGATGCAAAATAAATAAAATCTAAAAAAACAAAAAACTGAAAAATGAAAAACCTTACAAAACAAGAAAGAGCAGACTCCCAGCTCCCCACCCCCCACTCCACTACTTTAGCACTTGTCCCTCAGTGGGTAGGAATATTCCGGTAGTCAGTGGAACTTCTGGGACCTATGCAGAAGTGGACCACTAAGGGCAGAGCTTTGAAGGTGATGGCTCCAAATTCAATAATGCCTCCTAGATAGCCATGATATGAACATCTCCTGCCTCTGTGGGAGTCTGAGAAAATGCTGACTCAGATAGAATGCAAGAGCAAAGAGTGTTTATTACTGTGCCAGTATGCAGGGGCCAAGCACCTGTACAAAATTGCAATTATCCCAAAAAGCTCCTCCTAAGCACAGCTAGGGGAATTTCAGTAGTTAGGTCATCTCAAACATAATTGATTAAGCAAGCAACAGTTACATTAGTATACTTTTGTTGTTGTTCTTGTTTTGAGACAGGGTTTCTCTGTGTATGTATCTTTGGCTGTCCTGGAACTCACTCTGTAGACCAGCCTGGCCTGTGAACTCAGAGATCCACTTGCCTCTGCCTTCTGAGTGCGGGGATTAAAGGTGTGAGCCGCCATACCCAGAAAATTTGTAAACTTTTCATTGGCTGACATTTTATCTTTGGAAACACTTGGGTAAGTTTCAGGGGGTTGCAGGAACTGTCCTTGAGACATTGTGGGGCTGACTCAGGCCTTGTTCCTGCTCTCTCCCTCTGTTTGTCGATGAATGGCCCTTTGTTGGGAGAGTCACCTGTTTTGCCCCTCTCACTGGAGCACTCTGAAACCATACATTGTTTCTTTTTTGTCACAGTGACATGGAAGGACCTAATTAATACACAAAGTCTTGCTGCAGAGCCCAGGGTAGTTTTAAGCTCACAATTCTAACACTGGTAACTCCCAAGTGCGTGGGTTAGTCTTTCCTTGAAAGCGAAAGAAAACAATTACTATAATTGAGCAAGTCAAAATTGAATAAAGTTGGCCATGAGGAATTCTGGTGACAATCTGGGAAATGTGGCACACCTCTATAGTAATGTCGGAGACTGGGCCCAGGAGTTCAAGGCCAATCTGGACAAATAGGAAGATCTCGACTAAACAACGAAATTCTAATGACAAGAAAGCAAGTTTTTTTTGTTTTGTTTTGTTTTTAATGTAGCAAAATATAATAACAGGCTCTTTAACTCTCCAAAGTGGTAAAGTTAAGAATTGTTTCCCTGTTGCACGAATTCTAATTGGTCTTAATAATAAAAACTTGGAGTCAGTTTATAAGGGGGGGGGGGTGAAAGCTGAAGAATCAGAGAAGCAAAGCAGCCAGCCACTGGAGAGTTCTTACCTCTACCAATGTTCAGACCAAAGGGGCGATCCTGTCCTCAGACTGCACTGCTCAGCCTGCCTATAATGATCTCCTGTCTCCTCCTCCCTAGTGCTGGGATTAAAGGCATGTAATCCCAAATGCTGGGATCACCTTTGTGTGAGCTCTGTTTCTCTTTAAGGCTGTTACCAAGTTTGTGTAACTCAGAGTGGCCTTGAACTCAGAGATCTGTCTGCCTCTGTCTCCCAAGTGCTGGGATTAAGGGTATGTGCCACCACTGCTTGGCTTCTATGGCTAGTTAGTGTAGCTAGCTCTGTACTCTGATCCTCGGCAAGCTTTATTTGTTAGATCATAAATAAAACAGCATCACATTTTCCTTCAATTGAAGTTCTTAATTGTGTTCCTCAGAAGAAAAATTTAAATAGCTTATATCTGGACAGGACATGCATGTCTCCAATCATCTCTTTTCAAGACAAGGTTGAGCTCAGTGACATAATGAATGATAAACATGAATTAAAATGGCAGAGAACCATGTTCCACAGCACATGCAGTGCAAACTCTGGAGGTAATCATCACCATCAGTTGCATGAGGAGCCACAGACAGCTGCTAACCACTGTTGTATCATTCTCAGTTGTCTACAAGCTATAGATTAAATAACCCACTTCATGGGACTGAAAACATTTTTGGTTTTTTTTATTTATTTTTATTTCGTGTGCATTTGTGTTTTTACCTGCACGTATATCTGCATGAGGGTGTCAGATACCCTGGAACTGGAGTTGTGAGCTGTCATGTGGTTGCTGGAAATTGAACCTAGGCCCTCTGAAAGAGCAGTCAGTGCTCCTAAACTGCTGAGCCATCTCCCCAGCCCCAAGAGTTCTTTTCTTTTCATTGTTTTGCTTTTCTTTCTTTCTTTCTTTCTTTCTTTTTTTTTTTTTTTTTTTTTTTTTTTTTTTTCTTGACACAGAGTTTCTCTGTAAAACACTCCTGGCTGTCCTGGAACTCACTCTGTAGACCAGGCTGGCCTCACAGAGTCATAGAGACACAGAGATCCACCTGCTTATGCCTCCCCAAGTGCTGGGATTAAAGGTGTGTGCTACCACCATCTGGCAAGATTTTTTTTTTTTTTAATACAAGTAAAATGATTCAAATGGTAGGATTACAGAGACCAACTATTCAGTAAATATCAGATTTTTTTTTAAGACAGGATCATGGAAAACTCTTGGTCCTCAAACCAAATGGAAATTAGAGTTTTTAGATTGCATTTACTTGTGTACAAAGTCTGACTCAAGGACAACATTTGTACTTTCTCCCTGGGGTGGGCTGGTCTAGGAAAGCATCTTTTTTGGTATCTTAATTCCTGACTCATTTTGGTCCAAGTTAGATGTCAGCATTGGCCCTGACATCTCAGTGACATACTTCCAGTATACTGCCCCTCACCTTTCTTCTGCTTCCTTCCCTACCTCCCTACTGCAGCAGCCTGGCCCACCTGGCCCTCCAGACACAGACAGTCTGCTCCTCTTGTCTGTCTTCACCTTTAACAGGCACAGTGTTCTGGTCATTACTCTTTGTGGCTCTAGCAAACAAGTTGTTATCAAAGGTAAAATTGCTGGGGCTGGTGACTTGCGGCTGTGATCCCAGGACTGGAGGGAATCAGAAGATCCTTTCTAAAAGCAAAAAGCAGGACATGGTGGCACACACCTTTAGTTCAAACACTTAGGAGGCAGAGGATGGAGCCTCTCAGTGAGATCTAGGCAGCCAGATCTATACCATTCGGTTGGTAGTATCTATTTTTATAATGGCATATAGAAAATAACACGTTTTCATGAGGTTGACCTGATCAAAATTAATTCTATAGCCTGGCAATACATAGCCACTAAAAATGGTGACCAGTTACAAATAAAATGTAGGAAATTGTTATTTTGACTATAAAGATAAAAATACAAACAGTTAAAGGAATACATAGCCACAAAGGGGTGACTTTTAAGAAATACTCATTTTATTTGCCTGCATATGAATGTCAGTATACCACATACATACATTGTTCAGGGTTGTGAGCTGCCATGTGGGATGCTGGGAACCCAACCAGAATCCTCCAACATAGAGCAACCTTCATAAGGGTTATATACCAGACAAATTTATTAAGTTAACAAATAAAACTTCACAATATACTTATCCTATATTTAAGGCCAGTTACTCCAAAAGACAAAGAGTCAAGCTCTTGTTCTGATCCCAACTCCTGGGCTTGTTCCTGTGTATCAGGAGCCCTTGATACTACTTGGGCTATGTTTAATTAAGCTTGTAGAAAAATTAGCTTTGCAGATATTCATTGAAAGCATACATCTTAAGTAATTTTAACTTGCCGGAAGAAGACTTTAGGCATAAAAACCTTTTTTTGAGGTTCCTTTCTGCCTTTTCTTTTTCAACTATAATCAGCTACGACGGGAATTTAGTCACCAGCACATACTGGTAAAGTACCAATCAGAAGTCAGCATTTGTGTAAATGACAGGATAGGCTGTTTGTCCCACTGGGTCGTTAACCGGCTGACTAGGCCTAACCTCAGAGGCTGGGCATGTAAACATTTCCGGGTCCTCCCGGTGTCCCCAGCTCTGCCGGGGCTTGGTTCTTCTGTGAAGCTGGGATCTACCAGGAGCTCCTGTTCTCCGCCCCAGTTTTACCCCTCCAGTAGGAGTGAGAATCTCTGGGATGGGAAAAGCAGAATTAGATCTCCTCGTAAAGCGTTCCGTTGAATTGGCAAGAGTCATTCGGTTTCTGCAGAAACCTGCGCAGTGACCTAAAGAGATCTGAAGTCCCCAGCCCAGCCTGGGGCGGCGTCTAGGGCAGAGGCCCAAGGCAACCGGTGCCTGCTCTAGGGACAGCTGGTCTCAGAGCGTCCAGGGCGGGGCACTGGCCGCACAGCAGAAGCGACACTGAGTCCCGAGCCCCGAGCCCGGGGCACCTCGGACCGCCCCTTCCCCCAGTCATCAGCCTTGCGGCTTCTCTGGGCAGGGAGGTTGGCAAGGCAGCCCTGGGACCCCCATGGAGCCAGAGAGCCAGGGATGCGGGGATGCAGATGGGAAGAATGTCCATAGTGCCTTCAAGAGCATAGCTGCAACTTTCTTTTAGCGTGGTCGAGGATTAACTTTAGGGAGAAAACAAAAATGTCCTACAGTAAACGCCAAGAAAATCTTTATTCCACCAGATTAGATTACGAGACTGTACTTTTAGAATCAGTTTCTTTTTGGGTTTTCTTTTCTTTTCTTTCTTTCTTTCTTTCTTTCTTTCTTTTTTTTTTTTTTTTTTTTTTTTTTTTTTTTTTTTTTGGTTATTTTTGTTTTTGTTTTGAGAACTGCCTGGGCTGCCCCCAGAGTGCTGGGATTAAAGGTGTGTGCAACCACCAGTTGGCTTGAGCTACCATTTTATTTATTTATTTATTTGTAGTTTGCTGGGTTTTTGAGACAGGGTTTCTCTGTGTAGCTGTGGCTGTCCTGGAACTCACTCTGTAGACCAGACTGGCCTTGAACCCAGAACTTCCTACTTCCTGAGTGCTAGGCTACCACCATGCCCAGCCTAGATTCAATTTCTAATTATAAAACCCTTAACCACAAAAGCCAGGGGAAGAGTCTTGGCACCAGTTGCAAACAAATTCAACTACTGAAGCACAACACTAATTTCTTCCTGTTTTTTCTACCAGTCTCTTTCTAGATGCTTCATTTTAAAATGCTCCTTCTAGTGTTGTTCTCTTTTTCCCACAAAGCTGACACCATTCTAAGCAGCTAACATATAGTCGTGCAATTTATACTCACCCTACACAGTCCACAGAAACTGTCTTGAGTTAAAATACCCCCTTTTTGACAGCCCACACCATAAGCTTATTAACAATTTAATGTAAAGAATGTTTTTAATCTCTACATAAAAGTTTTAATGAAAATATAGAGTGCAGTTATTACAAGCCTAAATATGTAAGTGATAAAAATAAATACATATAGATAGGAATATAAAGGCTAGGGATACAAAATACATGGATATTTAAATGCATAAGAATGAAGTTGGACCTTTAATCTATACTTTATTAAAAAATTAACCCAAGGTGTCTGGGTGTGGTGGCATATACCTTTAGTCCCAGTGCTCTGGGAGGCAGAGGCAGGTGAATCTCTGTGAGTTTGAGGCTAACATGGTCTACAGAGAGAGTTCTAGGACACCAAGGCTGTTACACAGAGAAATACAGTCTTAATAGAAAGAGGGAACTCTTAGAAGGAAATTTCGGAAGAAATTAGGCACTATATTTGCTTAGGACACCTCAGATATAACATGCAAAGTATTGCCCCTCCCCAAAACAAACAAACAAACAAACAAAAACTGCATCAAAATTAAAGCCTTGTGCTAGTAAATTGAGTGTTTTTAATCCCAGCACTCAAGAGTGTAGAGGCAGGTGGATCTCTGTGAGTTAGAGGCCAGCCTGGTCTACAGAGTGAGTTCTAGGACAGCCAAGATTATATAATGAGACCATCCCCCATCTCAAAAAACAAAGGCAGTCAAAATTAAGACTTTAGAGCTGGGACTGTAGTTCATTAAACTCACACATACACACTCCCCAGCAGTAGCACATGGTGAGATGACTGGAGCCTTCAAGAACAAAGTATTTGAGAATAAGGCCTTTGACAAGGATGGGTGTGGTGGCACAGACCTTTGATCCCAGCCCTGCAGGGTGGGGGGCCGCTCCACTCAGGCAGCTGGATCTCTGTGAGTTCTGTACTAGCCTGGTCTACCTAGCTACAAAGTAGTGAGAGTCCATCCTAAAGGATGGATAGATAGATAGATAGATAGATAGATAGATAGATAGATATGGCACTTCTGTGTTTCTGTTCAAAAGTGATAGGATAAGTCACTATATCATGGGACCAAAGATACAAGCAGGAGTTTACTTAAGGAATTGTGTGTGTGTGGACAATGGTTGTTTTATCTGCATCTGATAGGACTATTCTTCTGACTAGTCTTCCAGAAGCTTCAGGCCTCTGCTTCCTTTCTGCAGGATGCTAGCCTTGGTTGGTAGAGATGGAGGTAGAAAGAACGTGGCTGTCACATTTCAAATAATTTCCTTCAACTCCCAATACAGAAACTGGGGGAAGGTAATAGACAGAATTACTACTTTCCATTCCCCTCATCTCCAGGCCCACTGAGCCACTTAGTTCCCACCCAGGGTCAGATTGTGTGTGGATGCCCTAACCCCCTTAAGCTTTGGTTTTAAATGTTCAAAGACATAGCCAGCTGATTCGATGTTCCTGGTGTATACTAAAGTCTACTGTAGAATATCAACACTGGACAATTGTTCTTTGTTTGAGACAGGGATTTGCTAAGTCCTCTAGCTTGGCTTCAGATTAAGTAGGTAGCCCAGCCTGGCCTTCAAGTTATGATCTTTGTGGCTCAGACTCCCTAGTGTTATGCTTATAGGTGTGTACCACCCTACCCAGCCAGAAAAATAACCCATATTACATTAACAAAGGATTAATGGTACCCAAATCATTTATCATGTTCAGTTATGTTAGACTCTGGACTGAAAGAGCTAAGTCATCTCAGGATTGGATTTAGATATCACTTACAATTTTTGCTTTGATTTCTGAATTTGTTTCTTATTCACTTATTTTGAGACAGGGTCTAACATTGGCATCTTGGCTGACCTGGAACTGGCCATGTTAACCAGACTGGCTTCAGACTCACAGAGAACTTCCTGCCTCTGCTTGCCCAAATTCTGGTATCAAAAGCATGCATTCCCATGCTCTGCCACAGTTTTATTTATTTTTGTTAATTATTGTCATTGTATGCATGCATGTGTGAGTGTGGCCACATGTGTGCTATAACATGGTGTAGAAGCCAGTTTTAAGAGAGGTTTTTTTGTTTTTCTGAGACAGGGTCTCTCTGTGGCTTTGGAACCTGTCCTGGAACCAGCTCTTGTAGTCCTGGCTGTCCCAGAGAACTGCCTGCTCTGTCTCCTGAGTGCTGGGATTAAAGGCATGCGCCACCATCACCTATCAAGTCAATACTCTCCTTTCAGTATGGGATCTGGAATTTGAACTCAGGTTATCATTTCTTTGCAGCAAGCACTTCTACCCACTGAGCTCTCTTGCCAGTAGGCATTCCTTTATTTACTTAATTTTAAGTTTAGTTTAGTCTCCCCACCCCTGAGGCAGAATTTTACTCTGCAGCCCCAATAGATATGGACCTCATTATGTAGCTTGGGCTACACAGTGATGCTTTTGCCTCAGCCTCCTGAGTGCTGGGAATAAAGGCATTTGCTATTGTTCTGGTCTGCAGAACAGTAATCTCATACAAAACTGTTATCACAGCTGATAAGGTAGCTCAGCCGGTGAAGACCCTTGCTGTGGAACACAATGACCTGAGTTTGATATTTGGGACCCACACCGCAGAACAAGAGAACTGACTGCTGCAGGGTGTCCTCTGACCTTTACATATCATGTGCCATGCACACCCCTGCTTCCTTAATAAATAAATGAGTAAGTGTAAAAAAATTACTTTCAAAACACTATTGTTATGTTTTGGCAAAAGGAAATTTGTTTAATAAGCACTAGATAACAGTGGTGGAATATTTAAGTTAGTGTCATTTTGGAAAGTCAGAAAGTATTGTTCATGTCTTAGTTAGGGTAGTTACTATTGTTGTGGTGACATACCATGGACCAAAGTATGCTGGGAAAGAAAGGGTTATTTGGCTTACACTTCCACACTGTAATCCATCCCTGAAGGAAGTCAGGACAGGAACTAAAGGTTCTGTCCTCTCAGATGACTTCAGCTGGTATTAGGTTGACAGAAACAGTTCATTTATATATTGTGGGCATTTCCCCTTTATTGGCTATTTACTAAAAAGAGAGAGTTACCCTATCTAATAAACCCCCCTATCTAGTAAACAATATAGAAACATGTTTAGAGGTTGTGGGTATAACTCAGCCTTATAGCATGTGCTAAACATGCATATTATGTAGCAGTTTCCTCCCAGTTTAGAATTTTCCATTTTGGAGGGAAACTTGTTAAGACAGGATGTTTTACAGGTAGGTGAAAACAACAGTATATTCTAAGGGAAGGTGTAATACACCATAGAAGTTGATTCAGACAGGAAGTAAACAATTCAAAATAGCTCAGAAAGTCTCTGAAACTGACTAGATTCACTAGTCCCACCCCACCTTTGCCTCCCCAAGAATAGGATAAACAGTCAAGAGAAATATCAGTCCAGCTGCCTAGGAGAAACAATGAGCAGCTTAACTCACTGGAAGAGGCTCAGAACAACTGAGCCACCTGGAAAGGACTCTGATTTGTTAAGCTGCCTGCTGATATTGTGAGCTGTAATCCATGCTGGGCTCTGGGGATGCATATATGTTTGAGTCATTTCTGCTCTGTAGCACAAATAATAAAAACCCAAGAGGTTTTGGGGTTAAAGCTGAAGATCAGAGAGGCAGAGTGGCCAGCCACTAGAGAGTCCTCACCTCTACCAATGCTCAGACGGAAGGGGCAATCCACCGAACCTCAGAATGTATTGCTCCTCAGACTGCCACAGAGCCTCTCTCTCTTGTCTTTCTAGCCTTTATTCCTCTCTCCACCCAGCCATATCACTCCTGTCTCCATCTCCTTAGTGCTAGAATGAAAAGCGTGTCACCCTAAGTGCTGGGATCAAAGGTATGCACTCTGTTTCTCTTTTAGACTTTCATGTAGTTCAGGGTAGCCTTGAACTCACAGAGATCCATCTATCACTGTCTCCTAAATGCTGGGATTAAAGGAGTGTGTCACCACTGCCTGGCCTTTGTGGCTAACTAGTGTGACTAGCTCTGCATTCTGATCTTCAGGCAAGCTTTATTTGTTATATCATAAACAAAATATCTGCTTCTTTATGTAAGCCATCATTCTGTATTCCTATAAGGAATTCAATAAAACTCATTGGTTTACAAAGTTGGACTTTGGTGTATACAAATTTTGGTCTGTCTGGGCATCCTTTTTTGGGGTAGGTAGGTGTGTGTGTGTGTGTATGTATGTGTGTGTGTGTCTGTCTGTCTGTCTGTCTGTCTGTCTGTATGTTGAATCTCTCATACAACAATGCATGAGACCCTGGTTTCAATTCCTGAGAAAGTATAAAATAGAGTATTTTCACTAGAAGCTACCAAAAATCTCACTTCTTATAATGAAGAGAAAGTATATATCCCAGCACTAGGGAGATTAAGGCAGGCATATTTCTGTAAATTCAAGACCAGCCTGGTCTATATATGGAGTCCCAAGACAGCAAGGGCTACACACACACACACACACACACACACACACACACACACACACACTCGGAAAAGAGAGAGAGACCTTGTCTAAAAAACAAAATAAAGTATATTTCAGGAAGTGTCAAAGCACATCTGAAATGTAAAAACTCACCTACCAACAAATGGTATGACCTTGAGTAAATCACTAATGACTGTTTGATTACTATTTCCTCCTCTACAATCTAGGGGGAATAATGCATCCCTAACCTAGCTGAGATGGGAGATTACATATAATAAAATCATGGAGCAGTAAACACTTTGGGAGGTACAGCATCATAGACTTGTAATTATTGTTACAAAGATAGTTTCCAACAAAAACCATGGTAGGGAGGATAAGAAAGACACAGTCCCCAGTGTGCACAGAGCCATTTATAGCAATATACATTCACATATATATATGTCTTACACTGATTTCTTTATCTATTTTTCACACTGAGATAAAGAAAGAAAGTGTATGAGTATATGCTTGTGTGCCACATATGGAAGTCAGAGGACAACTTTTAGCCATTAGTTCTCTCCTTCTGTCACTGGAGTTCCAGGGGCCAAACTCAGTCCTGGCATTGAGTGTTCTTATCCACTGAGCCTTCTCGATAGCCATATAAATATCTTCCTCTCTCTCTCTCTCTCTCTCTCTCTCTCTCTCTCTCTCTCTCTCTCCTCTCTCTCTCTCTCTCTGCGTGCGTGCGTGTGTGCACGCCTAACGAAGGATGGGAACAAGAAAACCAAGGAATTTTAATTATAGTGTATGGCTTTGTTTCACTCAGACGTTACTGGAAAGTAGCTGACACCTATGGCTCGACTTAGTTTCCTTAAATGATAAGAAACTTACCAGTCTGTTTTCCAAATTCTGGATTGTTCTGGAGTTTTCCAGAGCAGAATTTGGATTGGTCTAAGAGACTCAGCTCAAGGGAGTAAGGATACCCCAAAAAGCAGAGCCATTATAGACTTCCCAGGGTATTTAGATCAGTCACAAACTATATGTGCCCCTCAGTACTCGCTGCCTCTGTCTACATGTATGTGCATCCATAGACCTAGACTACTAACTAGCTGATGAATAATTGTGTATGCTTTTAAGGAAAAAAAAAACTGTCTAAGACAGGTGCAAAGATCTATCAGGTTACAGGTTTTTCGAGACAGAGTTTCTTTGTGGCTTTGGAGCCTGTACTGGAACTAGCTCTTATAGACTAAGCTGGTCTTGAACTCACAGAGATCCACCTACTTCTGCCTCCAAACTTCTGGAACTAAAGGCATGTGTCACCATTGCCAGGCTTCAGGTTTTTCTTTTTCTAAAACTCCAACAGAAGTATGAGAGCAAAGGCTTAGGTGGTTGAAGGGAAAAAATAGAGCCACTGTGGCTGTTTTGAGAAATGTGTGTTTTCATGCAGAAACCACAGAGACAACTCATCCACACTAGGCCCCCTCACCCCCGACCCCAGTGCCTTGAGCTCATCCTAGAAGAAAAGGTTTAGCTATTCTGCTTTATAACTCTATCTCCTGCCTTTCCATAGTGGTCATTTCCTTCCTTCTTATTCTCTTTCTCTCTCTTGACACAAGATCTGTCTATGTAGTCCTGGCTGTTCTTAGAACTCAATAGGTAGACCAAGCTGGCCTGGAACACACAGGGATCTGACTACCTCTCCCTTCCAAGCCATCCAAGTCATGTACCACCATGCCTGGCCTCCTCCCTCTCCCACCCCTCTCTCCCTTAGGAGACTTTCTTATTTATGTGTATGAATATTTTGCCTGCATATGTGAACGTGCACCATGTGTGTGCCTTGTGTCTCCAGAGGCCAGAAGAAGGAGCTGGATCCCCTGGAACTGGAGTTAGGAATGGTTGTGAGTTACCTCTGGGAATGGAATGCTTGTTGTCTTCAAGATCAAGGAGTGCTCTAGCTGGGTGGTGGTGGTGCACATCTTCAATCCCAGCACTAGGGAGGCAGAGTCAGGCACATCTCTCAGAGTTAGAGGCTAACCTGGTCTACAGAGTGAGTTCCAGGACAGCCAGGGTACAGAGAAACCCTGTCTCAAAAAGCCAAAAAGAAGAAGAAGAAGAAGAAGAAGAAGAAGAAGAAGAAGAAGAAGAAGAAGAAGAAGAAGAAGAAGAAGAAGAAGAAGAAGAAGGTGTGCTCTTACCCACTGTGCCTATCCTCCAGCCAATCTTTTGAGAGCATACTTAACTCCTTGACTCTGATATTTCCTCCTCCCTTACCTAGACCCATCCTTCCTGTCCATCTGCTCCTGCTCTGATCCCCCACCTGGCTTGCTGAGGACTGCTTCTGGGAGGATCAGAGCTGTTGGGATCTATTATTACACTGCAAATTACTGCCAACTCGTTTTCTGGAGCACCCATCCATCTTACTGTGTTTCCTGGCTTCCAGGCTCCTCTCGTTTTCACAGTAGCCACTCAGACACTCTCTATTTCACTTCCTCAAATTAAACTACTTCTGTAAACAGATGGGCAGAAACTCAGGATGGTTCAGTTTGAGTTTTCATGTACTACGGACCAAAAACAACTGGTCTTAATAAAAGCTGTATTTAGCAACTGAATTTCAGTCTTCTGGGGCTAGCCATATTCAGTGAGACCCTTGGAATGCTGGGCAGCTGTCACAGCCCCTAGTGAACTGTGTAATCACAAGGGAAAACAGCTGAAATATTGGTGGAGGGATTTTTTTTTTTTGGATATAAGAATAAATTACATTAGACATTCAACATTTTATTGTAAAATAGGCTGTGTGATAGATAAGTTTGGCCAACTACAGGTTAATATAATTATTCTGAATATGTTCAAAGCAGGTTAATCTAAAAGCAATGGTTTCTGGTAGAGTGGGTGTATTGTGTTTAAACCAAGTACTTCAACTTAGGGTAAGTGTATTGGTTGAAACCCCATCATAGTTTAGAAAGCATTTGTATATAATTCTGCTTTATCAGTTAGTATTTTTCCTCCCATCTGATGGTTATCTGTGTTCTAAAGCCCATTCTGCTGTTTTCAATTATTAAAAATGTTTTGTTTTTTCAGAACAGGCTTTCTCTTTGTAGCCCTGGCTGGCCTCGAACTCAGAGACCTGCCTGCCTGCCTCAGCCTTCCGAGTGCTAGGATTAAATACTTGTACTATCTTTTAACTTTCCTGTTATCACCTTTCTTCCAATATATTTAATTACTTCTTTTAGTTTCAGAATTATTTTTTAGCAGGATTTTTTTTAATGTCCATTGGAGTTTTGTCTTAGTGTATATCTGTGCCAGATCCCTTGAAACTGGAGTTACAGACAGTTGTGAGCTGCCATGTGGGTGCTGGGAATTGAACCCAGGTTCTTTGGAAGAGCAGCCAGTGCTCTTAACCACGGAGCCTCTCCAGCTCCCAAAATTACCCTATTTTTTAAAAATTAATTTAAATTATTTTATTCATGGGGGTATTTTGCCTTTATGCCTGATGCCCAGGAACCAAAAGACAGCATCAGATCCTTTAGAACTGGAATTATAGACACTTGTAAGGTACTATGTGGATTTTGAGATTTGAACCTAGTGCCTCAAGAACAATGGTTCTCAACTTGTGGATCCCAATCTCGTTCTCAACCCTCTATCTCCAAAAAATATTTACATTACAGTAAAGCCAGGTGTTGGTGGCACACTCCTTAGTCCCAGTACTAGGGAGGCAGAGGCAGGTGGGTCTCTGTGAGTTCGAAGCCAGCCTGGTCTGCACAGCGAATTCCTGAACAGCCCCCAAACCAATACAGAGAAACCCTGTCTCGAAAAACTAAAAGAAAAAAAAAAAAAGATTTATAGCAGTAGCAAAATTACAGCTGTGAAGTAGCAAGGAAAATAGTTTTACAGTTGGGGGTCACCACAACATGAGGAACTGTTAAAGGGTCTCAGCACTAAGAAGGTTGAGAACCCCTGATCTATAAGAATAGCCAGTGCTCTTAACCACTTCCATCCCCAGAATTAGCTTATTTGGTAGGCTTCTTCTTTTTTAAACAAGGTCTCACTGTGTAGTCCTGACTAGCCTAGAACTCTATATAGACCAGCAGGCTGACCTCAAACTCACAGAGATCTGCCTGCTTCCGCCTCCAAAGTCCTGTGATTAATGGCGCACACTACTATGCCCAGCTGACTTGTTTTTCCTTCTCCTTCTCCTTCTTCTCCTCTTTCTCCTTCCTTTTCCCTTTTCTCTTCCTCTTCCTCTGGTTTTTCGAGACAGGATTTCTCTGTGGCTTTGGAAACTCTCTGGAACTAGCTCTTGTAGATCAGGCTGGCCTCAAACTCACAGGAATCTGCCTGCCTCTGCTTCTCAAGTGCTGGGATTACAGATGTGTGCCACTACCACCTGGAAACTTTGTTTCTCCTAAGGAATACTTTTTAAGAGATTTACTTTATGTGTATGAGTGTTTTACCTACATGAATGTCTGTGCACTATATGGGTGCCTGGTACCCTTGGAAACTAGAAGTCATTGGATCCTCTGGAACTGGAGTTCCAGGTGGTTGTCTACTGCTATTTGGGTGCTGGAAACTGAACTCAGGGCCTCTGCAAGAGCAGCAAATGCTTTTAACTACTGAGCCACCTCTCCAGCCCCTCAAGGAACAAACCCTGGAATTCACTTTACAGACCATGCTGGCCTCAAAGTCATAGATCCACCTGCCTCTGCTGCCCAGGTACTGAGACTAAAGGCAGGTGCCACCACCACCTGGCTTAAATCTTAATTCTAAGATAAAGTTGTTTACTGTCTTTTTTGTATAATCGTCAGAATTAATATGTGGAGATTTTGATCTAATATTAATTTTTATGTGTGAGTGTTTGGACTGCATGTATACCTGTGTACCATATGAGTGTCTAGTGCCTACAGGGGCCAAAAAGGGCATTGGATCCTCTGAAACAGGAGTAACAAATGATTGTAGGATGCCATGTAGATGCTAGCAATTGATGTGGAAGTGTAGCCAGTGTGCTCAGCTCTTGAGCCATCTCTTCAACCCAATATTAAATTTTTAGTCGATATAGGCCAGAGTACGTTGTGAGCATTCACCCTATAGCCTGTGACTTGTGACTCTTAAGTGTGGCCTGTAAATCAACCCTACTAATGTTACTTAGGAGATGAATATAAACTGTTAATCTTAGTTCCCAACCTAGTCATATTAAGTGATAGCCTGCATTTTAATAAGCTCCTCCCTCAGTTTATCGCACACATGTTAAAGTTGGGGAACAGTATTCAGTAGGAACTTTCCCTAGGGAAGTAAACTCTGACATCCACTGCACATTAAATCCCCCTGGGGAAGCTTTTGAGGACATCTGAAGACAGGACTGTTCCCTCTGAGACTGATTTAAGTGACTGAAGGTTGGAGCCCTTGGCACTCGTATTTTTTAAAGCCCCTTAATTGCATTGGGGTTGGGAGGGAGACCTATACAATTACAGGCTGCCATCGTTAGGGTTCTAGCTACTTCAAAAGCAGGAAGGATGTGTTTGCCTTCTGATGGGGTGTTCCTAGAAAACAATAGAGATCTGAGAGCATTATGCATGACAACTGAGTCCCCAGGACTTGGTGGTGGTTATAGCTGCCTTGTTTGGCAAAAACCATTTCTTTGGTGCCCTTGACAGACACATTTTACCTCCTGATAATAACCTTCCTGTGCATCTTTCTGTCCCAACACCCTCAAAAGTGTCCTCGCCTTGTGTGCTCGGGTCTGAATGTCTGTCTTCTGACTTAAATATTCTTGTCATGGGACTGGAGTGATGGATCAGTATTTAAGAGCTCCTACCTGTTGGTCATTCAGAGGACCAGAACTTGGTTTCTGGCACCCACACGGTGGCCCACAATCACCTGTAACTTTGGTTCCAGGTGATCTAATACCCTCTTCTCGCCTCTGCTGGCTCTTGCCCGCACTTGATGCACACACATACACTCAGGCATATACACATAGAGTAATATTCCTTAAAAATTCTTGCCACCAACCTGATGTAATCTGACTTCTCTCTACTAGCTCCAGCTTGGCTTGAGAGATTTTAATTCCTTGTAAAGTTAGAACTGAATAGCCATAAATAGTTCCTACCGTAGTCATCAGCTGGGATCACTGTTCAACCATAGTGATAAGTGAAGGCAGGCTTTTCCAGATTCTCCTGTTATGCCCACCAAGTAACCTTATCAAAAAGGGTGTGGGAAGATGACTGGGACATAGCTTAGTGACAGAGTGCTTGTCTAGCATGCTCAAGGCTCTGGGTTTTGTGCCGAACATTGAGTAAACAAGTAGATAAAAAGGAATCCATTTTGAATGGTATTCTGAGTTGTTTTCTAATGATCAGTATGCATTTCTGTAAATGCCCATAAACAGATGTTTTTGTTTTGTATGTGTGTGGGAGTTTTACCTGTATGCATATACACCACCACACCCAGCTTAGAGATCTCCTATGTTAAAATAGATATTTAATATTTGGACACTACATAAAATTTAGTTTGGGGGCACATACAGTGTCAAAAGCAGACTTGAACTCAACAAATATTTGTAAATCATAATACCTTAAAAGTTGTCTTTTTATTCAGTTATGGTAGTGAACATCTCTCTAATTCCAGCACTGGGAAGGTAGAAGCAGTGGATGTCTGTATATTCAAAGCTAGGTTGATCATCAACAGGCAGAAACAATGAACAATGGAAGTTATTTATTTATTTATTTATTTGTATTTTATGTGCATTGGTGTTTTGCCCGCATGTATGTCTGTGCGAGGGTGTCAGATCCTCTGGGGCAGGTGCTGCAGACAGTTATGAGCTGCCATGTGAGTGATAAAATTGAACCTGGTCCCTCTGAAGAGCAGCCAGCCAGTGCTCTTACTGATGAGCCATCTCTCTCAGCTCTCTTGAGCTGCTCTAACTTTGAGAGACAGAATCCAAACTAAAGCCTCACTGACTTCAAAGATCACCCTGCAAAATGCTCCTTTTTCTCCTAACATTCTGTAGTAATGTCATTTGAAGTAAAGCTAGCTTTCCTCCCTTCAAGCCAGCACACACATTATGACTTGAAAGGTTTAGAAGCCACTAACTAAAGGTAGATGTGGTGGTGCATGCTTTTAATGCTAGCACTTGGGAGGCAGAGGCAGGAGGATCTCTGAGTTTGAGAGTCTACAGAGTGAGTTCCAGGACAGCCAGAGCTACACAGAGAAACCCTATTTCAGAAAAGAAAGAGAGAGAGAAGAGAGAGAGAGAGAGAGAGAGAGAGAGAGAGAGAGAGAGAGAGAGAGAGAGAGAGAAGAATAGGAGGGAGTGAGGAAGAGAGGGAGGAAGGGAGGAAAAGAAACCACCAGGTAGCTTTATTTTTGTCTCTCTATGTGAGATGGTGATAGTACTCAGCTAGGTGTAGTGGCTTACATCTGCAATCCTACCATTTGGGAAACTTAGGCCGGAGGATTGCCATGTTTTTTTTTTAGGCCAGCCTGAGCATAGTGAGTTCTAGGTCAGCCTTGTGTACATACATGCAGGCACATGTGTGAGACATTGATTCAAAAAATCAAAAAGTAAACTCAGCATGGTGGTGTAGGCCTTGAATCTCAGTACTGGAGAGGCAGAGGCAGAGGCAGATCTCTGTGAGTTCTAGGCCAGCCTGGTCTACATAGCTCCAGGATAACATAGAGAGACTCTGTCTCGAAAAGAAAAAAATAAAAGCAAACAAACAAATCCTGTTGCTTTCCTTCAGAGAAGGCAATAACAACAGCAGCAAAATGGTGCTTTGGCGGCACTCTGCTCTGTTGAGGTACTGGGGGGACTCAGGGACACCCACAAGTCAGCCTCCTTGCTTTCCAGTCTCAACATCCTGCTTACATCTGAAACAAACAGAAACATGGACATTCAATGCCCCTAAAGGCCTCAGTCTTATACGACATTTTCCTATTTGGAACTCAGCACCCATGAGAGTCCACTTATCAGAACTGTGTACCAAGAATAACAGGAAAACCAGCTGCCTTTTGCTTTCAGCAGTCTCATCCAGTAAGAGGTTAACACAGATACCTTTGCTTCACTGTACACGACAGTAAGCAATCTACCCACAGCAATGTGGGCTCAGCTACTCCTTCTGATTAATCTTCATAGAATGTTGGGCTTGCACTGCTTTAGGTTACTGGTTTTTAACTGCTGGAAGGAAAAGACCAGTAAATAGAACACATTCCCAGCCATTTGACAGTCAGCCTGTAACTTTCCAACGCCAAAGAAAAGGTAATTACTGAAATATTTTCTTAGCAGTTTCAAGGTTTTGTTATCTGAAATTGCTCGTAGTGTATAAGATCTACCATATTTGAATAGTGACTGTTCCCACTCTGCTCTCTCCCTGGACTGGGAGGAAAGCCAGAGGAGAAAGGCAGTGATGGAGAAAGAAGGTGAGGGTGGAGAGAGACTGTGATTTCAACAGCAGCTAGGAAGGCAAATGAGATTCTCTGCCATGTGGCTGGGAAGCAATTTTAGGAGCAGGTTAGAGAGGAGATAGGCAACCCCAGACAAGTGACACCTAACTGGAGGAGTCTGGTGGCCAAATGCGCACCTGATCCTCATCACCTGGCACTCATAAGATATTCTCCAAGATCCAAGATCATTATTTCCTCATGCTAGCTGTCTCAGTCAGTGTTAGTATTGCTGTGATGAAACACCATGGTCAAAGCAACTTGGGGAGGAAAGGGTTTACCTGGCTTACATTTCCACATCAGACTTCATCATTGAAGGAAGTCAGGACAGGAACTGAAGCAGGGCAGGAACCTGGAGTCAGGGGCTGATGCAGAGGCCATGGAGGTATGCTGCTTATGGCTTGCTCAGCCTGCTTCCCTAAAGAACCCAGGATCATCAGCCTAGGGATGGCATCACCCACAATGGGCTGAGTCCTCTCCTATTAGTCACTAATTAAGAATTAAGAAAATGTCCTGTAGGCTTGCCTGCAGCCTGATCTTATGGAGACATTTTCTCAATTGTGGTTCCCTCCTCTCTGATGACTCCAGCTTATGTCAGGTTGACATAAAACCAGCCAGGACATTGTCTTTCATACCCCCAGGTTAGTCTCAGAGTCTCTATACAGACAGGGATAACCTTCAACTACTGCTATTCCTATCTCCACATCCTGAATGCTGGTATCACAGGGCTGAACCACCAAGCCATTGGTCGGGATCAACCCCAGGACTTTGTGTGAGCTAGACAAGCACTCTATGGACTAAGCCACGTCTGCAGTCCAACCTGTTTGTGTCATTGAGAAGCTTGCAGTTCCTGTTACTAAATGGACAGACCGACAAGAGTTGCCAGAGCACCTGCCCCAAGGCCCTCTAGCTGATCCCCAAGCTCAGGGTAATTGATTTTGCCTGATAGTTGTGAAAGACTTTGGAAGACAGGGTCACCTCAAGTCACATAGGAACATAATACTGTAATATTGCTACTGTGTAATATGTGGCTTCAACACCACTTGGAATCAACTATGTTTGTGAAGTGCTCTTAGGTTCCTTGAAATGGGTGAGGTTTTTCGTGCATGAATCCTTTCTTTTCCCAAAACACCTTTCTGCTTTCTCCGTTTTCAACACTTGCTTTCTTTTCCCCCTCCCAGACTGTCTATTGCTCTGTTTGAGACTCAGTCAGCCCTCAATTGCCCTTTCCTTCTCTCTCCCTGCTGAGCTCCAATGTTTTATGAGACTTATACAATTGGTGACTGAAAAACTAATTTCAACTAACATATTAATGACTGACACCACCTAGGGAATTAGGAAAAGGGGTTTGGGGAAGGTCTGTTCCCTGTGGCTTCCCAATTCCACCTGAGCAGCAGCCTAATTAGTTTACCTCCAAGAATATCACTGTTCAATTTAATTGACAAGCAGTCTGCATCAGGAAAGGCATGATTTAAGTGTAAAATAGTTCTTTGTTAAGGAAGCTCTCCTTTGGATTTGACTGTGTCTACCATGTGGTTAAAAAGCTTTAAACCTACACAAGCAATCTCCTACTAAGCAGCAAGTCCAAGCCTTATGATTAGATTTTTAAATTGTAGTACTTAATCTTAATTCCTCTTTGAAGTTTTACAGTTATTTATTTGTTTGTTGTTTTTAAAGACAGGGTTTTAGAACCTGCTCTCCAGACTAGGCTGGCCTAGAACTCAGAGATCCATTTTACCTCTGCTGGGATTAAAAGTGTGTGCCACCATCAGATACCTTATGGTGGTGGTCTTGTGTGTTAGAGGACAATGGTTCTCTCCTACATGTATGTCCCAGGGATTGAACCCAGGTCTCAGGCTTGGCAACAGGTCTGTCTGTTAAGATGCTAAACTGTCTCACCTGCCCACTCTTTGTATTGGTATAACACTTGGACATAACTTGGAAAGCAGAATTTTTTTTCCTATAGTTATAAATGGTCAGTTGACTAACATCATTTAGGGAGTTTAATTTTTCTGTACAGTTGGAATCATGTATTCCTTTCAATTAGATAAGCATTTTTTTTATTTCTTGTGTGTGTGTGTGTGTG
The DNA here is from genome assembly GCF_943737965.1 of Phodopus roborovskii. Classification (NCBI taxonomy): domain Eukaryota; kingdom Metazoa; phylum Chordata; class Mammalia; order Rodentia; family Cricetidae; genus Phodopus; species Phodopus roborovskii. The sequence continues at coordinate 5,406,712 of NW_026126514.1, read as the reverse complement.
TGTGTGTGTGCATGTGAGCACATGCATGTATGTGTGTGTGTGTATGTGTGTTTGAAAGTACACACACTCATGAGCACTACAGGTTGACATCAGATGTCTTCCTCAATTGCTTTCCATACTATTTTTTGAACAGGTCTCACTGAATCTGGAACCCACAAATTGGCTAGGGTAGCTGCCTAGCAAGCCCCTAGGAGCCTCTTGACTCACCTGTATCACAAAGCCCAGCTTTTTACAAGGCTGCTAGAATCTGAATTCAGCTCCTCTTGCTTACACAGCAAGCACTTTACCCAGACCCAGACAGTTTTATACCTGAATATGGATCAAAACAACGCATGATTTGGTGCACATATTTTTCCACTTGTTTTCCTTGTTTAAATTGCTGGTTCAAGCCTGCAACTTCAGCTACTCAGGAGCTAAGGCAGGAGAAAGAAGTTCAAGGGCTACAGAGTGAATTCCAATTCAGCCTGGGCAACTTTGTGAGATCCTGTCTCAAAACAAAAAGTCAAAAGAGCCTTGAAGATGTGGCTCAGTGGGAGAGCATTTGCCTAGCAAGAGTGACACACCAGTTTCAATCCCCAATCTGCAAAAATAAATAGATGATGAATCAGAATTTTTATCTGACACATTAGCCAGGTGAGGTGATTATACACCTATAATCCCAACACTTGGGGGCCCTGAGGCAGGGGAAGTGACAATTCAAGGCCTGCTTTTATTTATCTACCCAATGAGAGCTTGTCTAAATATAGTAAATATTTAAACAGGGATTAAGAGGACTGGCTGCCCTGGCAGAGGAACTGGTTTTGTTTGGTTCCCAGCACTCACATGGTGGCTCACAACCACGTATAACTTCAGTTCCTCCCTGAGCACTGGCATGCAAGTGTTACACAGGCATGCAGCAGTCAAAACATCCATGCACATAAAATAAATAAGTCTAAAATAAATACATAAATATGTAAATATAAATAGATACATAGATAAATGTAACTATATATTTTAAGGTACAGATAATTCTATTCCCTTGTCATTACTGCATCAAATTATAAAACTTATATTGGACCTATAACTGCAGCATTTAATAGATGAAATATACCAGTCAGAAGCAACTTAGTAAACTCTGTTTATTCTTTTTCATCCACTTAAAATAGATATTCCTGTCTGTGAAGTCTTCACATATTTGTTTATTACATCATTCATTTCATATGAATTTGTTAGGTCTCTTAATAGGTTTAGCATTTGTCTAAGTGATATTTGAGCATGATAATCTTTTTTGTTTATTTATTGTCTTTTCAAGACTGAGTTTCTCTGTGTAACACATCTGGCTGTCCTGGAACTTGCTTTGTCAGCCAGGCTGGCCTCCAACTCACAGATATTTGCCTAGGAGAACTGGGTTCAAAGGTGTTTACTACCACCAGGCCTTATTTTTTAACTTTTAAATTGTTGTTGTTATGTTTTTATGAGAGAGGGTCTCACTATGTAGTTCTGGCTGACATGGAGCTCACAGAGAACTTGTCTTTGCCTCCTAAATGCTGGAATTGAAGGGATACACTGCTGGACGAGCAACCTTATTTTCTAAACCAGAAAAGCAACCCACCAACAACCCAGGACTCAAACTCTGCCAAATACATCACTAGCAACAGTAGAAATCAGGACAATGGAGGAAATTCTAAAGCCTAGTGTTGCCCAGTGTCTGCATTGCAGAACACAAAAGGGGTCATATAAAAGAATATAAAAGAACCAAGTGGTTTGTTGACTACTATTCTGTCTCAAGCTCTTTATAAATACTATACCAAATCCATAGCACTTCCTGGAGATGAGTGCTAGCATTTTCACACATAGATGGGGAACCCAAGGATGCTCAGGTAGGCACGAAGTAGGTTAAAACTTGCCAAAGCTAAAATGGTTGTTGTGTGCCAGACCCAGTCTAATACCAAAGCCTGTGAAAGCACATCACCTCCAAAATGTATACTGCCCTTTGTGCCTTGCAGTGTGCAGACATCTGTAGTTAAGATAGGTGTGTGTGTGGGGGGGTGGAGTTCAGAACTTAAGAGGACTTGTTGCTCCACCAATGACCTAGATTTGGGTCCTAGCTCACAACCATCTATAATTCCAGTCCCAGGGGACCCATTTCCCTCTTCTGCTGGAAAGATGGGAAAGGACACGGAAACCTATCTCAAGCAATAATTTAGCTTGGAAAAGAACTGTGATAGTAGCTATACTAGGAAAATTAACACAGAAAAATGTGAAATTTTAATGGATTGAACAATGGTAATTTAAGGAAAGTGTGTGGATTTATTTATTTAATCTACTTATTTTTGAGGGTATCATGTAGCTCAAGACATCCTCAAACTTGCTAGGTAGCCAAGAATGTGACCTTGATCTTCTGATCCCCCTGCTCCCACCTTCTCTGAATGCTGGAATTACAGGCGTGTACTACCACACCCTGGTTTATGAGGTGCTAGGGACCAAACCCAAGGCCTCTGGCATTTTACAAACTGAGCTACATCTCCAGAATTCTACTCATGCCCTCTCTTCTCCTCTCCCTCTCTCTTGCCCCCTCTTTCTCCATGCATGTCTGAATCAGAGTCTCAAGTAGACCAGTAGCCAAGAATGTCCTGGAATTTCCGATTCTCCAGCCTCTACCCTCCAGATGTTAGGATTACAAGTGTACACCATCACCAAGCCTGGACAGGAGCTGTGTAGTTTTTTTTCAAATTTCTATCTCCTGCCTCAGCTTTCCAAACACTTGGGGTACAGGTGTGCACCGGCACATCACTCAAAATATGTGGTTTCACCATGAAATAATAGTCATGAATCTAGAGATAAAACATTCTGGGAACTAATCAACAATCCCAAAAGTAAAACATAACAACAACAAAAAACTTCCTAAAATATAGTTATGTCAGTTAACAAACAGTATATTTTGCTAGAAATAATATAATTAGTAAAATCTAAGTGATTCCTGCAGCAGGAGAGATAGCTCAGTAGTTAAGAGCACTGGCTGTTCTTCCAGAGGACCTGAGTTCAATTCACCTCATGCTCTGCACATACATGCAGGCAAAATACACACACATGAAATAATAATAAAAATATTTTTTGAAAAATCTGATTTCTGACTTTGCCATGAGCTGTCTTCTCAGAGCATTTAAAATGGCATTTCCACATATTTTAAACTCGTGCCTGTACACCATGGCTTCACTGTTGATGACTCTTTCATCCCAGCTTGGTAAAAGCCTCCATAGGTATTGAGGTTTGCCCCACCTCTGAGTAATAGTTCGCAGGTGATCTGCCCTCTTGGCATATGAATCAGTTTCCTGTTAAAACACTCTTACATATTTAAGACAAAATAATAAAATTTAAATAACAATGGGCCAGGGGGGAGGACCGACAAAGGAATTGAAAATAACCATGACAACTTCTAAATTAAAATAGAATCCCTTAGAAATATATGAAGCCGTGCTGGGGAGATGCTCAGCTAGCGGTTATGAGCACTTGCTCCCGCAGAGGGTTAAAGTTTGGTTCCTAACACCCACCTTAGGTGGCTTATAGCCACCTGCAACTCCAGCTCCAGGGCATGGAACGCCCTCTCTCTCCTGAGGGCACCTGCACTCCGTGTGTGCGGGTACATATGAATACACACTAAAAAAACATGTGAAGCTTTACTTGTGAACATGTTTAGAGTAGACCTAGGATATGAAAAATTTATTCCTCAGACTATCTGTGGAGGGGGTCAAAGAGACGACTCAGCAGGTCAAGATGCTTGCTACCAAACCCTGATAGCCTGGGTTTGATCCCTGGGACGGTGGAAGGAAAAAACTGACTCATACAAGTGTTCCTCTGACCTCCACTGGTACGCCATGGCTCTTGCTTCCCTCACAATACATTAACTAAAGTGCAGCAAAGATTAGTACGCGTCTGTGGAGGCTCACGGCTTGTCACGCATCTCTCTCCTTGAGGATCTGGCTGTCTAATGAGAGAAACCACTAAGGAGACAGACACATGACGACAATGTGAAATGACAAGGGCTGCAAGGGGCACTTAGAAGGCACTGTCCTACGAGTGCATGAAGACAATGGCGTGTACAAAGACAAAAGGGCTGACCGAAATTAATTCTGATCACTCCAAAGAGTCTGTTGGGAACACAGATCTTCCCACAGCACAGGACGCGTTTCTGAGATACGAAACAGCAGTTTCTCTGCCAAGGTTCTGAATTAAACCTTGCTCTATAGTCGCATTAACCCTACTACTGAGAAAGCAGGGGTCCCCAGCAGTTTAGTGAATAAGGACCACAGCGGCCCAAACACCAGGTTCCTGTTCGTGCTCTTCCAGCTCCAACAGGAGTATGTGTTACCCCAGGATGCAGGGTAGGAAAGGCCTGATTTCATAATCCCATGAATTATTTTTTGTTTTTTTTTCTCAAGACAGCTTTGTAGCCTGGCCTGGAACTGGCTCTGGAGACCAGTCTGGCCTCGAACTCACAGAGATCTGCCTGTCTCTGCCTCCCAAAGGCTAGGATTAAAGGAGTGGGCCACCACTGGTCTGCAACTCTATGAATTCTTACAAAGGGAATGCAAAACCCAGCGTGCATACTTGAAGGGTGTGCTGGTGTAGGCCTGTAATCCCTGCACTCTGGAGGTAAGGACAGGATTACTTCAAGTTCGAGGCCAGCCTGGTTGTGTTAGTTGGAGTTATTTTTGCTAAGATGAAACACCCTGACCAAAAACAACTTAGGGAGGGAGGGTTTTATTTGACTTAATATCCTGAATCATACTTAGTCCATCAAGGGAAATCAAGGCAGGAAATCAAACCTTCAGGAACCTGGAAGCAGAAACTAATGCAGAAGCCATGGAGGAGTGCTGCTTACTGGCTTGCTTCCCATGGCTTGCTTACCCTGCTATCTTACAGAACCCAGGACCAACAGCTCAGGGGCATCTACACCCACAACGGGCTGGGCCCCATCCAACTATCACTGATTAAGAAAATGGCTGCCTACATCCAAATTTTTTGGGTTCCCTCATCTCAGGTCACTGTGTCTGTGTCAGGTTGCAGGCTAACACAATGAAGATCTGTCTGAAACAAACTAAAGCATCAGTTTATTCAAAATACATGTCTGTGTTCAATAAGAAACGACTGTGTAAGTTGTTTCAGAGAAGGGCATTGTCACTGTCTGCCTTGGAATTTGTCTTTTTAAACAGGGTCTCTCTACACACACACACACACACACACACACACACACACACACACACACACACACGGCCTGAACTCACTATGTAGACCAGGCTGGCTTTGAATTCACAGAGATGAGTCTGCCTCTGCTTGTCCAGTGCTACCTCAGAATTTCCGGGAATGGCTCCCCTGCTATGAAGTTAATTGTGGGGTCAGGGATGTAGCTGAGTGGCAGAGAACTTGCCCAACACTTGCAAGGCCCTGGGTTGGATCCACAGCCCCATGAAAAGAAAAAGAAAAGAACAAGTGCTATCTATATTTCTGAATACTGCTTGAAAGAAAGAGACAAGCCTCTGTGGCTAGGATTGCCTCTCAAAGGTAACAACATACATTTTCTCCTTGGTGTTTTGAGACAGGGTTTCTTTGTGTATCTCTGGCTATCCTTGAACTAGCTCTGTAGACCAGACTGGCCTCAAACTCACTGAGATCCGACTGTCTCCCTCCCCAGTGCTGGGATTAAAGGCATGAACCACCAGGCCTTTAATCCCGGTACTCGGGAGGCAGAGGCAGGTGGATCTCTGTGAGTTCAAGACCAGCCTGATCTACAGAGTTAGTTCAAGGACAGTCTCCAAAATCACAGAGAAACCCAGTGTCAAAAAAAAAAAAAAAAAAAAAAAAGCAGCCACAACACTAAATCAGTACCATTTAAATAAAAGCAGACAACTAGAAGACAGGAGTTTAGTATCAGTGGTTAGGGTCATCTAGAATTTATTTTAATAATTAATTCAGAGACACGATCTTACTCTATAATCCAGAGTGACCTCAAACTTGTGGTGATCTTTCTGTCTCAAACTGCTGAGAATTGTGATTACAAGCATGGGCCACCATACCTGGGCTGAACTTTACAGAGTTATGATCAAATTAATTTACTGGAACCATAATTTTTCTTTCTTATATCCTTCCTTCTCCCCCTCCCAAACTCATTATGTAGGCCAGGCTGGCCTGGAACTCACAGAGGTCCATCTGTCTCTGCCTTTGCCTAACTCTGAGATTAAAGGTGTGTACCACCCAGCATGACACAGGACAATAATTTATCAAAGGCACAGTCCTGAAGTCGTATGTGAAATTTCCAGTGTCGTCCATAGAACCATAAAGGAAAATGCAAAATGATGCTCAGTTTTGTTTGTGTGACCTGGAGTGGAGTGGAGTGGAGGTGACACTATGGCTGGAACGTTACTGGAGTGGGGTTGAGGGGGAGGTGCTACTGCAGTGGTTTGAATGGGGATGGTCCCCACAGGCTCATATGTTTGAATGCTTGGTACCCAGTTGGTGGACTGATTGGGAAGCATTGGAAGGTGTGGGCTTTTTGGAAGAGGTGTGTCACTGGGAGTGGGCCTTAAGGATTCAAGAGCAATCCCCAGTTGCTCTCACAGCCTCGTGCTTATTGGTCCATTGTAAGCTTTCAGCTACCTGCCTGCTACCATGCTCCCCACCATGGTGGTCATGGACTCTAACCCTCTGGAACCATGAGCCCCAAATTAAATGCTTTCCTTTATAAGTTGCAGTCAGATCTCTGAGTTTAAGCCCAGCCTGGTCTATAGAGTGAGTTCTAGGACAGCCAAAGCTGTTACGCAGAGAAACCCTGACTTGAAAAACCAAAAAGACAAAAAAAAAAAAAAAAAGATTATTTTAATTCTTCTATGTCTATTTATGACTATGCCACACTTGGGCAGGTGCCTACAGAATCTTGAAGCTGGTGTTGTAGATGGCTGTGAGCTGCCTGATGTGGGTTCTAAGAACCAGACTTGAGTCCTCTGGAAGAACAGCAAGCACTCTTAACCACTGAGCAATTTTCTCCCAAAATGTTTTGTTTTGTTTAAAGATGTTTTTTCTTTTAGATGTGAGAGTGTTTTGTCCGTATGTATGCATATGCGCATGCCTAGTGCCTGAAGAGGTCAGGAGTTGGATCCCCTGGAGTTGGATTTATAAGAGGTTGTGAGCCATATGTGGGTGTGGGAAACTGAACCCAGATCCTCTGCAGGAGCAGCCAATACTCCATTCCCTATGTGCCCCCCACCAACTTAGAAAGTTTTTAAAGCTAAGTAACAAAGAGTAAGTTAAAGGCTGAGCTACATGAGATTCCCATTACCAAAAGACAGATGTTTTAGTTTTTCTATTTAAATCTGTCATTCTATTCTATTTCTACTCATTATATCATGCTTATGCACTAAGTCAGCTGTCCTCAACCTTCCTAATGCTGCAACCACCTCGTGACGTGGTAACCCCCAACCATGAGTTATTCTCATTGCTACTTTATAACTGTAGTTTTGCTAGTTATGAATCATAATGCAAATCATTGACCCACAGGTTGAGAACCACGGAAGTAAATATGTTTGATAACACACATTTTCTCCCAATAATACTTCTTGAAATCTTTTTCTGTTTGGACTCAAGTGCCCAGGCCTCTGCCTCCTTCCTGTGTGCTAGGATTACAGGCATGCACCACCATTCCTGACCTAGTAATAGACTTTCAAGTCATGCTAACATACCTTATGCAGTTTTACTGAAAATGCCATACAATGCCATGTGAAACTCCATGGAAATAAGACAGGCATGGAGATGTGAACGCTTTCCCTCAGATAATTGTCCTGGTGGTTGGGAGACGTGGTAGGTGAGTCACTGTCACCATCTGCTTCACAATGCCGCCTCTTTGGTTTTTGTCCTACTGTCATTTCTGGGTTTTTCCTTTTGTTACACTGAGTATATATATCTGTTTCCTCTCTTCTTGAAGGGGCACAGTTTATTTACTTGCAGGGTAAGAGAACATGAGCTAGTCTCTTCTTCAGATTTTAGCTCACTAATTCATTGGCGAGGAGGGCAGGGTGTTGGAGATGGCTTGCTACTTGAGAATTGACAGCTTTCAGCCCAGTGTGGTGACACATGCTTCTTTCTAATGCTAGTACATGGGACGCTTCAGAGAGAGTATCACAATGTGAGGACACACTAGGCTAAATTACACACGGAGGCTTGTAATTTCTTATAAATGCCCAGCGTTGGCTTGGCTTTATTTCTAGCCAGCTTTTATTTGTTTAATTTGTTTATTTATTTTCTTCCTTCATTTCTTCCTTTTTTTCTTTTCTTTTTCTTTCTTTTCCTTTTTTCTTTCTGTTTTTGTTGTTTTTTCAAGACAGGTTTCTCTGTATAACATCCCTGGAACTCACTTTGTAGAGCAGGCCTCAAACTCACAGAGATCCGCCTGCCTGTGCCTCCCTAGTGCTGAGATTAAATGCTCGCACTACCACCACCTGCTTAGCCAGTTTTTATTAATTTAAATTATCCCACCTACCTTTTGCCTCTGGGTTTTTCCTTTTCCTATTTCTGTAGTCCTACTTTCATTCCTATTCTGTGGCTGGCTGGGTGGCTGGCCCCTTCCTTTCTTGCTCCTTGATCTCTTCCTGTATTTCTCCTATTTATTCTCTTTGCCTGCCAGCCCTGACTATCCTTCCTCTTGCCATGGTATTTAGACCAATCAGGGCGTTAGGCAGGAAAAGTAACACAGCTTTAACAAATGCACAGAGTTAAACAAATGCAACATAAAAGAATGCAACACATCTTTGTATCATTAAACAAATGTTCCACAGCATAAACACATCTTAATATTCTACAACAGGGACCCTAAAAGGGGGTGGCAGTGGGGAGGCAGGGGGAGCAGAGGGATGGCTCAGAAGGCAAAGGCACTTGCTGGAAACCTGACAACTGAGTTCAAACCTCAGGACCCACATGTAGGAAGGAGAAAACCAACTCTTGTAAGTTGTCCTCTGACCTCCACATGCAAGTTGTGGCATAAACACACGTACATGTAATAAAAATTACAAATATAATTCAAAGTTTTCATCCCAGATAAGACAATAAATCTAATGTCTTTCCATAATTTACTTGTTTGCTTTTCTCTACTATTCATTGGAAAAAACATCAAGGGGGTCCAATGAAGACCCATTGTGGTCAAGATTCTAAACTGGCTTTGCTTGCTTTTTTGAGACTCATGTAGTCCTCAAACTATGTGTAGCCAAGGATGATCCTGAACTCCTGATCCTCCTGCCTTTAGCTCTCAATGGGCATGAACTCAGGTTTCCACGATCCACTCCCACATGTCAGTCAAATTCATTGTTTTAGCTTCTATAACATAGGATCAAAACAGAGCCTCACACATTCTAGGCAAGAACTTTAAAACTAAGCCATGCCCCCTGTCCCTATTGTTATTTTTTATTTTGAAATGAGTATAGATGTCAATTGCACAGAGCAGATCTATGTACCCTTCACCCAGGTACCCAATGATAACAACCTGTGTAATTATGATACAATGTAAAACCCACGAAGTAGACATAAATATACTCCATACAATTTATGCAGCTTTTAAAAGCATTAAGTGTGTCGTGTGCATAAAATTCTGCTTAGTGGGGTTAAGGGTACTGGTTCCTTTTCCAGAGGACCTAGGTTCCGTTCCCAGCCCCTACATGGCAGCTCACAACTTAACTCCAGGTTCAGGGGATCTAGCATCCTCACACATACATACATGCAGGCAAAACACCAATGCATGTGAAATAAAAATTTAAAAAATTGCACAGCTCTATCACAGATGTGCATCCAGGCACCACAGGTTTTCACTTGTCTCTGCCTCCCAGCAACTCCTGGAAACCACAAACTTACTCTTCATCTCCTTAGTTTTGATATTTTAAGATTGTTATATGAACAGGATCACACAGTATATAAACATAAATTAAGAACGCTTGAGGTTCATGCAAGTTGCTGTATGGATGTTTGTTCCTTTTTATTGCTAAATATTATTTCATGATATTACATGCACCACAGTGTGTTTAACCACTGAACACATGAATCATTTCTATTTTGGGCATTTGTTCTAGTTTTCTTTTCTGCTGGGGAGGAAAGGGCTTATTTGTCCTGTACTTCCATGTTATAATCCATCACTGAGAGACATTAGGGCCTTTCTCCCTTCCTTTATTTCTCTTGCTCAGCTAGCTTTCTTGTTTTTCTTTTTCTTTCTTCCTTTTTTTTAATTTGTTTTTATTTGTTGTTGATTTTTCAAGACAGGGTTTCTCTGTGTAACAGCTCCGGCTGTCCTGGAACTCACTTTGTAGACCAGGCTGTCCTGGAACTCACAGAGATCTGTCTGCCTCATCCTCCCGAGCACTGGGATTAAAGGCTCAAGCCACCACCGCCCGGCTTCAGCCAGTTTTTTTATACATCCCAGGCCCACGTCCCAGGCCCACCTGCCTAGGTATGGCACTGGCCACAGTGAGCTGAGCCCATCTACATCAATTAGCAATCAAGAAAAAGCCTCACCAACACGCCCACAATTCGCCCAATCAAGGGTCCCTCAGGTAACTCTCAGCGGTGTCGTGTTGAAGCCAACTAGGAGGGGGGGTAATCAAGAACAAAGCTATTAATAGTTACATGTGTGTTTTTGCACAGAATTAGATTTTTTTCCCCATCTCTCTTTTATAAGCGCCCGATAGTAAAATTGGTAGAGCACATTTTTAATTTTATAACAAACTACCCTGCGGATGCAGCTCAATTGGGTAGAATGCTTTGCCTAGCATGTGTTAGATCTCCAGCATCTATAAACTGGGCGTGGTGACACAGGTCTAAAGGTAGAGACAGACAGGAGGATCGGGAGTTCAAGGCCATCCTCCTCTACACCAGTCATCTGAAGCCAGCCTGAGCTAGAGAGCCTGGCACAAGACAAACGAATAACAATACACACAATGGACAAACGAAAAGACCCACTTTACAGTTTCGTCAGCGCATGACATTATTGCTAGTGTTGGGTGCCATCTTTATTTACTATTTTATTTTAATACGTGCGCCATACACATGGTGGAGTTTGTTTCTTAGGTCTTTGTAGGTTTCATATGAATAGTTTTCCAGCCTGCCCTGGAACTCTGTGTTACGGATTAAAAAGTGCCTGACATGGCACACACCAGGCACTCAGGAGGCAGGTGGCGGGGTGGATCTCTGTGAGTCCCAGGACAGTTGTCAGTCAGTACTACACAGGGAGAACCCTGTCTCAGTAAATAAACAACAAAATAAAGGAAAAGAAGCGCGCGTCACTACAAGGAAAGAAAAAAAAAAAAAAAAAAGCAAACCCGAAAATCCCTTTCCTCAAAGAACTTGCTTCCTGTTCTGTGTCAGCTATGACACCTGGAGGGACCTGGGCTCCTCAGTTTTCTCTTAATCTTCTTGTGCCAACGTCCTCTAGGCTTGGGGAGTGGGGGTGGGTGGGTGAGGTGGGGGTGGGGCGAGGACCTTTTTAGTTATTTGGTGGGGAAAGGAGAAGGGAGTGGAGAATTTTCTCTCGCAGAGGCACAGTCCACAGAGCTGAACTCGCCCACAAGTATCTGCCAGCGGAGTGAGGAAATGCGGTCTGTGTACCCAAGAGGAAAACCAGCAGGCAGGGCAGCTGTCTGGCGGGGAAACGCTGCGCAGTGGTGCGTCATCGCGGGCCGAGACTAGGTGGCAGTCCTCACAGAACAGGATGAGATGAGAGGGAAGCGTCCAGACAGCACGAAGCTGACAGAGTTCAGGGCAGGTGTACGTGGCAGAAGAAAGAGCTGCGCAAATGATTGATTCAGTCTGGTCTGATTTCGAAGGCATCGATCTTCTCTCTTGGCTTTCCAAACGGTGACTGAGCTCCTATACAGGAAAACTGTCTTGTAAAGGAGCCTCTTTGAACCTCCATTAATAACAGCAATCCATTTCTTAGTCGACTGTTGGTGTTCCAGTCGGATGATTAGGCCCTGGCATACCTAATGAAACACCCCTCCTCCTGGAGCTGGGAAGGCAGCTCAGTGGGTAATGCGGTTGCCATGCAAATGTGAGGCTGTCAGCCTCCAGGGTCCTCAGAAAGGCAGACTTGGTAGCACTCCACCGCAATCCCACGGTTCACAAGGTGAGATGAGAGGTGGAGACCAGACGCTTGAAGGCCAGCTAGCCTGGCTTATGCAGCTGCGAAAAAGAGACCTCTCAGAAAAGTTGGAAGGTGAAGACCAGCGACACCCAAGGTTGCCCTCTGTCCTCCTTCGTAACTCACACAGACGTTTTTATGCACACACAGGAAAACTCGCCTTTTCTGTGCGCATGAGCAGCAGAGGCAGCGTTTGGGCTTTGGGCATGTTGCTCAGGCTAGCCTATAATTTGGACCTGCTTCAACATCCAAGTGGGTGGATTACAAGTGTGATGTTACTGTACCTTACCCAACCTCTTGGTCTGTCTCTAGTGTCTATACTTCTTTGAGTTTCTTATCAGCTGTATCTTGAGTTGTTGCAGATAATAGCAATAATAGTGGAGACCAGATATGAGGAAAATGTAGTTGAAGTTTTATGTTTTATATATTCTTGTTTATGTTTGTGCTTTAGTATGTCTTTATTGTCTATTTTCTTACAAACCCGAAATGATCCTGGAGTTTTACTCCCCCTCCCCCTTTTCTGAACCAGGGCCTCAATGTAGCCGGGCTAGCCTTGTCTCACTCCCCAAACACTGGAATTTTCAGGCACAGACTACTATGGACTGGCTTGGATTTTTACTTTTTTTTTTTTCTTTCCCGAGGGAGGTTTCCCTGTATATCCCTGGCTGTCCTGGTGTTTGTTTTGTGGTCTTGTTCCTGAGTTCCTTCGAACTCAGAGATTTGCCTGCCACAGCCTCCAGAGTGCTGGGATTAAATGCCTGAGCCAATCTGCCTGGCTCGGATTTTTACTCTTTTGATCTGCTAGTGTGATGAATTTTATGTTTTGCTCTTCTGCTTATTTTTAAAATAAGCCCTTTCCAATTATACTGTGCTCCTCAGGTAATATGCCACTCGTTTTATTTTAATCATTTTATAATCAAGTTTTATTAGAATTAATGTATAAACAAGAAATCTAGGTGTAAGAGACTGAGTCAGGAGGATAGCTACAATTTTGAAATCAGCCTGGTTTACACAGCCGATTCTAGTCCAGACATTGTCAAAAAAAAAAAAAAAATACCAAAACACGAATCTGAAATCTGTTTCCATTCCATAGGACTTTATTCTCCTACGCTAATGGAAACCTAAACCTAATCCAAGTTGGTGAACTTTTGCAGTAGCCTGTGGTTTCTCCAACACGGTATCATCCTTAACTACTACAGAGAGAGCTGACAAATACAGGAGACTACTCTTATTTGATAAAACAAAACTTACCCAAAGCATAGAGGAGGAAATGAAACTCTATTTTTGAATTTCCCAGATATGATCACCTAATGGTTGGCAGTCCCCGCCTCCCTGTTCTCACTGTACTCTTTAAAAATTATATATATATATATATTCCATACCTATATATAGAATGCTTCATGAATTTGTGTTTCCCTAGCACAAGGACCGTGCTAATCTTGTCTGTATTGCTTCAGTTTTAGTACATGTGCTGCCCGAGCCGGCACCCCCACTATAGTCTTTCCTTCCTTCCTTCCTTCCTTCCTTCCTTCCTTCCTTCCTTCCTTCCCTTCTTTTTTTCAATGTTAGGGATTGGGGCATGTTAAGCAAGTGATCTAAGGCAGAGGCATACCTCAACCCCCACAAATCTCACCGGTGGCCTCTGCAGAACTTATACCTTTTCTAGTCATGTTCTTTCTGGCTAGGCACACCCTGCTGCCATCAAGTCATTAGAACGCCAAACGGCAGCTCTTTGTGGTTGTGACCAATTTTCCTTGGCGTCAATGAGGATGGTTCTTCTGGCCGGAGCTCTCCTGGGGAAGAAAGCACCCAGAGAGCAAGAGTCTCCTGATTCTTGGCAGACCCCAGGTTCCTTCAGTTGTGTGTGCCATGCCAAAGCCTTCAGAAATAGCGGAGAGTGAATAGATTTGTCACTGATCTAACTGGACTCTGAACTTTTCTTCATATATGTTGTGGGACTTTGAACAATCTTTCTTCCCTTATTTTTATTTATTTATTTATTTTCTTTTTTTTTTTTTTTTTTTGAGAGGGTCTCTTGGGGCCAAGGCTGTCCTCAAAGCTGTCCTCAATAGCTGAGGCTGGATTTGAACTCTTTTTTTTTTTTTTTTTCATTGTTGTTTGTTTGGATTTTCAAGGCAGGGTTTCTCTGTGTATCATCCCTGCCTGCCTGCCCTGGAACTCACTCTGTAGACCTGGCTGGCTCTGAATTTACAGAGATTCTTCTGGCTCTGCCTCTCGAGTGTTGAGATTATAGGAATGTATCAACAAGCATGGTGTATACAGTACTGAGAATCAAACCTAAGGCTTCGGGTATGCTAGACAGGCACTCTGTCATCTGAGCTACATTCCACAGCCCAATGTACTTTACTCTTATTTTCTACAAAATGAGAATATAATACAAGATGTTCAAAATACCTTTCATTTGAGTCCTTATGACTTCATTGTTCTTAAAGTTAGTACTAGAAAGTGCTAAGTGATTTTTACATTTAATTTTTGTACCTTGTTTTCTTTTTGCAGTTCTGGGGGGGGGGTTAAACTTAGGGACCTCAGTATGTTAGGCATGTCCTCTACACTGAATCTCATCCCAAATTTTTTTTTTAATTATAATTAAGAAATTGTTGTATTGTAGGGTGGCAGTGTGTGTGCGGCATGCCTTTAATCCCAGCACTTGGGAGGCAGAGGCAGGTGGATCTCGATACATTTGAGGCCAGCCACTTTACAGAGTGAGTTCCAGGACAGGCTCCAAAGCCTTTATGGGGGCAGGGGAGATAAGATACAGTCTTCTAAAGGAATCAAAATTGAGGGACAAAAAGTGTGTAAGGATAAGGGAGGCTTGGATATGTTAACAGCTCAAAGGAAAACGAGAAGGGGAGAGTTGTTAGGGGAAAAGACATCCAGGCATAAGCAAGGACCTAGGGTGCACACAGCATGTCAAAGGCATGTGTTGTGGTTTGCTGTCTATTGCTGTGATAAATGCTATGGCCAAAAGCTACTTGCTTGTTTGCTTCCCTTGAATTGCTCAGTCACTTTACTTATATAGCCCAGGCACACCTGCCAGGATTGGTACTACGCACAGTGGGATGGACCCTCTCACATCAATTTGCAACCAAGGAAATGCTCTACAGACATGCCCATAGGTCAGTCCAATGGAGGAGGGTTCCTCAGCTGAGCTCCCCTATTCCAGATGCGTCAGGCTAACAACTGAAGCCAACTATGATAGCACACATAAAACTCTTGGGAAGGAGAAAATGGGGGATTCGCATTGGAAACAGAGGTCACACAGCATGGCCCAGACTCTGTAAATAAATCAGGAAGTAGATGATGGCTGAGAGTGAAGGTTAGAGCTAAAAGTGAAGCAACTCTGATCAAAGCCTTCAGAAAAGTGGGAAGGAAGTTGTCTTGGTAATTTCTGGAAGTGATCACCAAGTTGAGGCATCCCACAGCTCTGCTGAATGCCATGAGGTGATGGGCACTTGGAGTGGGGGCTGTTTCTTGGAGAAAAGGAAGAGTAGAAATAGATTTGATTAATGGGTAGATATCATGTAAATCTATCAACTTGGCACATTATGATTTCCCATTTCTGGAAACAATTTCCTAATCTATAGTTTCAATTTTAATTTCCCTTTTAGCATCAGAGCCCAGTTTTCTAACAGGATATAGCGCTCCTCTGCTTTGATGTATCATATGCTTTTAATTGTTAAAAATCCATTTATTTGCTGGGTGGTGTGGTACACGCCTTTAATCCCAGACCTCTGTGAGTTCAAGGCCAGCCGGGTCTATAGCACGAGTTCCAAAGCTATACAGAGAAACCCTGTCTCGAAAAACCAAGATAAAACTTATTCATTACATTTATCTATTTGTGTGTGCATGTGTGTATAATATGTATATACACACATGGACACGGTACACACATACATGGTACTCATATGAAAGCACTTTTTGGTTTACTAACCCTGCCACCATGTGAGTTCTGGGAGTTGAACACACAGAGTCATCTCACTGGTGTGCTTCCCATCTTTTAAAAAAATGTTTTGTTAGAAGCAGTTTTCCTGCCAGCCTGATCCTAGAGCCAAGTCAGCCCCAAATAACACACAGAGACACTGTATTAGATATAAAGCTGTTAGCCTATTACTAGCATTTCTTATTGGCTATCTCTGTCTTAAATATTAACCCATTCCTATTAATCTAAGTGTTTCCATGTGGTCTTATCTTACCGGAGAGAGGGTCCAGACCTCTTCTCTCTTAAGTCTCTATATCTTGAATCTCCTCTATTACATCTCCCAGAATCCTCCTTGTCTCCTAGTCCCACCTATCTTGCCTTCCTATTTGCCAACAGTGCTTTATTCATTAACCAATAGGAGAAACATATTTACAGAATGACATCTCCCATCATTCTTTTATATTATCTTTTAAGTGTTTGAGACAGAGTCTCACTCTGCAGCCCATTCTGACCTCAGAGTGCCAGATTGTCAGAGGGAGCCACCACAGTCCACATATAGGTGTAGTATTTCTGTTTCCTTTCATTTATATTCTATTCCTGATTACCCCATTTCTGCTAATGCTGTTAGCTGTTCTCTACTTGAAGGCCTGAAATCTTGGTATCATCTCTGACTTTTCCTTCTTCTTCTTCCTCTCTCTCTCCCTCTCTCTCTCTTTTTCTGAGACAGGGTTTCTCTGTAGCTTTGGAGCCTGTCCTAGAACTCACTCTGTAGACTGGGCTGGCCTCAAACTCACAGAGATCTGCCTCTGCCTCCTGAGGGCTGGGATTAAAGGTGTGCGCCACCACCTCCCAGCCTCCTTTTTCTTAGGGTACCATCACATACACAGACCTACTAGGATAAAGTTTAATTTACAAATAAAGCCCAATAACAGATAAACAGTTAATACTTAAGGTAATATACCATAGTAATGGCAGGCAGTCTCTCTCATAGAAAGAGTCAAGACAAGTGCTATTGTGTTTCAGTTGACAGCGGGTAAGTGGGGTCTTCGGGGAGTGAGAGCACATAGGGGAGCTGCAGTAGGGTCATGTTGTGATTATACTTCTGTATGCTTCTGTTTCCACTTCCCCTATTAGTTTCCCTGCCTGAAGGCTCTGCCCAATCCAGTACCTACTACTCCCAGGTTCACTTTGATAATGTCATAAGTCTTCAGGAAGCTATGACAGGGTCCCTAAGAAAACAAGAAGACTCCAGAGGAGCTCATGTTCCACTGAGGAATGACAAGGGAAGGGACAGCAAACACGGGGGCTGATAACAAGCAGAACCTTTCAGGGAAAGGACTGGACCACTGAGACCAAGGCAGAGATAATGCTAAGGAGTGGGCTGAGGGCTTCCCCAGGCAGAGTCTATAGTCTATAGTCTATAGGATTTGTCAGTTATGGGTCAGGGCCAAGGGCAGTTTCAATAGTAAACAGGAAGCACAGAGACTAGGTAAAGTCACACATAAAGAGAAGCAGGGAAGGAACATAGATCTCCTTTCGAAGATACTGGCTGAGAAGGGAGGAGGATAAAAGGCAACATATTTAGTTCTCCCCTCCCTTGTGAAATAGACCCACACTAGCTAGAGCCTCAGGGCATAGATCCCTGGGGTGGAGAAGCTGCTATTTAGAGAAAGATGATTGACGGGAGCAAGGCCCCCAAAGGGGGCTAAGGAGATGGAATCTAATCAGGAAAATGGCTGTGTTTATAATCACCCTCTTATTGTGTATGTGCCAATATGCATATGTGTATGATTGTACAGGCTGAATACCCACAAACTGAAAAGCTTCTAAATCTAAAACTTGAGTGTGGACATGACTGCACAAGTGAAGAAATGATCCCATACCTGATTTTTGAATCCCGTGACAGCCAAAGGCATATGAACACCACCAAATACTTGAAAGGTGTTTGTGTAACTGCATATAAAATATAAATTGCAACAGAAATCACCTTGATATTAAGGACACTTTCAGACTGTAAACTGGATATTTTAATGTTATAATGCTATTCTAACAGACTACCATAAACTTAGTTAAGTCAGGAGTCCAAAATAGGCCTCAACAGGTCCAAATAAAGGTGTAGCATGGATATGTATACCCTTTGGACCTTTCTAAGGTATACTCTTTATATATATAATTTACTTTTATTTGCTATGCATTGGTGTTTTGCCTGCATATGTGTCTGTGTGAGGGAGTCAGATCTTGGAGTTAGCTGCCATGTAGGTGCTTGGAATTGATTGAACCCAGGTCCTCTGGAAGAACAGTCAGTGCTCTTAACCTCTGATCTATCTCTCCAGCTCCTCTAGGGGCTACTCTTGCCCCTTCTAGCTTTTAGAGACAAGCATAAGGGCTGGGGATGTAGCCCAGTTGTGTAAGAAAACTTGACTAGAGATAACCACATTCCGTGGCCTGTGACCCAGTTTCTTCATCCAAAACCAGCAATGCCACATGCCTCTGACTTTTGTGCAATCATCCTCTACTCTTTCTAACCATAGTCAGGGACTGGGGCTGTCTCTCAGGCATGGCGTGCTTACCTACCATGTGTGGCTCTCGGTTCCCCCAAGTAGCGTATCAAAAAAAAAAAAAAATTAAAAAAAGGTAAAGCATATTTAGGAAATGTTGTCTACTTTTAAGAACTCCTGTATTTAGGTAGGTGCAATTAGGGAATACATGGTAATCTTCCTATTTTAAGATCCTTAACCTTGGTCAAGTGTAGTGCATGCCTTTAATCCCAGCACTCAGGAGACAGAAGCAGGTGTATCTCTGAGAGTTTGAGGCCAGCACGGTCTACAAAGCAAGTTCCAGGACAGCTATGGCTGTTACACAGAGAAAACCCATCTCAAAGACCCTCCCAGACCACCCCCCCTAAATCCATTACCTTAATTACATTAGTGACTTTAACCTTAACTACATTTTTTTTAGTTTCTTGTGTTAGGTAAAACAACATACAAACATGGGCACCTCTGGGGGCCTTTGCTAACCATGTTAGAACTGATTATGAGGTTCTTTTGCAGGGATTGGGGGGTGTTTCAAGACAGGGTTTCTCTGTGTAGCTTTGGAGCTTGTCCTGGAACTCTCTCTGTAGACCAGGCTGACCTCCAACTCAGTAGATGCGCCTGCCTCTGCCTCCCAAGTGCTGGGAGTAAAGGCTGTGCTACAATGCCTGGCTATGAGGTTCTTATTTTAAGAGGCCATTTTGAAACAGGAAAAAGTATTTAATATTGGAAAGTTTGGAGCTGGAGAGATGGCTTAGTTGTTAAGAGCACTTTCTGCTCTTTCAGAGGATCCATACTTAGTTCCCAGGGCCCACACATCTGTAATTCCATTTCTAGTGGATCTGACGCCCCATTCTGGCTTCCACGGGCACTGCTCACAAGTGGTGCGCATACATACATGTAGGCAAACACTCATATGTAAAACAAACATAAATACATTTTTTAAGTTAAAAAATATTGGAGGTTTGATACTCATACTTGAGTTGGGAAAGGTACTTCATTATATATAGGCAAACTAGGTGTGTGTGTGTGTGTGTGTGTGTGTGTGTGTGTGTGTGTGTGTGTGGTGTATACAGGCTAAAAAGTTGTAGGAAAATGGCCCACTGGTAGCTTGCTGTAAAACTTTCCTTTTCAGTCTGCAAAGAGAAATATAACTAAAAAAAAAACAAAACAAAAAACAAACACACACACACACACAAACATTTTAGCTGTGCTAAGGAAAGAAGAGATGAGCATTTTGAACCAAACATTAGGACAATAGAAAGTAAGGTGGTGTCCCAGCATCTAGGTTCTAGATAGGATATTGATAACTAATACAAAAGGGAGGAAAGATTACATGTTTTCATTTTACAGGAGCTTGTGGGATTAACATGCCCCATAGGGAATTCTTAGGTTAGAATTTACAAAACTACGTTCCGGACCGGGTTCTGAATTCAACTGCTTTGTGTCCCGTCTGGATACATGCATTACCACATAAGTGTACTCTCTGTAAAGCATGGTGGCTGGTTCTTGGTGACAAAATAGTATTCCTTGGCAATCACATTTCCAAAGATAGAAGACAATTGGTAAGAAATACTATTCTAAGGGGCTGGCAAGGTGGCTTAGTAGTTAAGAGCACTGGCTGCTCTACCAGAGAACCTGGGCTAAACTGCCAGCACCCATATGGCAGCTCACACCTGTTTGTAACTCCAGCTCCAGGGGACCTGACACCTCCATACAGACATACATGCAAGCAAAACACCAATATACATAAAATAAGGATAAATAAATATTTTTTAAAGGAATACTATTCTAACTCTACTTTCAGAAACCTGCTAGAACACAGTATTCTTCCATAGTGGGTTTTGAGTACCTGTTATGTTCCAGGCACTGTGCTGAATATTTATTTTTGTTAAATTTTTTTTTTAAAGAATGAAAAGTAAAAGTTTAAATGGTCCCTGCTAGCAGGTTAAGGCTGGAACACAGAGGGGAAAATAAAAGAGGAACAGATACATCCTAATATTTTCTACTCCAGTAAGAAATGAGTCAGCAAATGGCATGGCATGTACTAGTGAAACTTTAAAAAAGTAGTTTTGCCATTGATAAAAGGGAACCCTGTAATTTGTATTTTAAAACCACTGATTTATTCCGTGTATGTCTGGTTCTTCAATAGAACAACAAAAGATGTATTTGGCTGAGTATAGTAATTTGTCCTCAACCTAGAATCAACACAGGCATTCTAGGTGGATTTTCGATCTGTATTCTATTTCCACATTAGGATGAGAACAGTTGTTCTTCTGACTCTATTTGTATCACCATAATCAAATTAGATTTGCTTTTTTGTTTGTTTGTTTGAGCCAGGATTTCTCTGTGTAGCTTTGGAGCCTGTCCTGGAACTCGCTCTGTAGACCAGGCTGGCCTCAAACTTACAGAGATCTGCCTGCCTTTGACTCCCAAGTGCTGTGATTAAAGGTGTGCACCATCACTATCTGGCTTTTCAAATTAACCACTGACTCAACCAACAAGTAACTATCAAACTTGTCACAGGGAGGTACTATGCAAGGCTCTGTGCAATGCACAGAACACAGAAATTTTTACTTTTTATTTATTATTCTAAATTTATTTACTTTTTATTTCCTATTGTAAAACAAAATATTTTCATTACCTGTCTTCATTTTCTACTTTTCTATGTATCTGCATATACATCTATGTATCTGCATCTCCATATACATCTTTCTACACGTATTCTTCTTTCTACAGTGAGGAGGCTACCTTTCATCTCTATCTGCTAGCCACCTTTTATCTGTAACATTAAAAATAAAAGACCCAGAGACTGATATTGGGATTCAGACTTCAAGCTGAAGATCAGAAAAGCAAAGCAGCTGGTCACTAGCTCTTACTCTAGAATGAAAGGTGATCCTGGCTCTATCAAACCTGATTGTAAGCTTCTCCTCAGCATGTCTGGAGAATCCTGAGACTTCAGTGTCTTCCTATCCTCAATGTGGCTGGAAAATGAACTCCTGATACTGAAGACCTTGCTTCTCTCTAATGCTGGGATTAAAAGCATGTGATCCCAGGTGCTGAGATCATCTTTGTGTGAGCTGTTTCTCTTTAGCACTGATTTAATCTTGTGTAGATCTGGGTGGCCTTGGATTCAAAGAGATCTGTCTACCTCTTAATCCTGAGTCCTAGGATTAAAGGTGTGTATCACCACCTCTTAGTTTCTGGATGCTGGGATTAAAGGTGTGTTAAAGTGTGTATCACCACTGTCTGATCTCTATTCTGGATACTGATTTTGTTTTCTGAATCCTCAGGCAAACTTTAATAAGTCATAAATAATATATCACCACATTTTATCTTCCCAGAGGCAACCAGAATGCCCAGAATGCTTTCTTGAATATTCTTCCAGGTGTTTTTTTTTTTTTTTCAGATTTACTTTGTGTAAATCTGTGTATGAGTGTTTTGCCTGAGTGTGTAACCTATATCATGTGAGTGCCCATGATGGTTGGAAGAAGGCATCAGATCCCCAGCAACTATAGTCATGGATAGTTGTAGGCAACACTATGGGTAATGAAAATTGAACCTTCGTCCTCTACAAGAGCAGCAGTTGCCATCTCTCTAACCCTTAGATGTATTCTAACATCAAGCAAATATTAAAGATACTCAGCCACTCCACATACATTTTATGTACCTTTTGTTCTTTGACTTCCCCATTTTTTTATGTCTGAATACTAGCTATTGTACAGCTATAGCACAATTTATGCTGTTGTTAACATTTCCATTGGTTTTAACATGCTATTCCTAACATTGGCAAAGTAAAAATTCATATTGAGATGCTTGTGGGATATCTTCCTACACACAGAATTTCTAGCATGTTTGTAATCTTGTGTAAACTTTTCTCGTCTGTCTTCCCTCTATAGAAGCTTGCTTGTTTCCCCACAGACCTATTAACATGACGGTGAGCTTTGCTAATATAAAAGATGAAAACTGCTGTCTCAGTGTAGTCATAACTTGCATTTCTATTATGAATGAGATTGGGAATGCTTAAAAAGTCAGTTATATTTCTGTTCTGTTTCTTGGGCAATTGTGATGATAAAAATTCTTCATCTATTAGAGAAATTAGTTCTTTGTTCACAAGTCGAAAATATTTTTTTCCCGAATTTGACTTTCGTATTTCAACTTTGTGGTAGCTGTTGTCATGCAGAGTTTTTAATTTATGGAATCATATATTGTGAATTCTGTGCTTTTGTTTTTGTTTGTTTGTGTTTTCAAGACAGGGTTTCTCTGTGTAAGGGTCCTGGGTGTCCTGGAACTCACTCTGTAGACCAGGCTGACCTCGAACTCACAGAAATACACCTGCCTCTTCAGTGCTGGGATCAAAGGGGTGCACCCGCACCACCAGGCTGAATAACATATCTTAAGAACATAATAGGAGCAGGGAATGTGGTTTCTGAGTTAAAAAACAGAGTCATGGCTTTTATCCTTCCAGATTCAGATGCTAGTGTCCTGCTTACATAGCCCCTCTGTGCCTCGTGGCTTCATCTGTAAAATCGAAAAGACTGTATACTAAGCTTGAGATGAAAACTGAGTGATTCATTTAACTATTATTGTGTTAATGATGATGGCCATAGACAATTCTTCAACTTTTACTAATACCCACTTCCTAATTCTAATCAGAAGGAAATGGATAACCATATACACCAGTATTTCTCAAACACCTCCTGGGTGGTTCTATCTGGCACTGAAGTTCTAGAGCCTCTGTTCTCACGTCAGACCAAGGGCTTCAAATGGGAAGAAAAGAACAATTCAGAGCACAGAACTGTTCTATGGGTCATGGGCTATGAACCTGTCAGAAAGGTATTAAAGTGAGAATGGGGAAGTATTGAGAGATGCCAGAGATGAAGAGGAAACCAGCTGAGTTTAGCGTGCTCACACTCCATACACAACCATGTAACCTTGCTAAGGTAAAGGAAACGGGGTACTTAGATTTGTTAGGTTTGTTGATGGAATGTGGAGACAGGACCTAGGCTAGCTGTTTAAGATTATTATTCCACATCACCATCCTTGATAATTCATGCACAGCCCCCCACCTCTATCTCTCTTTTTCTGTGTGTGTACTGGGGGTGTGTGTGAAATACTCAATAACTCTCTGAATAAATTATTATTTCTGATAATCAGCAAGACAGCTCCATGAATTTTTGTAGTTTAGGAAGTAGTTTTTGTAGTTTAGGAATTTTTGAAGTTAGGAAATTTTGTAACAGTATTTTAAAAGACGTAGAGCTGAGCAGTGGTGATGCATGCCTTTAATCTCAGCCCATAGGAGGTAGAGTCAGGTTGACCTCTGTGTGTTCGAGATCAGCCTGGTCTACAGAGGCAGTTCCAGGACAGACAGGGCTACACAGAGAAACCCTGTCTTGAAAAACAATAGCAAACAGGCAAAGTAGACTACACAAGAAAACTAGATAAAATTGATAAAATTATCTAATGTGATTGAAAATATGTGGTTTAAAAAAAAAGACGGTCCAGGGACTAGATTGTAGTTCTTAGCTTCATTTCCTTAGGCACAAAAAAAAAAAAAAAAAGAAAAAGAAAAACTGAAAAGACTCCAATGGTTTCTTTTAAAGTTAATTGATAAGTCTCTCACGAAACCACTTTTAATCACACGTGACAATCATCCTAGTTCCAGCTTTTAAAACATATTTTTGACAGTCTTATTTTGCCATAACTTGTCTAAAGCAGCATAGCGTCTCAAAACTGAAAGTTTTATCAAATTACATCTTGAGAATGTTAGATTAATACATACCTGTATTACCAGCATATTTATATCTTACAATGATGTCTTCACCCAGATGGGTGACTAATGGAGCTGGGGGTAGGGGGGTGAGAATGGCTGTTTCATGGATAAAGTTGAGTATCCAAGTTCTGTTGCTGCTCACATTATGTCCTATAGATCCTTGATGCACAGAGGACCAGCTAGATCCCAAGTCTTCCCTCTGCAGCTTCTTTTTTTCCTCCTGCTCCTCTTTTTGGATTGTACTACTTGGGATTATTAGGACTTGAGTAATTGTTTAGGTTGTGCTTTGATCTCTTCCTCCTAAGATTGTACTTTTTGGAGGTTGGAATACACTGACCTTTTTCTTTTTTAAAGACTTATTGTCTGTGCATTGGTGTTTTGCTTGCAAGTGTGTCTGTGAGAAGTGTCAGATTCCCTGGAACTGGAATTACAAGACAGTTGTGAGCTGCCACGTGGGTACTGGGAATTGAACCCCGGTCCTCTGGAAGAGCAGCCTATGCTCTTAACCACTGAGCCATTTCTCCAGCCCTGCAATGCACTTGTCTCTTACATGAGCTAGTAATTTGTCTTGGTACATAAAAGGAACTTAATAAATGTATAATTTTTGGGTTTTTTGGTTTGTTTGTTTGTTTTTTGGTCTGAGTTTTTCAGACAGGGTTTCTCAGTATTGTTTTGGAGGCTGTCCTGGAACTCGCTTTGTAGACCAGGCTGGCCTCAAACTCACAGAAATCTGACTGCCTCTGCCTCCTGAGTGCTGGGATAAAAGGCATGTGCCACCAATTCCCAACAATAAATGTATAACTTAACTTTGGCAGTGATTTTAATTGCTTTCTTTTTTTTCCTGTTATTTTAGCTTTCATAGCTTATTTTACAGTATCTCCATTAAAAAAAAAAAGTTCCATTTCATGGCAGTATATTTTGCTTCCTGAATATAGCTTCTTAATTTCTGAAATTGAGCTTCTTAATTTCAAAAGCCAGGAAGTAGTAAGTTAAAAAGTAAAGAAATAGTCGTGGTGTCAAATACATAAATAAGTAATAATAATTAAGTAAGCTTTAGTACTAATTGTGCAGAATAACTTTAAGAGAAACATTGAGCTGGGCATAATGACACACTCTTGAAATACTAGCACTCGGGAAACTGAGGCAGGAGGACTTAAAGTTTGCAATATCCAATACCAGGCCAGCTTGAACCATATAACAAGACCCTGCCTAATAAAACAAACAAACAAAAGAGGTTAGTGAAGAGAGCTATTATATAATGAGACTGGTCTGGCATCAGTTTGATGATCATAAACACATTAGGTGGTAGCATACTTGCCCAGTACTACCCAGGTGGGTGGTGATGGCACACACCTTTAATCTCAGCACTCAGGAGGGAAAGGCAGGAGGATATCTGTGAATTTTCAGCCAGCCTGATCTACAGATTGAGTTCCAGGACAGTCAGGGCTACACAGAGAGAGAAAACCCTGTCTCGAAAAACAAGAAATAATTTTTAAAAAGTACTGCAAAAAAAAAAAAAATTAAAACTGTCTTAGTCACTGTGCTATTGCTGTGAAAAAAAAAAAAAAAAACACAACTACCAAGGCAACTCATATAAAAGAAGGCATTTAACTGGGGCCTGGCTTACGGTTTCAGAGACTTAGTCCATCATCATGATGGAAGACACAGCACATCATCATGTAGCTACATCATGTAAGATACTCATCATTTGAGTATGACAGCAGGAAAATTGATTTTGACAGTATTTTGGTAAAAGAATAAAGTGTCAATTTTGGATACTATAATAAAAGAATTTAAGTGGTCAATATCTATATTTATAATAAAAATAAAACTATGATACTTGCTCTTCAAATGTTTGAGAAAATTTAAAAATTACACTTATTGACTGGGGAGTATACAGCACAAAAGTGGAATCCAAAGAACAGTTTACAGGAGTGGGTTCTCTCTACTGTAGGTGTTTTGGAAAAGGAATCTAGGTAGTCAGTCTTAGTGACAAGTGTCAACACACTCAACTGCCTGCCCACCTTATTCTTTTTGGTAACTTTAATATGTTTTAAAATGTAACAAATAATGAGTTGTAAAATAGAAGTATTCAGAGAATTTGACCTGTTTTTTAGTTTACCAGTTACTTTGGCTTTTGGATTGTGATTATGCTGTGCTAAATACAGACCTCAGGCTGGGGGCCTAGCATACTTAGAGCTCTGGGTTCAATCAAAATCTGTCTCTCTGTCTGTCTGTCTCTCTCTCTCTCACACACACACACACAAATAGAAAAAAAAAGGGTAAATTCAGTTTTCTTCTTGCCCCTTTTTCAGGTAACTGTTGTAGGCTCTATTATTTTTATTTGTAAATTAATAACTACTTCTTAGAGAATTGTCACTTCTTACTCTGCATATTGTGTGGTGGCCAGTTTTTTTTTTTTTTTTTTTTTTCCCTCCAGACGAGGGTTTCTCTGTGTAGCTTTGGAACCTGTCCTGGAATTCAATCTCTAGACCAGGCTGGCCTTGAATTGAGAGATCAGCCTGCCTCTGCCTCCAGAGTGTTGGGATTAACAAACTTACTTTGTAAGTAAGTTGCAGGACAGAGAAACCCTGTCTTGGAAAATAACAAAACAAAAAAACCCCAAACCCAAACCCAAACCAAAAATACCCTGTAAGTAGACTTAAACAAATTATTTTCCCCCAAAGTACAAACAGTTATAGAAGATCCCAGTTTTTGAAATCATCTCACAGTATGAGTAATTAGAAAAAAACAAAGTGACATTTTATTGGGTAACTATTCTTTAAGATTATTTTTAGACTTATTCCACATGTTAATTTACAAATAAGCAAATAGAGTGGCATCAAAAAGACTATTAAAGCTGGAGCTGGGTTGGCACATACTTTTAACCACAGCATTTGGGAGGCAGAGGCAGGTGGATCTCCTTGAGTTCCAGGTCGGTCTGGTCTACAGAGCTGAATGCCAGAAGTGGCTCCAAAACTACACATAGAAACCCTGTCTTGAAAAACAAAAACAAAAAACCAACCAACCAACCAACCAACCAACCAACAAAAAACCCAAACAAACAAAAACACCAAAAAGAAAACAAACACAAAGTTGGTGAATATTTTGAATGATTTCTAATTTAGAATATTCTTTTCAGTTCAAAAGCCCCAAGTCTCATAAACATTAAAATTTTCTCGTAAGTGAAAATTACTGATATGGGAAAATCGTTTTATGAGACATTTCAGTAGCAAATTCAAAAGATTCTAGTTGAACTAAACATTGATCTTAAATTACTCATAGAAGTGTATATGTTACTTTTTAAAGTGTGTGTTTAGTCTTTAAAATGTGGGGGATCCTGTAAATGTGATGGCATTTCAAATTTTTATCTTTTCCTGAGCTATCTATATCTTTTGATTGTTTTTAAGTATTAAGACGGACTGGTGTCAGGACGCTGTTGTCTTCAAGATGGATGTTTACGAATGCAAAAACACTTTAAGAGTTTTAGCAATTTCGTTTCTTAATTCTTCCCTTCTTCAAAATGCGATCTAAATCGGAATTGGAATCCCCTTGAATAGCTGAGTGCCGGTGGCACACGGGAAAAGATGAAGGCTTTACTTCGTCAGCCATGTGTTTAGGGAACGCCGGCGCTTTCCCTAGATCTTCTGGCTGATAATCTCAAACATGGAGGATGCTTCTGATTCTTCACGAGGGGTTGCTCCATTAATTAATAATGTAGCTCTCCCAGGCTCTTCGCCGTCTCTTCCTGTATCAGTGACAGGCTGTAAAAGTCATCCAGTAGCCAATAAAAAGGTAGAAGCGAGAGGCGAAAAGCTCCTCCCCACTGCTCTTCCTCCTTCAGAGCCGAAAGTAGCTCAGAAACTTCCCAGGAGCGCGGAGAGGCGGGGAAGCGCCAGCGGGACGGGATCCCCTGTGCCGAGCCGGCCAGTTGCAGTGCCAGCGGCGGCGTTGGCGGTGGCGGCCGGGAGAGACTCCGGGGCGGGGCGGGTGGCCCTCGCGGCGTTCCTCGTGGGAAGGTGCGGCGGCGGGCCAGCGCTCGCAGGTGAGGGGGCTCACGGGCCGGGGTCCCGGGGGGGACGGGGAACAAAGCGCGGCGGCGCCCGGGGATCCGTGGCCGCGTAGCCCGGAGATGCGCCGGGTCGGCGCGGCGTCGAGCACATTGCGAGTCCCGGTGCTGCTGCGGCGGCGGCCGGGAGCGGCGCTGGGGGAGGGGGGAGAGCCCGCCGCACCGCCCGCCGCGGGGCGTCCGCCCCCATTGTGAGGCCGCCCGCGGGGCGCGCCGGGGCCGCGGCCGCCCGGACTGACAGGGTCGGCACCCCGGTGGCGGCGGCGGCGGTGGCGGCGGCGGGGAGGACCGGGCGCGACAGTCACACAAAAGGCGGCTCGGTAGCTCCGGCGCTCCCCACCTTACCGGCTTTCCTTTCCCTCCAATTTGCTAGGGACGCGGGGCGGACGCGCGCAGCCGGGAGATGCCGCTGCTCCACCGAAAGCCGTTCGTGAGGCAGAAGCCGCCGGGGGACCTGCGGCCGGACGAGGAAGTTTTCTACTGTAAAGTCACCAACGAGATCTTCCGCCACTACGAGTAAGGCCGGCCGCGGCGGCGAGGGCGCCCGGGGCAGCGGGGACGGCCGCCCCCGCGCCCTTTTGTCTGCCTCCTCTCTTTTTCTCTCTCTTTTCTTTTTCCTCTCCCCCGGGCTCGCGACGGGTGTCCGGGCCGCCCCTCCCCCGCGCGCCGTGACCGCGTGGGGCGCCGGGGCCCCGCGGAGGCCGGGGGGGAACCGCTCCGAGTCGCCGCCGCGTTCGCCGGGCGAGCAGGCGGGCGGAAACTCCCCGCCTCGCTCCTCCCCGCCGCGCTCGGCCGCACGCGCTCGCCCGCCGGTTCCGGGATCCCCCCCCCTCCTCCCCACCGCCCCCCGCCGCCGTCCCGCGGCCGGGCGAGGGAATCCCTGACCCCGCCAGGGCAGGAAGCGGCCGGCCCGGGACTGGCTTCTCGTGGTCGCGCGTGGCTTGTGACGTTTGCGGGGTGAGGGTGTGTGTATGGGGGGGCGCCAGGGCTAAGGTGGGGACTCCGGGCAGGAGTGGGAGGCTCGCCCCGCGGAGCGGCCGGGGGCTTCCTTCTAAGC
Organism: Phodopus roborovskii; assembly: GCF_943737965.1. Taxonomy (NCBI): domain Eukaryota; kingdom Metazoa; phylum Chordata; class Mammalia; order Rodentia; family Cricetidae; genus Phodopus; species Phodopus roborovskii. The sequence goes on along the minus strand of NW_026126514.1, from coordinate 5,377,197 downwards.
GGGCCTGGAGGACGGAGCTGGGGCCGGGGTGTGTGTGTGTGGGGGGGTCGTTGGGGACACGGGTGTCCCGAGCGGCGGCCTCGCGCCCCGCGCCGCCTAGGCCTGGCAGTGAGCGACACGAGCCGCGCTCTGTCACCGCCTCTTCTTGGTGACTCCAGCCCCGGGGGAACTTGTCGTCTCCGCCCCCGGGAGACCGGTGAGGAAGAAGTCGGGCCGAGCGTGGGGAAAGGAGTGGGACCCGGACGCCCCTCTTTTTTTCTCTTTTCCCCTTGGTGTAGGCGAGAGCGCGGCAGTGGGAGTTTGGGGGGGGGGCTTAGACAAGTTCAACTCCAGCTCCAGTCTGTCGCCTCTTTATCCACCACCCCCTTCCTTCCCCAATGTGGGCCGCCTGACATGTGCCACTGCTTTTGTTTTGATAAGAGCCAGAAGCTGCTGCTGAAGATGTTGCTGCTTCTACTCCCAAGTTTTCAGGTCATTGCCTGGTAGGGCCGAGAGCCCCGCTTGCTCAGTGGCACGAAACAGTGAACAGGGGCTCTTAAGTAAGAGCCCGAATTGATCAGTCACAGGAATAGCCTGATCCTCCCCCACTTTGCTCCTCCTTTATCCTCCACGCACACTCTCTTTGTGGCTTAGAAATCGTGTGTTAATAACAACCGAGTACGTTGTGTGTAGGAGGGTTTCAGAGTGGGGGCTGGGGGGAAGGCTTAATCCAGGGAGGTCTTTAGTCAAGCGCTGCCACAGTCTGAGAAAGGAGTGCGATCAGAAAAGTCAGTTCCAAGTTAGGTCCTGCCCCCTTAGCTCCCTAGAAGGGGGTTACAGGTAAACGTGCTATCTATAGAGGAATAGATAGTACTTTTCCCCAAACAGTCCCTTTAAGTAGGAGTGCACATCTCCCTGCGTGCTCCTGTACAGACTTGTTTTATTACTTTGAGTGCACTCTTGTAACTTCTTAAGTGGATTTGAGTTGGGTAACTGTACAAGGATGATGTCTTCATATTTTCTTCTCAGGTATAAGCTAAAAAGTCTTTAGTTAACGATTCTGATTATTTATGAATTCAAGAGTACCAGAAAAATAGTTATTAAGTTTACATCCCAAACTCTTCTCTCCTCTGATATAAACAGTCTTTTGAAAAGGCTAGTCTCATAGCACTCAGGAGACTGAGCAGGAGGTTTTCAAGTTCAAGGCTAGCCTGGGCCTCGCAGAATGACTTCTGGGCCAGTCTGGGTTACGAAGTAAGACCCTGGCTTAAAAAACAGTGCCTCAGACCCAAACAACAAAAGAGGCTGCCCTCAAAGGAGAGGGCAAGGTAAATTTGACTTTTATCCCCTGTAAACGCTCTTGGTGTGCTTTTTTCCTGATTTTAATTATTCTAATCATGGAGAAATCTGACATGCTGGAAAAAATTTTTTTTGGCAACCCAACACAAAAAGTGAGGAATTCTATGCTTTGTAGTCTTAGGATATTAAAGGATTTAAAGATAGCTTAAAACAACAACAAAAACTTTTCTTCCCAGTTCTGAAGTGTTGAAGCTTTGGGAGTTACAACTTAAGAGGGATAATTAATTTGGTAGAAGAGATATTTGATCATTTGCCCTAAACAAAGTTGCATCATCCCCATAGATATTTTAATTCTTATGATTTTTGAATTGGCTGTGAAATAGAAGACTGCCATTTAGATGTTAAATTTTGAATTATCTGGACGGTATGGCGGCCCACGCTTTTAATCCTAGCACTTCAGCAGGTGAGAATTTGAGGCCAGTTTGGTCTACAAATCAAGTGCCAGGACAGCCAGGTTTGTTATACAGAGGAACCTAGTCTTGAAAAACCATACATACACACATACATACATACATACATACATACATACATACATACAATCTGCCCATACCCTTAAATGGTAAAATGCATTTAGGGTAGGTAGTATATGATTTGGAGAAATTGAAGTAAAGTTGTTTGGAGTTCCATTTGAATTTGAAGATTAGTATTATACTTTGAAAAAAAAAAACTCCTATTTGTTTGAATATCCATCTGTGCTCTCCCAGTTACTTCAGTTTTCTTTTTATTTCTTGAATGTAAATTTTTGCTCTATTTCCAGCCTTGCTCCTCTAATTTACTGGTTAGTAGTTTGTGAGAAACCTTCTCATTGCTAAATAGTGTTGGGTCTCTGGGTTCTTACCGTCCACTTCCTCTTTCCTTTCTGAGCAGCAGTGGTCATCAGCTCCTCCTGGATGCTGTGCTTGAGTCCTGTTAGCTTCCTTTTGTTTTCTCCATGATCCCGCCCGTGTTCTCTAAGACAGAGACCATGACAGGATGGATTGTCAGTGACTATACAGTACTAATTCCTCTGTTGAAATGGCTTGAACTAATTGCTAACTCTTGTTTGACCTGCTTTCTGAAAACCCATTAGGCAAATATACATGTTAAAATGCATAATTTAGGGGGCTGGAGAGATGGCTCAGAGGTTAAAGTGAATCCTTGAGTTTCAAGTCAGAGTAAAGATTTTATACTGTAATTTTGAACGACCCACAAGTTTTACTTTTTGGTTATGAATTGTTAAAAACAGTGAGGTGGTTGGCTCTCAATACTAGAAATTATACCTCTTAATTTCTTTGGATGGGGGCTGCTGTTTGGAATTGAAATTTTACCTCTTTTGAATCTATGTAAAGCTTAAGAATCTTACCACCACTCTGGGAGGCAGAGGCAGGCATCTCTCTGAGTTTGAGGCCAACCTGGTCTACAGAGCAAGTTTCAGGCCAGCCAGGGCTACATAAAGAAACCCTGTCCAAAAAAAAAAAAAAAAAAAAAAAAAATCTTTTCCACTTCCGACTAGTAGGCAGTCCAGCTTGTTTCAACCTGGCTTCCCAGTGAGAAGGATGTGACTAGCTTATAATTTATTTTACTTTTGTTGTCAGTCAGTTCTTTCTTGTTAATTCAGCCCTTTCGTAAATGAGGAAAGACTTATTTTATCGATTAAACTCCAGGACTGAGATTGCAATCACATATTCAGCAATTGACGGCACTAGAATTTTAATTCATATTTCTTGCTGGTTATTATCACATGATGCTTATAGAATTCTTGAGGTTGTCAGAGGTGTGAAAGTATGCGCAAAGAAACTAGAATTACAAGCTATTCGAGTTAGCTTGCTAGGTTTTTGTAGATGGCACCACTTTATTGTCAGCTCATCACTGACCTTTACTTACCCCCTTCAGTGATTAAGCACTTGGTAGTGAATGGATAAGTCAGAATGCTGTTTGTTTGCTGGTGAATGACAAGGTTTTGCTATGTAGCCCAAGTTGGCCAGGAACTTGAGATCCTCTTGCACTTGAGTGCTGAGATTATAGGAATGTGCCACCACACCTGGTGCCATCAGTTTACTGTGGGGATAAATAAATGCTTTTCATACCAGCCAGTTCCCACACTGAGAGCAGGATATATGAAATCTAGTTGTAGTCAAAAGGTATTTGGTGAGCATGCATTTTTCAAGGAAATGTGGATAATCTTTCAAGCTAGTGCCTTCAAATTAGGTGTACCTAGCTCCTTTTTAGAAATAAGTTGACCATATGTCCCTCATTTTCCTAGGTTATAGCTGAGAGTCCTAAATGCTTTATTCCCCTCCCCCACTTTGGTTTTCTGAGACAGGGTTTGGCTATTATGGAACTCTCTTTGTAGACCAGGCTTGCCTCAAACTCACTGAGATTTGCCTGCCTCTGCATCCCAGAGTTCTGGGATTAAAGACATGGGCCACTACGCCTGGCTTTTAGCGTCGTTTCTTTTGCTTAGCAGGCTATGCTTTTATCTCAACATAACTTTCTTCATCCAAAATATGTGTATCAGCAGTTTAGTGTTGTGGTTTACTCTGTAACAATCCATCTTTTTGTCTCACTGTTTTGTAGATTCTCAGTTCTGTTCTGCTAGTCTTCTCTGGGCTCATCCACTTAACCATGTCCAGTTGGAGGTAAAATTGATCTTGAGTAGAGTAAGGGATGAGCTCTGACACATGTGTGGGACTCAGAAGGGATGACTTTTCTCACCTTAAAGAGGGTATTCTGAGGCTCTCCAGAATATATGTATTTATGTATGTGTGTATGCATAGAGAGAGGAGGGAGAGAAAGAGGGGATGGAGATGAGAGAGGAGTGCTGAGGTTTTAATATCATCTCTGTTATGTGGAAAACAATGCCCACCCTAGATTCAAGAGATGATAAACTTAGACTCTATGTCTAAGAGAATCAGAAATCAGTGTTTGGGCTAGAGAGATAATATTAGCAGTTAACATTTGGCTGTTCTTCCAGAAGAACTGGGTTCAATTCCCTTGCACTCATGGCAGCTTACAACTGTAGCTTTAGTTCTGGGGGATCCCTCTTCTGGCCTCCATGGGCACCAGGTACATATACAGTGCATAGACATGTGCAAGCAAAATATCCACACACATATGAAAAAATAAATAAATCATATGTCAAAGGAGTCTGAATACCTTTAGCTTTCTTTGCCAACAAATTGGGTTTTAGTGCATTCATTATAATCTAATGTTACTAATCAAAATGCAGTGAAAATTAGATGCTCAGCACTTGCAATGCAAACCAGAGGACCTGAGTTTAATTTGATCCCTGGAACCCACAGTAGAAGGAAAGAACTGACATCTACACATACTGATACAGCACTTGTATGCTTTTACTCTGAACACACGTGGGCACACATACACATACATACATTTTTAAAAAATTCATACTAAAGAACTTGTGGATATACTTAATTGCTTGCCCTTGTCCTATCTATAGTGATTTAAGCTCTGTTGCTTTTAAAACTTTCTCTTGTTCCTGTGCTTGCCCTCAAGAAGTTGCCAGGAAACAAATCCTCAGATAACTTTAACTAGTTAAGTACTACTTTTCCCAATGCTGAACTTTCTCTTTGCTAGTGATCATCTTAGAATATTGATTCTCAGCCTGTGCATGATGTGACTCCATTAGGGTTTGAACAGCCTTTTCACAGGGATTGCCTAAGAACATCAGAAAACACAGACATTTACATTATGATTCATAGCAGCTGCAAATATAATTATGAAGTAGCAACAAAAATACTTTATGGTTGGGGATCATCACAACATGAGGAACTGTGTTAAAGAGTGCAGCATTGGGAAGGTTGAAAACCACTGATTTAGAATCTTCTTTACATATAAGATTTTTGAACACATAAAAGAATTGATGTGTATTTTGAGTGTACATATCCTATGGACATTTGTTTATGAAATATACCCCCATTTTATAGAAGAGGAACCAGGGTTCAGAGAGATTGTGTAACTTTACCCGAAGAAAAGAGATAATGCTAGGGTTCAGACGTTTTCTCTCTTCCTCTCTCTTGATGCAATTTTTTCTGTCTAAATGCATATATAAATGAACGTGAACCATCCATTAAGGGTATGTGTCTACTCATGACATTTTTCTTTGGAGAGACTTTGAAGATGCTGAGGTCATTTGTCTCCCTAGTGAGATGTGTCTAAGTCACAGACATCTTCTGAAGCCAGCAGAGTGGAAACATCCAAGAGGAAGCTGATAACTGTTTGCTGGGGGTTAGGGGAGCCGTCAAGTAGGAGAATATCTAAATTGAATCCTAAGGGGTGAGATGAAACTCACAGGACATGAAATGGAGCAGAAAGAGATTCTAGGTAGAAGATGTTGTAAAGAACCCACTTAAAGCAAGGGAAACTATGAAAAATCAACACCAAAGTATGAGTTTTGAGTTGCACTTAAAATTGATCTTTTTGGTTTTTTGAGACAGGGTTTTTCTGTGTTAAAACTCTTGCTGTCCTGGAACTCACTCTGTAGACCAGGCTGGCCTGAACTCAGAGATCCACCTGCCCTCTGCCTCTGTCTCCCAATGCTGGATGAGGTGTGTGCCACCATTGTGAAGTAAGGACTGACATCCAGCACTAGGGCATGTTTCACCTTTGTCAATTCCTCTTGAAGGTTTTAACCTCATTGCTGTTTCTCAACTTTATATACCACCTGCAGATTGTAGGAACCTGTCCTTCATGTCGTCTCTGTCAGAGGCAGCTTCAAGTAAAATGCGAAATAAATTTCACTAGGGTGGTTTTTAAAAAATTAGACCCTGTGTTTTTATTAGTTAAAAAATTCCTGACTGTTTATGAATATAAAAATACAGTTTTCATCTTGCTGGTATCTTTATAAGATTTGTTAATTTTGCCATGCCCACTGCTTATGACCCTCTTAGGGAAGAAAATTATAGAAAACTCTACTGTCTTCCAAAAATGGCCACCTTTTAAAATTTATAAGCCATACTTTTTATCCTTTGCATATCATGGACTATTTTAGGCTAGGAATTCTGCTTTTTGTTTTGTTTTGTTTTTTTAGCATATGGCTAATTATTTTTGTGTGGGCAAGGCAGTGCTTTAGACCTTTGCTATGGAATTGCCCTAGAGCTCACCACATTTTGGGTCTGGCTAGTAGAGTTTTAGCTCTTAGGTAAAGTGCACTTTGTGTTCATCTGAATTGTATGTCATGTTCCCTAACTCTTAAATCCACTAGGCTTTTTAGTTTTCCTAATCCCTAACAAATTAACAGCCTGTTGCACTTTGTTTCTTAGCTTATTCACCAGAATTGGTAGACTTTAGAATATGCCTTTAGAAACGATTTTTTACCTTGTAGCTGAGAATTTTTCCCTTATGAAACAGTGATAAAGGGGGAAGGCCATCATATGTTTTTGTGTGAAGGACCAGATCAGGAATATTTTGTTTTAGACTGTGTTGGTCATGGTGTCACCCACACTTTATACCAGTGAAGTGAGAAAGCAAAAAAAAAAAAAATACCTGGAAGTGAGGATGCGATATGTGGCAGTAAAATTAAATCTAAGAGAGAAGGCTGCATTTGGCTTCCAGGCAGTAATATATCCCCATCCTAGAGAGAATTGTTGAATAGTCATAAATCAGATGTAATTTGTGTTAGCTTAAGTTATTCATATTAAATAATACTTAATTTGAATTTTCTTTTTGCTCACAATAGTAAAATGTAGTATAGATGGTGAAGAGACAGTGTAACCTATCTTCTTGAATTTGGCATTAACAGACTTCATATTTTAATGTGTATAATAAATGCAGGGTCAAGTGTGAGCAGAATGAATGACAGAGTGGGCAGAAATGAAGGTGTGATAGACCGCTCTGCGCTGTTGGGGTGATGAACTTCCCCTCTTTTGTGATGATCACATAGACACGGTGGTAGAGTAAACCTTAGCCTCCTACCTCCTTGGGGCTGGATCTTCCTATACAAGGCTACCAATGTAACAAAAACTGTCCTAGAGACCAAAGCAAATATAAGAACATGAAGGTTTTTCAGGAGATAAGGGGGACCTCATGGGAGGAGCAGGGCAGCTTGCATCACTGGGTTACCATCCTGTTTGTCTCAATTTGTATTTTACATTTCTATTTATTATGTATGTACACCAGCTTAGGTACCACTGAGCGAGTGCATCAGTCCCTGGGCAGCCTGTGAGTTGATTCTGTACCATGTGGGTTCTGGGGATCAAACTCAGGTTGTCAGACTTGGTGACAGCTTGCTGAGCTATCTCACTGGCATGTACCCTATTTTATTTTATTTTATTTATTTATTTTTTTTTGGTTGCTTGTTTGTTTTTGTTTTTAAGTTTTTTGAGACCGGCTGTCCTGGAACTTACTCTGTAGCCCAGGCTGGCCTGGAACTCAGAGAAATCTGACTGCCTCTGCCTCCCAAGTGCTGGGCTAGAGGCGTACGCCACCACTGTCCAGGAAAATGCTTAATGGCTGCTTATGGAGCTTTTACCATTGCTCACTTTGAAAATTTTAGACAGTGTTAAGTCTAGTGCCTGTGGAAACCTGATTTATACTTAACTGTCACCCTGCAGTGATTTCACATGCCTTGTGGCCCCCCAAAACCCTAGGCGTTTGGCTGATGGTGGCTAAAGCTATGTTGTCTGATAGAAAAGCTGTTGCTTGACCTTGTGGACTGTTAAGCATTTTATTCTTTATGCTTAAAAAAAAAATCACTTTTTATCCATAGCCTTGCTTCTTAGTTTAACAAATTATTAGGACACAATTTTGCTTATTGGAAACAGGTTCTACTACCACTACTGATATTTTTAACTTTGTTTTCTTTAAGCTCTAACCCTTAATACCATTTGTTTTGCCTTCCCCTCATGTCTCTCATTAGTAGATTTCTTTGTCTCTTAAAAATAACCACTTCTTACTGCACCAAAACACACTTTAAAAAAGATTCTTCACGAAGAATCATGGTCATCTGACTTGGCATATGTGTCTTCTTTTTATTTATTTTTTTAAAGATTTTAATTGTTTTTACTTTTGGTTTTTTGAAATAGGGTTTCTCTTTGTAGCCTGGGCTGCCCTGGAACCTGGCTGTGTAGATCAGGTTGGCTTCAAACTCAGATATCCATTTGCCTCTGCTGGCTGAGTGCTGTGTAAAGGTGTGCACCACCATTCCTGGCTTTAAGGTTTTGATTTTTAATTATGTGTATGTGTGTGGGTAGATGTAGATGAGCACAGGTGCCTGAGGAGGTCAGAGGCATCAAATTCCTGGGACAATTGAGAGCTGCTGACTTGGAACTAGAACTCAAAAGGAACCATCTTATTATTATTACTATCTCATTTCATTGTATTGTGATTCGTTTCTCTTGATTTTCATAGATTTCCTTGTTTTTGTTTTTAAATTTTTGTTGCTATCTTGATACATGTGCAAATGAAACAATCCTAATAGATATGCCCCAAATGATCTTTGAAGATCTGAGTGTTTAAAGGGATAATCTGTAAGACAGGTACACTAGCCAAGAAGCAAACACAGAGCACTTTAAGTACTTTAGGAGAAGAGTTCAGGAAGGTGAAAGTTAATATTCACCTAGTTTCACATAGCTATTGAAAAGTAGAACAGAGTATATTTTTACTCTGCAGAAGACAAAAGTTTACCATAGCCTCCAGTTGGGTATCTGATACTAATTCTTTGCTTATTTCTAATATTTTATATTTAGAAAAGCCTCCTTGTAAAATGATGCATGAGTACATGCTTAAATAAAAATTCAAACAATTTGGAAATGTTTTAGAATCATCCACACCAAAAGTTTTCCTTTTCTTCCCAGTCTTTTTCTTTCTCCATAGGAACATCTGTGTATAGTATGTCTATAAAGACACATTTTTGTGGTTATAATATATGTGTGTGGGCTTTTGTGTATTCAGTGATTTTTTTTTTTCTACCAAATCTCTTTGAAGTTTTTTGTTTTATTGGTTTCTTGCCCTGAAACTAGGTAGGCTTTAGAAAATAAAGATTCATATTAAGAAATTATTGCAGTGCTGGGTGGTGGTGGTGCACGCCATTAGTACCAGCACTTGGGAGGCAGATGCAGATGGATCTCTGTGAGTTCAAGTCAGGTCTACACAAGCTCGTTCCAGGATAGTCAGAGCTACACAGAGAAACCATGTCTAGACATCCCTCAAGCCCTCCCCTCCCCAAAGTCTACTGCTGTTTGAAAAGGTACTTCATATAGAATGGTCATTTTATCCCTATCCCTAGCCGTTATCCTAGCACAGTTTTTTTCCCCCCTTTTAGGTTTTTTTGTTTTTGTTTTTTAGTTTTTTGAGACAGAGTTTCTTGTATCTTTGGAGCTTGTCCTGGAACTCTGTATATCAGGCTGGCCTTCTGTCCCTACCTCCTGAGTGCTGGGATTAAAAGCATGCACTGTCACTGCTTGGCTGCATTGCTTTATTTTTTTGAGAGTTTTAAACTGTAGCTTAGACTGAACTGGAATTCACTTGGAGGCCTTTAAATTGTTGGGAATCTCTTACTTCAGCCTCCTGAGTGTGGGGATTACTCATGAATGAGCTACCAGGCTCAGTTTATTAGCCCAAGTTTTGTTTAACATTCTAGAAATTTCTGCTTTTTTGCATGTTCTCCCTTCCTTTCCCTCTTTCCACCTTCCCTCTCTTTTTTACTGTTGTTGTTTCTTTCCTTTTTCTATTTTGTTTTTCTGCAAAAGTAAAGTCAATACATACTGTGAAAAGAAAATAAAGGAAGCCTCAAACTTGAAGTCAGGTTGTTTGCCCCTGTTTTATTAAGAATTCTTGGGCTGGAGTGATGGCTCATAGCCATGTGTGCAGGCAAACATGGAGGCAGAATGTTATATACATAATAAATCTTAAAAAAAAATTGAGCTGGGTGTTGGTGGTGCACGCCTTTAGTCCTAGCACTCAGGAGGCAGAGGCAGGTGGATCTCTGTGAATTTGAGGCTAGCCTGGTCTACAGAGCTAGTTCCTGGACAGGTTTTAAAGCAATACAGAGAAACCCTGTCTCGAGACCCTCCCCCTGCCCAAAACAAAGAATTCTTGCATTGCTTATTGACTGACTTTTCATCTCATAATTCTATTAGGTGCCTAGATTTATTAGTACTTCTACTATTAAGGTCTGTTAAAACATAGGTGTTAGTGTTGAGTCCTTTTCAATAAAAAAGCTTAAAAATTAAAAGGAAAAAGAAAAGTTGAATTTGCTTTCTCAATTTGGTTCCAAATTTCAGCACTGGTACAGTTTCTTCCTCTCACCTGACTAGTACATTTAAGCTGCAATGTGAATTTAAAGACCTCTATTAGCCTTTTATTAATAAGTAAGTTGATGAGGTGTCATAGGGGAAAGGATTATAAAGGTGTTGATTTTAATGTGAAGTCTATGAAATTATAGATAATGGGATTTTGTTTTTGTTTCTCAATCAGTGACTTTTTTGAACGAACCATTCTGTGCAACAGCCTTGTGTGGAGTTGTGCTGTGACGGGTAGACCTGGACTGACATATCAAGAAGCACTTGAATCAGAAAAGAAAGCAAGACAGAATCTTCAGAGTTTCCCAGAACCACTAATTATTCCAGTTTTATACTTGACCAACCTTACCCATCGTTCACGCTTACATGAAATTTGTGATGATATCTTTGCATATGTCAAGGACCGATACTTTGTTGAAGAAACTGTGGAAGTCATTAGGAACAATGGTACAAGGTAAAGTACTTTTAATTTTTCCTCTTGATAAGCATACATTGCTCAAAAGTCAAAATATCAGCATTTGGAAAGCTAAAGCAGGAATATTGTGAGTTTTGGGTTAGCCTGGGCAATATAACAAGACTGTCTAAAAACAACCCACTCTCAAAGGTGAAAATAGAAAAGGTAATCTGAGATCTTTTCTTTTGTGTTTTTCTAGCTACCTAGTTAGCCCACAGATTTGTCCTGTGGTAGTTACTTTTTACATATCTTTCCACACATGTGCCCCCCAAAATATGTACATGTATAACATACATAGACATAGTCCTTTTAACATAATATGTAATATTCTGTAAGACCCTATTTCATTCATTATCATATTGTTATATAAACCACCTTCTCTTTAAATTTACTATAAACTAAACCTCATTACATAGACACTTCATATTTAAAAGGTCTAAAATAATACCATATCCTCATACTAAGTAATAGTTTAAATATACTTGTATGTTTTGCTTTGTTTTTTTTATAATTTATTTAATGTTATTGGTGTGAAGGTGTCAGATCCTCTGGAACTGGAGTCACAGTTGTGAGCTGCCATGTGGGTGCTGGGAATTGAACCCAGGTCCATCTGGAAGAGCAGCCAGTGCTCATAAGCGTAGAGTCATCCCTCCAGCCCCATACTTGTATGTTTTGATGGTTTTCAATATTTTATTCAACAAAAGTAGAACTATGTTGTACATAATCCATCTTTTTTAGTATTCCTGTTTCTTATAAAAACATGTTTTCACCTACTTTTATTGAGAACTTAGCATGCACAAAAGCCTTGGTTAGGTTCCCAACATTCCATAAACTGTGTGGGCGAGCAAGCCTATAATCTCAGCACTCTTGTATCCTGTAAGGTAAAGGCAGAAGGATTAGAAGTCTGACACTGGAGAGATGGCTTAGAGGATAAGATCATTGGCTGTACTTCTAGAGGTCCTGAGTTCAATTCCTAGCAACCACATGGTGGCTCACAACCATCTATATAGCAGAATACTATATACATAATAAATAAATTGTTGAAAAAATAAAGTTCTTGGAAAAAAAAGTATGCTAAAAAAGTTTGCTACATAACAAATTCAAGTTCAGCTTAAGATAGAACAGAGGCCAAGTCAGGTGGACCTCTGAGTTTGAGAGCAGCCTAATCTACAAAGAGAGTGCCAGGGCTCTTACAAAGTGTAAGCTTACACAGAGTGAAAGCTTAGATAGTAAAGTGCTTGCCTTGCAAACATGAGGACTTGAGTTCCATCCCTTAGAACCTATGGTGGCATGGGCTTAAAATCCCAGCAAGAAAGGGGTGGGTAACAAGCAGATTGCTGGCTTGTTGGCCAACCAGTTTAGCCTACTGGACAAGTACCAGGCCAGTGAGATCCTGTTTCAAAGAAACAAAGTGGATTATATCTCTGAGGAACAGCAACTGAAGTCCTTAGGCCTCTGTACTCAAGCATGCACACCTATACCCACAGGTGCAGATATACACATTCATGAGGTATGTATATAAGGGCTCATGCCTATAATCCTAGTGTTTGGGACATTGAGGTTAGGATTGCTGTGAATTTGAGGCCTGCGTGGGGTGTGGTTGTGAGTTTGAGGTCAGTCTGAACGACATACTAAAACTGCCTCAAAAAAAAAAAAAAAAAAAGAAAGAAAGAAAGACCATTTTGGAGTCTGTAATTTAAGGGTTCGTACTTAAGGTGATATCTCGAGAAAGTTGATTGTGTTTGGATCTATATAACCAAGGAATAATGGAACCATATTTGGGGACTGATTTGTCTTTTTTTTTCATTTGTAGTAGGGCAGTTATGTCCTGTAACTTATAAATTATTTTGAAACATGAACTTTTAGAAATATAGCTTACATATAAAAATGTAACAATTTTACATTGTAGTTTTACATTCTAATTAAAATTGGCATATAAATAAATATACATATATACACATATATATGTATAGACACATATATTTGTTTGCAACAGTACTGAGTTGGGATCCTTTGTAGAAGGGGTGAATTTGGGAATAAACATTTATTTCATTGAGACTCATTAGGAAGCATAACTATTCTTGTTGAATGGTCTTTGTGAAATACAAGAAATTGTTTTTCCAGGGGACTACAGAGATGGCTCAGCATTAAGAGCTTAGAGTGTTCTTCCAGAGGACATAAATTCAGTTCCCAGCACTCATATCTGGAAGCTCATATCTTCCTGTAACAGCAGTTCCAGGGTGTCTGGCTTCCCTGGCCCCTGCATACACGTGGCATGTACTCAAACACACATAAATAAAGAGAAATTTTTCAAAAGCTAAATCATTTCCTTATATATTGGCCATGCTATAGCCTAGTCTAGCTTTGAACTCAACATAGTCCTCCTGCCTCAGTTTCCTGCACTTACTGGCCTTTTTCTGAAACAGGGTCTCACTATGTAGCCCTGGCTGTCCTAGAATAGGCTGGCCTCAAGTTCAGAGAGATTGCCTCCCTCCCAAAAGCTGAGATTAAAAGTGGCCTTTTCTTTTTAAGCTATTTATTTATTTATTTAATTTCCCCCAAGTCAAAGTTTCACTATGTAGTGTTGGCTGGCCTGGAATTCAGTAGGTAGACCAGGCTGGCCTTGAACTCACACAGGTCCATTTGCTACTGCCTCCAATGGACCACCATGCTCAACTTTTTAAAACATTTAAAGATTTTATTACATTTATTTCATTACTCAATTTTGTGTGGGGGTGTATGCTATGGCACATGAGAAGATGAGGGGTTAGTCCTCTTCCACCCTGTGGGTCCTGGGTATCAAGCTGGTTGGTAGGGTAGCTCTTTTACTCATTGAGCCATCTCACTAGCACCCTATAGTGGCCTTTCAGATTTTATTTTTATTGAATACGGAGTGTTTTGCCTATATATATGTTCCTGTACTATGTGCATGTCAGGTACTCATAGAAGTCAAAAGAGGGCTTCAGTTCCCTGTGAATTACAGATGCTGGCAACCATGTGGGTGCTAACAACCAAACCTGGATCTTCTTAAAAGCCCTTAAGCAACCACTGAGTTATCTATTTCTACAGCCCCCACTTTTTAAAATTTATCTGAGGCAGTATCTTGTACGTCTCAGGTTGGCCTTGAACTTGTTATGTAGGCAAAGATAACCTTTTACTCCCAATCTTGTCTCTACTTCCCAGTGCTGGGTTTGACCATTCTTGAGATTATATCTAAAGTTTTCCCTCTATTAGATACAACATTCCAAGTACGTTCTTCAGAAGAACCCTGTCTCAAACCAAAAAATAAATTTAAAAAAATGCACCTGCCTTCATTCTCTGATACTGGGTAGACTGGGGCTGGGGGTCATGAAGGCAAGACCTATATCCAAGGAGAGCTTCAGGGCATAGCATTCATTTGAAAGGAGAATGCCTGATAAGGTAGAACCTTCAGGCCATCCTGATAGCAAGCAGATGCCTAGGGCAAAGAAATAGTAAGTGCATTTGAAAGGAGAATGCCTGACTAGATAGAGCCTTCTAGGTACCTTGCTAGAAAACAGCTGTCTAGGAAGAGTTTCCCTAGTTTTAGCTGTAGAGGACACTACAGCTGTGTCCACAGGCTATATCTTGGGTGGCCGCTGAACCTGTAGCAACATTTCCTTTGTTTTGGTTTTGTAGGTGTGTAAAATGTAAGGTTGAGAGGGTCATGGAGGCTTCATCATGAGTCATGGAGGTTCCATGACTGGGTAATTTATAACAGGACCAGCTTTTCTACTTGGAGGGAAGAGGGAAGAGGGAAGCCGGTGTTCTCTCTCTGCTTTTGGCCTGCTGAGATAGACTGTTGCCGTGCACGATTCTGCCATGCCTTCATCACATCCTCAAAGGTTGCCCCTTACCAGATATTCGTCACAATAAGAGAGAGGAGGCTAGTTGGAGAAGTGATGGAAGTCTTATTTAAAGAGGATTATGTAAAGTTTAAGTAGAGAAGGGGATCTTAAACAGCCAGTGGTAGGTTTAATTTCCTGCCTACCTACCTGCCTGCCTCCCTCCCACCCTCCCTCCCTGCCAGCCTGCTTTCTTCCTCCCTCCCTTCCTCCCTTCCTTTCTATCTTGTTTGTTTTTTGAGACAGGGTTTCTCTGTGGCTTTGGAGCCTATCCTGGAACTTAGTAGACCAGGCTAGCCTCAAACTCACAGAAATCTGCCTGCCTCTGCCTCCAGAGTGCTGGGATTAAATGTTATGAGTGGGCTGAATGTTGTAGATATGAAGGAGATTAAGATGTTTTGTGGGAGTCCAGGACAGAGAGAGAGTTTGTAGTCATTATAATGAACTTCAGTGGCAGGGAGGCCTGCTTCTCCACACTCCTTCAATTGCTGTGGTCTTTTGGATGTTTGCCAAACCTGGTAGCTCAGCATTTAACCCGATGGCTTAGATCCTCCCTCCCTCCCTCCCTTCTTCCCTCTCTTTTTTTTGTCTTTTTTTTTTTTTTTTTTTTTTTTTTTTTTAATTTGGCTTGTTAAGTTTGGAAGAGATAACTTAAATTCTAGCAAGTTAAGTTCTTAATTATACTGCTACATATGTACTTGTTTCAGATTTTCTAAAATGAGCAGGAGCAGTAAATGTTAAATGAACTTTTAGATATTGGACAGAAGGGTCGGATAGAATTCAGCTGTTAAGAACACTGGTTGTTCCTTTAGACCCCCCTCTTAAGTCCCCAACACCCACAAATCCGCTCACAACCATCTGTAACTCTAATTCCAGTCAGGGGGTCTAACACTCGCTTTTGGCCTTTGTGGGCCCTGAGCACACATGTGGTACATGGATATACATACAGGCAAAACATCTACACACAAAATTTAAGATAGTAAAAGTGTAAAACAATATAAAATAGTATAAAGAATAATTATTTAATTAACAAATAGATGCTGAGGATATAGCTTGGTGGTAGAGTACTTGCTTAGCATGTACAAGCTCCTGTGTTCAATCCTCAGCACTTAAAAAAAAAATTAAGGAATATAGAATGAAAACACAAGCATCCATATATTTATAACTTGTTCTTAATAGAATACTTTTATATGTTTATAGTTTGAGAAAGTTATGAATTTTTATATCTATAAATTTGTTTCTTTTTTCAAAATAGGGTTTGTGTGTGTGTGTGTGTGTGTGTGTGTGTGTGTGTGTGTGTGTGTGTGTGTGTGTGTGTGTATTCCTGGCTGTCCTGGAACTCTCTCTGTAGACCAAGCTAGCCTCTGAACTCATAGAGTTCTGCCTTTCTTTACTTTTCAAGTTCTGGGGTTAAAGGTGTGTGCTACCACTACGTGGCTATAAATTTTATTTTTTACATTTTATTTGTTTAAAGAGGGGGAGAAAGAGAAAGTGTATGTGCTGTATACATATTGAATCTTCATATAAATAGATAATGTTTTGGCAAGTTATTTAAAATCCATTTTTTTCTCTAGACTTACTGTAAAGAACATGAAGAGAAATATTTTGTGTGTGTGTGTTTGTTTTTGTTTTTGTTTTTTTGTTGTTGTTTTATTTTGAGACAGGGTTTCTCTGTATTGTTTTGGAACTTGTCTTGAAACTAGCCCTGTAGACCAGGCTGGCCTCAAACTTACAGAGATCTGCCTGCCTCTGCCTCCCGAGTGCTGGGACTAAAGGCATGCGCCACCAATGCCTGGCTGATTGGGGTCTTTCTTATATTGAATGAATTTAATACTCTGGATTGGCTCATTTTCTCTCTCTCTCTCTTTCTCTCTCTCTCTGCGTTAAATTTTGTTTAATTTATATGTGTTGGTGTTTTGCCTGCATTTAGTCCTGTGTACCAAACCATGTGCCTTGATGCTCTCAAATCCTAGAAGAGGCCATCAAATTCCATAGAACTATAGTTACAGATGGTTGTACAATGTCACATGGGTCTTGGGACTCAAACCCAGGTCCTCTAGAGTAACAAGTGTTCTTAACCACTGAGCTATCACTTATTTTTGATTTTTCAAGACAGGGTTTCCCTGCATAGCTTTGGAGCCTGTCCTGAAACTAGCTCTTGTAGACCAGGCTGGTCTAGAACTCACAAGAGATCTGCCTGCCTCTGCCTCCACCACCCAACTATGGCTCTGAATTTTTAAAAAACGTTATATGCTTTACTTGTGTAGAATATGGATTTTTAGAATATGTTTTTTTCTATTAAAATCAAATCAGTATCTCTCCATCTCCCCTTCTGCATGCACACACACACACACACACACACACACACACACACACACACACACACAATGCTATTTGGGAAACCCTAGCTATAAGTCAAACACATAGGTGCAAATCTAATTCTGGAATATAATTTACCTATTAAAATTATATGTGCCAGAGAATTGCAAAAGGCATAGAGTCTATTTCTTAAATGCTCCCTTCAGAAATAGCAGTCAAAAAGTGAATATATAGTTTAATTTTTCCCATATTATACTAATTTTGACTTAGCCAATTTTGACTTAGTAATGGTTTGGATGTTTTCTTGTGTCAGAATGCATAGATAAGCTGGGTGTGGAGGCATACTTGTTATCCCAGCACTTTGAAGGGTGGGGCAATCTAGAACAGGTTCCAAAGCTACAGAGAAAAACACTCTCAAAAACCAAACCAACACACAAACAAAAAACTCATTGGATATACCCCTTCCCTGAGGCTGCAGAAAAATATTTCTTTTACTGGCCTGTAGTAACTTCTTTGAAAATAACTCCTTTTGGACTAGCAAAATGGGTCAGTGGTTAAGAGCACTGGTTGCTTTTCCATAGTCCCTATGTTCAATCCTCAGCAACCACATGGTGGCTCATAACTGTCTATAATGTGATCTGGTGCCCTCTTCTGTCATACAGGTATATACGCAAATGAGCATTCATATACATAAATACATAAATCTTTAAAAAGGAAAAGAAAGGAGCTCCTTTTCTTTCCTGCTGGCTTGCTTGTTTGTAGGTAGAGTCTCTCTCACTAGAGGTTAGGCTGACCTGGAGCCCATGAGTTCAGTGCTTCTTTGATGCATACATTGCTATTCAAGCTTAAACTGCATTTTCTTTCAATTATGTCAGACTTTTAGCTGACTGGCAGACTTTTCCCAACCTACGTTAGTAAGTAACAGCAGATTTGTTGTTACATATATAGTTTGCTTGCATGTATGTATGTATGTGTATTATGTGTTGGGGCCAGAAGAGAATACCAGATTCCCTGAGATTGGACAGTTGTGAGCTGTCAAGTGGGTGCTGGGAACCTAATCTAGGTCCACTACATGAATAGTATACACTCTTAACTGCTAAACTGTCTCTCTGGCCCCAATGTAGTTAACTTTTTAAAAATTATTATTTGGTGAAAAAGCATACATTTTTACACTTCAGTATTTTTATTTATTGAAAAATAAATATTGTAGAATCCTTTTAACCTGGTGAGTATATCAGTTTTCCCTTCAAATGGTGGCTTCCAGGCTGAAAAATGGTGGTGCTTGTCTATAATCCCAGAACTTGAGAGGTAGAGGTGGGAGAGTCACTGCAAGGTAAAACCAGTATGGTCTGTGTGTGAGTTCCAGGCATGCTTGGGCTGTATGTAACATGGCTTTGTCTCAACAAAGCACATATTAGTGCTTTTACTTAACTTTCCAACTATTAAAGTGTATTCTCAGTAACTTGAACTAATAAAAGAGAAAACTTGCACAAAAAATATCTAATACAAAGAGTGGGTACTTAGGATATATACAATTAGAAATGAGAAAAATGGACCTTTTCTCTTGGAATTCTTTTATGTTTATGTGTGTGAGTGCATGGTCTTTATATAGTGTATATAGAGGTTAAGGGACAACCTTGGGTGTAGCTTCCTGAGGTGCCATCCATCATATTGTTTGAGGGTCTCAAAGTGGCCTGAAGCTCACCATGTATTTGGATGAGGCTGGCTGCACAGTGGACCCAGTGGCTTCCTGTGTCTGCCTCACAAAGGGCACATACCTCCCTGTCCGTTTTTTTTTTTTTTTTTTTTTTTTTTTTTTTTTCTTTTTTTTTTTTTTTTTTTTTTTTTTTCTTCCCTTCTGGGCATAATGAACTTTATTGATGCTATTTGACAGACTAGGGTTCCTTGAGCCCCTCCCCTCCTTGTATGGATCTAGTATGGAAGCTGTAAGGATAGATGCTCAGTGTTGGGGAGTGAATTGGAACAGGGACTTCTCAGCAGTCTTCCTTTCCTGTCCTTGCTGAGGAGAAATCTGGTTCTCCATATAGCCCAGGATGCCCTGTAGTGGGCCTTCTGCTTCACCGCCTTCTTGATGCCATTGTACCTGGCAGCCTTCTTGAATCTGTAGTTCATATTGGGGATAGGAATACAAAAGGCCAAGCAGTGAGCTTCTCATTTAGACCTGAAATGGCCTTGCCCCTTTGCTGTGGCGGTTCCTGTGGATGCACTGGTGATGTTCTGGGCAGCCTGAGACCATCATGCCTCCGTTTTTCATAGGGGCCATCCACAGTCTTCAGGGCAGTGGTGATGGCATGGCCTGTGGTCATGCATGAACCCCTCCACAGAGTTGTCGTGGGAAACGTTGGCTGATGTAGCTGAGCAGTTGGTAGTGCAGGAGGCATTGTTGACAACTTTGATTTTTCATACTTTTTGTAGTTGAGGCCTGTCACAAACGTGGAAGGACAGTAGAAGGTGAAGAGGGGATGATACTTTGGTTCCCTGCTTCACTTGGGCTCTGATTTCTCCATGGAGGTGACAGCACCATTAGATGCTGTAGCATATTTGGTATCAGCATCACCCCATTTGATGCTGGTAGAACCTTGGTTCTGGAAGATGGAGATAGCTTACCCATTGATGATAAGTTTCCCTTTCTTAGCCATGACTGTGCTGTGGAGCTTGCTGTGGGTGAAATCATCCTGGAACATGTAATGTAAATCATGGAGTGAGGTCCATGAAGGGGGTCGCTGATGGCAGCAGTGTCCAACTTGCCAGAATTAAAGAGCAGACATCCAGTACTGCCAAATCAGCTCACCTTCACCTTCATCTTTGTGTCTCTGGAACAAGCCAGTCTGTGGAACTGGGAGGAACAAAGAGCCCCTCCCCATATTGGTTCTGGAGATCAATCTCAGGTTCTTGAGCTTATTACAGTAAGTACTTTGCCAGCCTGAGCTTCTTTTTTATGTACTCTTGTTGTTTGACTAGAAATTGAAAGGTGAAAATTTTATTCACCATGTGAGTGCTGTAACTGAACCCAGGTCCTGCAAGAGCAAAAGTACTCTTAATTGTGATCCCTGAGCCATCTCTGCAGCACTCACCTTTTTTTTTTTTTTTTAAGGCTTTCATTTAGTTAACATATTCTACTGGTCTTTTAAGGTAGGTGTGTGTGTGTAGTTGAGACAAAGTTCTTCTATGTAGGCCTTGCTTTCCTGGAATGCCCTATATAGACCTGGCTGGCCTCCAGCTCATTAAGATTCCTCTGCTCTGCCTCTGAATGCTGGGATTAAAGGCACACCTGGTTTGAGAAGGGAGTCTTACTTGAGGGATTACCCGGATCATACTGGTTTGCAGGCATGTCTGTTTTCTTGTTAGTTGATATAGGAAGGCTCAGTCCATTGTGGGTGGCACTATTCTGTAGGCTGGAATTCCTGAACAAGACGAGGGCAAGAAAAAAGGATGTTTTTCTTTTTCTTCTTTTCTATCTTTTTTTTTTTTTTTTTTTTTTTTTTTTTTGGTTCATGTTGTACGTCTAATTTGACTAGCTACCTAAATTCCTGCCTGTGACTTCTCCAAAATAATGAATATAACTTAAGAATTGTGAGTTAAATAAAACCCCTTCTCTTCTGCCAGTTGGCTTTTGGTCAGATTATTTGTCACAGCAACATAAATGAAACTATAATAAGACTAAAGTTTCTAGTTCCTGGCCAAGAGATGTTCTAAACAACATCCTAAAAATCTTCTTTCATTCCATTCCATTTCTTTGTTTGTTTTTTTGAGACAGGGTTTCTTGGTAGCTTTGGAGCCTGTCCTGGAACTTGCTCTGTAACCAGGCTGTCCTTGAGCTCAAAGAATTTTGCCTGTCTCTGCCTCCTGAGTGCTGGGATTAAAGGTGTGTGCCACCACTACCTGGCCTAGTTTTTATTTTTTACATTTATGTGCTTACTTGGGAGGGGTCATGCCACATATAATCAAAGGACAACTTGTTGGTTCTCTCCTACCATGTGGATTCTGAGGATCAAACTCATGTCATCAGGCTTGGTGGCAGGTGCCTATGTTAGTTTTGTTTTTTTTTTTTTTTTTTTTTTTTTTTTGAGATGGATTCTTGTTTTGTTGCTTAGGCTGGCCGCAATTCACTCACTATGAGTACAGGCTGGCCTTGACTTTCGGGTTATCCTTTTATCCCTTGTTGATTTATTTCTCCTCTATGGAGTAAATAGTCATAATCAGAGATTCATTCACATACAGTTGTAAAACAATAAAGTTTTTCCCATTGTTACTATCTTGCAAAATTATGATAACATGATAACAACAATACAACCAGGATATTGGCATTGATTGGATACAAAGCATTTCTGTCATTACAAGCACTGCCCCTGTGCTATTCATGTACATTGGCTTCTCTCTTGTCCCTAGAGTGAGCAAGCAACATATCTCCTGAAGTTCTAGGGATTGCCATTTTATAATAGGCCATGATTGTTAAGTTGATTTTCCATTTTCTGAAGCTATACTGCCAATGATAATTATTTCAAGATTCTCTAGCTTTTTTGTTTATTTGTTTTGTTTTTGTTTTTTGAGATGGGGTTTTACTGTGTAGCCCTGGTTGTCCTGGAACTCGCTGTGTAGACCAGGCTGACCTTAAACTCACAGATCCACCTGCTTCTACTTCCCATAACCACCCACCCCTCTAGCTTTTTTTGTACCTAGATAATCTTTGAACTCTGTTGAACCAAAAAATAAATAGTAGCAAGCAGATTTGGAAGACAGAAGCTAATTTTCTGTGGAATCTGTTAGTTACTGATGTGTCACATTCTAGATAATTTCCTCCGCGGGGGGGTGGGGGGGCCGTTCCTTTGTAAGGAATTCTTTCTGTTGGTTTAAAGTAGATGAGTATCTCACATTGTACCTCCATAAACCCTTTTGTGGACTTCCCTTTTGACGACCGTAAGATTATTTTAGACTGTAGCAAATGGACCTCAGTGCTAAGTGGGCTTGTTTTTTCCTCTCATGTCCAATCACCATCAGTGTCAGTAATGTATAGACTCCTCCAGTGAAGTGTTACTGTCACAGGTTCCCTCAAAAGTTTCCTGCATTGCCTTAGAAGACTGGGTAATAGGATTCCTGGATATGAGACTGGAGTCTTCAAAATTGAGTACAATAGCCAAATCCTGTGAAAAAGAGAAAGAAAAGAAGTAAAAAGTGAACCTAATTGATTACTTTCATGTCTCCAAATTCCAGAGTCTCACCAGTCAGCTACATCACTACCTAGAAAGTTTTGGTATGACTTCCTGCAGTTTTTCCCCTTTAGAAACTTCAGGTTACTTGTCAGCCAGTGTGAAAGTTAGCCTGTAGATATTTAGACAGCATTTTGATTTTCTGACAGTCTAGGTGTGTTCATTGAGTGTCTTCCCAAGCTTTTCTGTTAGGACAGTAACACAGGTTTCTCTTTTGTTGTGTAAAACAGATTTTACCATTGTAATCATTTTTTATTGCTAAATTCAGTGGTGTTCACAGTGTTGTATAACTATCACTACCATTTCCAGAACATTTTCATCATTCCAAACAGAAACTCTGTACTCATTAGGCAATAACTTCCCATTTTACCCTCCCCCAACCCCTGGTAACCTTTATTTGACTGTCTATCTTTATAAACTTGCTTAGTTATTCTATATACTTCATATAAGCAAGCTCAAGTCTTTTGTCCTTTTGTGACTTATCACACTGAATATTTTCAGGGCCCATTCATATTGTAGAATTTATTAGAATGTCATTCTTTTTATGGTGTAATGTTTTGTTGTGCTTATATAACCACATTTTGTTTATCCATTCATCTGTGAGTGGACATGTTAGTTGATTCCAGGCTTTGATAATTGGAAATACTGGTGTTCAAGTATCTAAATATTTGCTTTTAATTTTTGTTTTGAGACAGGGTTACTCTGTAGCCCTGGCTGCCCTAAAGGTATTTGCTACCACTGCCCAGCTTGTTTATAATTTTATTTTGTTAAAAGTTTTTAAAGTTGAGCTGATGAGTTATAAGATAACTCTGTGTTTGACTTGTGGGGAAATAGAAATTCTGTTTTCCATAGCATCGGTTTTTATTCTGTACAGCCTTGCCAGTACTCGTTAGCTTCTATGATAAATTTTGCTTTTAAGATAAATACCACCTTACTGAATATATTTATTACATGCTGTGATTTTGACTCTGTGTTTTACAGATGAGACACAAATGTTTTTATTCTTTGCTATTTATATCTTCTTTTAAAAACTTTGATGTGTGATTGCATGGCCACCACATGCATTAGATCCCCTGAAAATGGTGTTCTAAGCTGCAGTATGGATGCTAGGAACTTGTAACTACTGTAAGAGGGATAGTATATGTAATCCCATGGCTACCTGTTTCTGCTTCTTAAATTATGATTCTGCACGTCTGCTTATTTTATTTTTCATTTATTTATTTTAGTGTATGGGAGTTTTGTAACACCATGTTACTTATGGTTATGAGCTGACTTGTGAGTGCTGGGAAAAACACCGCCACCACTCCCACTTGCCCACCCCACACCCCCACCCCATCCTTGGGAAGAACAGTGATGCTCTGAACCACTGAGCCATCTCCGCAGTCCCACCTGTCAATCTTTTACTAATGAATACATATTTTACTTATCGTTAAATTAGCTCAATTTAAATGTACATTGTTAAATGTTTTTTAATACACTGTTTTATAACCATCACCACAATCTAATTTTAGAAAACTTTCAACGCCTAGAAAGAAACCTTTGAATATTTGCAATCATTACCCGTTTCCACTATATTCCTCCACTAACTGCCTAGTGTCTACTCCTCTTTACTTTTTCTGTGGATTTTCTTGTTCTGGAAACTAATATGGAGTACTACATTTTGTTGTGTTTTATGCTTGGCTTTTTCATTTAGCATAATGTTTTCAAAATTCATCAATATTGTATGCATCACTGTGCAGCTACTCTTGAGATGGATTATATACATGTTGCTTAGGCTGGCATTAAATTTACACTTCCTGACCTTTAACTTTCCTAGTGATGGGATTATGGTCACGTGCCTCAATGTCTACTTTATTCCTTTCTTTCCCCTCAATAATTAATATTCCATTGTAATAGATATGTAACAACATGTTTTTAGTTATTTTGTAATTGATGGACATTTGAGTTTTTTTGATATTATGAATAATATTGCTATGGACATGTGTGTGCAAGTGTTTTTTATTTCTTAAGGTATTATGTGTGTGTCTGTATGGTTCCTATGTCCATGTGTCCATGCCATAGTGGTGGTTAGTGAACAGCTTCCAGGAATAGATTTTTTTTCCTGCCTTGTGGACTCGAGGTTGAATTCAGATAGGGGTGGAAATTTCATTGAGTGAAGATATCTGGCCATGAGAAAAATGGTTTGTCTTTTCTGTTGTGTGTGGGAGACGGAGGCAGTACATAAGTGAACAATTGAAAATAGATTGATTTCAAAACTCAAAGAAATGAAGTTGCAGCAAAAGGATTTATGGAAAAAGCAGTTGAAATTTTTTTCTGTCACTGAAAGTTGCCACAATTGTAATGGAACTAAAGAATATTGTAATTAGTAAATGAGTTTGAAATTGATTCCATACAGTCCAGCTAATATGTGCAGAGTAAAAGACCATGTTAGCACTGGGAGTGTGTCTTACAGTAAAGCACATGTTAGATGTGCCAGGTTTGATCCCCAGCATTACAGAATAACAATTATAATAGTAGGGTTTTTTTAATTTGTTTGTTTTGTTTTGTTTTAATTAAAGAGAAAACCAGAATAGTGGTTACAGAATTCGGGAATAGAAAAAATATCTAAAGATCAGGAAATATCACTAGACTTATGGTAAGAATAAGAAAAAGGTAATCAAGGGGCTAGAGTGATGGCTCAGTGGTTAAGAGCATTGATTGCTCTTCCAGAGGTCCTAAGTTCAATTCCTAGCAACCATATGGTGGCTCACAACTATCTGTAACGGAATCTGGTGTGTAGCATACATGCAGACAGAATAATTTATGCATAATAAATAAATCTAAAATCCCATTATAGCATATTAACTACTGCTGAGCCATCTCTCCACCCCCATAAATAATTTTTTTCTAAAACACATGGTCAAGAGACTGTCACAATTTAAAATATTGGCTCTTTGAAGAGCTATAAGGCTCAATCAGTATGTCATATTAATATTTGATTCTTCTAATCAATTATTTTAGTTGAGAGTATAATTACTGACAGTGTTTGGTGCATTGTATGTTTCCTGGTAGTACAGAAGTTGAGACAGGAGGATCAAAAGTTTGGGGCCAGCCTCATCTGCATATCAAAATTATCTCTAAAAATAAACTAACGAAATATAATCTCTAAGAAAGACAATGTAGACTCACTAGATTTTAAAAGATAGATAACTGTATTAGTCCAAATAGACAAATATCTTTTTGGGGGAGGGGCTTGGAGAGGGAGGAAGATATTAAGAAAATTGGTTCTCTAGGTTCTGAAAGCAAAGTTCTCACGATTGGCTGCCTGACAAATGGATTACTATCGTGGCATCATAGTGTTGCTGGGTCCATATCTGAGGGCTTCTCAAATAGGAGGCTGATGGTATGGCTCTCAGTCTGAAGCTGAATGCCTGCCTGAGTACAATGGGATGGACGCTGCAGGTGCCAGAGCCCAGAAGATAGTGGGATTCTCCAAAGGAGAGTAGAGTATCCAGGAAGAAAAGGACTTTACCTTTTCCTGCCTTTTTGTTGAGTATAATATGGGGAGAAACTAATCGGATTATTTATACCTCATCAATTACACCAGTTTATCCCTCCATCTCCTCTGGAAACACCCTCAACCACATCCAGAAATCATGCTCTTTTGTTTCTTTGTCTGTAGTTCTGAGGTGTGAGTCCATGGTTCATGTCTGCTGACAAGTGCTGTACCAGCTGGCCACATCGCCAGCCCAAGAATTTTATTAGTTGAATTTTAACATTAAATGGCAAGTTAAATTATTTAGTCAGTCATAGTCTTCAAAAGACAGACCCTGTTGCAGTTGATGAATGAAATTTGGATTTTATTGCTAGTAAGATGTGTCTCTTTTAGACCTTATTGCAACATGAAATTATCAGACATGAAATTAAATAAGTAAATAATGAGTTATTCAGAATGACAAACTTCTGAAATATTGGGTTCTAAAATGTCAAATGACTTGTATTTTGTGGTTGTTTTGTTTCAGGCTGCAGTGTAGAATCTTGGAAGTCCTCCCTCCATTACATCAAAATGGTTTTGCTAATGGGCACGTGGGCAGTGTTGATGGAGAGACAATTGTCATCAGTGACAGTGATGATTCAGAAACACAAAGCAGCTCTTTTCAACATGGGTGAGTAGTTTATAACTTAGCGGTGAAATCGGTGATATAGTCTATTGCGATGCTTTTCTTTCCTACTTTTCCTTTTGTAGTCAGACTGTGGCATTCCATCCATAAATAATCTATTTCAATAACAGATATTAGGATTTTCAAAATGTAAGCCTACTTAACTCTGACTAGCTGTTTAAGAATAGTCCTCCTTGCTGGGTATAACAATCCATGCCTTTGGGAGGAAGAGGAAGGTGGATCTCTTGAGTTTGAGGCCAACCCACTACACAGTGAGTAGTCAACCAAGGCTACATAGTGAAGCCCTGTCTCAGAAAACTAAAACAAAGCAGTTTGTTCCTTGGTGCTTGGGATTGAGCCTAGAGCCTAACGGGTTTCGGCAAGCCCTTTACTTAGCATTGAGTTGGATCTTGAGCCGCAGTTTGAATCACAATTCATGTTTTGGTGTTCCATCTCTTCACTCTGTTCGTTGGTAACTCCAGGCAATCTCTTACTGTTCTATTGTTTCCATACTTTTACTCTTTCCAGACTGGCTTCTTTCACTTGCGCATATGCATTTACATTCTTGCTGTATCTCTTTGATAAGAGCTTGTTAGCTTGTTTCCTATCATGCAATAACACTGCATTACCTTAAATGATTACATTTACTTATTTTATGTGTGTTGGTGCATGCGTGCTACAGCTTGCCTTTGGAGTCATAGGATATATGGGAGCCAGTTTTTTTCCTTCTACAACATGGGTTCTGGGTGTGGAGGAACTCAGGTAATCAGGTCATCTCACCAGCTAATATTCCAGTCTATGTGCTGTTTGACACTTACTACTGAAGGGCATTTTTGTCATGGAGTAGCAAGAGAAGACAGTGTTAATAGAAGTTAGTTCTGTATTTTCCCTATTTCGTAGGTTAGTCCAAATAATAGGAACCATTTCTGTCAGTTCCTGGTGATCATACTTCCTTAGAAAGAATGCTATTATTTTATCACAAGGGAAGTTTTATGAAAGAGCTACAGCAAAGCTCCATTAACAGCCTTGTTGCCAGGCAGTGGTGGTGCATGCCTTTAATTCCAGCACTCAGGAGGCAGAGGCAGACGGATCTCTGTGAGTTTGAGGCCAGCCTGGTCTACAGAGTGAGTTCCAGGGCAGTTAGGGCTACACAGAGAAACCCTGTCTCAAAAAAGCAAAACAAACAACAAAAAACTCTATTGCTACCTCC
This sequence comes from Phodopus roborovskii, assembly GCF_943737965.1. Classification (NCBI taxonomy): domain Eukaryota; kingdom Metazoa; phylum Chordata; class Mammalia; order Rodentia; family Cricetidae; genus Phodopus; species Phodopus roborovskii. Next base: position 5,349,407 of record NW_026126514.1, on the reverse strand, counting down.
CTGTATTGAGTGAATCTTGTTTCCCCCTCATGATCCTGCTTGTGCTAAATATTCACATACACCTCTACTTCAGGCTCTTCAACATTATTTCTTCCTCTAAACTCCTGTTTCTTAGAATTACTCATATGAGTTCTTTTCCTCATTCCCTCACTCACCATCATCACAGCATACACCACACACACCTCTTTAAATACTAACTTATTAGAAGGCCTACCTAGTCAACTTCTTAAGTATCACTCTCCATATAAGATAGTAGGGTTTTTTTGTTTTGTTTTGTTTTGTTTTGTTTTCTTGCTTATATCGCCATTCTTTTTTTTTTTTTTTTTAAGACAGCATTTCCCTGGAATTTTCTCTGTAGATAAGGCTGGCGCCAAACTCAAATCTATCTACCTCTGCCTCTCAAATGCTTGGATTAAAGGTGTGGGCCACTACCTCCAGGCTTATCTCCCATTATTTTTATTTTAGTGAGTACTGACTTTTGTTATTACAAATATTTGGCATACTATGGGATTTCAACTACTAAATGAATGGTAAATGATTAGATGCACCTTAAACATTAGTGAGAAGTTAGTTGGAATGAGGATTAACTGTATATTTGGAGGCAGAGGCATCCTGTCCTCAGAGTTCAAGGCCAGCTAGAGCTATATAGAAAGAAAAAGAGAAAAGAGAAAGATTTTATTACTACAATGTGCAAAGAAATGAAGTTTTAAGAATCTCATGCTTTTAAATGGTTAACTGATTTGTGTCTGTCCTCTCTTATATTTAGGAAGAAAAAAGATGCAATTGATCCCTTATTATTCAGGTACAGGGTGCAGCCCACTAAGAAGGAAATGTATGAGTCTGCTGTCGTAAAAGCAACACAAATCAGGTAAAACTTAGTATTTTCTTTATGGGCATCTAAGTGAGAAGTTTTAGTTTAGTATGAGTGGGTGATGTTGCATTGACTGATGTGTTTATAAAATAAGTGTATGCTTATGTGTGAAAGTAGTAATAAAATTATCCTGAGCCCCTAGTTAGAAGAGGTGTTCCTCCCCAGAGAAGAGCATACCTATCAGTTGTCCAGTGCCAAATCGTCAGCCCTGACACATACATATGAACTCAACAAAGTTATATTTAGGAATATGTATGTATATACATACATGTGTAAGGATTCAGGCATTATGCTGGCTTGTTCATCACCTGGCAGAATGCACTCAGGCAGTACCCAACCCACTTATGCTCTTTTTCCCCTGGGGCAGCCAGGACTTATCCTGTCCCTCTCTTCATTCCTCTGTGTCTCTTTACCTTATTTTCTTACCTCCTTCTCAATAAAACTTTCAATATGAGTCATGTCTACAGGTCTCTATTTCCCCATCTTCACACCATTCATCACCTGCCCCTGGACCAAAGTCCTCGGAGGTCCCAGCGCCTATTATTCTTTATTCCTAACAATATGTATAGATTAAAATTACTTTAAAAAAAAGAGATGATTAATTTGAAGAAGAGTGGGGAGGTATTTTTGGAGGGAGAAGGGGGAAGGAAGAGATACTGCAATTCTATTATAATCTTAAAAAGATAATAATAAAAAGCAAGAGTAGAGGAAACTCCTGAGGGATGACACCTAAGAAGACTTCTGGCCTCCACATACACAAGTACACACCCCCACACCTATACCCCTACACAAACTAAATAATACAATATACATTCAACAAGTAACTGAATTGAATAGTCCTTCAAGAAATATAAATGGCCAGTAAACATGAAAAAATGTTCATCCTTGGCTATCAAGAAAATGCATAGTAAAACTACATTGAGGTTTCAGTTGTCCAAGAAAGAATGGCTACCATCAAGAAAACAAAACACAATGGGCTGGAGAGAGAAGGTTAAGTTCTCTGTTCTGACAAAGAACCCAGGTTTGGTTGTTAGTACTCAGGTCAGTTGGCTCAGGACTGCCTGTAACTCCAATTTCAGGGCGACCTAACACCTCTGGTATCCTTGAGCACCTGCAGTAATGTAGACATACCCCCACACAGACACACATAATTAAAAATAAGGATTTAAAAATAGAATGCACAGGATTTAAAAAGAAAACAAACACTAGTGAACATGTAGGGCAGGGTCCACATGCACTACCGATGGGATCATAAATTAATGTAACCACTTAAGTAGAAGGGGACTGTTAGGAAGGAGGAAGGGGATCAGTGTGGAAAGCAGGATAGGATAATGAGATGAATGCAAAGAACAGGATGAACATACACAACATGGCAAATTGAAGCTCTTTATTTTGTATAATAGCTATCTACTAATGGGACCAGGGAAAGGTTGAATGGTATTTGTCTGGAGTGAATCAGACTTGTTTGGGTGGTTCCAATTGAACTCCCTGGAACTTGCAAAAATTCTTTGTGAAAAGATAAATTTTAGACACATTAGCATTTTTACTGTCCTGATATTTGCATTGTAGAAATGAAATGGCAGTATATCCATGTCAGAAAGGATTTTGGTTGAAAGCATTAACACTCCCTTCTATCTGGGAAACTGACAGCTATCTTTAGCACAATGAAGAGCACCTTAATCTTTAGCTTGCATTTATGATCGTGTAGTGGTATAGTTTGGTGTTTTGTACTCTGTCAGGATTGGATTAATAGCTTATCAGAACTTTATTGATTAATGTTAAGACTATGAACTGTAGCATAATGAGAAAGAAATCTGATAACTTGTATTTGTACACCTTAAGTCACTTTGTTATACCTTAAAACAGTTTTAGATTTTTATATCTTAAACTTTCATGTTTTTATGTAAACTTTATACCTTAAGACACCATTTTATTTATTTATTTACTTATTTTGGTTTTTAGAGATAGGTTTTCTCTTTTGGAGCCTATCCTGGAACTCACTCTTGTAGATCAGGCTGGCCTCAAACTCACAGAGCTCTGCCTGCCTCTGCCTCCCAGCACTGGGATCAAAGGCGTGCGCCACCAATGCCCAGCAAAACACCTTTTTAAACAAAGGAATGATAAGAAGTTATACTGAAACCTACCAGCCGTCAAACTGCATCAGAGTTCTTGAGAAGGATAAAATTTTACCAGAATTAATCATTAGAAAATGACAGAGACTTATTAGCTGACCACCTGTATAGCCACTCCCAGAGTCCTCCACAGTTGTTGAGGGTAGAGGCTTTAAGGACACCCACTTTGCGCTGTTAGCTCAAGGCCTACCAGGCTTTAAGAAGATCCTGTGGCTTAGGAGCTTTAGGAAGTCTCCCCTACTGTTGGCATTAGGCAACATGGAGGCAGTTGATTCCAGTGTTCTCTTGTCCACCGTCCAAAGAGTCCTTTACAGCAGGTGATATGAAAGGCAGGTTTGCTGAGTGGCTAGCGCTGTCACTTCTGTGGGTGGAGTTTCTTTAGTGTCCACCAGTCTTGGAGGGAATAGGGTGGTACCAGCATCTGGCTTGTTTCTCTGTTACAAAAAAGCTTTTTAATAGAATGTTTTAAATGCCATATTCTCTAGATATCTGAGCATTTGAGAGCTGTCTATTTAGTATATATCTCAGTAGACAAAACTTGTCTAGTTAATTGCCTTAAGCACATAAATGGCTAGGTAAAGCTTTATCCCTGTAATTAATTAATATGTACTTATTATGGCTACAGTGACATTAGTGCAGGCTATGTGTGAAGAACTGGATCCAACCTGAGAGGCTGCGGAGGGATGTTTTACTAAGAGCCCTCCAGCCTGACTATAACTAGTTTTAACTTAGGTTAGATATATGCCTTTGAAGGACAAAGAAGTGAAGAAACCCCCCCCCCTTTGTTTTTTTTGTTTTTTTTTGTTTTTTTTTTGTTTGTTTTTGTTTGTTTTTCGAGACAGGGTTTTTCTGTGGCTTTGGAGGCTGTCCTGGAACTAGCTCTTCTAGACTAGTCTGGTCTCTAACTCACAGAGATCCGCCTGCCTCTGCCTCTAGAATGCTGGGATTAAAGGCATGTGCCACCACTCCCCTGCCAAAAAATCCCCTTTTGTAATAGAAGCTTAACCTTAAAAACTGACAGTAGTGAAGGTTACACGTTACATAGGGAATAATCTCTTAAGTTTACTTTATAACTGATTTAATTTAATTTTACTTGTTAAGTTACTCTTATAAACAGCTTACAAGAAGGACTGGGTAGTGTAAATATTTTGTTAAAATTCAACTTAACACAGTTGAATTTAAGTTACATAATAAACAGTTAAAACTAGCTTACAGTCATATATAATTTGCAAAGAGTTTCTTCCCTTCTGCAGGTGCTTCTTTACTGTGTGGATGGTTTCATTGTTATGTAGCCTTCTAAAATTTTAATGTGATTCTATTCATTTTTAAATTATTTCCTGCTCTCCTGAAGCTCTAGTCAGAATAACTTCAATCTGAATGAATATTTAACATATAAGATAACCAGCTCTAGGTAATATGGATATGGTTTGGAATCCCTATTGTTGACTCTTGATATGCTTTTAGTCATCTGACAGTAAATTGACATTTGCTAGAAAACAATTGTTAATTGTTTTCTCATTTCCTTTTGCCTCATACGTACCTCAGGTAATCTAAGAAAAGTAATATAATAGGTAAATTCTGAGTCAGAGATACCACTTTCTTTCCTTTTTCTTGTGTGTGAGAGACTGTGTGTGTGTGTGTGTGTGTGTGAGAGAGAGAGAGAGAGGCAGACAGACAGACAGACAGAATCTGTATATAACAATCCTGGCTGTCCTGGAAGTGTTCCCTTTGTAGACCAGACTGGCCTACAAACTGTGCCACCACATCCAGCTTGAGATACCATTTTCTTTAAAAACAAGCATTTATTTTGTGTATATGTGCACACATGGAGGTCAGAGGATAACCTTCTTCTGCCTTGTAGAATTCCAGGTATCAAAATCAGGTCATCAGGCTTGGCACCAAGTGCCATTACCTGCTGAAGCGTTCACCAGCCCAGATATATCACCTATAGTTTCAGCGAAGTGTGTGATTGGTCTGTTTGGCAGGCCCCGTCATAAGTTTTAAGATCTATAAGCAGGTGTGTCCAGCCTGCAGCCAGGGGCCATGTGTATTCAGCAGTTAGCACACCACAAAATCAGAAACTTCCTTAAATGTTACTAGTTTTTTTTTTATTTAAATTTTTATTATTTATTTTAGAACTCATTTGTGTAATTCTCTAGGTTGAACTTTGTAGCTATCAATGTTGTGTATCAATGTCAATGGATGGAATATACCTGCTAGACAATTCTAAGGATATTTGTTTTACTGTTTATTGAATTTAATGTTTTGAGGGAGTCGGGTATGTATGGGTTAGTGACTGGGAAGTGGCATTCCCTTAATCACAACTGGAGTTCTTTTGTCTTTAGTTCTCAACACAGCGTTATAGTTCTGTTTCCTATTTCATATTACTCATTTTCTTTTTGACTTGTAGTTTATAATTTTGCTAGACTTTAGTTACACCCTCTTTGGCTCATTTTCTTTTTCATATTCTTCATGATGAACTAAAGAATTGCAGAAAAAAGAATTGAAGCTTGACAATAAAGCAGTGAAATAATGCACAACTCTTGAAGTTTTTTAAAACTTTTTAGACGTTTATGTTTATGAATGTTTTTGCTAGCACATGTATATATGCACTACATGTGTGTCTGGTGCCCATAGAGATTGGAGTTACAGTTGTAGATTATCATGTGGGTGCTGGGAACCTAGATTTGCTGAAAGGCAACAGGTGCTCTAAACCACTGAGCTGTCTCTTCTGCCTCTTAACTGCTCTTGTTAGCTTCAAATGTACTGTCTTGTTCACTGAAAGACTAATATACCTGAAGGAGACTTGATATACTAGAGTTGAACTTCCTTTGTTAATGGAAATGTCATGTATACTAACCAATGAGAACTAATTGCCCTTTATGGCTATTGAGCCCTTGAAATGTAACTAGAGAAAATAAGGAAAACCCATATGTGGCTACTAGCTACCAGATCCGACAAGAATCAATTTGCCTCATTATCAGCAAGTTATTGCCTTCTGTTTGCCAGCTGTTCTGCAGTCCCAGGGCAGCAGCAGAACAAAAACCTTAAAGAAAGGTTTGAGGAAGGTCCCCATGTTCCATTTCTTGTAAGGTTTATTGACTGTAAACTTTCTATGTTTGATTGAAAGACAGACACTGAATTTAATGTTTACCTTTTCCCAGGGTTGTTGTGCTGGGTTTGTTTCCTTTTAGTTTTTGACTGTTTTGGTTTTGTTTGTTGCATGCATTACTGCTATTGTTGCTTTTGAGGAAAATTAAAGTTGTATGCTTGAAACTTACTTTTAATTCTCTTTGATTTTTATCTCAAATTTGTTGGCTGTTATGAGGTTTAAATACAAAGGGCTTTAAAATTTGTTAGGATCTCTTCAGTTTTGCTTATAATACCCATGTGAATTGTTGATTTAGTTGATGCTATATCATAGCTAATCATTTTTATCTTAATTTTTAAAATTGTATTTTAAAAACAAATTTACTACTTATTTGTTTGTGTTTTTAAACAACAAATACATACACTGTTTTTGTAATGGGCTTTTTATAATTGATCCACTTGGGTTTTCTAAGTTCTGGCATAATCCCTGTGTGTAGTTCCTAATAAGGTCTACTATGTACCTTTGGAGGATGGATGTCGTCGTCGTCAGTCCCTCCGTGTGTCTCTCCCCCTCCCCCCCCCCACCCATAAGTCCTTCCCTGGGCTTAAAAGTCATGTATTAACTGCAAGTAAAGATGAATGGACTAAAGGGTAAACCGTATGGTTTACACTACAGCTTCCATGACAAGATTCTTCTCTCCTTTTTTCCTTTGTTTGGTCTTTCTTTTAAATTTGCTTTTGTTTTGGAGGGAGATTGCAAAGGCTGAGGGGGTGGGGAGATAAGTAGGATCAGAATGGATGATGTGAAACCCACAAAGAGGCAATAAAGGTTAAAACATTTTAAACATAAACATATAGTGATTGTGGAGTGCTGAATCATTAGTACTAATTCTATCCTCTTTCCCCCAACATCAGCCGGAGAAAACACCTATTTTCTCGTGATAAACTAAAGCTTTTTCTGAAACAACACTGTGAAGCACAAGATGGAATCATTAAAATTAAGGTAATGAGAATAGTGAAATTATATGTCAGGAAGAAATAAAAATAAGTTATATAGTGCTATAAATTTGTAACTTTGCTAAAATGATATTTCAAAGATGGTTAAAATAGCTCTCATTTATCTGTGTAACTAATTTTTAGTACCTTTTAAAGTATTTTTGTTGAATTGGGTATTATTTTCTGAATTATTAGGTGGCCATCACCCAGCCAGTTTCATGACTAAGCAAGCACTTAGTAGTTGAGCTGCATCCTCAGCCCTGAAAACCAAGATTTTAGAGACCTTCCATTATGCATTAAACAAAAAGTCAAAAATAGTAAAAAATTAATCTTTAATGTGACTGTTTAAATCACATTAGATAAAGAAACATAAAAAAGAGAATCAGACATAGTGATGTATGCCAGTAATTCCAGCACTTGAGATAGTAAGGAAGATCAAAATTTTGAGGCCAGTCTGAGACATATTGTACTTAATTTTTAAAAGCATGCAGGGGAGGGGAAACTGGGCAGTGGCTCAGTGAGTACAGTGTGCAAGGATAAGAACTTGAGTTCAGTGGATGGTGGTGGTGCACTCCAGAGGCAGAGGCAGCAGATCTCTGAGTTCAAGGCTAGCCTGAATACAGAGCAAGTTCAGGATAGCAAAGGATGTTACACAGAGGAAACCCTGTCTCAAAAACAACAAAAAGATTCTCGAGTTTAGAAATATGTATCCATAGCCCCAGTTCTGGGGTGGCGGCAGAAAGAGGAGGATCCAAGAGACTTCACTGGCTCTCAGATCTTCCTGAAAGGGCAAGATTGGGGTACAGCAAGAGTAATACAGGAAGGCACCAGTGTCAGCAAGCCTCTGGCCCACCCATGCGCAGGTGACACACCCCCATGTTCAGAAGAGCAGATTGGAAGCATTCATTTAAATCAGCTACTGCTGCTTAAGATGTGCTCTTCATTGTATGTAAATGTAAACCACAAAAGGAGAAATGAAAAGAAAAACACACAAATTTGTTTAAAGGAAAAAAGTTTCAGATACTTAGGAACAAGGCAAATTATTTATTGAGATAAAACCAGGACATTTGGCTAGGCATTTGAAGAAGTAGTCGTGCATGCATGTATACATGAAATGAAATATGAAACAAGCGCTGGTGCTGTGCACGCCAAAGAGCTGCAGAGAGCAGCGGCTGCAGTGCCAAGGAGAGACTGTAGTGATGACAGCGGAAGCAAGTGCAGGTTAAAAATGCCATCAAGGGGTTCTCAAGGGCAAGCAGCACATGGAAAACACCTGCATGGTGCAATAAAGAATTCAGATTTATTAGAATACATATTGCACATTGGGAAAATGGGAAAGTAGATATGATTAATGTTTGTAGTATAAAAACTTGAAAGCATTATTACAGTATAAAGAAGCTATTTTTGACCTTTTCTGATAATTCAGCATGCCTACTTAGAAAATAAAAATGCTCTCATACTAGCCTTCTTTATTATAAACCTTTTTGATACTAAAGTGATTTCTATACCATACTAAACTTCTATACCATTAAATTTGGTTTCATACAAAATTATTAAAAATAATCATATAGCGACTGGAGAAATGGTTCAGCAGTTAAGAATAGTGACTGCTCTTGCAGAGGACCCAAATTTGATTCCCAGCATGTGGACAGCCCACAACTGCCTCTACCTCCAATGTCTGGGGATCCAATATCCTAGTCTGGCCTTCTTGGGCACTGAATGCATATAGTGCACAGATAACACAAAGCACCCATGTGTATAAAACAAAGGAACAAGTAAATCTCAAAGTAGTTTAAAACACCAAGCAAATAACCTTTAAACTATGTAAAGGTACATATAGGCCAGGTATAGTGGCACAGGTATAGAAGGCCTTTACCTTCAGGATGCTAAGGTAAGAGAATCACAAATTTGAGGCAGCCTACTCTACACAATGATACCCTTTCTCAAAAACAAAAAAATATCCTATGTAAATGAATTTTATTTTTAGAGTTGGCCTCCCCCCTCCCCCCTAAGATATCTTGTATATTTGTAAACATTAAAAAAAAAATCTTTGCCTGGCGGTATTTCTGTGAGTTCTAGACCAGCCTGGTTTACAAGAGCTAGCTAGTTCCAGGACAGCTTCCAAAACCACAGAGAAACAGTCTCGAAAAAAATAAGAATAAAAATATCTTTAAAAATCTAGGCATTACCATTTAAGCATTACACACCCTGATTTTTAAGAAGAAACCACTCTGCTACTCATGTGGTAGTCTATGTACTTAAAGTTAGGTAGGGACAAAAATGACCTTAATCGAGAGTCTACTGTAAAAATGTAATGGGTTCCTGATTTATTAGAATGGTCAGAATTAACAGGGTTTTAAATGCTAAAACTTGTGTTCTACTAATAAAATACAAATTGTCTAGTAAAATTCTTTGTTTTGTTAATAATTGACATTTTTGTAGTTTGCTTTCCTAAAACATTTCTGTGAATGGCCTTATTCTTTGAGGAAAAAAAATATAATCTGTCCATTAAGCCAAATTATCAAAAAGTCTGGGGTTGAAAATGCTCTAAACATTGTTCTAAACAAATTTTAGATACAAGGTAAAAAGTAATTCTCAAGTTTGGCAAATGTCTTAGAACCAAACAACTCTGGTAAGAATGAAACTGATTTCTTCATTCTTGATTCAAAACTTTATAGAGGTTTGTATTTCTGATTTTATGGAGACCTATATAAATTATTTAAGTCATTGTCCAGCTCAGAAAAAAAGAATCCAAATGTTCAGTACTTGGGAAATAGTTGAGATTTAATGTGAGCCAGGTGGTAGTAATCTTACTAAGGTGACTGAGACAGAAGAATTGCATATGAGAGATTAACCTGGACTTCACAGAGAGACTGCCAAAAAACAAAAGAGAAAGACATTTATTGGAGTATTGAAACATTATATTGTTTTTCAGAAATAATACGCAATTATTAAGTGCTAAGTAAAAACAAAATACAGGGATTTTTAAATGTCAAGTGAATGATTTGACCATTTTAAAGCCGGCATGGTGCATACCTATAATTCCAGCATTCAGAAGGCATAGTCAGGCTAATGCCTGAATTCAAGATCAACCTAGCTTAAATAGCAAGTCAAGACTAGTTAGTCCCTATCTCCAAAAAAAAAAAAAAAAAAAAAAAAGAGAGAGAGAGAGAGAGAGAAACTTAAGAGTATCTGTAGAGATGGTTCATTGTTAATTACTGCTCTCTTTCAGAGAACCTAAATTTGGTTCCCAGTACACATTGGGTATTTACAACTGCCTATATATAACTAGCTCAGGGGGATCCAGTGAGGGCACCTGCCACACACACACACACACCGATATTAAAAAAAATAAATCTAAAAAACAGATTATATTGAAATAGCTTTTAGTATTCAAAAGTCTGTAGAAACATTGTTGGTATTTATGGTAAGGTTCTTTGGTTTTGTTAGGCTGAGTGTTGTGTAAGTAGAACTTTAACCTCTGCATAGCCAAGAATGACCTTGAATAGATAGTTCCTCTTGTCCTACCTTGCAAATGCTGGGATTGCAGGCATACATCACATTCATGAGTACAGTTCATGGTAAACTTTAGTTTCCTTTCTGGTATCTTTCTTGTGAATTATTTAAAGTAGAAAAAGTATCACGTTAACCAACTACATGATGGCTTAGTCCTTAACAGCATCAATAGTGGCCATATGACATGTGAACATGCCCACTAACATGTTGTCACTGTACCCTGTGTGTTTCAAATGAAGGCATCATCTCTTTCAACATACAACATAGCAGAGCAAGACTTTTCTTATTTCTTCCCTGATGATCCACCTACATTTATCTTCAGTCCTGCTAACAGACGAAGGGGAAGACCTCCCAAACGATTATCTCTTGGTCAGGTAGGTAAGAAAAGGCTAAACTCCCATTTAGCTGTTAATAAAATATCATTTACAATCAAGGGCATGTTTGGTTCCTGTTACACCTATGCCCTGTAACAATAGCTCGGTTTTCTTCATTTAAGAAAAATTGAATGTGTGTTCCCTTAACAGCTGCTCAGCATTAATTATATGAACTTTTCAGTGTGGATTAGACATTCGTAGGAGACAGATTTTATACCAAGGTAGGAACAAGCTTACAGACAATTACTAGGGAAAACAAATAGGATGAAAAACTCAGGAAATCAGCTATAAGAAGCGTGCAGTATCCACTGCAGTTCTGGCTAGAGGGCTTTAAGAAAGGCCTGGATTACACAGAAGAGTTCTCAGTGTGGGGTTTTGAATAAGAATGGCCCCTATAGGCTGATATATTTCAATACTTACTCATCAGGGAGTGGTGACTAAGGTTTCCAAAGCCCAGGCCAGGTCCAGAGTCTGTCTCTGTGCCTATAGAGCTGGACATCTTAGCTCCCAGCTACTGCTCTAGAGTCTGCCTGCCTGCTGCCATGTTTCCTGCCTAAAGTGGCTAAGACATTCAGCATAGGGCAAAAGGGTGGGAAGGGTACTTGAGATATGAACACAGTTATAAGAGACTCAGGGCATTTGTTTGAAGTGTTTATAGTTCATATAGCATGGGCCGTGAGGCAGAATGTGTATCCTTGAGGCTGCAATTTGTTAATCAAATGGCCTTAATATTCTTTCTCTAATAATATCCAGTTTGCTTAAGTAGTTACTGAAAATAGACTTTAACCAAAAAGTGGTGGCCTAAAACCAAGCAAACAGCAGGGTATGTAGTAAGAGACCTAGAATGCAAGGTAAATCTAAGAAATTTTAGAGTGGAAAAGGGAAGGGCAGTGTGAGATGAAAAAAATGTGTGAATTCTATGCTTACTTTCTATCATGGAAAAATAAGGATGGGGGAAACAGACAGGCTGAATAAATGTTTATTCAGGGAGAAATAACTTACAATAGAGACAGATGAACTCCAGCAGGTTCCAGTCCCAAGGATGCCTCCTTTTGCTCTCCATCAGGAAGCAAGAGAGAGCTCCAGGGTTCCCTAGTTCTTTCAAGTCAAGTCCGCCCCTGTCCCTACCCCCAGTGGGTGTGGTCAGTGCAACAGGTGCGGGAGGGCTGAATATCTTACTACTAATTTCCAATTTGCCTTTATTTCTTTTAGCAGTAAAGAATTTTCCTTCATCAGATAATTGCCGTTCCCCAACTCAAGACATCTTGAAAGTGTCTGGAAGTGTGCAAACTAATAATGTATGCAGTTGTCAGGGTTGGAAGGAACATACTTGGATTCTGCTGATCCTAGACTAGAAGATTGTCTTCCTCGTGTTTTTATTTTCTTTACCCTCACTATATGCATGCTGTCTGTTCTTTCCTGATGACCAGAGGTTGCTAATGGTTTACAAGTGGGCTTTCAGGCTTCTAATGCTAGTTTGAAGGTATTCAGAAAGTGTTAGTTCAGAGTTGTTTGTGTTGTAAAATGAAGTAGAACAGATATTCTTTCTTGCTTGCTGAAAGCCTGCAGTAGAGAGAGTTCTGTTGTTCCCTTGTTACTACACCTTTGTCTCTCTTAGTACTTTTTCCAGTCCTTGTAGGTGAAAGCTGTTTCTTCTTCCGCATAACCTTCCAACATAGTGACCGGTTAATTACTTTTATTTCCCAGCTCTGGTGCAGTTTTAATTATCTTTCTCATCTGTTCGGAATTTCAGCCAAATTTTGAGATTTGAAAGGTGTTCTCTTAGAATATTGTAGCGGTTAAAGCCTTTCTCAAAGTTTACTTTTTAAGATCTGACTATCCATGAGGAAAGGGACCAAGTCTATCTTGTTTATCACTGTGCTTTAACACTGGCCTATGCATAGTTGGTACTTAAATATTAAAATGAGTCGTATGCTTTGTTACATTATAGTATGAAATAATAAATGCTTATTAAGGAGCCGGGTGTGATGCAAGGGAGAAATAGGATGACCACAGCAAGTCTGAGGCCAGCCTGGCCTATATAGAAAGTTCCAGGCCAGCAAAGAAACTACATAGCAAGAATCCTGTCCAAACATAAAATACAAATTTGGCCTTGCTTAGTATTGACCACAAGAAATCCTTCTGACGTTGTCTTTCACATTGATGTTTGCATTATCTAGTTTATAAAGGAATCTTGGGGATTTTTCTAATATATCATTTTTATGGCTCTTGATATAATACATAGTATTTGGATATTTTTATAATTTATGTAAGTGTTAGAATTGACTCATGTTCTACATGTTACTATGATTAGAATCATTAGATATCCATTTATAGTAGAATCAGAACCCATTTTAGTATTTTAAAAAGGTATAATTGGCCTGGTGGTGTTGGTGCACACATTTAATCCCAGCACCCAGGAGGTAGAAGCAGGTGGGTCTCTAAATTTGAGGCCAGTTTGGTCTACAAAGCAAGTTCCAGCACAGTCAGCACTGTTACACAGAGAAACCCTCTCAACCTCCACCACCCCCAAAAACAGGTATAATTGATGTTAGTTGTTTTGTTTGTTTGCCATGCTGGGCTTTTGAACCCAGGGTTTTAGGGTGCTTTGTGTGCTAGGCAGGTAATCTACCACTGAGTTAACCTGCAAGTCCTGGTAGGGGCTTTTGATCTTTTTTTTTTTTTTTTCTTATTAGGAAAACTTGGCAGACCATCAATTTATATAGTTTGTGATTTACCACTTGTTTCTTGTTTAATTTGTAGGAAGACAACATTGCTAATAAACAGACTATTGCAGGGTGTCGGAGCAAAGCCACTAAAGAAAGAGACAAGCTTTTGAAACAAGAGGAAATGAAAGCGCTAGGTGGGTTTTTAACATTCTCTCCAAACACTGTTTAAGGACAAGAAATAGCATTTATTTCTCTGAGCCCCAGTGAGGAATATATCTGAATGATATAAGTGTAAGCCCCCTCCCCACCTCTTTTTTTTTTTTCCAAATAAGACTTACTCATTTCTTCAAAGTATTTCATATTCCCTAATAGACTGCTTAATGCTAGATTGAGCTGAATGGTTTCAGGATTTAGAAGCTATTAGAGGCCATTGTACCTGAGATATGTATGAATGTATATCTTTTGCAACACTGCCTTCCAGCTTGAATGTGCAATCTGAATTGGTCACATGAGAACTCTAGAATGAATGCATTTGGGTTGGCAGGGGGTGTGGTTCCATTACTTAACAAGGGGATTGTTCTTTGTATATGTTCTACTATCTTTGCTTTCAAAGGCAGGAGGATATGTTTGTTCTGGTGTGGGTAGCTTACTGTTTAATCCATTCTTAAGAATTTGTGAGTCTCTGCTGATCTCATTTAACCTAAATTATTTTAGAGCCTCTTTTGTTAGATTATTAAAAAAGAAAGAAAAAATGTTTTTGTCTGTATACAGTTTTAAATTTGACTTTCCCCACAGCTTTTGAAAAGGCTAAACTAAAGCGAGAAAAAGCAGATGCTTTGGAAGCAAGAAAAAAAGAAAAAGAAGATAAAGAGAAAAAGAGAGAAGAATTGAAGAAAATTGTAGAAGAAGAACGACTAAAAAAAAAAGAAGAAAAAGAGAGACTTAAAATAGAAAGAGAAAAGGTATTCACTTGAGTATACATTAGCTGTAATTCGTACATATAATATAAATTTGCATATTTAGTACATGGCTAATTTTTTTAAACTAAATGCTTTTTACCATCTTCATTCACATTTCTGAGTCTGTGCATAGAACACTGATAAAAATATTAGTTTATCTCCCTTTTGCTTCAGAAAATGTAATGACTATTTTAAGGTTCAACATACTTCTGTGTGCTTTTACACTTCACAATCATGGCAGCTCACATCATCTACATGCAACTCCAGTTCCAGGGTTGGTTTGCTTGTTTTTGAGACAGAGTCTCATGTAACCTAGGCTGGCCCTACATTTTGCTCAATGCCAAGGATGACCCTCCAGGTACTGGACTCCAAGCCGTACTTCATGTGATATTGAAGATCCAACCCAGGATTAGTGACTCACTGAGCTTCCCAGCTCCAGTGTTTGTTAACCGTTCTCAGGTGATGTTGATATTGACTAGTACATTTCTTGTAATAATTTTTATTAACCTTTCATGTTAGGAAAGAGAGAAATTACGTGAAGAAAAGCGAAAGTATATGGAATACTTAAAGCAGTGGAGTAAACCCAGAGAAGATATGGAATGTGATGACCTTAAGGTATGAACATGCAGTGTTTGACACAGATGTGTTTAATTTGTCCTGTATGGCTTTGCTGCTAAAATGCTTGGTTGGACTGGGCATGGTGATGCATGCATTTAATCCAGCAATTGAAAGTCAGAATGGACCTCAGAGTGTTTGAGACCAGTCTGATCTACAAACTGAGACCCTATCTCAAAAAAAAAATTTGGATTTTTTTTTTTTAAACCAGGCAGCCTGGAACTCCCCTCTGTCACCCTAGTGCTGAGATTGTATTCCTGTAAGAAGACACTCAGCTGAAATGTTTGTTTCTTGATAGAAGCACATTTTCCTCATATTTAACTGAAATGAAATAGCCAATTGTACATTCTAAGCTTTCCAGGCAGGGTTCATAGTTACTGGTTTATAGCAAGATTTCACAGCAGTACTTGTGATATTGGGTGTAAGAATAAGAGTTATGATTATTTCCATAAATAATCTAAAAGTATCTAAGCCTTCCTCATCCACTTCAGTTTATACAGAACCATTTCCAAGTCAGTGGGCAGTCAGTTGTCCTCTGTATTTTAAGGGTTATGTTAGTCTGTCTTCAGAATCTGAGCATAGTAGAGATCCTTTTAGTAGATTTAGTCAGAAATGCACTTCAGCCAAGGAAGTGCCCATTCCTCTTAGTGTTTTCCTATGACAGACTGAGGTTTAGTAAAACTAAGTTCCTAAGGTAAGTGTGCTAAATATACAGGGCTGAGGCCTCAAATGCACTGTGACAGTTTTACTAGGTAAAGAATAATTTAGAATTATGTATTCCTTCCTTCACCTCGTTCAAATATTACATGCATTTTTTAACCTTACAGGAACTTCCAGAGCCAACTCCAGTGAAAACGAGACTACCTCCTGAAATCTTTGGCGATGCATTGATGGTTTTGGAATTCCTTAATGCATTTGGGGAACTTTTTGATCTTCAGGATGAGTTTCCTGAGGGAGTAACCTTAGGCAAGTACTCAAGCTATGTGTTGCTTAGTTATGGTTTACTCTGACATTTAGAGGCTTTAAAAATCAAGTGCTCTCTCACAGTTTAGGGTCATTGTACATAACTTCTCTTTGGGAATCTTCCATATGAAAGCAGTCACACTGGCTAGAACTGGGATCATCTGAAGGCCTGGCTGGCTGGTTGTTTAAGATGGCTTCTTTATGTGCATGCCTTGGTCCTCTCCATGGTAGGCTTGGAACTGGCACAGCCTCACCTGGCCACCAAGTACTAATGAGAACAGTTATACACTGCCTGGAACTCATGGGCTGGAGAGTAGACCCACTTCTAAATGAGGACTGGCATGTGAGAGTTTAAAGACAAATATTGTCCACTTCTAATTTATGACTAATTTACCTGTGTGTTTAAAAGCTTTGTATAAACATTTATAATAGAATCCAATATAAGGAGGGATTTGAATCAACTTTTTAATAATAAATTTCTTTAAGGTGCATGTAGAAAGCCTTCAAGAGGGAATTGCATTATCACTCTTATTTTAATAACAGTGCATTGACGAAGAAGGCTTTCAGAGTCTTCAGTTTCTCCTGATGGGCTAGGTTTTTAAGGCATAAAGCAGTATATCTTATGAATCAAGAGCATTTTGGTAAAATAAGTTAGAAATAAACATTTAATACCTACATAATATTAGGATTAAAACTTAATGATAATTACCTCTTCTGTGCACTGTTGGGTAAACAGCTCTCATGAACAGTGAGGCAATAATAACCAATTAAGTGTTTAATTTATGTTTGTTTATTTTGATTTTTTGAGACAGGGCATTACTATGTAACACTCACTGGCTGACCTAGAACTTGCTATGTAGACAGGTAGAACAATCTGCCTTCATCTGTGGCAGTCTTGCCTCTGCCTCTGAATAATAGAAACAGGCATGCATCACCACATCTGTCTAAAATTGTATGTTTTTAAATGTAGCTAAAGTTGTGCCTCAGCTTTAAATTTAGATGTTATATTGGTCCAGGAAGGCTATTTTGACTTTCTTAGTGCCCTGACTTTGGCTTAGTTTTTTCTGTGTTGAAATCACAATTTATTTTGGTTTAGATAATAGGTGGATCTGCTTTCATTCTGATGTTGGTTGAGTGTTTATTATTTTCCAGGGGAGTTTTTGTTTTTGTTTTTGTTTTTTTTCCAGTCATGACAGAACTTTAAATTCCTTTTAAACGTTTTATTCACAGAAGTATTAGAGGAAGCTCTTGTAGGAAATGACAGTGAAGGCCCACTGTGTGAATTGCTTTTTTTCTTCCTGACTGCAATCTTCCAGGCGATGGCTGAAGAAGAGGAGGAAGTAGCCAAAGAGCAGATAACTGATGCTGACACCAAAGGTCAGAGTTCAACATCATGGCTGATTAAACTAGTAGTGTTGTAGTAAAACTACATTTGCATTATTTCAAAACTAGCTTTTCTTTTGCAGTTTATAAAATATAGGTATTCAGTTTATCTGGTGCTAAGTCGTGCTAACAATGCATTATGAGTTGTCTATAAAAACTTAATAACGGTGCAACCTATTTCTGGCAGCCTTTGGGATATTTTTCCTGAGTTGTTTCCCTTTTTGATTTTTTTCATTTTCCCTTGTAATTTAGAAGCATCTCATTGGCTGGTATTTGTGATGCCCTGTGTTGGGAAAACTTAAACTCAATATTATTACTACTTTCAACTATAATACTATTACTGATTTTATTGTAGATCTGACACTTTTTTACCCTAACAGTTGGGGGAAAAGTTGAGTTAACAGTTTTGTTCTTTAAATTCTATGTTTTTAAATATCCAGGGTCGGTGTATGGTATGTTAACAGAGCAAAACTTTGTTGTAGAAAACATTTAAAAATATGCTCAGGAGTCTTTTGAGTACTTGGTACAGCTGTCTAGCCCACTTCCATTCTCAGATACGATTTCCTTTTAATTTCATAATCAGCTGTCTCTATTTCTGCCACTTAAACAGTATGTGTGGATATGCTTGTCTAGTGTCATACTACTTGGGGTTCTCTAACCAGCACCCTACAAAACCCATAATGCCAATACTTGGGGGTAGAGGCAGGAGGATCAGAAGAAACTCAGGGTCACCCTCAGTAATACACTGAATTCATGTGCATGAGACTTTGCTTAAATGAACCAACATGCTTACTGTTTTGGTTACTTCCTGTAGTCAGAGGAAATGCTGAGCATTTTTATATGTGTAGTATTGATTTGGCTTCCTGAGCAATAGTCTGTGGACTCTGCCACACACAAGATTGTCTGCCTTCCGACTTTATGGTCTGAGTTGAAGTGAAATGTATTCTCCAGCTTAAGTGCTAATCACCAAGTTTGTTTTAGTAGTGTCACAGCCCCATTTTCATCTTAGGTGATTAAGTCAAACAAATGAAAATAGACATGTTGTAGCCATTATGTTGTATTAGACAGTAGCATTTTAGAGTTATTGGTAAAGTCATGACCTTAACATAAGACATAAAGCTGTGTTTAGTTCATCTTTTAAGATGGAGGAGTTTTTTTGTCATTTTGGAAGTAATATTTCAAAAAGAAAAGTAGGTCCAGCAAGAGAGCTTAGCAGATAAAAACACTTGCTGTGCAGGCCTGGTGACCAGTGTTGGATCCCTAGAATCCATGGTATAAACACAACCATCACCCAAAGAAGTTGTCCTCTGACTTCTACATGCAATGCCTGCACTCTTTTAAACACACACACACACACACACACACACACACACACACACACACACAAGCATAATAATAGAAAATGATTTTTTCAAAAAGCAAGGAAAGTAGAATGGAAAGGAAACTGTGAAAAAAATCAGTTAACCAAAGGGAAAGCTGTTGGTGTTTGTGTTGTCAGTTTTTTCTATTCAGGATTTGCTTGGTCTATTCCTTATTTTTTATTTTATCTTTCCTTTTTATATATATATATGTAATATGAGTAATGGACAAGAGGGAGGAGTTGAGTTAATTTGTTGTTGTTTTAGTTTATTTTTATTTTATGTGTACAGGTGTTTTACCATACATGTCTGATACACTGGAACTGGAGTTACAGAAAGTTGTTAGCTGCCATGTAGGTATCAGCTGCCATTAGCTGCTGGCAATTGAACCCAGGTCCTCTGGAAAAGCAGCCAGTGCTTTTAACTGAGCCATCTCTCAAACTCCTAGTCAATATTTTACTATAACTCTGTTCCTATACACAACAATCTCAGATGTAGAAAATATAAATACAGAGTTGATCTCAGGGTAGATGCTTGGTACCAAATAAAGGTTCCATTTGAAAATATAAATGTTGGAAATTGAAAAACAAACCATGGCATTTTTCTCCCATCTTCCCTGTTATTATTTTGTCTTTCCATCTCAATAACAGAAAAGTTTTTTTATAGTCTTCCTGAAAGCATTGAGATAGAATTGATTTTTTTTTTTAAACTTCCACTTTGACTGTCTTACCAAGAAGGTATTTCCTGCAGTTTCCAATGAACACGAAATTGAGCAAAAAAAATAGAATTTTGTATTATTGGTGAGAAAACACAAATTCAATAAGGTTATTTACTGCTAGTCACAGAGACAGTAGGTGATGTAAGCAGTTGTGTTACTTTATTCTCATAGCACCCAAATGAGGAAGATAATACTTTTTTCATTTCCAGTGCAAAGAAACATGGCTAATAGGATATGGCGGGCCATACTTTAGGTAGTCTTATCCATAACCCCATAATGACTGTATTATATTGTCTTAAAATAGGTAACAATGCTAAAAAGCTAATTATTTGTCTTCTTAGTATTGCCCATATCTAATTTCATTAGCCTTTGGGATCCCTGTTTTTATATCAAGTCTTAGGAATTTTGCCAGTTTTTAAAATCTTGTACTAACCATATCAGTTCCTATATTCCTGCCTTTAGTTTTTTGTTGCTGCTGCTATTATGAGATAAGATCTCTTGAAACCCTTGTTGACCTTGAACTTGCTATGTAGCTGAGGTTGACCACTGCCTGCCTCCTGCCTTCCCATTCTAAGTGCTGGGGTTACAATCATGTTCTACCATAACCGGTTTCTTGTCTTTAGTTTTATATCATGAGCTTAACATTCTTTGAAAGACAAAAGCATCCTCATTAAATAGAAAAGTTGTGGATTTTTTCTGGAATATCATTACTGAGTATTGGAACTGTATGTATTAATGTCTACATTAAAATGATCTAGTAAGGGACTGGAGAGATGGCTCAGAGACTTGTTCTTCCAGAGATCCGGAGTTCAATTCCCAGCAACCACATGGTGGTTCACAACCATTTGTAATGAAATCTGGTGCCCTCTTCTGGCCTGCAGGCAAACATGCAGACAGAACACTATATACTAAATAAATCTTTTTTTTAAAAAATGATCTAGTAAAGCTAGGTGTGGTAGCTTTAATCCCAGCACTTGGGAAGTAGAGATAGGAGGATCTTTGAGTTTGAGACCAGCCTGGTCTACAGAACTCTGTGCTAGGACTACATAGAGAGATCCTGTCATAACACACCCCCAGTCTAATAAATGTAACTGCTTTGTACATTATACAAGATACAGTTCAGGCACATGATACTGAACAAATTCTAAAGGTAGTTGGCATTCTCTAAAGTGCCATAGTGCAGTTTAAGAATACACAAACTCCAGTCCCAGAGATCTGACACCCTCTTCTGGCTTCCTTCAGCAATTGTACATGCATGGTACAAGATACACAATAAAGTGAACACACACATGTAAATTTTTAAATGTAAATACATATTTTAACATGTCATTTTAATGTATTACATTAAAAACAATCATTCTGTTCATGGCTCATTTCTTGAGGCCTTTGTAGCCTTTGTTCTGAAATGATGATTTCCTCTAGATGGTTGAGGTTACACATAATAATGTCTACTGAGAAAGAGATCTAGCACACTTGTGTGGGTAATCACAGTGCCTATTAGTGTTAAATTTGTTGTGGCTTTATATACAATTTGAAAAATGTGAAGTTTTAGGTATTGTATTTCTCTGCTGTGAAGAATATTGTCTGTCATTTGGGTTAGGTCTGGTAGGTGTGACTGCAGAATTTGCACTGAATTTAATCAGGGAACTTCTGTGTGGTCCTGTCATCTTAATGTCATCAGTCATTGTGATCAGATTGACCCCAGCATTGCCTTTTCCTTGGAAACATTGCCATTTTTCAGTCTCTAAGGGGTTCATTTAGTCAACCTGGAAATTTTGCTAAGTGAATCATGCTAGAACCTTATGGAAGCACTGAACCAGATTAGCTAGAGTCCTGGTGGGAGTGCAGGAGAGGTGACAAGAAGGATAGGCAGAACTCTCACCTTCTCAATGCATTTTAACAAAGGTTCTCTTCAGTAGAGCTTCTAATAAATATTTCGTTTGAAGAACTTAAGATTGCTTCTCTAGACTCAACCCCTTAAGAAAAGTAAGGTTCAGATTAACTGACTTTTCTAAAGGATGTATACTAGTAACTGGCAATGCTAAAACCAAAATATGGCCTGCTACTTAGAATAACTTGTAAACACTGCTCTGTAATACAGCAGGCGAGTTGGTTTATTTGGTCTCGTTTCTTGCAAGCAGGAGGGGTACAGTTGGCACTTTTTTACCTGTGTATTTTAATTGGGAAGAATTGTTTATGATGCTTATATATTTGTACCAGTAGATTCACTGTTTTGTTCTACTGTAACTTAAACAGTTTTCAAGGTTAAAGCAATTCTTTCAGGAAATACAGGGAAATCTTCCTTCCCCATGTTTCTTAGATTGAAGGCAGGGAAATTTTAATGAAAAGGATGAATAATTGATAGCAGTGCTGGCTTTTAAAATTCTTTTGGAATTTTTCTTTTCTAGGCCTATTTTGTGATGATTACAACCTATGCTTTGTTATGATTCAATCTTATGTTTGTAAGACTTTCTAAAGTTACATTGATAGTGATTTGTTTTAATTCTAAAATACATTTTGCCATTTTTGGAATATGTAAGTGCATCTTGTTGGTAATTTGGAAATTTTCTCCTGTGTGCTTTAGGGAAATGTTAGTTAAAGTCTGTGTTCCAGCATCTGTTGCTGTAGGTGGAGCCAACAGAGTGGGAATGGTGCCGTGCTGGGCGTTGGTTCTTCTGAGGTCCCTGAATGTTCAGCTGTTTGCTGTTTCTTTCATCATTATAAAAGGGCATTCTCCCCAAATACTCTTGCACTAGAATAAAGTCTTTATTTCCTTAAAGATTTAACAGAGGCTTTGGATGAAGATGCAGACCCCACAAAATCTGCACTGTCTGCAGTTGCATCTTTGGCCGCTGCATGGCCACAGTTACACCAGGGTATGTGTGGGCTTTTTTTTCGTTTGGCATTTTTATTTTAATTTATAAAGGTACATTTATATTGCTGAGTATTCATTGTTTATTTTCTAAATGACTGTTTCATTTTTAACAATATAGGCTGCAGTTTGAAAAGCTTGGATCTTGATAGCTGCACTCTTTCTGAAATCCTCAGACTGCACATCTTAGCTTCAGGTGCTGATGTAACATCAGCAAATGCAAAGTACCGGTATCAGAAACGAGGAGGCTTCGATGCTACAGATGATGCCTGCATGGAGCTTCGATTGAGCAATCCCAGTCTGGTGAAAAAACTATCCAGCACTTCTGTATATGATTTGACACCAGGTAAACTGCAAGTTGGAATTTTTCTGACCTGCTTCCTTCCTGTCCATCTCTTTTATCCATAAAACTAACAAGCCAACAAACTCCAAATGATAATTCAGTCATTAAAGAAGATAAGAAAAAACAGTCCATTATTATTAGGATCATTTGGTTGCTTTTGGTTTGTTTATTTCGAGACAGGATCTTACTGTACAGCCCTGACTGTCCTGGAACTCACTATGATAGACCAAGCTGACCTGTCTCTGCCACTCCTTATTCTTTTTTAGGCATTTGGTCATTGAGTTACAAATTAAAAATGTCAAACACTGGTCCTTTTTTCCTCATTGATAACACAGAAAAATTATCTTTTGGTAGGAGAAAAAATGAAGATACTTCATGCTCTCTGTGGAAAGCTACTGACCCTAGTTTCTACTAGGGATTTCATTGAAGATTACGTTGATGTATTAAGACAGGCCAAGCAGGAATTCCGAGAGCTCAAAGCAGAACAACACCGCAAAGAGCGTGAAGCCACAGCTGCTCGGTAAGCAGTGCTCACTCTGACTGGTACTGTTGGTTTGTGTCATGGCACAGCACCAGCTTGTGCTGATGTTGGGTGTTTCTCAAGAGCACAGAGCATGGTGTGTGTGTGTGACAGAGAGAGAGAGAGAGAGAGAGGAGAGATTTCCCCAGCATAGTTTTTTCCCCCAGCATAGTTTGTAATAGAGAGAGAGAGAGAGAGAGAGAGAGAGAGAGAGAGAGAGAGAGAGGAGAGATTTCCCCAGCATAGTTTTTTCCCCCAGCATAGTTTGTAATAGCAATAAAAACACAATGCTAAGTGAATGCATCTTTGTCAGATGGTCTGTGATCTTTGATTTTCAGAATACGTAGAAGGAAGGAAGAAAAACTTAAGGAACAAGAACAGAAAATGAAAGAAAAGCAAGAGAAGCTGAAGGAGGAGGAACAGCAGCGAAATTCAGCTGCAGATCTAGGGTATGGCTTGAATTTTATTCATGTGTCTTTATTTATTCACCTCATATACATAAAGAGTATAAAAAAATCAGACAGCCTATGAAATTTATGTATAGACTCTTATCCAGTATACATGGGTAAATTTTTTAGCCTAATTTTTGAGAATATAAGAAATCATCCTCTCACCCCCCCCCTTCCCTCCTCTCCCCTCCCCTCCCTCTTTCTGTCTCTCTCTTCTGTTTTTTGAGACAGGTTGCCCTGGGTAGCCCTGGCTGTCCTGGGACTCTTCTATAGACCAGGCTGCCTCCTGAGTGCTGGGATTAAAGATGTGTACCAACACCACGAGGCACATTTTCTTTTAAAATTAATATTGTAAATGTTAACTTTCTAGAAAGCTTTCAGTGAGTTATTTTTAACCAGTCATATTTCTTGCCTAAATACTGTATTTTTCTCCTTTCCACAGCCACTACGAGCTTAAGTACAGCTTTGTACATAGATAGCCCTAGCTGTCTTGCCCGTGTAGATCAGGCTGCCCTTGAACTCAACTCAGGGCTGTCTCTCTCTGCCTCCCAAGTGCTAGGATTAAAGGCATGACATTCCTAGAATATAAATTGTTGAGTTTTTTATCCTTTTGTACTGGGTACCAGGCCTGGCAGGTGTTAAGCATATGCTCTCCGACCTCTCAGTTTTCTGGAAAAGAAACATTAAAACCAGTCATGGCGACTTGCACTCTGGAGGCTGAAAAATAATGGTTGCTGTGAACTTAAGGTCAGCCTGTGCTACACAGCACATTACAGGTCGTACTGCCTCAACAAACAAATGATCCACTTTTCTCTATTTTTGAGTTTTTAGCGGGGTTTCGTGTGGCCACAGCTGGCCTGGAACTCCTTTCAGCTTTGTTAAATTCTAGAATTACATCAACATTCCTGACTTCATATTTTAAAATAATGTTGTGTGTGTGACTGGGGAAGGGAGTAAGGGAAGAGAATTTGTTCTCTACTTCCACCTTTATGTGGGTTCTGGGGTTCAAACTCAGCTTATTGTAATTACATAGCAATCACCTTTACCCCTGAGCTATCTTGTCTGCTCCTTCATGTTTTTTATACTCATCCCTCCTCCCTTATATGCCTTTTCCCTGTTTCCTTAATGAATATAGATGTCAGCCTACGAAACTTTGGATATAGAAACAAAAATAGTAGCACGTACTTTGTTTTCTTAGAGTCTTGCTGTTTACTAGCCTGGTACTCTCTGTGGCCCAGGCTAACATCAGTCTTTCTGCCTCAGCCTCTGGATACTGGAATTACAGGAATGCACAACTGCACCCAGTTTAAATGGTGGAGTTCACTCTGAAGTCCATTGAATTTTAGTTTAAATTTGAGCAACATAATGGGATAAACAGGTTAGGTTCATTCCACCCACTTACTGCATCTCAAGTATGCTGCTACTTTCCCGGTGTATGTCTGCCTATATTTTCCTACTCTGAGCCATTGTCACCATCACCAGTGAGTGCCCTGAGCATTTAAAGAGACTTTTCTACGTCATCCACTTTCTCAGATACATTGCAGTCAACCATGCTTTCTAATCATCCTTCCCTTCTCTAAACTCTGCACTTTGGAGAGTTGCCTCAGCAGCACTAGCTGCTCTTGCAGACAGGACACAGGTTCCATTCCCAGCAGCTACTTGGTACCCAACACCATCGTAACTCCAGTTCCTAGGGAACCAACCTCCTCTTTCTGGCTTCACAAGCACCAGAAGCATACATGGTGTACAAACATACATGCAGGCAAAACACACAAGCATACTAAATAAATCCATGCTCTAGGGCCAAGCATGGAACTCTGCCTTTTTTTCTCATCCATATATTAACTCACTCCTCTAATACTGTGTCAAGATTTTAAGCTCATACCTTTTCCTTTCAGGGAGAAAGGAAGGGAAGATTTTGACACTAGCATTGAGAGCAAGGAAACAGAGCAGAAAGATCTGGACCCTGATACGGTCACTGAGGATGAAGATGACCCAGGATCGCAGAGAAGGAGCAGAAGAGGTATCATAATTGGTCAGGTCATTTATGGCAGGATTGTTTCTGGTTCTTGGATATGTATTGATTGAGCTATATTCAGGCCAGTCTTAAACTCACTGTATAGCCAGAACTGACTTTGACCTCCTGATTCTCCTTCCTCTATCTCTCAGTGATGGGATTATAGGTATATGTTCCATGTCTATCTGTCCTGGTGTCTTACACATCTGCCTTATAGCTCATGAGTGTAAAAACTGACTGACCAATTTGTTATCAAATAATGTTGTGAAAAACATTGCTGTATTTATGGGGTTGTTTTGTTTTGTATTGCATCAAGACAGGGCCTCATTACGTAGTACATAGCCTAGACTTGTCTGGAACTTTCTTTCCTTTTTCTCCCAAGACAAGGTTTCTCTCTGTATGCCTGGCTGTCCTGGAACTTGCTCTGTAGACCACGCTAGCCTCAAACTCAGAGATTCACTTGCCTTTATCTCCCAAGTTGCTAATAAAAATTTAAAATATAATGAGGCTGAGTATGGTGGCAGAGGCCTTAAAGAGCTCAAGGCAGGTGGATCTCTGTGAGCTTCTGGCCAGCCAGATCTATTTAATGGGGCCCTGTGTCAAACAGTAACAACAACAAAAAATAAATGAAATGTAATGATACATTTTCTTTCAACACAGGGAAAGCAGGACAAAGTGGAGTGAAGCAGTGTATAAAGCAGGAGGAGATGGACTGCTGCATAAAGCAGGAGCCTCTCACTGCTGATGCAGAAGAAGCTGTGAGACAGGAACATCAACGGAAAGAGAAAGAGCTCCTAGACAAGATCCAGAGTGCCATCGCCTGCACCAATATCTTCCCTTTGGGGCGAGACCGCTTGTACAGGCGATACTGGATTTTCCCTTCTATTCCTGGTTTGTTTATAGAAGAGGATTTTTCAGGTCTCACTGAAGACATGCTGTTGCCTAGACCTTCATCATTTCATGATAATGCACAGTCTCACAACCCTCAGGTATCTGTTAAAACTGAAGAGTCCTTCATGTCTGAATCTACCTCCAGTCTTGACCAAGGTCCATTCGAAGATTCTGTACTGCTGCCAAAACCAGTGCATAAGCCAAATCGGTGGTGCTTTTACAGTTCTCAGGACCAGGTGGACCAGCTTATCGAAGCTCTCAACTCCAGAGGCCACAGAGAAAGTGCCTTAAAAGACACCCTGCTGCAGGAGAAGAGCAGGATATGTGCCCAGCTGGCCCACTTTTCTGAAGAAAAATTTCACTTTACAGGTAAATTTTTGTTTGTTTTGAGTCAGGGTCTCCTTACATATCCCAGGCTGTGCTGGAACTCACTATAGAACAAGATGGCATTTAAACCATGGAGATAGATCCACCTGGCTTTCAGGTAAAGTTTCCATGAAAACTATTGTGGTTTTTTTGTTTTGTTTTTTTCTCTTCTTATAATCCTCATCATTGAGGATTAAATCTATGTCAAGCTGTTACATATATGTTAAAATATGTTAGCTTTCATTTTCACATGCTCTTTAGTTCACAGATTATACAGTGTGGGCATATATTTCTTCATACAGACAAGGTTCACAAAATGTCTTTGTTGTTTGGATCATAAGGAACCATCTACTGTATGAGCAGGTTTTCTCATTCTTTGTCAGTAGACCGACTACTTATATTATTCAGCTTTGCATTGTTGTGTGACAAAATAACCTACACTCC
This sequence comes from Phodopus roborovskii, assembly GCF_943737965.1. Lineage (NCBI taxonomy): Eukaryota > Metazoa > Chordata > Mammalia > Rodentia > Cricetidae > Phodopus > Phodopus roborovskii. Next base: position 5,321,861 of record NW_026126514.1, on the reverse strand, counting down.
TGGGGGTTGGCAGGAATGATCAAGGTTTTTTTTCTTTTCTTTTCTTTTTATTTATTCTCTCATATGTTACATTCCAACTGCAGTTTCCCTTCTTCCATTCCTGCCAGTTTACTTCCCCACACACTTTTCCTGTCCTCCAGATACACTTCTCTTCAGAAAAGAGCAGGCCTCCTGGGGATGTCAACTGAACATGGCATAACAAGATGCAATAAAACTAGGCAAAAAGCCTCATATCAAGGCTGGGTGATGCAACCCAGTAGGAACAAAAGGGTCCTAAGAGCAGGCAAAAGAGTCAGAGACACCCCACTGTTCAGAGTCCCACAAAAACTCCAAGCTAAAGGACCACAACATATACAGAGGACTTAGCACATACCTGTGCAAGCTCTGTGATTGTCACTTTAGTCTGTAAGCACTTATGAGCCCTGCTTTTGTGTGGGCCATGCTCTCCTGATGTCCTCGACCCATTGGCTCCTATAAGTCTTCTCCCATCTTCCAAAGGATTCCCGTAACTCCACCGTGGGTCTCTGCATTTGCTCCCATCAGCTGCCAGAGGAAGCCTCTGGTAATTGGACTAGGCACTGATCTTTGAGTATAACAGAATATCATTAGAAACCATTTCATTGACTTTTTGTGTTTGGCTCTACCCTAAGTCTCTGGGCCATCCACCTTGGTTGGTTCCTGGCCCTCCAGACAGTGTCAGGCATGGTGACTCCCTCTCTTAGAGTAAACCTCAAATCAGACCTTATGTATTTATTTATTCATTCATTTATTGTGGCTTTTTAAAGACAGGGTTTTTCTATATTGTTTTGGAGCCTGTCCTGGAACTAGGTCTGTAGTTGGCCTCAAACTCACAGAGATCCGCCTGCCTCTGCCTCCTGAGTGCCGGGATTAAAGGCATGGGCCACCAATGTCTGGCTCATTTTTATATTTTTCAACAGATCAGACACTCAACAATTGAAAGGATACAATTAGCGATTGTCATTATATTCACAAGTATACACAATCATTCTCACACTCTTATCTTAAAACATTTTTATTATCTCAAATAAGAATCTTTGTGAGCCAGGGAATTAACTCAGCAGCTAAAAGTGTTTACCTCATGAGCCTGATGACCTGGGTTCAGTTCCCTGAACCACATTTTAAAAAAAAAAAAAAAAAAAAAAAAAAGCCAAACGAGTAGTGTGAGTCTATTGTACCACTCCTACAGTGAGACGGGGGATGGGAGACAGGAACTGGACAGTATGTTGGAAGCTTGCATATGCAGTGCACCGTCTCTAGATCTGAACAGCCACAAATCTTTTTTGTTGTTGCTGCTGTTTGTTTTAGTTTTGGTTTCACTGTAGTCCTGGCTGTCCTGGAATTCATGTAGACCAAGCTGGCCTTGAACTCAAGAGATCAGCCTGCCTTTGCCTTTGCAATGGTGGTACATGCCTTTAATCCCAGCACTTGGGAGGCAGAGGCAGACCAATCTCTGTGAGTTCCAGGACAGGCTCCAAAGCAATACAGAGAAACCCTGTCTAGGAAAAATAAAAAAGGATTCACCACCATTGCATTGCACTCTTGACACTTCTTATGAAAGGAATCATATCACCTTTGTGTGGTTATCATAAATAAACCACTTCTAATGTTCTCAAAACTTCATTACTTTTGTGGCCAAATAATATTCCATTGTGTGTATATACTACATTTTAGTTGTCCATTTGCAGATAGATGTTTGGTTTGTTTCTATCTTTTGACTATAAATATTTATATACAAGTTTTTGTGTCAGTAGGGGTTTTCATTTGTTAAGTCTATACCTAGGGATAAAATTACTTTGTCATGTAATAACTTTAATACTCTGGGAACTGCTAGCTTGTTTCCCAAAGCAGCTACATATTTATTTTCCCACCAATGGTGCATGAAGGTTCTAGTTTCTCCACTTCCTTGTATTTCAGCCATCCTGAGGGGTATGAAGCCTCACTAGGGAGGATCTATTTGTATATTTTCCTTAAATAAATATCTATGCAAATATTTTGTAAATAGATTGTCTTTTTATGTATATTTTGATTTACATGTATTATATGTCTTTTTATTATAAGAGTTCTTTGTTCTGAATATAAGGCTATGATGTGATGACTAGTTTTATGTCAACTTGATACAAGCTAGGGTCATCTGGGAAGAAAAAGTCTTAACTAAGAAAATGTCTCCATGGGATTGGCCTGTAAGGAAGTCTGTAAGGCTTCTTGATTGATGGTTGATGTGGGAGGGCCCACCTCACAGCAGCAGGTGCCACGCCTAGGCAGGTGTTTTAACAAAATAAGTTAGGTGAATCATGAGGAGCAAGCCAGCAAGCAGCACCCTTCCATGGCCTCTGCTTCAGTTCTGTCAAAGATTTATGGTGCTTACATGTCAGTTATCTCAAAATCATGTCATGTCTTTGTGTTAGCAACTATTGAGGGTGTGTGGTTCCTTTATTTCAGTTATGTCATGTTATGTTATTTCAGGCAAACCTCAGGCTGATACCAAGCCTGTTTCTTCTCGGGGACGATCTTCTAATGTATGTGACACATCACCGATGTCTGCAGAGAGGCAACTTGAGCTGAGGCTCAGAGATTTTCTTTTGGATATTGAAGACAGGATTTATCAAGGGACATTAGGAGTAATCAAGGTTTGTCCCTCCTGATGTTTATAGCTTAGCTAGTATGTGTAAATATTCCTAAATGTTTTATATTCTCATCAGATGTTGAAATATATAAGGATACTTTCTTTCTTAACTAACCCTGCCTTCTTTGCCTGGTCCTTTTGGTTAATTGTCCCTTCAGCCCCACTAACAGGGCCTTGTACACACTAGGCAACGGCTCCAGTAAAGTACATCCCCAGCTGTTGGTTTCTGTATCTTTGAGACACAGTCTAACACTGTAGCCCTCATTGCCTGGAACTCTCCACCTGGAATTACAAGCTCACACCATCATGCCTGTTACATATGCTCTGTTTGTGCCTTTATCATCATTTGTCATTTTTACTGTGGCCAACTTAAAATTATTTATAAAAGGGCTGGCTCAGCTATTAAGAGTACTGGCTGCTCTTCCTGGGGACCCAGATTTAACTAGTGGTAGCTCACAGCCTTCTGTGACTCCAGTCTCAGAGACTCTCTTCTGGCCATCATGGTCATCGGACACTTAAGGGGTGCATAGACATATAAATAAAATTTTTAGTTTTAAAAATTGTTTATAGCTGGGCATGGTGGCACATGCCTTTAATCCCAGCACTTAGGAGGCTGAGGCAGGCAGATCTCTGAGTTTGAGGCCAGCCTGATCTACAGAGTGAGCTTCAGGACAGCATGGGCTACATGGAGAGCCTGTTTCAAAAACAAAACAAAAAATTGGTTATAAAGTTGTACATGGTGGGAAAAAAAAAAGTTGTACATGGTGACTCACCTATAATCCCAGTGCTTTAGAGGTTGAAGCAGGACACCATGAGTTCAATACCAGCTTGGACTATATAGTAATACCATCCCTCCCCTGCCCCCCCACACAATATTGAGTCATCTGTTCCAGAATGTACATGAATTAATCGTATCATGTAAGTACATACCTTTTAAGAATAATGTATTCCTATATTTCAGGGTTAATAAATTTGGGTTTTGTTATAGGTTACAGATCGACAGATCTGGAGATCGGCCTTAGAGAATGGACGATATGAGCTGTTAAATGAGGAAAACAAGGAAAATGGAGTAATTAAACCTGTAAATGAAGATACAGAGGAGATAGAAATTGAACAAGCAAGGGTCATTGTGAGAGACAGGTACAAAGGCTTCTCTGAAGTAATCATTAGTTTCTGCTTGCCCCATAATCTTAAGTTTTTGGGTTTCTTGGCAGTGTGTTAATTTCACTCTATTATTGTGGCGGGTGTATGTGTGTGTGGAGAGCAGAAGTCACTGTCTCCCTTCCTTCACTAAGAGTAGGCTTCTTCCTGAGTCTTCACGAATTTAGCCAAGCTAGGTGGTTACCTAGCTGCAGGCACTTACTTGTGTATTGCTACCCTGCCTTCCTTTTGATGTGGGTACTGGGGATCTGAACTGTGGTCCCCTGCTTGCATGGCAGGCAAAACTGCTTGCTTGCAGCACAAGCCTGATAACCTGAGTTTGTACCCCAGAACCCATTTATAGACAACCATGCCATGTATCTGCAATCCCAGTCCTCCTATGTGGAGACAGAAATGGGCACAGAAGGACTGGACATAGCAGGGCAGAAAACAATAAGAAGGGTCCTACCTCAACAAGGTGGAAGGGGAAAAGTGGCTATCAAACATTGTCCTCAGACTTGTAATATGTGCACTGTGACAGATGAGGCACTCACAACATACAAACTCACTAAATAAAGGAGTAAATTTTCAGGTGGGCTAGGATATAGCTCAGTTGTAGAATACTTGCCTAGCATACCTGAGGTGCTTGATTTGATCCCCAGAAAAACACACACAGAGAGACACAAATAAAATTGAGATCATTTTCTATACTTAACTCTTTCTTCATTTTGTATGGATGCAACCCAAAGACAACTTGTTAAAATGTACACTTCTCAGTCAGGTCATTTTGCCTGGTACATAGTTCTAAGCAGTTTCTCCTCTAGAAGAGAATGTTGGAAAGACATGAAGCTGTAATATACAGAAAGGAGGCCTCCTTATCCCTATCCTGGAAGAACGTGGCAGACAGCAAAAGAAGTGCTACAGAGCCAGGATAGGGGGTGCTCAAACTCAGGGGAAGAGACAGCAGGGTTGTGAATTCAGGACCAACCTAGGCTACATAGAAGGCTCCAAGTACACTTTGGGCTACATAGTGAGACCCTATGTTTTAAAAAAGTACTACAGAAAGTTTTCTGTGGCAAATGTCATATTCAAAGGCTTTGTAAGTGATCATGGAACACTATGGAGATGTAAGTCTAGAAGTAAGGGGGAGGGGAAGTTATAAGGTTCTTGCCCAGTAGCTGAAGGAGAGCAATAAAGATAAACTACCCAAGAACCATAAGCTTTTAAGGTCTATTGTCCTCATCTCTCTGAAATTTTTCCCAGAAGCCTTCTCTCCTTTGACTAGGTGCCCTTCTGTCGTAAATGAACCTCTGCTATTCATTCACTTGTAATAGCTCTTTGAGATTGGGAAAATTTCTAACATAGGTGTTGATTAACTTTTGGATCTAGGGAGATGGGTTAGTGGATAAAGCACTTGCCATGTAAGTTGGGACCTGAGTTTGAGTCCCCAAAACATTTATAAAGCTAGGCACATGCTCCTAGTACTCTCAGTGGCAAGATGGGAGGCAGATATGGAATTCCTTGGAGTTCATGCCAGCTAGCCTTACATCTGCAGTGGCAAACAACAAGAGACCTTGTCTCAAAGAAGGTGGAAGGCAACAACTGACCCCTGTGATTGTCCTCAGACCTTCACTGAAGTGCTGTGGTGTGAGTGCTCATGCACACACACAAACATCCACAAACTTTGGAAGAATTAGTAGGTACAAGTTTCACCTGATTGTGATTTTCAATACCATAAACTGTTTTTATTTTAATTGTAGACTTTTGGGGATTAAAACAGAAACTCCAAGTGCTGTCTCAACTAATAGCAGTACACCACAGACAGTGAGCAGTGTGGTTCACTATCTGGCCATGGCCCTCTTTCAGATAGAACAGGGCATTGAACGGCGGTTCCTCAAAGCTCCACTTGGTAAGTATCTTCTCATTACAAAATACTAGTTGCATTGAAACTATTAATAATTACCTCTTATTGGAACTTTATGGGCTGACATAATGAAATTGACAAGCTCATAGAATGAGCTTGAAATTGTTCTCTCTTTCAAAGAGGATTATTTCAGGTAAGATGCATTTTAAATGATGCAGAGATTCTGCTTCCTGCCTTATTCTAAACATTGTTCCAGTGGATGCTTTTAAGATTACCAAAATGTATTGTCCAGACTTCAAATAATATAAGTTACTAATTTTTTAGTGACTTAAATTTTTTTGTTTGTGATTTAAATCCCCTTCATTTTGAAGATTTGGTTTAAAAAATGTATTACCCAAGAAATGTTAAGTTAGAAATACTAAGTATTAGGAATATAGTTGAGGATTTGTTCTATCATTTGTGTGTGTATGTATGTGTGTGTGTTTCTGAGGTTTGTACCCAGGACCTCATGCATGCTAGGCAAACTCTATTGCTGAGCTACAGTTTGTGGTTAGAATGAGTGAAAGAAATAATACTATCTATTGTTTTTGGCTATTTATGCAATTAATAGGCTTCTTAGAGTCAACCTAAGAACCTAATTATTATGTCTTCAGAAAATATGAATTTCCAATTTGTCTTCTTTAGACTTTAATAATTCATCATGTTAGCCAGTTATGATAACACATGCCTTTAATCCTAGCACTAGAGAGGCAGGCAGATGGATCTCTGAATTTAAGGCTAGTCTGGTCCACATAGCCAGTTCCAGGCCAACTAGGGCTATATAATAAGACCTTCTCTTTAATTTAAAGAAAGAAAGGAAGGAAGAAGAAAAAATATTTTATTGGGTTATAAAGGAGATAAAGATCATACATACCTTTTGTCTCACTGGAAAGAGAAACCTGAGTAAACTAAATTTCTTAGATAATTGATACTGATGTGAGAGCTGTGGTTCTCAACCTTCCCAATGCTGTGACCATTTAGTACAGTTCATCATGCTGTGGTGACCCCAGCCGTATAGTTATTTTTCTTGCTATTCATAGCTATAATTTTGCTACTGTTATGAATCATAAGTATCTGTGCTTTCCAATGATCTTAGGCAACCCCTGTGAAGGGTCATTCAACCCCCAAAGAGGCTGCAACCCACAGGTTGAGAACCATTGCCACAGCCAGTATCATCCAAACAATCTCAGACTATGAATCTTTATAAAATGTCTTCAGATTGAAGAATCTATGGCTAATATCTCATTGTTATAAACCTATTGATAGTTCTATTATAACTTAAATAACATCACATTGACAGTAGCAGTCGTAAGCCCTTTCAACTTTTAGCATCCATCTGTTATGGTATGTTTGGTTTTGCTGGTGTTTGGTACTGAGGAGTGAATTGTAGAGCCCCACACATGCTAACCAAACACTACGGTTGAGCCTTATCTCCAGTCCTCTTCTAGATTTCCTTGTAAGACAGGGTCTCATTAAGTTGCCCTAGATAATCCTGAACTCTTTCTGTAGCCCAGACAGGTCTTGAACTTGATGCCCCTCCTTCCTTAGGCACCCTACCATCAGCTGGTGTTACAGGCTTATACTATCAGACCAAAAGTTCCTCATATTCCTTTGAGTTGGCTTATCAAAAAAAGCTCATATGCTATGTCGGTGTATCCAGATCACTTGCAAGATAAGGAAATGGACTCTCACTGCTGAACTATTTGTTATTGATAGATTCAGGGAGAGCTAAAATAATGACTTCCAGCTGTGTACCCACCAAGCTTCAGAGGGTTGTTCCAATCCAATGGTCACACAAATGTCCCAAGTTAGATTAAATGGATCACAAAGTCAAACCAAAATTTATGACCCTGGAAAAGAAACTGGTGGAAAGGAGAGGTGTTAATGGGGATGGAAGGGAGTTAAGAGGGTTTTGGAGGAGGGTGGGGACATAGCTACATGGTAGTGTTTGCTTGCTTAGCTTATGTGCTCAGAACTTACTGACTCTTCTATTGGGGGCTTAGATGATAAGAATGCTGAGAGAAATGGCAGGCAATGGAGCCTTGGCTGAGATTTCAGAGGGAAGCAAAGATTCTCTTGCGCTTGGAATAGGGGTTGTTTGTGTGGTATTTGGGGCTAAGAGCCTGTGTGCTGATCAACTGAGACTAAAGAATCAACTGATTAATAAGAGACCAGCACCACTGAAGTGGAAATGTCTACATATCAGTGGGACAGTAGGGAAGTATTTTCTCAGGGTCAACACAACAGAGGCTGTGTCCAGATCTATATCTCAAGCTGGCAACAAAACTCGGCAGGTTTCGTGGTGCTGGTTTTGAAGGCTTGAAAGATGCAAACTTGAGAGACTCTTGGAGAGTGGCTGAGGCCTAGCATCGTGTGGTAAAGTTGGAGTCCCTAGGCAGGGGCCATGGAAGATCATTAGTAAAGGCTCAGCCTTGGTTTCCAAAAGATCCCAGACACTGGAGAGAACAGGGCCGTGGCATGGCCGTCAAAGAAAACAGCAGGTGTGGAAGGGGAGAAGAGGAGAACCTCCCTGCCCAGCCCTGAGATTCCTACCATTGCCTTGTGGTTGTAGAGTCCTTGTATTCCATAAACGGTTTGTCACTGCCTAACTCTTTAAGATAGGGATTTAAAAGAAGCCTCCAATCTTCTTGAGGCTAGCCTTGAAAACCTCAAAGAAAAAGGTTGCTTATAAGTTCAAAGGGGGAAAAAATGAGCTCTGGTTGTTTAGTTAGCTTGCATTTTCTTCTGTACATTTTAGTAAAGAGAGGTTTGGGCTAGGAAAAATGTTAGCAATGGGAGTTGTTGCAACTTGTATCTGCTGGGTTATGCAAGGGCCACAGTGATCTTAAGACCCATTTACACATATAGTGATTTTAGAACTTAAATTTCATCCTACAAGAGAAAAGAGACCAGTTTAATTTAGGATCTCAAGTAAATGAAGTTCAAAAGCTGAGCACTAGCTCGGTGGCAGAGAACATGCCTGTAATCCCGGCACTCAAGAGGAGGAAGCCAGCCTGGGCTGAGGGGAATGAATACAGGGCATTTGGAAGAGAGAGAAGGAGGTTCCATCTTATGAATGTCTGATGTAGAATAATACTACATTCTTCTAATATTTCAGCATAGGAAATTAGCCATAGGAGTTTTCCCAGTTTAACTTCATCATTTTTGTTGTTTTGGTTTTTCGAGACAGTGTTTTTCTGTCTAGCCTTATTTTGGTTTCTTGGAACAAAAAATCTGCCAGACATAGGGGTCACACATCTGTGATCTTCGCTGTTACTGTGTCCTGCATGGCCTGGGTCCTAGAACCCCACACATAGACACATGTACTGGGAAGCTAGGGTCCAGTGGGGGTGTGCTACCCCTTCTGGAAAGCAACTTCCACCAGCAGCAATCAGGAGCCTCACCTGCTTATTAGGTACAGTGTGGAGTGCAGGAGTGGGTAGTGTTAGCTAATCTCAGGAGGTCTCTGCCTCAGGCTGGAAACATTGGGCATGGGCTACAGTTGCTTGTGCGTATTTATTACTCCCTCTAGGACTTAAAGAAATACTTTGCTATTGTGAGCCTTACCATGGTAAGACTTTTCTACTTTTGTGGGGCTGAGGTATTGGAGTCCTTGGTATGGTTGGCTATGTTCATGTCAACAATACATTCATTCACTCAGGGCTTTCTTCTTCCCTCCAGCTGTTCTGGAGGTTGAGTCAGGAGGATTACAAATTCAAAACCAGTCTGGGCTCTCAGAATAATTTTTTAGGTGACATTTCAGGAAATAGGGTCTTACTGTGTATTTTGAGCTGTACTTGAACTCACAGCAATCTCTTGCCTCAGCCTCCCAACTAAATTGCACACCTGACAGTCATAATAAAATTTAAAATAGGGACCAGGGGGATGGCATAACAGGTACAGGCATTACCTGCCCAGCGATCTAAGTTTGGTCATCAGAACCCACAAGGGTAAAAGGAGAAAACCAACTTCTAAAAGTTGTCCCTTGACCTTCACAAATACTGTGTAGTACATGCACGCTTGTACATCAAGTAAATACAGGTAGCTGCCAGTTGAAAATAAACAAAAACTTCATACAGTTAAAATAGAGGCATTAAGCAGGCAAAGATAGGAGGATACCTGTGTTTAGGCATCCTGGTCTATCTACACAGTGAGTTCTAGGCCAGCAAGAACTAGATATTAGACCTTGTCTCAGAGGCTAAGATTGTAGCTCAGTGACAGAGTGCTTGCCTAGTGTGTGTGAAGCTCTGGACTTAATCCCTAGCATCAAAAGGGAGAGAGGGAGAACATCCACCCTTCTATTGTAGTTAATTGCACTGATAAAAATAGGTTTATATATGGGCTTTTTTTTTTAATTTGGGGCAGAGAATCATGTTCAATCAATTGTCTTAGATGAGATGATGTGAGAATTATTTGTTAAAGTTAGTAATTTCATCATAATGTGATGCTTATGGTTAAATCCTTAAGCTATAATAGACATTCTCAACTAACTTTGTCAATTTGAAATTAGGTAACACAGAAATTAATAAAGATCAAAAGGGAGCTAGAAAAAAAAAGAACAAGAAAAAGAGAGAGGACGATCAATCTAGTATGAGAGATGGTAAATTTTTAACTTTTTACACAAATGTGTGTTTTGTCTTATAAGAACCATTTTACTCTGTGTTGCTGAGTACTAATGTGTATATTTAGTTTTGAAGGAAAATCTTGAATTTAATATTTTAGACGGGAATGGGAAATTGTCTTCTTAGTAATCGCCTGCTGCATCTCACACATTAGCCAATCATTTGTTTTCTGTATGTTCATGTGCATGCACATGCATGCTATGGTACATGGTTAGATGTCAGAGGACAACTGGGGAGTTGGTTCCCCCTGGTCTCCGGGATGGAAATTGGGTATCAAGCTTGACAGCAAATGCCTTTGCACGCTGAGCCATCTTGCCATCCCCTCATAGCTCTTCCAAGTTGACATGTGCAAAATAAATCTTAGTTTACTTAGCTATGTGTCCAAATACTCAACAAATGGAGCATCTGTTTACTTGTTTCACATAAAATGTTCATAGATAGCGTGTTTTTCTCCTACTAACATCAAGAGAACTATAGGGAATCTTGGTACATATTTTGTATTAACATTTTAGCTAGCAATTTATTGAGTTTATCTAGACCAGCAAAATGGAACATAAGAGAAGCAAGACATATTTTGCCCTTAATAGTAATGTAACCTAGAGAACAAGTGATGTGTAATTGGCTTGTTAAAGCTTGTTCAAGCTAGTGAAGGAAGCAAATTTGTGTGCAACTGTGAGGCCATCCTAGGATGTATAGGGAATCTGACACCACCCTAGACCACAGGAGACCCTGTCTCCACAAAAGGTTGGGAAGGAATTTAGAGGAGATAGTTTAGATCTCTGGTACAAATGTAAAAAGCCTAGGATAGTGGTATAGGCCAATAATCTCAATGCTAACCTGGCATAACTGATCTCAGTCTTGCTCTGTAGGGAAAGGTGATACTGAACTTCTTACCTCCCATTTCTGCTCCCCTAGAACTGGGATTGCACTCACACTAAGCTAGGAGTGGGTGGTTCATGCTGTAATCCCAGCATTTAGGAGGCCGAGTCAAGAGGATCCTAAATTTACCTTTTCTTTTTCTTTTCTTTTTTTTTCTTTTTTTAATTTTTCACCAAATCATGAACTAAAATCATCCACAAAGCTTTCCAAGACTACAAAACTTTGTATAATTAACCTTTCTTCCACTCTAACATGTTGGCCATTCTTCAACCTTATTTTTTGACATTACCAAATAAGGTGTCCAGATTTGTCGAGAAAGACTTCTTCATGATCTTCCAACTAGCAATGCTTTCTGGTCCTTCCTTCCTTGGAGGTACTGTTCATGCCAGAGCTTTCCATGTGGCATTTAAAGTCAAGACATATACAGAGTAAGGGGACAGAGAAAAAACCAGTGTGTGTTAGTAAGGTAGAGATGAGCTGAAATAGGAATTGGGAATTCAGCTAGTTTATGTACTGTCTACAAAGGTACCTTGGAGTGTGAGCTAGTTCTGGCTTAGTTAGTGTGCATCAAATCCTTGGTCTGATCTCCAGCAACACTAGATATGTGGAAAGATAAATGTGGGAAAATACGGTCACATTCTAAAAATCTTTGCCCTTCATTCCCACTTCATTTTCTCTAGCTTTGAAAAGTCATTTGATTCACTTGGTGGTGGTGGTGGTGGCTCGTGCCTTTAATCCCAGCACTTGGGAGGCAGAGGCAGGTGAATCTTTGTGAGTTCGAGGCCAGCCTGGTCTACAGAGCAAGTTCCAGGACAACCAAAGCTGTTACAGAGAAACCCTACCCTGTCTTGAAAACCCAAAAAGGAGAGTTATTTGATTCATCTATTGATTTTCCCCCCTCTTCTCCCACTGAGTTGTTGTTTTAGTTACACTGGGGATCAAACCCAAGACTTGATGGATAGTGGGCAGATGTTCTACCAGTGATCTGCACACTCACCAGAGTTCTGACTCGTGTAAACCTCCTGATCTATTTTTAAGTGAGCAGGGTAAATGTAGATTTATTAAGGAAAAATAAGAAAGAACTCGAGTAGGAATGGCTCTGAGAAAGGGATATCTGACTTAATCTCTTAAACATAGTTTTCATATTCTGTAAGTTCTGTTATTTGAGTTCTTTATTAGTTTTGTTCTGCTAGTTTTCACAATATTTTATTTCATTGATAAAACTGTGCATAGTGGTGTGTGGATGTGTATTGTTGGGGATGAAAAACTAGGACTGTAATACAAAGCAAGCATTCTACTTCTGAGCTGTTCATTCAAACACTTTGTGGGGTTTGGTTTTCTTTAGGTCTAGCTTTTTTTTGTTTGTTTGTTTTGTTTTTTAATTAGTATTATTGTGGGAGTGATGCACTTACACATGTGTGCACCACAGCATAGTATGAAGGTCAGGGAACACTCTTTGTAGTTGGTTCTTTCCTTCCACTTTGAGTCTCAGGCTCCAACTTAGGTCGTCAGGCTTGCATGGCAAGCACACTTACCTGTTGAGCCATCTTGCTGGCTTGGATTTTCATTTTTTGCTTTGTTTGGTTGGTTAATTGTCTGGTTGGTTTATGTTGGGGCATGTTTTTTGTTTGTTTTGTTTTGAGATAGGGCAAAGTAGCCCAGGATGGCCTTAAACTTAATATGTTGCCCAGGCTGGCCTTATGGATGAACCTCTTTTCTCAGTCTTTTGAGTGCAGGACTAATAGTGTTACTGTGGTAAACTTTCCAAAGTATTCTACACAATGGTGTTTAGTATATTAATTCTCAGGAATACACTGAACCAACAGTTCAACCTAATTTCAGAACGTGTGTCATCAGCTCAAAAGAAATCTCATGTGTTTGGTGTTGAAATTAGAAAACAGTCATTCTTCTGGCAATGAGAAAGTAACATACTTGATCAAAGGAAGAATAACTTATTTAACCAATTTTAACACATTGCCTAAATTCCTTTCTCTTTTAACTATTAAAATCCTCAAGCCTTTGGTTTGTGGATTTAAGTAATTCCTTATGTCATTAATGAAAATGTGGCTCATCAGAAACAAGGGCAGTTTGAAGGTGAGACAATCTGGTACGTTGCAATCCATACTGACCTGGAATTCATTGCATAGTCCAGGCTGGTTTCAAAATCACAGCAGTTCTTTTGCTTGGCCTCCAAAATGCTGGGATCACATGGAATTTTAGTTTTCAATATTAAGGGTAGTCTTTTTAACAAACATAAAAAACATGAAATTAAAGCTGTTTAAACTGTCAAAAAAAAGTAATTCTAGGAGGCATTTATGTTCCCCCAGAACTTCAATCACTTTCCCTCTCATTTAAGATGGCAGTGACAGCGGACGTTCTTATAAAACTGTCCTGGACCGTTGGAGAGAGTCTCTCCTTTCCTCTGCTAGTCTGTCCCAAGTCTTTCTGCACTTATCAACCTTGGACCGCAGTGTGATGTGGTCTAAATCTATACTGAATGCACGCTGCAAGATCTGCCGGAAAAAGGGAGATGCTGAAAACATGGTGCTGTGTGATGGCTGTGATCGAGGACATCACACCTACTGCGTCCGACCAAAGCTTAAGGTATTTTAACTTATTTCTGTTGCCCACATTGGAATAGAGATCTTGGCCACTAGGTAACGGTCATTTCTGTGATTTGTTCAGACTGTTCCTGAAGGAGATTGGTTTTGTCCAGAGTGTCGACCAAAGCAACGTCCCAGGAGACTTTCCTCGAGACAGAGACCGTCCTTGGAAAGTGATGAAGAGATGGAAGAGAGCATGGAAGGCGAAGACGAAATTGATGATGATGATGAAGAGGGTCAAAGTGAGGAGGAAGAATATGAGGTGGAACAAGATGAAGAGGACTCTGAAGAAGAGGAACTCAGGTGAGTCCAGTTTGCAACATGAGGGTATTCTAGCCTGTGGCTCTCAAATCCACACACAATAGTTTGGGTCATAACTGTTTTAAAACTAACATGTCTGAAACTACCTGTGCTTCTCATGTATTATAAATATTTTGGAATATTTCTAAGGTGGATGTTTCTGATCTAAGTAGTCCGTGTTGTTGTTTTCTTATGCTCCTGCCCCATTACCTTAACAACTCTTTGGAGACTCGGCAAGCTGTCACTCAGACCTCTGCATGGGTTTGAAAGCTTGACTGTTCCTGCTGTGGTAACACTGGGGTTGTCTTCCCTTGTTTCATCTTTCTCTTTTCCCCTTAAACAGTCTCACTGTAGCTTGGGCTAGCCTCAGACCTGAAGTAATCCTGCCTTAGCCTCCTGAGTGCTCAGATTACAGAATTACACCATCACACCCAAGTCAACCATTCCTTTCAGGACTAAAGTGAAGGCCAAGTCATACCTGCTATGTAGATATATCTAGTAGGCAGATATTTAAAAACTAGATCTTTCTATCTACTGGTTCTCCATCAGTAGGCCCAGATATAGTCACAACAAGATGAAGTCATATTGTATTATTTGTTCTCATTCTTAGATCACCCCCCCCCCCACATTTTAAACATCTGTACCAACCTCATGGAATCAAGAAATGGAGTGTGCCAAGAACTTTCCAATACAAAATGACCATTGTCAGAGGAGAATAATTAATAGAGCCCCCCCCCCGCTTTTTTTGTTGGAATAAAGGGTTTTTCCTCCTTTATTATTTGAGAATTTCATACATGCATGTGTTCATCAAATCTACTTCCTGTTCCCTCTCCTACAATTTATCTCCTATCTCTGTCACTTCCTTTCCAATTTTATATATATATATTTTTTTTTGAAGAGTACCAGGTAGAAGAGGCCATCTACCATATAAGGCTTTTGAAGACATTATCATATTAAGCATAACAATGAAGACTCTAGGGAGCCTGGAATGATGGCTTCATCAGTAAACTGACAATGCAATATGAGGACCCAAGTTTGGACGTCCAACACCCACATAAAAGCAGAACGTGGTACACCTGTAACCCCATCCCTAGGATCAGGATGTGGAGAATGACAGATCCCAGGAGCTTGCTGACTAGCCAGTCTATTCTAATTAGCCTGTTCCAGCTTTAGCAAAAAACCTTGTCTCAAAACACAAGGGGAGAGCAGTAGAAGACTGTTGTTGACCTCTGGCCTCCACAATGTCCATGCAGGGTTAGCACACCTGAACTACATATACACACACATAAAAATCAATTGGTCTAGTTCTGGAAGTCTTGTGAATGTTCCAGGTTAAATAGGAGTGTGTAAAGAGGTGAGTTAAATCTAGTTTTGTATTGGCAGTCAAAATCAGCAAGTAATAAAGAGGTTCTTGGCTTGGTCTTCACGAACCACAAGTTTGAGGCCTACATCAGTATCAGCCATTGGCAGAACAACCATCAGTTGCCTCTGTATCGGTGGTATCAATGGTAATGACACGGACGGTCTGTTTGCCATTCTCCTGAGGATTTTATTAGTTTATCACAATTCTGAACTTGATTTTCATGATGTCCTAGTTACCTAGAAAATAAATGCCTTCCAGTGTTTCAGAGACATACATGAAAGTATAGTTTCCATGGGAATTTGTCTCTAAATGTAAGAACTGATAAGTTCAGTTATATGTGTTAGTAATTTATGTATAACACTCTGAATACAAGTAACCATACGTTCATCATTGTTCTGTGCGATAATTGTGTTTTCCAACAATATTTACAGCCCACCCAAACGAGGAAGACCACAAGTTAGATTGCCAATTAAAACAAGAGGGAGACTCAGCTCCTCTTTCTCAAGTCGCAGCCAACGACAAGACCCTGGAAGATACCCTTCAAGGAGTCAGCACAGCACACCCAAAACCACTGGTTCTGCTAAGACTGCTGGCAGGAGCCTAAGGAAGGTCAGATCTGCTCCTCCTACAGAAACTCGCTCTTTAAGAATTGCTAGTCGTTCCACTCGCCACAGTCCTGGCACACTGCAAGCAGATGTGTTTGTGGAACTGCTTAGTCCTCCTAGAAAGCGAAAAGTACGGAAGAGTGCTGATAATTCCCTAGAACACAGTCCCAGCTTCACTAACTTCAGAGTCAGCACCTCTAGATCAAGCGGACAGTTGACACCTTTAAATACTGCCGCAGGACTTTCTCTCCAAGACAGTGAATCTAAGAGAAGAGGCAGGAAGAGACAATCTACAGGTATGGAGTCCAACTTACACTCTTCCTTACCTAAGACATTGGAGTCATGGTCATTTTTAAAGCTGTTCCTATGATACCCAAAGCATCTTGATCTAAAGTGTATCTCATTGAAGAGGCCACTATTGCCACACAAAGTTGAGCACACTAATGGTCTCTGCTGGCACAGGGCAATGTACTCAATTTGAAAATTGTGTGGGTGTGTGTTGGCGTGTGTCGTCCAGAGGAAGCATAGACACTACACTTTGTTTTCTATTTGAGTGCTTGGGATCAAACTGAGATACTCATGTTTGCAGGCCAAGCACTTTACCAGAGACCTGTCTCTTTAGCCCTTATTATTTCATAAAACAAGTGTGTGGAGGTGCCTGCTGAGGTCAGAGACTGTTCAATCCACTGCAACTGAAATTTCAGGTAGTTGTGAGCCACCAGATACGGTGTTCAGAACTGGACTCAGAGAGTAGTAAATGCTCTTAGCCAGTAGGCTATCTCTCTGGTCCTAGGATTCCTGGGGGAGGGGGGTGTTAGACAGGGTTTCTTTGTGTTAGCCTTGGCTATTCTGGAATTAGTTCTATAGACCAGGCTGGCTTTGAATTAACAGAGATCCATCTGCTTCCGCCTCCAGAGTGCTAGGTTTAAAGGCATGTGCCACCACCATCCCACCCCAGTATTCCATTTTTAATGGGGGAATTTAGTCAGCATTTGAGCATTTAATACAAGAAAACACTTTTCAGAGCTAGGAATATATCCTAGTGGTGAAATGCTTGCCTCATGCATTTCATTCTCCCATTTTTTGCTCCCTCAGAACACACATAATCATCACTAAGCAAGAACATTACATTACTTGTAAATTACCCTCTGTAGCTGAGTGTTATTGTATCACCCCTTTAATCTACATAGTGATCCACATGCACATACACAATGAATAAATAAATAAATAAATAAATAAATGTAACAAATAAAAGTAAATACAAAAAGATTTAGGTGGTGGTGGTGGCACAGAAACTGTCAGAGCTAGGAAATTGTGCACACCTTTAATCGAGCACTTAGGAGGCAGAAGCAGAAGGATCTCTGAGATCGAGGCCAGCCTGGTTTAGAGTGAGTTCCAGGACAGCCAGAGCTGTATCAAAAAACAAAGAAATTAATTCTGTAAAACTTTTTCTGTTGTTGTTACTTTCACAACCAAACCCGAAATAATGAGAGGAATGTGTGGATTTACACTGTAAGGGATTTAAACATCTGGATTTATCTATGAACAATATTGTACCCTAGATTTTCAGTAATCCATTTAAGGTTGTTTTTTGTTGTTGTTGTTGTTTCCTTTTTGAGACAAGGGCATGCTATGTAACCCTATCTGGCCTGGAACTCCCAGAGACTCACACATATCTCCTGAGTGATTAAGCTGAAATGTGTACACCACCACCAACCTGTCATAATATACTTTCTTCAAGATACATTTTAAGAGATATTGGAGAATTGCTTATTTTAATTTTTCTTTTCAAGACAGGGTTTCTCTGTATTGCTTTGGAGGCTGTCCTGAAACTTGCTCTGTAGACCAGGCTGGCCTCGAACTTACAGAGATCCACCTGCCTCCTGAGTGATGGGACTAAAGGTGTGTGACCACCAATGCCCAGCTTATTTTGATTTTTTTTTTTTAAGAATTTGAAAAAAAAAAATTTTTTTAAGCAAAATTGAGTAAAAAAAAAAAAAAAAAAACCTCAAAACCTTGAAGATCAAAAGGAAATTATGAGTAGTTGGCCCAGATTTCCATGTCTTTCAGATAAATTAATTGACCTGAGAAGGTAACTTTTCCTATGGCTTGAAACCCAAGCATCCAAGCAGGGGCATTGGGAGTCCAGACTCATGTAAATACTGGGTGAGGGTGGCAGGCTCAACACAAGAGATGGAGTAGCTGTGTTGGTCAACTCAAGGTTTGATTTAGAAGCCCTGCCTCAGTGAATAATATGGAGGAGCCATAGGACTGATTACCAACAGAAACCTCTGGCCTCCATAGGCAGCTAAACATGTGCACGTGCATGCAGATATCATATATACATTCAGGCCACATACATGTGAAAAGCAAAGATCTCATGTAAAGTGTCTGCTTTGTACTGAAATTTGGCTTGTATGTGACTAGCTTAACTTACAATAGACATTTTGCTTTGATACTGCCTAAAATGTCTGTCTGTCTTACCCAGAGTCATCTCCTGTACCACTGAATCGTAGAAGTTCTGGCCGACAGGGAGGCGTTCATGAATTGTCTGCCTTTGAACAGCTTGTTGTGGAATTGGTACGGCATGATGATAGCTGGCCCTTTTTGAAACTTGTTTCTAAAATCCAGGTAATACTATAACTAGACTTTATAAAATATGTTCATTCATTGCCTGATTTGCACCTGTTTACACTGCTGAATCCTTTCCAAAAGGTTGCTTTCTATACTGAACAAAACTAAGACTACACAGCATTGCCTTTAGTCCCTTCTGATCCTGTAATTATTTTGTATTTTTAGACAAGATCTCATATGGCCAGGTTGCTCTCAGATACTTGAGATTTATTTAGTTGCGGTTTATATGTATATGAGTGTTTATATGTATGTGTACTGTGTGTATACAGTGACTGCAAAGGCCAGGAGAGGGCATCAGATCCCCTGGAACTTGGTGGTAAACCACCATGTGTGTGTTGAGAACTTGAGCCCAGGTCCTCTATAAGAGCAGTAAATACTCTTAACTACTGATCCATTTCAACAGCCCCATAACTGATTCTTTATAATGATGACATTGTCTTAAAATAAATTTTCTTTGGGGCTGGAGACATGGCTCAGAGGTTAAGAGCACTGTCCATTCTTCTAGAGGTCCTGAGTTCAATTCCCAGCAACCACATGGTGGCTCACAACAATCTATAATGAGATCTGGTGCCCTCTGCTGTCCTGCAGGCATACATGTAGACAGAATACTGTGTACACAATAAATTAATCTTTAAAAAAATAATTTTTATGTAAGTATTCACTGAATGAATCTAACTTAATATCATCAATGGTATTTCTCTTATATGTTGGTTATCAAACTATAGCATGCCTCAGAATCATTTTAGAAGGCATAGTAAAACATACCTGAGGGCCAGATGTGATAATGCGTGCCTTTTGTCCCAATACTGGGGAGGCAGAGGCAGAAAGATCTCTGAGTGTGAGGCCAGCCTGATCTATATAGTAAGTCCTAGAACAGCCAGAGCTACTTAGTGAGACCCTATTTCAAAAACCAAAACAGGCAAATATACTTGGGTCCCATCTCAGATATCTTATTAATTTAAATGGTGTGGGTTGATTCTTAGCCATTGGTTTGTATCCCAACAAGTCCCCAAGAAAAAGCTGTGGTCCTTGTCTGAAGAGCACACTGGTTGTGATATGAGATGGCCAGTCTAAGTAAGGGGTATGAGATGGTGTTGTGTTTGTATATGGGTAGGATGGGGCCTGCTATTTAACAGTGATAGGGTAAAGTTATAGTTCTGTAATAGAATTATAATAGCAGAACTGGAGAGATAGCTAAGCAGTTAAGAGTACTTCCAGAGGACCCAGATTTGGTTCTCAGCACCCATGTGGTAGTTTACAACCATTTCAGTTATAACTTCGGTTACAAGGATCCAACTCTCTTCTTCTGGCCTCCACAGGCACCAGAAATGCACATGGTATACGCACATGCACACATACAGGGAAGGAAACATCCATACACATAATGTAAAAATAATAGCCAGGTGATAGGTGCACACCTTTAATCCCAACACTTGGGAGGCATAGGCAGGTGGATCTCTGAGTTCGAGGCCAGTCTGGTCTGCAGAGTGAGTTCCAGGACAGCCAAGGCTACACAGAGAAACCCTGCCTTGAGAAAATCCAAATAAATAAGCCTTTTTTCCAAAGTCAGGACTAGAGAGATGTGACTAGGCGCTTAAGAGCCTTGGTGGTGTTCAGAGGGTGAAAGAACAGCTCCCAGTGCGCATGGCTGTTGACTCACAACTACCTGTAACTCCAGCTCCAGGAAATTGACAGCCTCTTCTGACCTCTCATGCATAATCATACTCAGGCACACAAATAAATAAAGTAAATTTTTAAAAGTTATAATATTTTAGAAGTAAAATAAAAAAAAAGATGTTGATTGAACATTTTCAGGGAAGAGAGTAGCCTGATTTAGAAATGTTATATGGGACTGTGAAAAGGACATGCTCGGTATAAGTATATACACAGTGAAATTTAAATAATAATAATAAGAGCCAGAGTGACACATGCTTGGAAGGCTAAGGCAGGACAGCTGTGATTTAGAGGCTAACCTCAGAAAGAGAAATAAGGCTTCAGAGAGTGCTAACATTTCAGGGTGAAAGGACTATAGGTAAGGTCCTAGAAATGATGATAGTGTGAGAAATGGATAGCTTCAATTAAGTAGAGGCTGTGGCACGGTTATATAAGACTTCACTTGTCACTGTAGCAAAGATTTCAAAATGAAAAAAATGATCAGGGGCTGGAGAGGTAGTTCATTGGTTAAGAGCACCTGCTGTGCGAACATGAGAACCAAAGTTCAGATCTCAATGACAGTCTAACAAGTTGGGCATCCCACACATGCCTGTGTCTCCAGCTCTAAGAAGAGTAGAGATGAGCCAGGTGTGGTGGCACATGCCATTAATCACAGCACTCAGTAGGCAGAAGCAGGAGGATCTCTGAGTCTAACGCCAGCCTGGTCTACAGAGCGAGTTCCAGACAGTCAAGGCTGTTCATAGAGAAGCCCTGTCTCAGAAAACAAAAAAGAAAATGTTATGGACACATATTGACAGCTTATAGGGAAAACCATGAGTAAAACTTGTATTTTGTTTGTTTTTTCACAATAAATTGCATTATCAAACAAGTTTCTACATCATTATAGCTACTCAAAATGACATGTTTTAATAGAATAGTATTCATAAACTGATATTAAGTTGCTTTTCTGGTATAAAATTCATTTAACCATATGTCCATTAATTTTTTATGCTATGAAATACTGAATTATTTTACAGGTTCCAGACTACTATGACATTATTAAGAAGCCCATTGCCTTAAATATAATTCGAGAAAAAGTAAATAAATGTGAATATAAATTAGCATGTAAGTAACTTATATTTTCTTTTCATTGTTTTTGTTGATTAAGCTATTTTATTTTGTTTTAAATGTTGTACATTAGTATAGTTGGATGGATGGCAGGCAGCCTATGCTATCCCTCACATTCTTATCAGTACATACTGAGATGAAAGGTGGATTGAGTTAAGTAAGTGAAGACATTTGTAGAGGCTTATCTCTAAGGAAGAATTGGTTTTTGTGTTTGGATACTAGAGATTGAACATAGGGCCTCATAATGAGCCAAGAAACTGCCCCATCTCTCTAGCCAAGTTCTTTGTAAATACATAATGCATATAAGCGGGCTTACTTTTCTTAGTAACTTTTCCACTGTACAAAGCTTGTTTCTGATGTATGTAGTTTCATTCCTAATCTTATTTCTCTCTCTCTCTAGCTGAGTTTATTGATGATATTGAGTTAATGTTTTCGAACTGCTTTGAGTACAACCCTCGGAACACAAGTGAAGCAAAAGCTGGGACTCGGCTTCAAGCATTTTTTCATATTCAAGCTCAAAAGCTTGGACTCCATGTCTCACCCAGCAGTGTGGACCAGGTTAGCATGCCACTCACTGCAAAAAAGTCACGGGTCTAGTTTTGTCCTTCTAAAGGCTGTATGTGAAGAAAAACAAGAATCGTTCATAAAAATGGAACATTAAATCATGCTCTAAAGCAGATGTGAGTATAAAGCAATAACAGCTAGTCGACCACATCCAAGTGTGGCCTGCACTATATTCTCAATTTTAATATTAAGCACTCAGGAGAATGTAGGAAAGGGTTCCTTTGCTACAGTTTTTGTTCAGTATCTACTAAGTTTAATAGATGTATTGGATATAGTACTGGTTTACAGAGGTTTTGTACATTTTGAGATCATTCATGTGTTCAGGTTATCTTGGAAAATATCTTTTCATCTATGATTTATTTTGTTACTGACCTTTTAGGAGTTATGATATTAAAGAGGATTTATCTACACAGATGAGTCTTCTGGAGCACAGTTTAGAGAGTGTGTGTCTTCAGACTTGTTTAATGGGCACATGATTTCAACACTACACATGAATGAATCCAGTTGTCTACCCCTGACTTCCTGTAGCCAGTGCTAACTGAATTTAACTAGATATTTATTTAGCATTCAAAGTCATTTGTGAATTTGTTTTGTATTTATAAAATTTATACTTGGAAAATGTTCTTTAATTTTTTAAAAAAATTTTACTGTTTTTGTTTTATTTCTCAAACATTCTTAATGATTTAAAAAAAATGCCCCCATCTCTCCTCCCTAATAACAGTTCCCCGGTTTTACAAATGATAAATTTCTGTGTACAAATAAAATGATACATTTTTTCATGTTTTCTGAATTCTGAAGTTTTTTTTTCAAATTGAAGTCAGTCTCATTATTAATATCTATAGATCATAGAAACCATGCAGACAGTGTTTCATTGTCTGGGTGGAAGATGCCTCCCGTTGGTAGCAGTAATATTCTTTCACATACTCTCTTAAGATGAAAGAAGTATGTTGAGTCCTGAGATTGAAGGCACATGCTACAGTGCCTGACTCCAACTAAATCCTTGATTTTAGTGGTCTTGGTGGTGCAGGCCTGTAATAGTAGCCCTCAGTACGAAGAAGCAAAAGGATCACAAGTTCAGGGCCAATCTAGGCTACACGGTGAGAACCCGACTGGATTAAATTCAAATGCCCCCTATAGGCTCTGTATTTGAACATTAGGTCCCCAGTTGGTAGTGCTGTATGAGGAGAAAGGTGGCTTTAGACCAGGCAGTGGTGGTGCATGCATTTAATCCCAGCACTAGGGAGGCAAAGGCAGGTGGATCTCTGTGAGTTTGAAGCCAGTCTGGTCTACTGAGCGAGTTCCAGGACAGGCTCCAAAGCTACAGAGAAACCTTGTCTGGGGGAGGAGAGAGAGACAGAGAGAGAGGGGTGGTCTTAGCAGTGCAGGTGGTGGTGGCACACACCTTTAATCCCAGCATTTAGGAGGCAAAGGCAAGTGAATCTCTGAGCTCAAGACCAGCCTGATCTACGGAACAAGTTCCAGGATGGTCAAAACTACACAGAGAAACCCTGCCTCAAAATAAAATCAAAACAGAACAAAAAACTGTGGCCTTGATGGAGGAAGTATATCACTAGGGGTGAGACTTTGAGAGCTTAAGACTTCACCTTCTTCTGTTCTCCTTCATATGCCTGCTTGAGATGTGAGCTCTCGGGTTCCCGTGCTAAAACTCCCTACCCCAATGGGTCCCTCTGGAACCATAAGTCCAAATAAATTCCTACAGAAGTTGCTTTGTTTGTGGTGTTTAATCACGTCTTATTTTTTTAATTGCTCGATTACAATTGCAAAGAGTGCTACATGGGAAAGAAGCCAGTATGTCTTGCTTTGTGTGCCTGGCCGCCTATTGACTGCTGGGCACTGCGTGACTTCTCAAACCCTGGAGCTAGAGTGGACAGAGCCCTCCTTTCTCAATGCTAGTTTTCCCTGAGTGACTTGCCTTCCTTCACAAACAAGTGTAAAACAGATCAAGTTCCTGTGATGGCCAACAGATGTCACTGTGCTTCCCTTTAAATTTAAAACCAGGGCTGGAGAACTAGCTCAGGGTTAAGAACAAGTCCTGCACTTCCAGAGGACCAGAGTTCAGTTCTCACCACCCACCTAGAACAACCCACATCCCTGGGCTGACTTCAGCTCCATGGGAGCCGACACCTTCTCCTGACATTTGTGGTTATCAGTGTGTATATGCATACACATAAATAAAAAATGAAGTAGATCTTTAGAAAAGATTTTTAACACTCAAGGCACAAGGAACAGTTAGTTTCATAAAGGGCCCAAAGCAGCTTGACATGGCTGTACATAGCCCAGGCTGCCTGCAACAGGATCCTCCTGCCTAGGCCTTAACATTGCTAGGATTATAGGAGTACACCCAGCTCTCAATACATTTGTTTTTAGTTTACATTAAAAAGAAGTTAACCTTCAATGACAGGCATGATGGCACTCAGGAGGCAGGGACAGGAGGACCACTATAAGTATGAGGTCAGTCTGGTCTACAAAGTGATTTCTAGGCCAGCATGTGCCAGGGAGGCTTGGAAATAGGAGGATCATAAGGCCAGTTTAGGCTATACAGTGATACGCTCAGAAAACAACTAAAGCTGCTGGTGGAGATGGTGGTAGACGCCT
Organism: Phodopus roborovskii; assembly: GCF_943737965.1. NCBI lineage: Eukaryota > Metazoa > Chordata > Mammalia > Rodentia > Cricetidae > Phodopus > Phodopus roborovskii. The sequence goes on along the minus strand of NW_026126514.1, from coordinate 5,297,207 downwards.
TTAATCCCAGCACTCAGGAGGCAAAGGCAGGCAGATCTCTGAGTTTGAGGCCAGCCAGAGCTACCAAAGAAACCCTGTCTCAAAAAACAAAACAAACTTTTAAAGGAAGGAAAACAACAGAAGCTAAAATCTTTGTGTTACAAGAACACTATAAAGAAAGCAAAAGCCCACAGAATGAAGGTATATTTTTTTTCAAACTGTACCTGGTGAGGGATTTGTATCCAAAACAAACAACTCTTATAGATCAGTTAAAAGATAGTCCGGGGGGGAGGGGGGGTGGGAGAAATGACTCAACAGTTAACAGCTTTTGCTGCTCTTGCAGAGGGACCACAGTTCTGTTCCCAGCACCCACTCAGACCAGGTGGCTCACAAAGGTACGCAACTCCAGTTCCCGGGGACCGGATGTCCACTTCTAAACTTTATAGATACACACACACATACATGTGCATGCTCATGCACACACACACATAAATTAGAATGTGTGCTTAATTTTAAAAAAATAATCCATTCCTAAGACTTTGGATATTTCTCCAAAGAAAATTCAAAAAGTATATGAGAAGAGGCTAAGTGGTAGCTGATCTTTATAATTCTTGCACTCAGGAGTCAGAGAAGGAGGATCATAAGTTAGCAGCTAGCCTGGGCTACATAATGTTTCAGACAGCCTAGACTACACTGAGGCCTTATCTCTGGAGAGGGGACTAGCAGAATACAAAAAGGGGAACTGGAAAAGGGGAGACTTATTTTCAGGAGTGGAGAACAACACAGAAGGAAAGGAAGTGGGGTATTTAACACTAAGGATGTTTGAAAATGCCATAGGGGACCGTATTTTATATTTATTTAAAGTTATACATAAATTTAAATGAAGTTAAATTACACATAGATAGTCTAAATGAAGTTATGCCACTTAAGGTGACAATGTTCCTCCAAGAGCCATAGATTTTCCAAACTCCAAGCTGGGTATGGTATCTTAAACCTTTAGTCCCGGTACTCATAAGGTAGAGGCAGGAGGATCTCTGTGAGTTCAAGGCCAGCCTACTCTATATAGCAAGTTCCAGGACAGTCAGGGCTATGTAGAACCTGCCTCAACAACACACATAATGCCAAACACAAGGAACTTCATTTTGTGTTGTTGGTCAAGGGAGTCTGGAAGACTCCCAAAACTATAGGCTGCTATTGCCCTTGGTTGTCTCCCAGAAATAGAAGGTAATATCTTATTTCTGAAGTCACCACGTACTTCAGACAGAGGATTTGCAGGAATTAAGCTGGACCTGACCTGAAGTCTCCTCCCTGGGGACCAGCTCTCATATCAGAAGGAGCAGCCAGTAGTCCTGCCCAGATGTGATGTAATCACAACCCAGATATGATGCCTACCAACAACAATGACCAGCATGGTGAGATATCCCAAAAGGTGCAATAGTGTCACTTGTATCTTGGGATTTAAGGCTCACTCCATAGGAGGGAAATTCATGCCTAATTCTATAAACTGCATGGCTGGTGAAGCAGTGGGACCAGGAGATCCTACTACTGCTGCTACTTTCCTAGACCAGTATAATTCCCAACTGCATTTTAAATACTTACCCATATACCCACAGGGCAGGTAGCCTCACCTCTCATCAAAGAAGCTACTTTAGATTTAAAAAAAAAAAAAAAAGCCACAACTGGTCACAATGTCTAGAACAACTGGCTGTGGGATGCCCAGCCCCAGCTGACACATCTAAACAGAAAACCCCTGCTCTTAAGACTCAGGGGGGTATCAAGAGAGTAGGAAAGATTGCAAGAGCCAGAGAACCAGGAGGGGATGTCTGCTGTGAGACAGGAGATCTGCACCCAGAAAATCCCATTAGAGTTGCTAAGCAACACCAACTGACATAGCAACATAGATGGGGGAATTCCCACAGGCTTCAGCCCCAGAAGAACTACAGGTTGCTGGAATCAGTCATCTCCAGGAACAAGCCCCATGGCAGGTTAGCCAATCCTGAGAGGTCAATCATGAACACATATGAGCTGCCCCCATGGTCTCAGCAGACTGTGTGTGCGTGTGTGTGTGTACACATACATGTGTAACAATTATACTTAAAGAAAAAGAGGCCATGAATTTGAGAAGGAGTTGAGGGAACACAGGAAGAACTGGAGCAAAGAGGGAAAATGGTGGAAATACAGTAATCATATATGAAATTCTAAAAAGAAATGAAAACAGAAAAAATGAACAAAAAACAAAACACAATTGAGATACTGTATCACAACCACTGATGACAAAAAAAAAAAAAAAGATGAACAGATCATCATATCAGTAAGGACTGGAGAAATTGGACTCTGTAATCCTACCTTGAGGACAGGCTTATAAAATGGTACAATTTCTTAATTTGTTTTTAAGATGTATTTTCATTATTTTTTAAAATTGTGTGTATAGGAGCGTCTGCATGTGGGTATATACAATCCAGGTCAGGTGCCTGCAGAATCTAAAAGAGGTTCAGGTCCTCTGGAAGAGCAATATATGCTTTTAACTAATAAGCCATCGCTCCCAGCCTTGACACGTGTTCCTTAACCCCTACACTGCCAGCAAACAGCTTTTCTACACTCAAGGTTGAACTTAGAGAAGAAACAGCAGGCATCCTGTGCTCCAGTCTGAGGCCTGTGACTCACCCCTGATCCACAGAACTCACCGTGGGTCTTACACATCTCATTGCTAGTTCTAATTTAGGATCCTGACCTCACAGTACAGGAACTTAGCAGTCTGAGTCACATGAAGGCTTCACAGAGGTAGCAGTAGTGAAATGCTGTTCCTTTTATGAGTCCCACCCTGCTTTCACTATATTCACAGCCGTGTGACATCACCACTATCAAATTTTAGAACACTTTCACCTCCCCAAAGGAGGCAACCCCCATACTGACTTAGGTCCCTCCACATTCTCTCCTCCCTGCCCCAGACAAGCACAAGGCTACAGTCTGTAGGTTTTCCGGCTCTGGATTCACTATGTAATACATGGGGAACTGGCTTCGTTCACTTTGAAAAGCACTTTTAGGTTCACCCAGGTATTTTGTCACTGCAAGTCCACCACTGCTCTCATTTTAAACATATTCTGTGGCATGGGTACACTTCCTTTACCCACCTACAGTGGTGGGGGGTTGGTACTTCAGTTGGTTGCAGTCTGGGGTTGTTATGAATAATGTTTCCTTGAATTTTCACATGCAGATTTTTGTGTGAATATATGCTTTAATGTTTTTGGGATATGTACATAGGAATGAACTTATTGGGTTTTATGGTAGCTTAATGTTTTTGCAGATAGTTCACAGCTTTAATTCCAGCATTCAGGAAGCAGAGACAGGAGCTGTGAGCCAGCCGGACAAACAACAGCAAGTTCCAGGCCAGTCACAGGGAAAGTGTCAGACTCTGTTTCAAACACTTTTTTTTTTTTTGAGCTGGGTGGTGGTGATGTACACCTTTAATGCCAGCACTCAGAAGGCAAAAGCAGGCAGGTCTCTGTGACCAGCCTGGTCTACAAGAGCTAGTTCCAGGACAGCCTCTAAAGCCACTGAGAAACACTGTCTTGAAAAAACAAAAATAAATACATAAAATAAATAAGTAAATAAATAAATAAATCTTTTTTTATAATTAAACTGATTTTCAAAATGGTTTTACCAAAGCTGGGCATTGTCATGCATTGTCCCAGAATGTAGAAGGCAAAGACAGGAAGCCAGTCTCAGCAAACTAGTAAGTTTGCTGAGTCTGAACTACATGAGATCTTGTCTCAAAAAAACAAAAATGAGCTGGGTAGTGTTGGTGCATGGCTTTAATCCAGCACTCAGAGACAAAGGCAGGGAGATATGTGTGAGTCTGAGGCCAGCCTGGCCTACAAAGTGAATTCCAAGACAGCCAGGGCTACACAGAGAAACCCTGTTTAAGCAAAACAAAATTGCTGGGTCATAGGCATAAGCCATCATGCCCAGCTGTCCTCTTTTAAAACAAAACAACTTTTTTAGATTTTATGTGTGTGTTTCACCTGCAGGTATGTATGTGGGCCACATTTGTGCCTGGTGCCCAAGGTGAGAAGAGGGTGTCCAATCCCCTGTAACTGGAGTTACAGATAGTTGTGAATCACCCACCATAGGTGCTGGGGATTGAACCTGGGTCTGCATGAGCAGCAAATGCTCTTAATCACTAAGCCATCTCTCCAGTACATCCCCCAACCCACCAGCCCTTCTTTTTTTTTTTTTTTTTTTTTTTTTTTTTTTAAGTAGGGTCTCTTGTAGCCCAGGATAGCCTTAAACTCTCTGTGTAGCTGAGGATGACCTTGAACATCATTAGATGTTCCTGCTTCCTGCCTCTGCCTTCCAAGTGCTGGGACTTTAGTTATATGCCAGCATACCTGGTTCATGTGACATGGGGGATCAAACCAGGGCTTTGTATACACTAGCATTCCAGCAAATAAGCTGCATCTCCAGCCCCAGCTTCCCTCTCTACAGCACCAAAACAGTTTAAATGTATTATTTCAGCTCCAAAAAGTCAAAGACAAAAAGGATTCAAACCCTTAAATAACTTACAACCAACGGGAAGCAGAACCTGTAACAAGTACTATTGTTTTATTATTTAGTGTAATATAAAATATGTGGGGAGACAAAGATGAACTCAAGGAAAGAGAGACAGGAACTACATCTGAGCTGAAGGGGACAGGCTTGCATATGGCTAATGTCACAGTAGGAGGGACATTAGCATCTTTGGAACCCCAGCTTCTGTAGCGGTGGCTGCACAAACCTTCTAGGCTGAGATGGGAGTATGGGGGGTGGGGGGGAGGTCTGAAAGGAAGTGCTCAGAAACACTCACCCAGGAGTGCACCTGGGAGGCAGAGGCTGACAGATCTGTGAGTTTGAGGCCAGCCTGGTTTATGTTGGGAGTATCAAGCCAGCCAGGGGTACATTGTGAGACCTTGTCTCAAAACAAAAGCCAAACACAGCACAACCCAGAGGCCCACACAGGGCAAGTCACCCCACCTGCCCGCCTGCCTGCTACCTCTCTCCTGCTTCCAGGGTTGCACACTGGGAAAGCGCTCTCTCTCTCTCTCTCTCTCTCTCTCTCTCTCTGTCTTGTTATTTATTTTAGCAAAGTGAACAACGGATTAAGGAAAAGTGAGAAAGTAGGGGATGGTGTGATATGCAGCTTTTTGTTGGTGGTTCTTTTTGTCTTTAAGCAAAGGAGCCCATCTTGGTTTCTGGTGAACATAACTCAGAGCTAGGGTGGCAGATGATCAACAGTCACCAAAGCCACCCTGGTGGTTCCAGAGTTTGTAGTGTCACACTGAAGAATAAAGAAATGGAGACAAGGCGTGAACAGTGCAAACACAGATTAGGGATAAGAGAAAAAAAGAATTCAGTGAATGGGATGGGCTCCAACAGAGGATTACCTCTTTTACTTTTAATCTCTAAGGTAAGTACAGTTAAGAAAATGAGTAGGAGGGAGTGCAAGCCTTTAATCCCAGCACTTAGAAGGGAGAGGCTGGTAGATCTCTAGGAGTTTGAGGCCAGTCTGGTCCACAGAGCAAGTCACAGGACAGTCCAAGCAACACAGAGAAACCCTGTCTTGATAAAAACCAAAAAAGCCTGGTGTTGATGGCACACGCCTGTAATCCCAGCACTTGGGAGGCAGATCTCTATGAGTTTGGGGCCAGCCTACCCTTCTACAGAGAGAGTTCCAGGCCAGCCAGGGCTACATAGAAAAACCCTGTCTCAAAATAAACAAAAAAGAAAATATGTATATTAAAAAAAAAAGTAAAAGAAGGGCTCAGCTCTCTCTCTCTCTCTCTCTCTCTCTCTCTCTCTCTCTCTCTCTCTCTCTCTCTCTCACACACACACACACACACACACACAGAGAGAGAGAGAGCTTTCAACACAATTACCAAATCAAATGCTTAAGTCCTTTCTCCCTCCACAGCTGTAAACATGTTTTTTTCTAGTAATTCCAATAGATCCCATTTACAGGGGAAAAGAAATGTAACCCTAGTAGCTACTGGTTTTATCTAGATTATGAGTCTGTCCAAGGCATCTCCAGAGCATTATGAAAATGCAACCTGGTCTCTATGCCTGGCCCTCTTCTCACAGGATTACAGATGTGAGCCAACATTCCTGCTTATCATCCTGCCTTTGCTTAGTACTTCAATAAACTGGGGTAATAATTATGGTGTTTTTTCTGATCTTAGTGGGAGGAGGGGGTCTAAACCCGGGGAAATGGGGTACTATGCCAGCAATCCCAACTCTTGGGGGATGGAGACATGGCGATCAGTTCAAGGTCATCTGCACCTACATCGTGAATCCGAGACCCGCACGGGCTACAAATGAGACACACGAAGAACAGAGAGATCTAAACGAGTCGCCCAAAGTTGGGGGTCTTCCAAAAGGACCCCGAAATGCTCCAATCCTGACCCTCCCTCGGTGGAAAACGCAGGTGAAGGAAGCAATTCTACCCCACCGCCACATCCCGTTTCCTCACGGAGCGGTGCCCAGAGTCCGCAAACCGCTCGAGCTGGCGGGGTCTAGGCCCCCGAGATGGCCCCGGCTGGTCGCTGCGGCCATTCCTGCCCGCCCGGGGCTCCCGCGGCCACCGCGCTTTTCCGCTAGCGGCCCGGGAGCTCCGGGGTCAGGCGGAGGACACGGGCGGGCGGGGGGCGGGGGCGGGGCCGGACCACGTGACCGCCGCGCCCGCCCCGCGGCCCCCGAGCCCGCCGCCCGCTCGGCTGCAGCTCCCGGCGTGCCCCGCACTCTCTGCTGCCTGCCCGCCCGCCCGTCCGCCCGCCGCCGGCCCCTCCTTCTCCTCGTCCCAGTGCCACCGAGCCGGAGCCCGAGCCACCGCCGCCGCAGCCTCAGCCGCGGGCACTATGGTAAGGTGGGCGCGCCGGCGGGGGATGCAGGGCGCGGCGCGGACCCCCGCGCGGCCGCCATCTTACCCGGCCCGGGGCCTGTGCGGTGGGCCGCTCCCGCGTTGTGGTTCCCGCGGCTCGAGGCCCTGCGGCAGGCGGGCCCGGGCCTGCGGACGCTCGGATTCCTAAGGCGGGAGGGCCGGGCGCCGGCCTGGCGCGAGAGGGTCCTCGTCCGGCCGCAGCCCGCGTGCCGCCCAGCCCCGCGCTGCCGTGAGGTTGGTGGGCGTCCAGAAGCCCTTGGGTGAGGGTCCCGGAGGCCCGCCGTGAAACCGCTGGGAGGACACTGAGCAGGGGGAGACCCTTGCTGAGACGCCTGCTCGCCGTGGGGACCCGTTCCCAGGACCCGTTACTCCCAGAGCGCTGCCAATGGGCGGCGGGGCATTCTGCTGTAGCCGCGGGCGGCTGGAGTTTACACTTGACTCTCTTTCCTTATGAGGAAGCAGCAGCGGCTAAGATGACTTTAAAGAAAGGAAGGGGGAAAAATAGTAGAAGCATTAACTGGAATCCAGAAGCGTATTTTTTTTTTAAGGCCTGCCGAGTTGACACAATACAGAAGGTATTTTTGCTGCTGCTCCCGAAGCTCTGACATCACCCAGTGAAATAGGAAACATTTCAGGCATGGGTCAACTCGTATTTGTCCCTTTCCACCTCCCGTTTGCCGTTTTCTCTGTACCGCTTTGAGAAGGATGAATGGGCAGTATGAGTTGGAAAATGTAGCTGTGCCTTCTGATCTTTAAATGTGACAGATCTAATTAGGACTGCTTGAGTTTGGTGCAGTTTCTTATAGCCTGCCCAAACTGAAGTGAGTGAAGCTTTGTTAGTCCAGCAGTAATTTTGGTTGAAGCCAGAATACTTGTTCTAAATCCCTGTCCTTTGTTTATTTTTCAGGCATCTGGAGTTACAGTGAACGATGAAGTCATCAAAGTTTTTAATGATATGAAAGTAAGAAAATCTTCTACACAAGAGGAGATCAAAAAAAGAAAGAAAGCAGTTCTCTTCTGTTTAAGCGATGACAAAAGACAAATAATTGTAGAGGAAGCAAAGCAGATCTTGGTGGGTGACATTGGTGATACTGTAGAGGACCCCTACACATCTTTTGTGAAGTTGCTACCTCTGAATGATTGCCGATATGCTTTGTACGATGCCACATACGAAACAAAAGAGTCTAAGAAAGAAGACCTAGTATTTATATTCTGGTGTGTAAAAACAAAAGAAAAAAGTACTTTTAAAAATGCAAGGATTATTATTATCATAGTCAGTTTTGCCTGTGTTTTTCTTTTGAAATTCAACATTTTCTCCCCCCATAGGGCTCCTGAAAGTGCACCGTTAAAAAGCAAGATGATTTATGCTAGCTCTAAAGATGCCATTAAAAAGAAATTTACAGGTATAAACATTGACTGTTTTGTGCAGAGAAAAAAAAGTTTCTTTCTTAATTACAATAAGGTTAATGGATGTGTCCTTTTCTCTTTTTTTTTTTAGGCATTAAACATGAGTGGCAAGTAAATGGCTTGGACGATATTAAGGACCGCTCCACACTGGGAGAGAAACTGGGAGGCAGTGTTGTAGTTTCCCTTGAAGGAAAGCCACTATAAAATAATAGCCAAGTGCCATCTGATCTTAAGGGGCTTCCATTTCTCCAGCTCAGTCCACTGGAATCGTATTGGGTTTTGTTTTTTGTTTATTCCCTTTCAACACAATGATGAATGAATGAATATAAGAAGCCTGTCAGTGATTGCCATTAGGCTGTTTAATACGGTTACTTTTATGTAGAACCCAAGGAATGCCTTCCCCATCTTATTTTAGCCAAAACAACTGGTTACATGCCTTCCTTGCAGTGAGCACTACAATGGATGTGATTGTCAATGTGAATAGCTTAGAGTACTACAAAGGGTAAGCTAATTGAATGCCTTGAAAGTATTATCCACTGGTCATATGGTAAACTTTTTTTCAGTATTATTTATAGTTGCACTTGATTACAGTTCTGAGGCGCTGGAGCATTTGTACACCTCACCTGCCTTGGCAAGCCTATTTTTGTGACATGGCAGCACAGATTTAATACTATGCGTTTAAAGCACTTTTTTTTAAAAAATGTGTTTAATCCCTTAAAAAGAATGCCAATTAAGTTTCATTACCTGTCATTGATTTATCTTAGTACCTCAGTGTTCATTCCTCTTACCTGCATATTTTCTTCAATAGCTATGTTGACATCTTTGGTTTCCCATTGAGTATACACTACTGAATAAATGTAGGAGTTTTATGTTTACCGTATGAGTCTTGAAACAGTACAGATACTTTGAATATCAGTCATGATGGCAATTTCTGTATAAAAGAGCCTTAAATGGAACATTGTTTTGAGATCAAATTCCCTACCCTGACAAAAGTGGCCACGTTGCAATAAAAATTGTGGCATATTACAGAACGTTGCCTTGTTTTCCTTGGAAATTTTGTAAATTGTCATGTGAAAATTTAGGGTAAACATAATTAAGCTCTGCACTGGTATTTGAGATTTCCTTTTCTTTATTGTAACACTCATAATGTCTCCAGATTGTTGAATTTCTTTGGTTTAAAAATATCTTAAAACCACTTATATACAATCATTAAAAGGGTAGTTCTTTTATAAATATGTTTATTTATGTCATAATACGGAGATCAGAATTTTTTTTTGCACTGTGGCATACTCCAGTATCTTATTTATCCTCTAGATAAATTAGGATATTAATTCACAGTTATATTACTAAATAATTTTTTTTGAGAAGTAGAAGTAGGATGTTTTTATTACTTGGTCATAATGAAAGTAATTTGTGACATGTCATCTAAAGATTTAATAATGATTCTGATGTTTAGGAACATTTATTTCAGCTATGATCCTTAACATCTTTTCCAAATTGAATTGGAAAAAAATTGGTATAGCAGTCTTAAACATTTAGCAATGGGATTTGGCCGTGGTCCAGAGTGCTCTCCTTATAGAGAATTTGATCTGCTCAGTGTGCGCACTTTGCTATTAGCCAGAGCTATTTATGGCAAACACATGCTTTTGTATCTTGTCATAGTCATCCACAGATGGCAAAACTGGATTTGATTCTACCGGTATGCAAGACAGGCGTGCTAGTGAGCAGTCAGTTGTGTCTCTGAACTTTAACGCTTTTATCAGAATATAGGAAGTGAAAATACCCTCTTTTTTTAAATGTATGGAAGTAATTTAAGTATGATTACATTTTTTTATACTTTTTTGAAAGATTTTTTTTTTCAGATGAGAACATTAAAATGTAGCTGTTAAATGTCTAGACTTCCATTTAAAACTATAAGAATGATTGGGATCTTTTTAGCACTAAGCAATTTTATTTCAGCTTTCCAGCTGTCCCTGTGAGTTGTTCCAGACCTTTCCGTGGCTTTTTGGTAAGGCTGCTACTAAGCAAAGCATGAAAATGGTAATGTGTACTAAACAATATGTTTAACTGATCTTTGCACCAAAGGACTTTTTCACTAAGTTATTTTATTCTTCCAAAAATTAAGAGATTTCTAAAAAGTAAAGGAATGACCTTTTGTGTTTATAGCTGATTTCTCAATTTCTTTATGTTTTTTTAGAATAATTTCTGAAATTAAATACTGCTTTATACTATGATACTTTGACTTTGTTAGATTGGCAAATATATTAACATAGTTAAATTCATCTTTAAAGTGCACATATGTGCCTAGAGCCAAAAATTGATTTAATTTAATTAATAATCATATGTTGAGAATAATTTGACATCTTCTTTTACAATCATTTACAGTGAAACAATGTTCCAGTTAGCTTTAAAAGGTATATGGTGCTAATTAGTAAAATATTGAAAGCAATATTTTACTGCTAGCTTGCAAAATTATAAGTGTTTTAAAAAATAAAATACATGAAAATATTTAAGGCTGTTGAGATGTGTTTACTTCTATTTTAAAACATTGAAAGTTGGAAAACTAAGAATGTAGCTTAAAGAGGGAACACTATATGCAGGACTTTTCAGGATTTTGGTTAATAAGCTTTCATTTAGAAATCCTGCTTTTAGGCCAGAGAAATGGTTTAACGTAAGACCACTCCACTAGCCATGGAAGCCTGGCAGCCTGAGCTCAGTTCCCACGTAAGGGTATAGAAGAACTGGCCCTTCAGCATTGTCCCCTGACCCCCACACTTAGAAGGAAGACACACACATCATGTACACAGAGACATAATAATAATAGTAGATACGGTTCTAGAAATTCCATTTTCAAAATTAAGCTTGATGACACATGTGAAATGCTAGCACTCAAAACATTTTAGAAATAGGATCAGTGCATCAAGGTCACTTTCAGCTACATAGGGAATTCCAGGACAGCCTGGGCTACATGACTTTTAAAAAAAAAAAAAGTATCGATGAGTATAAAAGCAATTGTACCATTTTTAGACAATAGAAAGAACAGTTGGCATTTTTCCTAAACTGACTTTCAGCTGTTGTTTTTCATCACTAAAAAAGTATGGCCAGCATTAAATATTTAATGTGCCTGTTTAGCAGATTACAAAGCCTCGGAGGCTTTCAATACTCTGATACAGGTCCTTTGTTAGAGCTAATTTATGGGATTTTTTTTTTTTTTAAAAAAAAGGTTTATTTGTATTTTTAAATTTTTATATGTATGGGTGTTTTGCCTGAATATGTGTGTGTGTGTGTGTGTGTGTGTGTGTGTGTGTGTGTGTGTGTGTGTGTGATGCCTGGGGCCTGAGGAGGTTAGAAGGCAACCAACCGATCCTGTAGAACAGGAGTTACAGATAGTTGTTAGCTGCCATGTAGGTGCTGGGTCCCAGGTCTGAAAGAACATGTGCTCTACACTGCTGGGCCACCATTTTAGCCCTTATGATGCAATCTTTTTAAAGTGGTTTCACATTAAGGAATAATCTCAGCTGTGGTGAATAAATAATTGAAAGGCGTCCGTCTTGTAAAAAGATTTAATTCAGATGTGGCACATGCCTAATCCCAGTACTCAGTGGTTAAAGCAGGAGGACTGCAGTAAACTTGAGGCTAGCCTAGGCTATGGAAAATAAACTACAACAAAAAACCTGAGGACTGTAAATAGCTCAGTGGGTAAAGGTCTTGCCACTGAATCCGACATCCTGAGTTTGATCCTGAGTTCACATGGTAAGAGAATCAACTCCCAAAAGGTGTCCTCTGACTTCCTCATACTTAACACACACAGATAATTAATAAATAAATAAATAAATAAATGGGGGGGGACTTAGTCCTATCTTTATTTTCAAATTTAGTAGTAGTTACGATATACAAAATGACATGAACATTCATTTTGAATATAAAAGCTACTAAAAAGCTGATGTTGTGGTGCAAACCTATAATCCCAGCATTCAAGAGATTAAGGCAGGATCAGTGCAAGTTTGAGGTCAGCCAGTGTAACATAGCAAGTTCCTGGCCAAAACTATGAAATAAAACCCTGTACAAACAAACTGAGGACCTTTGAATGCAACGGTTGCTTTTTATATTGAACAGGTTTAAGGCTTTTAATTTTGCATTGTTTGCTTGAGATAGTGTCTCCCTATATCACCCTGGCCAGCCTGGGACTCACTGTGTACAGCAGGCTGGCCTCAAACTCAGATGTGCTTGCCTCTGCTTCTTGGGTGATGGGATTAAAGATACACAACATCACACCTGGTGAGTTTCAGGTATTTCAAGCCACAATGTAGGGAAAGATATCTACCATATCTGACATCAAATGTAGTAATGCTAGTGCTTCGAAGTGCTGGGAATCAAATCTGGTTGTGCTGCCAGGCAGTCCTGGAAATACTTTGTAAATATAAAAAGGTTTAGACCATTTGCCTTTAAGAATTTGTCCATTTTTATTTTATGTGTCTGAATGTGTGCCTATGTGGATGTGTACCATGTGCATGCCTGGTGTCCAGGGAAACAAGTAGAGAGCAATAAGAGTAATAGATGGTTGTAAGTCACAATGTGGTGCTGGGAACAGAATCCAAGTCCCCTGCAAGAGCAGCAAATGCTCTTAACAGATGAACCATCTCTCCAGCCTCACCACTTGCCTTTAATTGGTGGCCCATGCCTTTAATCCCAGCACTCAGGAGGCAAAGGCAGGCGGATCTCTGTGAGTTCAAATCCAGCCTGGTCTACAGAACTAGTTCCAGGGCAGGCTCCAAAGCAAAACAGAGGAACCCTATCTCTAAGAAAGGAAAAAAAAAGAGAGAGAGAGAAAAAGACAAAAAGCCTGGTGTGGTAGCATATACCTATAATCCCAGCACTTGGGGAGCTAAGGTGGGAAGATCATTGATTCTGTTTTTGTGACAGTTGCACTTGATCTCACAGTTTAAATACTAATTAGTTGCTATGGAATATCTGGTTTAGAAGTTTATCTTATAGGGTGCTAGGGTGAGTCTGTTAGGTGCTTTCTCTGCACCCATGTAAAAGCCAGGCCCAGCCATATACAGCTGTGATCGCAGTGTGCGTGCGGGCACACACACACACACACACACACAATTATATATTATAGTTAATGTAGCTTCTGTATTAATGTCAGTAACATTTAACATTTCACTATTCTGGGTGTCTGATGTATGAGGACTGAGATCTGGCCTTTTTGAAGAGAGCAGGGCTTTTCCAGACAGGGTTTCTGGCTGTGCTGGAAATCACTGTAGACCAAGCTGGCCTCACAATCACCTGCCTCTGTCTCCTGCGTTCTAGAATTAAAGGCATGTGTCACCTGGCTCTATCCTTTTGCCTCCAAATGATTTTGAAGTGAAAGGAAAGAAAAGGTCATAAATATACTATCCGTGGTGTTGAAATCTATGACCTTATGATTTTTTGAGTCAAGGATCTCAAGTAGCTCAGGTTAGCCTTGAACTCATTATATGTAGGAAGGCCTGGCTAAGGTTTCAGAGGAGAAGAATATTACTATGTATCCTAGAGACTATTGTGATATTTTGGTGAAGAAAATGGCTGATTTTTGCCCTTATCTGAAGTCTGCCTGATGCTAAATTGAAGTTTTGGATTAATTGCATTGGCAGAGGAAATTTCAAATCAGCCTAATATTGACTTTGTCGTGTGGTTATTAGTGTTTACTCTTACGAAGATCTATAATAAAAAGGAGCAGGCTAAGCAAGAGAAATGTACAGTTCAAGGAGAAAAGGGACACCTGGAAATGCAGTGGAGCTAACTCCTGTGTTCAAGGAGATAAACAGATTAAAGAAAAGCCTGACAGTAAATGGCATGAAGGGAATGGGGACAAGACTCCACCCAGCTAGGTTTCCAATCTGTTAAAAGGAATTAGGGGAGAGTTTAGGGTTGGGTGTGGTGGTGCGCACCTTTATTTAATTCAGCACTCCAGTGGCAGAGGCAGGCAGATCTCTGAATTCTCGGCCAGCTTGGTCATGAAGTCAATGAAACCATTGAGAACAAAACGCTGGTAAAAATGTATTTGAGGGGCCCATGTTCCAGCCCCAGCAAGTAGCAGAACTTGGCATCTTCAGCCACATGGTTCTGGCTTTAGAGTCAACGACAGAAGAAAGGGGTTATGGGATCTAATTTTGAGACTAAGGGAAGCTGCAGAGGCCAGGTGTGTGTCAGGGGTTTCCCTGCCTGGAGGACTAGAGAGGTCATTGTGTGAAGCTGTGAAGGTGAAGCCTGGATTGCTTTGGAGGCCCCAAGATGTTGGAGATGCCGGAGCAGTGGGACACCTGTCTAAGTGGAAGCTCTGGCTCAGCTCCCACTCCTCCCATTCCAGACCCTGCCCCTCAGAAAGCCTGCCAAGGGTCAGCTCTCTGCCTTCCTGGGAGTGCTGTGCTTTGCTTTCTTCCGTTTATTAAATCTAGATTTATTAATTTGGTCTGACTTGGCTTACTGCCTTAGCAGAGGATACCCATTAACAGGGGATCGGATACTTAATGAGCTTGGTGCCTAGTACCTGCTAACCAGGAATGGAACCAGCCAGAGAGAGAGAAGTGCATTGTAGTCAACAAAGCTGAAAGGAGTTGGAGATCTGAAGATCGCTTTGACACCAGACATGGAGATGGAGAGTTTGCCTGCTTTGATCCAAAATCTCCTCACTATGCTCCCTTTTGGAATGGGAGCATATATTCTGTGCCATGTGTATGTTAGAAGTATGTGACCTACTTTGTATTTTGATTTTACAGGGGATTACAGTCAAGTGATTGCATGAATCTCAAAAGAGACATTTAACTTTGGACTTTTAAACATTGTTGAGTGTGCGATAGACTGTGGGGACCTTTGAAGTTGGACTGGATGCAGTTTTGCATTATGATATGACTACCGACTATGGCAGGAGGGAAGGCCAGGCCCTGCCTGGGCTGATCAATTCAGCTGTCATCCAGGCCCGAATTGTTGTTTGAGTCAGTTCACCCCACATCTACCCCATCTATGTGCTGCTGGAGCACATGAAGGGGCTGGTACCACAGAGCCAGAGCCAGAGCCACAGGATCACCATGACTCTGGGCAACAGCAGGATAACAGGAATCTCAGTGATGGTCCAGTATTGATGATGTGTCAGAACCAGCTGGGTAGCGGTGGCACAACCCTTTAAATCCAGCACTTGAGAGGCAGAGACAGGCAGATCTCTGTGGGTTTGAGGTCTACAGAATGAGTTCCAGGACAGCTGGATCTACATAGAAAACCCCTGCCTTGAAATCCCCACAAAATAAAAAAAGAAAACAAAACAACCCCCCCCCAAAGAAACCAGCACCTTGAACCAGACCAGTGACTGGATGCAACAGACGTAGGCATATAAAGCTTTTTGGGCAAAAAAGTCTACAGTGTGACGTACTACAGCTTCCAGTGCCACTGTGATGAACAAATATGTGATGGAGAGGTGAGAAAGATGGAGAAATAAAGCAATGCATGTGTGGTAGAGAGAAGTGGGACTAGAGGTGCAACAGCTGTGACAGATGTGAGGAGGGCTACAATTGATGGAGGAACAGGTTGTTGTCCAATAGGGCCACAGGGTGATTTGCAGCAGCCTGGAGCATGTGCATTCTCAGCCCCTGAACAAGCTGCCTGGCTGCACAATCTCCCTGGCTCTGAGCAATAACAGGATGCTCCAGACTTGCTGGATTGGACCTTCTTAACAAACCCTCCATGGTCTGTGCTTCTTCCAGAGGCCATGCTGGTCAGTGGCCTGTGCTTTGGCAGAAGGCCCTATGGTCCTGCCACCAGAGACCAAGCAGAGGTCTTTGGCACACACTGATGTTGGAGACCATGTCGATGTTTATAGTCTATGCTGTTGCCAGAAACCATATAGAAGCCCAGGACCCATGCTCCCGATGACGATGACGGTAAAGAGCAAGAAAGCTACTCTTGTGGAGGTATCAACAACTGCAGATGCAGTCGAGAAAGAAACAGAAAGGCTTCTGTAACAATCCTTACCTCCACCCCAGCCCTTCCCACCCCGGAAAAGTAACAGCCTAAAAAGGAAGTCATCAAAGAGAACTCCTAAAAATTGTGGTAAGGATGCTTAAGTGTAGCTCTTACAACTGATGTCTTCTGGTGGGGGTGCGGGTGGAGAGGACTCAGTTTTCTTCAGGGGCTGGCCACTGGGAGTTTGACCTGCTCCAGTGAGTATATGGACAACACAAAATAGACTTTCTTTTTCTTTCTTCTGTTTTTAGAGGGTGGTGATGGGAGGTCACAAAGGTTGGGAAGCTGACATGAAAGGACTCAGAAATGATTGTGATCAGGGTGCATGATGTGAAATTCCCAAATGATCAAAAAAAGATGAAAAAAAAGTGAGAATATTGATTTTCAACTTCGATACTATTACATTTTTAGTAACATATATTCACTGAATATTTGCTACTTTAGGATTATCTTTATTATGAAGTTGACTTAGTTGAGCACATTCCTTCTTTTTACTTTGTGTTTTTATCTACTTGCCAAAGAAACATGTTTTAGTTTTTTTCTTTTTTGTTGTGTCACTACAGTGTTGGGGATGGAACCTAGAGCTTCACCCGTGGTAAGCAAGGACTCTAGCATTGAGGCACAGGAGCAGGTGCATAGACTCAAAAATCCTTTATTGTGGTATACCAAGGAAGTTGTATTTTTTTAATAAAAGTCTGAGGATTAGAGCCTTTGTATGAAGAAGGCACTAATAGCTACTGCAGAGAGCACAAGGCATACATGGAGCTATGCAACCTCAAGATTCTTAGATTCCCTGAGAACTGTTGTTGCATTGCTTTAAATAGACTTTAAGTGAAGTGACTACTAAATAAAATGTAAGTCTTACCTCATGAGGACACAGTGAGAAGACACCATCAATAAACCTGAAAGTAGGCTGATAGACACTACTTCATCTACTTACTCTTGCTCATGGATTACCAGCCTCTAGAACAATAAGAAACATTTCTTAACTTTTTTATCAGCAGAAAAAAAAGGCATTGCTAAATTGACAATAAAAAACTAAACTTGAATTTATTTTTCTTTGTTTGGTTTTTCAAGACAGGTTTTCTCTGTGTAGTGTTAGAGCCTATCCTGGAACTAGCTCTGTTGACCAGGCTGGCCTCAAACAGAGATCTGCCTGCCTCTGCCGCCCAAGTGCTGCGATTAGAGGCATGTGCCACCAACTCCTGGATAGAATAATTTTTTGAGGCAGTATCTCACTATATAGGTTTGGTTGGCCTGGAACTCACTATATAGACCAGGCTGACCTCAAATTCATAGAGATGCACCTGCCTCTGCTTTCCCAAGTGCTGGGATTAAAAAAACATTCCACTACACCAGCTGTCTATAAAAATTTTAAACAAACAAACAAAAAAAACAGATAGAAAGTTACATAGATAGTAGTAATTATAAAAGAAGACAAGAGTAACTATATTAAAATTGAATATATTATGTGTTTTATTTCTAAGAATTTTTATAATTAAAAAATTATTTTATAAAATAGACTTCAAGAGAATATTACCAAAGACAGACAGATAGTGATAAATGGGTGAGTCAATTCATCAGAAAGAAAATGACCAACAGGGTATGATGGCACATGACTTTAGTGCCAACACTTAGGAGGCAGAGACAGGAAGATCTCTGTGAGCTTGAGGCCACGTAGTGAGTTTCAGGCCAGCCAGAGCTACATAATGAGATCCTGTCTCAAGAAAAGAAAATGACCATAAGTGTATCAGTCTAATAAAAAGAATTTCAAAATTCTGGAGAGATGTGCAATTAAAGAAAGAGATAAGCTCACAGTTATAGTCAGAATGTCAGAAAGATGATTTGGTGATAAAGACACTTGCAGCTGAGATAGAGAACATCTTCCACAAATTGTCTTCTGGGTTACCGTGCATATGCCATGACATGCTTGGGCATGCTTACTCAGATGCACACACACACACACACACACACACACACAGAGTTTCTTTTAATTAGTTAAGCTGGGGGTCATAGTGCCCATGCATGTAATCCTAGTACTTTAGAGACTCTGGCAGGTGATAGCTGAAGGCCTGCATGGGCTACATAGCAATACCCTGTCTTTAAACAAGTACACACCCGGGGTTGGGATTGTAGCTTGTAGTAGAGTGTGTGGTGAGCATGCCCAAGGACCTGATTTACTGTTTTAAATATTTAAAAAATTATATGTATTTGTTTGGAAGGAACATTCGTGTGCCATGGTGAGCATGTAGAGGTAAGAGGACAACTTGTGGGATTTGGTGCTCTACTACTGAGTTCCTAACACCCTGGATGGAACCTGGGTCATCAGGCTTGGAGACAAGTGCTTTTCCTGCTATATCATCCTGCCAGCCCTAAAGGTGTCACCTAGGTTGCCCTTAAATTTATGATCCTCCTCCTTCTGCCTCTTTAGCATCACAACTGGTAATTTTTATTTATTTTTTTTTATTTTTTCTACTAGTTCTTTTTTTTTTGTTTAATTTTATATAACAAAGTCCAATTAAATGAAAACAAACATTTATACACAATATTTGGGAATTTGGGCGTCGTTCTTTCCAAACTACTTCCTGCTGGTAAGAGGCGCTGTCTTGGGGGATTCGAAGAAGATTCAGCTGTAGTCTGTAGGGCTGTTTTGTCCAGCTGTTTGGAATGTAGGATCAGCTTGTACTCTGTTTCAGGCGGTCTGGCGTGATCAAACCACGTTAGTCTGGAAGGAATCCACATCTTTTCATTTTCTGTGGAAACAAAAATAGAAATCCTTTCCCCCAGTAACTTGTTCTTCAACTTAAATTTTGGAGTCAAAGCATTTTTTTTTTTAATTTATTATTTTACATGTCGATCCCAGTTCCCTCTCCCTCCCTCCCTCCCTCCCCTCCAGCCCTCCCTCCCTCCTTCCTTCCCTTTTGCCCTCTCTGCCCTCTCACATGCACTCTAAACACCCTCCCCTCCCATCCCCCCACCACAATTCCATATGTAGGGGAATGCCATCCAGTTGGGGTCATGTAGATCTGACAGGTCATGTGAAGTAGAGACTAGGGCTTCTCTCCTATCTCTAGAATAAGGCAGTTATCCCTCCATGGGGCATATGTTTGCAAAGTCCTTTTGTGCACCAGGAATACATCCTGGTTCCACTGTCTGAGGTCTCTTAGACTGCTCAGTCCTTCTGGCTGAGACCCATATTCAGGGGTGCCTGAGTCAGTCCCATGCTGGCTTCCCAGCTATCAGTCTAGTGGCCCTTAGCTCCTCCTTGTTAAGGTAAGCTGTCTCTATGTACTTCTACCGCATGGTCTTGTCCTCTCCATCTGCTTCTGGGTTCTAGTTTGACTCAGTGTTTATGTATGGGTGTTTGCTCCTATTTTCAACAGGCATTAGTTGAGGACTCCATGGAGAAGTTACAACTGGTAATTTTTAAATTTTTTAAATTTTGTTGTCTTTTGAGACAGGGTTCTGTAGCACTTTTTTTTTTTTTTTTTTTTTTTTTTTTTTTTTTTTGTATTTCAAGACAGGGTTTCTCTGTGGCTTTGGAGTCTGTCCTGGAATTAGCTTGTAGACCAGGCTGGCCTCAAACTCTTGGCCTGCCTCTACCTCCCGAGTGCTGGGATTAAAGGCATGTGCCACCACCGCCTGGCTTGTAGCACATATTCTAATAAGTATTAATAATAAAAAAAAAACCCAGAGTCAGATATTGGGGTTAAAGCTGAAGATCACAAAAGCAAAGTGGTCAGCCACTAGCTCTTACCTCTATCTCAGTCCAAAAGAGCAATCCTGTCCTCAGATTGTGTTTCCAGACAGCACTACTCCTCAGCTAAAATGTCATATTCAGATTCGCTGCTCAATGAAGGAATGTGTAAAATACATCTATATATTTACAATGTATGAAATAATGAATAGGAGACTAGAAAATTAGCCTTTTAAATTTTTATTTAACTTTATGTGTATTGGTGTGAAGGTGTCAGATCTCCTGGAACTGGAGTTATAGACAGTTGTGAGCTGCCATGTGGGTGCTGGAAATTGAACCTGGGTGCTCAGGAAGAGTAGCCAGTGCTCTTAACCATTGAGCCATCTCTCCAGCCCCAGAAAATGAGTCTTACATCTTTAAAAAAAAAATCTAGTGACATGCTTATAGGGAAGTTCTAAAGTTTGGGCTAATGTAGTATCATTGGTATTTTTCTAGGTAATCCTCTTTGGAATTTAGTTTTGTTTTGGTTTCTCTTAAGACAGTTTCCGTATGTAGCCAAGGTTGGCTACCCTGGAACTCTGTGTAGTCCAGGCTGACCTTGAACTTGGGATCCTCCTGTCTCTGCCTCCCAAGGGTTATTATTATTATAGGCTTCTGATACCACATCCAGCTTCTACTGGGTAACTCTTAAAAATTAATTGTGGGGGGACTGTAAAGATGACTCAGTGATTTAGAGCATTTGCTGAACTTGCAGAGGACCCAGGTTCAGTTCCTGGCACCCACATAACATCTGACACCCCTCTGTAACTCCAGTTCCTCTGTTCCCATTGGGCATTTCATGTGGTGATACATACACAAATGCAAACACTCATACATAAAAATAAATACGTGTTTAAAAATTAACTGGGGGGCAAGCATTTAATCCCAGCACTTGGGAGACAGAGACAGGTGGATCTCTGAGTTCAGGGCCAGCCCAGTCTACAGATCAAGTTCCAGAACTGTACAGAGAAACCATGTCTCAGAAAACCAAACCAAAACAAAAACAACCCATGCCTAATTTTGGAGGGATTTTTAAAATTGTATTTATTTCCAAAGTAAATGTTTGGGGCCAGTGAGCTGCCTCAGTACCTACTATTATCCTGATGACCTGAGTTTCATCCCATAACCCATGGTGAAGGGAAGAAGCAACTTTGGCAACTTGTCCTCTGATCCCAAACACACACCACAGTTCTTGTGCCCCCACATACATACATACATATACAAAGTAAATAAATAAATACAACATTTTTAAAGAGAAAGTTAGAGCGATGATGGCTCAGCAGAAATGACTGCCCCTGCGAATGAGCAGAGTTCAATTCCCAGCCCGCACACTGAGCAGCTCCCAATCACCTGAAACTCCAGCTGCCCTCTTCTGGTTTCTCAGGGCACTTGCTTGCACATGTGAATACACAGCTCACATAAGACAGCTCTGGCTGTCCTAGAGTCCTCTTTATAGACCAAACTGGCCTCACAATCATAGAGATCCACCCACCTCTGCCTCCTGAGTGCTGGGATTAAAGCTGTGTGCCACCATACCCAGCAAGGCTGTGTATGGTGTGTGTGTGTGTGTGTGTGTGTGTGTGTGTGTGTGTGTGTGTGTGTTTGATTGTGGTTTCTTAAATACAGCTCAGGCTGTCACAGAATTTGATAGCCAAGGATAGTCTTGAAATCCTGATCCTCCTACTTCCACTTTCCTAGTACTGGCATTACAGGCTTGTCACCACCATAAATACTTGAAGTCACAATTTTTCCTGTATTTTTGTGCTTTCTACTTTTGTTGCATTGGGTATTGGCAATATACACCACTTGCATGAGTTTAAAATGTGCTGAATCTCTACTTTTCTCATATTATTTTTATGATAAAATTTAATAGATACTAATTCTTTCAGGAATCAAACCACCTCTATTTTTGTCTTTGCTAAAAAAAAAAATTGAAGATGAAGCAGGATGTCTGTGTTTTTGCATTAAGCATATGCACTCTACAAAGGACAGAGAAGTAACTTTTATTATTTTGGCTCAAATACTGCAAGCCTAATAGTAACTCCTTAGTTTTCATTTAGTATAAGAGAGTGTTTGGTTTTTGTGAGCTGTTTTGTGAGGGTTTGGTAACCCCCGGGATTACAGCAGTGTGAGATTTATGTCTACTGAGGAGAAACTCTATCACCCTCCCCTGTGAATCACACTGAAGTGTTGCATCTCTGCTTCCCAGGTACTCAGAGCAGGACATTCAGCAAATATACTTGCCTTTTTTTTTTTTTTTTTTTAGTCTCAAAATTTTTTATGTATATGTATGCCTTTTTATGTTATAATAGGCTAGTACAATTATAGACTGCAACAAGATTTAAAAGAGGGAGTGACTAACTTTGGAATTAGGATGAGCTTGGAGTAGGTCTTACAGAAGTAGTATTCCAGCTGAACTGTAAAGGATGACACTGTTTTGGAGAAGAAAAAGCTGGCCACAGCCCCTGCCAAGCAGCACAGCCCATGGAGTTAGTGTGAAGCCCTGAGATAAGGGTGGTGTGAGCCAGGTCCTTGAGGTTACCATGTCACAAGGCCAAATGTGAAACCTGGAGTAGCCGAGGAGCAACTCTTCCTTCTAAAGCCGAGTAGTGGCTCTTTCTGAAATGCACATCTGACTGACACTGTAATAAGAATGTGTGGAAGGAAGAAAATAGAAGGGATAGAGAACACCAAGGAAACTGGTCTTCTAAATACAGCAAGACTATTTGTACATATGAATTCAAAGAGACTGGAAGCATGCAGAGGGCCTACACAAGTCTGGGTCTGATGTGGTCCCTGCACTGAGGATGGAAGTAGACCCAAGCCCACAACCCTAACCCAGAAGCCATCTCCGATCAATAGCCACTTGCAAATGAAAAATTAGTTTTCTCCAATGGAATCTCATTTGGATATATACTCTACTCTTTTCTTGTTTGTTTGTTCATTTGTTTTTCAAGACAGGGTTTCTCTGTAATGCTTTGGAGTCTGTCTTGGAACTAACTCAGTAGACGAGGCTGGCCTCAAACTCGGAGTCTGCCTGCCTCTGTCTCCCCAGTGCTGGGACTAAAGGCATGCACCACCAACGCCCAGCTTATACTCTTAAGGCCAGGTCTCATGCCCTAGCTGGACAACACAAAATGAATTCAATGGTATTTTTGAAGGGTTTTTGTTGTTGCTTTTGTCTTATAATGCTTTGCTGAGCATTTCCTTTTTCTTACCCTTCAGGTCTTTTGCTTATACATTATGGTTTCCAATTCTATGTTTTTATGGGATTTCTGTGTTTGCCAGTGTGTGTGTTTCTCTGTGTCTATATGGTTTTGTGTGTGTGTGTGTGTGTGTGTGTGTGTGTTTCCCCTCCATTGGCTGTTTTTCTGTTTTTTTGTTTTGTCCTATTCATGTTTATTTTTTATTATTACTTTTTCTTTTTTAGGTGCCTGTTGTTTTCTGAGCACAAGGAAGAATGTGGATTTGGGTGAGTGGGGAGGAGGGGAGGATCTGGGAGGAGTTGGGGAAGGAAAACCATAATCAGAATATAGTGTATGAAAATAGCCCTTTTCAATTTTAAAAAAGAACCTAAAACAAACAAACAAAAAAAGCCAGGTAGTGATAGTACATGCCTTTAATCCCAGTAATTGGGAGGCAGAGGCAGGAGGATCTCTGTGAGTTTGAGGCCATCCTGGTCTACAGATCAGAGTTCCAGGACAGGCTCCAAAGCAATACAGAGAAACCCTGTCTCAAAAAATCAAAAAAAAAAAAAAAAAAAAAAAAACCCAGAAAGAAAGAAGAAAGAAGGGAGAAAATACCTGAGGCCTGGATCAAGGCATCAAAAGTACATCTAGGGAGGATGTCTTTGGGAGATGGTAGGTAGGAGAGATGACAGCACTTCTTTAATTGAATGAAAGGATGAGAAATTTTACATCTTTTATTTATTGCTGTACTCTGTATCTCTTAGGACTTGTCTTAACTGGGGTGACAAGGGAATGGAGGGAATGAAGACATGGCAAACACACAGACAGAAAAGCTGGGATTGGGTTGGCCATGCACTCTGATGGAGCCACACTGACTGCAACAGCCTAGAAGCTCAGCACATACATCTTACGTATCTGAATTGAGGAGGTGGGTCATGACGTACAGTGAAAGAGGAGGTGGGCTTATTGTGCATAATTGAACAGAAAGGCAAGGTTAACCAGTTTTAGTAGGTGGTTTCCATAGGAGAGCAGTCTCAGGATGAAGTCATCCAGCAGGAGGCTGTGGTTGATACTTTCTGTATACTCAACATTCTTTCTCAAACCAGGGCTTTGCCATTGCCCTGAGCCTGACCAGGCAACAAATTTGCCATTTCCATAGGTCTGAGATGAGACACTGGGGCCTTTGACATGGCTGTGCTCATGTCAACAATAAATACACAGTCACTCAGGACGTTATCCATTTCCCACAATTAACTTTCAGTGTGTGGATGTGTTTTGCACATGTATGTAGGTGCACTTGCCTGTGGGTGGGCGCTTTATTTATTGTTGTTGTAGTTTAAAGACTACTGTAACCCTGGCTGGCCTGGAACTTCTTA
Organism: Phodopus roborovskii; assembly: GCF_943737965.1. Lineage (NCBI taxonomy): Eukaryota > Metazoa > Chordata > Mammalia > Rodentia > Cricetidae > Phodopus > Phodopus roborovskii. The sequence continues at coordinate 5,272,610 of NW_026126514.1, read as the reverse complement.
TGTAGACCAGGCTGGCCTCAAACTCAGATCTGGGTGCCTTTATGTCCACTGTACTGGGATTAAATGTGTACAGTCACATCCAGGTCTCTGCCTTATTTTTTGTTTGTTTATTTATTTTAAAATTTATGATTATGGGTGTTTTGTTTGCATGCATGCATGCATATATGCCACATGTGTTTATTACCTGCAGAGGTGTTATGTGTAGTTTCCCCACCAGCCTGGTCCCACAGCCGCGTTAGCCCAATAACACACAGAGACACGGTATTAGATATAAAACTGTTGGCCTATTGCTAGTGTTTCCTATTGGCTAGCTCTGTCTTAAATATTAACCCATTTCTATTAATCTAAGTGTTTCCACATGGTCTTATCTTACCGGAGGGCCCAGAATTCTTCTCTCAAGTCCCTACATCTTGACTCTCCTCTCTGCTACATCTCCCAGAATCCTCTTTGTCTCCTTGTCCCACCTATCTTGCCTTCCTATTTGCCAACAGTACTTTATTCATTAACCAATAAGAGAAACATATTTATAGAATGGCATCTCCCATCACAGAGGTCTGAAGAGGAATCCCCTGCAACTGGAGTTACAGCACTTGTTAGCCACCATATGGGTGTTAAAAATCAAACCCAAGTCCTTTGGAAGAGTAGCCAGTGCTTTTAACCACTAGGCCATCTCACCAGCCTCTTTTCAGTCTTATTTGTTGAGGCAAGGTCTCTCACCACTTCAGCTAGTCAACAAGCATCTAGAATGACCTGTCTCCACCACTATCCTCAATAGCTCTGATGCTAAAGATGTGTGCCTCTATGCAGGTGCTGGTAGTAGAACTGTCTCCATGCTTTCACAGCAAACACTTTGGCCACCGGAGCCATCTTCTCAGCTCCAAAATGTGATTAGTTTTCATTGTTGACCTTTACAATTTTTTATTTCATTCTACTTATTTATTGGGGTACAGTGGTGAACTCATGCCCTAGCATGCATTTGAAAAACAGCTTGTGGGCATCAGGTGTCTTTTTGTATTTAAGCATGATCTCTTAGTTGTTTTCACTAAGAGTCAAAGGTCCCTCTTTTTTCCCTCATAATAAGATCTTTTAATTTGTCTTTTATTGGCAAGTAGATCAGTTTTCTGAAAGGCCTTCCAGGCATCAGGAAGTATTTATTGAGTGTCTATTTGTAGAACACTACTCAGGCTATCCCAAGAAACTTCTCAAGGGCATTTTTATAATCCAGCTGGAGAAACAACCTAGACCTGTAAACTAATAAGCATTCAGCAGTGAACAATTGGGAAGAAAAAAAATCAACAAAAACATTATCAGAAGTGAACTTTTAAAACTGTGCTCAGATAGAATACATAGAAACCTTAGTGTAGCCTTGCTCTACAATAAGTATATCTCTCTGGATCAAGAATAAAAGGGTCAGCCAGGCATGGTAGTATACACCTTTTATCTCAGCACTGGGGAGGGGGCAAAAGCAGGCAGATCTCTGTGAGTTTCGAGGCCAGCCTGGTCTACAGAGATAGTTCCAGGACAGGTTCCAAAGCTACACAGAGAAACCCTGTCTCTAAAAACATAAATAAATAAATAATAAAAGAAAGCAAAAGGGTTTGGAGAGATGGCTCAGCGGCTAAGAGCACTGGCTGTTCTTCCAGAGGACCAGGGTTCAATTCCCAGCACCCACAGGCAGCTCACAACTGTCTGTAACTCCAGTGCCGGGGATCTGAGATTCTCATACAGAGATACATGCAGGCAAAACCCCAATATACATTAAATAAATTAAAAATCTTTAAAAAAAGAAACAAAAAGAATAATCAGCATCAGGAAAGAACTGACAACCAACATTCTCTGTCTCTGTCTCTCTCCCTCACACACACACACACACACACACACACACACACAAATAAATGAAGGCAATAAGACTTTTCAGTAACAAAAAAAAGCACTTACTAAGTCATTTTGCAGAAGGTATAGGCCCAAAATAGAGACCTTACTCTAGGAGTAACCTATTCCAGGTTTAAGAAACCCTTGTAGCATGCCATGCGGTAGTGATGCACACCTTTGATACCAGCATTCTAAAGGCAGAGGCAACAGATCTCTGAGTTCAAGATCAGCCCAGTCTATAGAGTGAGTTTCAGTATAGCCAGGACTACACAGAGAAACATGAAAAGAAACCCTTGTAGTTTATGCTTGCCTAGGAAACCCCAGGTTATGAACAACTGAATGCATGGATTCTGGGTGAATGCATCTAGAGAGGGTGCTCTACTCATGCTTTTATTTTGTTCCTTAGATCAACATTTATAAACTTTTATTCAGTATAAAAACAGTTTCTGAGGATAGACTCCAAAGCTACATAGAGAAACCTTGTCTTGAAAAAACAAACAAACAAACAAAGAAAAATAAACCCAAAACACCAGTTTCTGGGGGCTGGAGAGAGCTCAGCAGTTACAAAGGACTTGGGTTCAGTTTCTAGAGCATAGAGGCAGCTCCAAGGAACCCAGTGCCCTCTTCTGGATTCCCCAGGCACTAAGTACATGTGATACACAGGCATATAATGTGAGCAAAATACTTGTTCATATGAAATAAAGATAAATAATATTTTTTAAATGTGTCTGGATAACCATGGTGATATGATCTTTTAATCTCAGCTCAACAGATGAGGTAGGAGAGCTGCCACAAGGTCAAGGCCAGTCTAGTTTATATAAGGAGTACACACACATACATACACACACATACTTGTGGAATGAATACATAACTTTTAAAATAACTTTCTTTTGAGGCAGAGTCTCAAAAGCACAGGTTAGATTAGCCTGGAACTTAAGTAACCCTCAACCTCTCAAGTGCTGGGATTACTATGAACTACCCTGCCAAGCTTTGAAAATAATTGTGTGAAAATGATAATTCTCTACCTAACTTGTTCTTATAACTAAACTGATTTCATTATAAAGGTGTTCTAAGCACTGTTATAACCCTGAGAAGAGCATTTTGGAAATAGCAGCATGTAGCTGAAGTCAGGGGACATCAGCTGAATTGAATGCCTAGCCAAAAAAAAAAAAAAAAAAAAAAAAAAGTGTGAGGACAGCAAGGGATAGATGGGCCACGAGTGGTGGAAGAGAAGTCTCAAAAGACAGATTGTCACAGAGGTAGAAGAACACATGTATGCTTCTACCAACCAAGAGAACAGACACTGCAGACTTGTCACACATGAGGACAGAATAGAATCTAAATTTGGCCCTAAGATCAGTAGGCTTTCCTGTGGCATTTCAGCAGAGTAAAGGGAGTAGATGCCAACTTCAAATGGCTTAAAGGCTGACCAAGAATAGAGGGCTAGGGATGTAGCTCAGTGGTAGTGACTGTCTGGTATCTACAAGGCCTTGGGACTAATTTATAACACCATACACAGAGTCTAGTACCTTCCAAACATCCGTGAAGCAGAGTCTTTATTCTCCATTGTGTCATAAACTGACAACAGGAAGGGCTTGGTCACACTTGCCTGTAATTCCAGTATTTGGGGAGTAGAGACAAGGGAAGTCAGAGCTCAGGTTCATCCTCTGCTACATAACAAGATGCAGGCTAGCCTCAGCTACTTGAGAGCCAAAATAATTAAAATAATGACTGAGGATGTAGCTCAGTTGGTAGAGTGCTTGCCTAGCATTCAGGATTCAGTCCCTAATACTATATGAACTGGGTATGCTGAGGCATATCTGTATCCCAGCACTTGGGAGGTAGCTACAGTAATGTGGAAGTTCAAGGTCACACTCACCAGCTAATTCAAGGCTAACTTGGGCTACCTAAGACCCTGACTCAGAATAAACAAACAGGCTGACAACAGGCTTTAGCCAAGTGGCACCCACCCTGAGAGCTGGGAAACAACTCGTCAGCCACACAGATCCACCGGTTTTGTGTTTGGATGTCAGGTAGTTAAAATGTTCCCTATGCTTATGCTTCATCCCATAAGGAAGAATGGGTAACTACTCCACAGGACCTGAAGGCTGGAGACAAGACTCTGTAGTGCTTGCCATTTGTTCCTGTTAACTCAGTGGCAATAGGTCTGAAGTGTATATGTTCTTACTTTTCCTTCTCCTAGAGCATACTTGATATGCTCGTAGGGAAAGCTGCAGACTTGACCGGTGGGGAATAGGTCTTGGGTCCCAGACCCTGCTCAATCTCTTACTTCCTGTTTGGAGACAGGAAACATGAGGGGGCATCCTTGGAACAGGAACCAGTGGCAGTCATATGTTTCTGGTGTAAGTGATTTCTCCCCTAATAGACATCCATCAGCCTATATTGTGTCCAAGGAATCTTATTTCTCATGCAATAAGACTCCAATTACTGTTTCTTGCAGCTTACTTCTCTGAATATCTCCTAGTATTCTTTTTTTGTTTCCCTTCTAACATTTTTCATGGTTCAGATTTGGGAGGGTGTTCAAGACAGGGTTTCTCTGTGAGGCTTTGGAGCCTGTTCTGAAACTTGGAGATCCACCTGCCTTTGCCTGTGCTGGGATTAAAGGCATGAGCCACCACCGCCTGGGGCTTCAGATTCTTTTAGCACCTCTAAAAATGAGTTTCTAGTATATGAAGTAGTTCCTGGCACATAAAATCATCCAAATAAAGGGTTATTAAATTAATAAACTGTCATGTAAATTGTAGAGAATATGAGGTTCTGGGTTTCTAGAATATTCCATTTCAATCTCTGGCTATTTATTTTACTTCTAGTCAGGGAAATATACCTCCATTTAAAATCCAGGGCTTAGTCGGGCAGTGGTGGTGCACGCCTTTAATCCCTGCACTCAGGAGGCTGAGGCAGGTGAATCTCTGGGGCTACACAGAGAAACCCAATCTAAAAAGAAAAAGTTCAGGGTCTTACTGGACACTAAACAAACACCCTGAGCTTTTTGTTTTGCTTTTGATACAGGCTCTCAAAGTCTCAAAGACACTGGAACATTTTTCTCAGTAGCAATATACACCATTTATGCAGCCAAGGCACAACCTTAAACAGATACTTTCTCGGGTACTATTGGCTTTCTTTCTTTCTTTCTTTCTTTCTTTCTTTCTTTCTTTCTTTCTTTATTTCCTTACTTACTTACTATTTGGTTGAGTCATGGTCTTGCTTTGTAACCCAGGCTGACCTTGAACTCAAGCCAGTCCTCCAGCCTCAGCCAGTCATGTGCTAAGATTATAGGTGAGAGCTACCATGACTTACTCTGTTTTGTTTGGGAATAGAATTTTTCTGTGTTGCTCAAGTTGGTCTTGAACTCCTGGCTCAAGCAATTCCCCCTCCATTGAACTGGGACTACAAGCACAGTACACAGTACACAGCTTCCCAGGTGCTGTTTAACAGCCTAAGGAGCCAAGTATACCTGAAGTCCAGCATTTAGGAAATGCCTGCAGAAGAGAAGGAATGGTCAGGCATGGTGTTGCATGCCTTTAATCCCAGCACTCAGGAGACAGAGGCCAGCCTGGTCTACAAAGCAAGTTCCAGGGCAATCAGGGCTACACAGAGAAACCCTGTCTTGAAAATCAAAAGAAAGAAAAAAAGAGAAAGGAGGAAGAAAGGACTAAAGGAAGGAAGGAAGGAAGGATGGAAGGAAGGAAGGAAGGAAGGAAGGATGTGCCTTGAAAGCTTTGGTGAGTACATGCTTTGTGCAACATCCTCAATTTCCCTACTAAGCTTGCTGAGAAGGAAATCTGTCTGTGTCCATCACACAAAGTGGGAGGTGTCAATGCTGTACCAGTCTGCTAACTTGGCTATAAAAAACTCAGGGCCATTCAGAAGCACAAATGAATAGAGGGAAAGGCACTTATTCCTTCTCTTATTTAAATGTTTACTTTTGAGATTTTATTTTATTATATGAGTGTTTTGCCCTCATAGTGTGTGTGTGTGTGTGTGTGTGTGTGTGTGTGTGTGTGTGTGTACCACATACATGCCTGGTATCTAAAGAGGTCAGAAAAGGATGTCACATCCCCTAGACCTGAAGTTTCAGAGGGGTGTGGACCACCATGTTAGTTTTGAGAACCACTTAACCATTTCTCCAATCCCCTACTTATTTCTTACAAAAAGAATCTTTTTAAAGTACGGTTTATCTGTGGAACCCAGACTTTAAATATTAATCCTCCTGCCTCTAGATCCCATTGTTGGGGTTATGTTCTTACACCCATCTTCAATTGTAATGTTATAGGTCACTTTTGTATCAGATGAACTGTACCAAGAAGCTTTTATTTTGGTGAGCTCTACGTGATTATTAGAAACTATTGGGCATGCTGGAGTTTGGATTAACTCCAGACCTGCTTCTTGTTGTTTTCAGACATCAAATTTGTGATAGTCATTTTTATCATTTTAAAGCCATTTCCCCCAAACCTTATTCCAAATATGTGTCTTATAGACAAGGGTCAGAAACACACTACAAAAGAAGCCATTTTAAAAAAGAATTTTACTTATGTGTCTGTGTATGTCACATATGTACCACTTGGTTGCATGGGTAGCCACAAAGGCCAGAAGAAAGATACTTTGTGGCTACCCAGCATGGGTGCTGGGATCTGAAGTCAGTTCCTCCTGAAGAGTAGTCCATGCTTTTAACCACTGAGCCATCTCCCAGCCCAAAAGTCATTTTTATAGAGGTTGGGAAGAATATTCTTTAAATTTTCCAGACAAGGTCTCTGGCCAGTAGTTCTGGCTTCTGGAACTAGCTCTGTGGATCAGGCTGGCCTGGAAAGCACAAAGATCCACCTGTTTTGCCTCCCAAGTGTTAACCCACCTGGTCAGGAAGAAGTCTAGCTACTGGGAAAAATCACATTTGCCTAGATGAGGCCATTCCACAAGGAGGATCAGTAGCCTAAGTGCAAAAAACAGAAGAGACTGTGGCCTTCCTTGCCAAGTGAAAACATTGACAGTCTTCTCGAACAGCCTGTTTTAACTATTAGCTAGAATGCCAGACAGACACATTTAAAATAGGGCTCACTGACAATGGGTAGGAGGGTCACCATCAGAATGAATTCCAGAATAAACTGGCCTTGATGTCAGTCATCTGCAGAGTCCAAACAACTGCAAACTGGAGATAAAGACAAGTTGTAGAGCTGGGCAGTGGTGATGCACGCCTCTGATCCCACACTGGGGAGGCAGAGGCAGGGGGATCTCTGTGAGTTCCAGGCCAGTCTGATCTACAGAGTGAGTTCCAGGACATCTGGAGCTGTTTCACAGAGAAACCCTGTCTCAAACAACAACAAAAAAAAAAAAAAAAAAAAAAAAAAAAACCCAAAAAGGCAAGTTGTGTATCATATTTACTACTAAACCCTAATCAATCCAAATTAAAACTAAGCATACTCCTATAACCAATCTCTCTACCACCACCTTTTTAAATTTAATTCAATATTATTTTTTTAGGCAGGGTCTCATTTAGTACCTGGCTGGTCTGAGACTAATTATGTAGACCAGAATGACCTTGAATTCAGAGATCCACCTGCCTCTGCTTCCTGAATGTTGGGGTTACAGGCATGTAACCAATGACAATCCCATCCTTATGATAGCTCCATGCAACGGCTCAGTCACAGAGCTCCATCAATAAAGGGGAACCCTGAGTTCTGTGAAGGGGCTTCTGCACAACTTTTCTTGTTCCTGTCTACCCATCTCCTACCCTGAGATAATCTGGACTCCCATAGAAGCAGGATTTCTGTTGTCTCATAGAAATGGTTCTGTGACTTACCTGAACAACATTTGACTTTAGGCACAAACCCACCCCAAAAGAATGACAGAGGGGCTGGAAAGATGGCTTAGCAGTTAAGAGTGCTTCCAGAGGACCTGGGTTCAAGTTTTAGCACCATATGGTGGCTAACAACCATCTGTAATTCCAGTTCTGGAGATCTGATACCATTATCTGGCCTCCAAGGGCACCAGGCACTCATGTTACGGTATGGAAATAGTACTCTAGGCAAGTTGCTGAGGTGTCAGAGAGGGACCTGATTCCATGCTTGCCTTCAGGAAACTACATCAGTCCACCATCCAATTGTTCATGGAGCTTTCAAATACACAGTGATCTCATTCGCTCCAAGGTTTCTAAATATAAAATGATACACTCTACTCATCTGAGAATGAATATGTTCGCGCATATTCATTGGTCCTGAGTCAGTAGTTCTCCCCGCGGTCACAGACTTTCTGCAACTGTCCGTTTTGAAATTTTTCAAATATGTAAAAAAAAAAGGTTAAGCACATGTGGTGCCTCACTCCTGTAATCAGTCTCAAAAATCCCAATTGAATCCCCAGAACTTAGTACCAGTGTAAAAAGCTAGGGATGGCTGCACATATCCTATAACCACAGCACTGTGGAGAGCAGAGGATAGATCGCTGAGACTTGCTAGTCTCTAGCCTAGCTACAGGTTCAGTGAGAGGTCCTGTCTCAAGGGAACAAAGCAAAGAGTAATAGAACATTCAAAACACACACACACACACACACACACACACACACACATACCCCAAAACAAAAACCAAAACACAAGGACCAAAGAAGTGACTTAGCAGCTTCCACACCTGCTCTGAAAACCTGAGGACCTGAGCCATGTCTCTGGGACTCACATGAAGATCACCTTCATGTCTCAAGTAGTCATTTCTGAAATTCAACCCTCCCCTCTTTGGAGCTAGGCCTGTGATCTTCCAGTTAATTTTTATGTACTTCAATGGGGGTCATATGTAAATTCAGCCCCAGCAACTTGTTATCATCATCATCATCGTTTTTTTAGATATGTTCCCACACAACCAAGGTGGCCTTAAACTCAGGGTCCTCCTATCTCCATCTCCAGAGACACCATTTTTCAGACATGTGTTTACAGGAATGCGGAAGGCAGCTTGTGCCAACTGTAGCTCTATTCAGCTCTTAGCTTTGACCAACAGCATGTGCACAGTGACAGGTACCAGCAGACAAGAGAGAGCATTTCATTTAGGACACACTCACTTCTAAGTAGTGACAAGAGCTGAGGATGGGAACCTTTTTTTCTTTTTTTCTGATTTTTTTCGAGACAGGGTTTCTCTCTGTGGCTTTGGAGCCTGTCCTGGAACTGGTTCTGTAGACCAGGCTGGCCTCAAACTCACAGAGATCTGCCTGCCTTTGCCTGGAGATGAGAATCTTTCAGGGTAAATAAAAATGGCCTGGACTACAGAGCAAGTTTCATGACAGAACTACACAGAGAAACATATCTTGGGAAAGATGAGAGAGAGAGAGAGAGAGAGAGAGAGAGAGAGAGAGACAGAGACAGAGACAGAGACAGAGACAAGAAGTAAGTTACGGGGAGGGGGAGGCTTGGAGAGATGGCTCCCTGGTGAAACTGGTTGCTCTTCCAGAAGACCCAGGTTCAATTCCCAGCACCCACATGGTGGCTTGTAACCGCCTATAACTAACTCCAGTCCTGCCGAATCCAGTGCCCTCCTCTAGTGTCTGTGGGTGCTGGGCATGTAGCTGCTGCAGTCATGCATGCAGAAAAACACTCATGCACTCAGACAAGTGGCAGGGATCCCTACATGGGTGACTTTTCCCAGAAGAGAGAGACGCTTGTGTGAACGAACAGGACTTCCCGGGAGGGAAGGAAGGAATTATGTGTGGGACCAGGTAATGAGGCAACAGCAGCCAACTCCACTCCCAAACTACTCGCGGTTTTAACTCAGAGTGTGGAGCAATTCTTAAAATGGAGCCAGAATAGAGGCCCCAGGGGCGGAGCAATACCAGCTGGAATCATGTCGGATCGGCTGATCCGGAGAGGTAGGGCAGAGGTCTGGAAGAGGTACCAAGCCCCAGCCCTCAACACTCCTAAGGCAAGACTCTTGGGTAAGGAGAGCTGAGCAGGCACCGGCACTGGGAGCCGAGGGGGAGGAATTCAAGAAGAATCATCAGGAAGAAAAGATACGTGGACCCCTCAGAGACAAGCTGGGAGTAAAGCCAATCCAGTTGAGATGGTCAGGGATCAAGTGGAAAGAATGTGTCCTTGACAACACGGAACCACGGAGAGTTAGCCAACTCCAAAACAACATGCTGTGTCAACAGGGCAATCACCTGCAAGCTTGCTATACAGAATAAATTTCTGTACCATTAAAAAAAATGAGGGGCCTGGAGAGATGGTTTAGTGATTAAGAGTATATACCATGCTTAGAGAGGACTAGAGCTCAGTCCCTAGCTACCCATACGGGCTTGCAACTGCCTATAACTCTAGCCCCCGGGGACCTGACTCCTCTCTTCTGGCCTCCATGGTCACCTGGAGTATGTGTACAGGGACCTGACTCCTCTCTTCTGGCCTCCATGGTCACCTGGAGTATGTGTACACCCCTACACACACAATTAAAAATATTATCTTAAAAAAGAATTTTTAAATGTTTGGCAGGCATGATGGCAGGAGGCAGAGGCAGGTGGATCTCTGTGGATTCAAGGTCAGTCTTGTCAAATATAGTGAGTTCCAGGATATCCAGGACCATACAGAAACTTTGTGTCAGGAAGTGTTTTATTAAATTATTTATATTTATTTTATGTGCATTGGTGTTTTGCCTGCATGTATGTCTGTGTCAGGGTGTCAGATCTTGGAGTTACAGACAGTTGGGAGCTGCCATATGGGGGCTGAGTATCGAACCTGGGTCCTCTGGAAGAGCAGTCAGTGCTCTCAACCACTGAGCATCTCTCCAGTCCCCCCCCAAATTGTTGAAAACTGTGTGTGTGTGTGTGTGTGTGTGTGTGTGTGTGTGTGTGTGTGTGTAAGACAGAGGTGGGGGCCTAGGCATTGTCTTTGTCATGAAGGCCAGAGAACTTTTTGACATTGGTTGTCTCATTTGACCTTTACGTGGATTCTTGGGATCAAACTCAGGTCAACAGGCTAGTGTCAGTAAGCAGCAGGCCCCTTTACTTACTCAGGGAGCCATCTTCTTGTTTTTTCCTTTTTAGATTTATTTACTTTATGAGTATGAGTATAAATCTACTTTATACATGCCTGGGTGCATGTATGTATGTATATACTTGATACTCATGCAATGCCCACTGGATCTCCCGGAACTTGAATTACAGTTGTGAGCTACCATGTGGGTGCTATGAACCTACCCTGGGTCCTCTAGAAGAATAGCCAGTGCTCTTTTTTTTTTGTTTTGTTTTGTTTGTTTTTGGTTTTTTGTTTTGTTTTGTTTTTCTGAGACAGGGTTTCTCTGTATTGCTCTGGAGCCTGTCCTGGAGCTTGTTCTGTAGACCAGGCTGAACTCACAGAGATCCACCTGCCTCTTCTTCCTGAGTGCTGGGATTAAAGGTGTGCACCACCAATGTCCAGCATAGCCGGTGCTCTTAACCTCCTTGTCGCCTCTCTAGTCCCCCAATCGCACCATTTTTATGGTGCAATCATAAAAGATTGACTTTTAGCTGGGCAGGTGGTGTCACACACCTTTGATCCCAGCAGAGGCAGAGGCACAGAGGTGCAGAGGCGCAGAGGCAGAGGCAGGAGCAGATGGGCAGAGGGGCAGAGGGACAGAGGGGCAGAGGGGCAGAGGGGCAGAGGAGCAGACAGATCTCTGTAAGTTTGAGATCAGCTTGGTCTACAGAGTGAGTTCCAGGACAGCCCCAACTGTAACCGAGACTCCCTGTCTCAAAAAGCAACAACAACAAAAGGGATTTACTAATAGATTTTCTTAGGAGACATTAAGTCACACAAAGAAGAATTTAGCTAAGGGAGTGCTTAGCTAAGGGAGATAAGTAGTATGCTAAACAGGCCTGTTAGAACCAAGGGAAATGTAGGAAGCTAGGATGTAAATGTTTGCTCACCAGTATTGAGTAACCATTAAGCTCTATTCTCATGACAAAGAAGACAGCCCTGCCTTAGAACCAGCCATTAGGCTCCATTCCCATAACAAAAAAAGAGACAACCACTTTACAACCATTTCTCTATCAGAGAATTTACCTCTACCAGCAAGTTCAGGGAGCAGGGCAGCGGGACAATCATTAAGTCTTAGCCTGCTATAAAGCATACTTTGGGGGCTAGAAAGATGGCTCAGCAGTTAAGAGCACTCTGCTGCTCTCCCAGAAGACCTAGGTTCAGTATCCAGCACCCATGGTGGCTCCCAACGTTCTGGTGCTCCAGTTCTAGGGAAATCAGTCTCTGTTCTGACTTCTGTGGGTACAAGGCAGGCCTTGATGCACAGACATACATGCAAGCAAGACACCCATGCATATCAAAAATAAAATAATTGTTTAAAATGAAAAAGAAAAGCGTAATTCTGCCAGGTAGGTAACAACTATTCAAAACAGAACAACACTGTGTACTTAAAATAATTCTAGCAATATGTAATATCTGTGCTGTGTAAATCTCCCATCTGCTTAAGCATCCAAGACTAGCAGTTTACTTTCTCTGTTTAAATTGTTCAAAGTGTGGCCTGGGGCCAGAATCCGAAAGAAATTTTAGGATGCCAGTGTCTGTGGGATGCATAAAGCCAAAGTGTACATAAACTAGTACAATCTACTCATGGCTGGCTCCTCCTTGAGCGTCAGCCAAACCTGGATGTGCGCTACACTACAAAGCTTTTTCTCTCTGTTAGCTTCCAAGTGTGAGGAAGTGATTTCTTACGGGGATGGCATATTAATACTAACTCTAGAACAATAGGAGGATGGGGGCTCACAGCCCAGCCAATCTAGCTGAGTAAGTGAGAGTTCCTGACTCAAAAAATAAGGTGGAGGGGCCAGTGAGATGGTCCTGCCACCAGGACTCTGGAGCCGAGTTCAGTTCCCAGGACCCACGTGGTGGAAAGAAAGAAGGGATTCTCACAAGTTGCTCTCTGGCCCTTCACCCTGTGAGGGGTCCACTGCGACATTCTCTGCAGTGAGCTCTTCTCTTTAGGGTGAGATTATCCAAGGCTAAGAAACCAACCCCTGGCACTGAGTTTTGCCTTCAACCCATTATGAAAACAGTCTTGCCACAGCTATGGAAAAGACAGAGAGAAGTGTTTCACCCTCAAGATTAATGACAGAGCTGTTCACTGGAAACATTTCATCGAAAGTGGAATTGACTGCTCTTTTTCCTCCGGGCCCTGGCTGTCCAGAGGGGGTGGGGTGCAGATTTGAACAGCTGCACATTTCCAACATAGTATTCCCTACATGGTGTCAAGTGACTTGGAATGGAGTCTCAGCCACTCAGGATGACTGACTCAGCCCCTGAGTCACCAGCTGGTCAGAAGCAACAATGAGAAGCTTTTGTTTGTGTTTCTGTGTGGAGGGTACAAGGGACAAGGGACAGCAAATACCCATACACTGTCACACTGGTCCTCATTTTTCCTCTCAAAGTCATCCATATAAATATAAATATGCATGCTTTTTTTTACTTAAAATTTTATTTACTAAGAAACTCTTTTCAAAACAAATTATACAAGACAGAGCAGCTGGTTGGGGGTTGTTATTGTTGCCATTCTCTCTCTCTGGTTTTTAAGCTTTCTTTCTTTAAAAAAAAACTTTTCATACAATATATTTCGATCATGATTTGCCTTCCCCCAGTTCCTCTCTAATCCTCACCACTTCCCTACCCACCCAACTGTATGTTCTTTATATATATACATATTATATATGTGTTAATATATAAATTCTTAAATATATATATAATTGTGTGTATGTGTGGTTAAAAATAGAATATATAGTGTATTACAGCTCTGTATTATTTCAAGATAGTTGTCTAGAAAGTTCCTTTTCCCCTTCAATATTAAAAAAAAAAGTTACAACTGGATGCAATCTGACCATAAAGTATTTTTAAATTATATAAGTATGTATACACAGCCAGTCTTTCAATACTACCCTCACTCAACCTCCATCTCCCATGATCCTGACCCTACAAAAAAATGTTTTAAAAGCACAAATAAAACCCCACACTGCCATCCTGGCTTTGGAAGCTTTGAACAGAAGGCAGATGAGTCACTAATTGTGAAGCCCACAGTGGACACAGCCCCAGGGAGTGCTGGGGGGCATGGGACAGGGTGTCTGAATATAGATCAGCATGGCTGCCTGGGAATGACACAGAAGCCAGTCATCCCTGGGATTGCTGTTCCATGCCCTTGCCGCTAGCTAGCTGCTCTCTCTCAGACAAGCTGGTCTCCCCTGACATAAGTAGACATCACAGAGATGTAAAACGAGGCTGGGTGTGCAAAGAACAAGCAAGTCACAGGGGGAGGACTCCAGCTGTTATCAGCTTTCTGTCCTCCTCCATGTGGACTTTCCTGCATTAGAAGCATATGAAGATTTATTCCTAAAGAAGCTCTAAATAAACTGGGCGGCAGTGGCACACACCTTTAATCCCAGCACTTGAGGGAGAGGCAGGCAGATCTCTGAGTTCAAGGACAGCATCGTCTACAAAGTGAGTTCCAGGACAGCCAGTACTACAAAGTAAAATCATGGGCATTTTGTGTGTGTGTGTGTGTGTGTGTGTGTGTGTGTGTGTGTGTGAGAGAGAGAGAGAGGAGTTCTATTTTTTGATGTTTGCAGGGAAAATGATAATCCCTTACATAATACCCTGTTATAAAAGGTGAAAAGGGGTATGCTTGTGTTCCCATCACAGTGCTCAGAGCATGGCAGAACACAACTTACCTACTAGTGCAAATTTAGCCAGGAGAATGGGGAATAAATAGATGCATGCAGGATTTCAGTTCAGAAAGGAGTGTTTTCAGAATTCAGAAATCCTGATAGTTATGTTTATGTTATCTCCTGGAAACCTATACAGTTAAGTAACTGATTCAAGAACATACTACATAGCTGAGGGACGCTTCATTCTTTGGGTGAATTAAATTTTTTTAAAAACTAGTCTTTTTTTTTTTTTTTTTTTGGGAGGGTCTTTGTATGTAACCCTAGCTGTCTCAGAAGCCCTGGGAACCTGCTTTGTGGACCACACTAGCCTCTAACAGAGATTCTCCAGCCTGTGGCCTCCTGAGAGCTGGGGTTAAAAATGTGTGCTACCACACTTGGTGTTAAAAAGGAGACTTTTTAGATAGCACTTTTAGATCAATGACAGTCCTTGAGCTCTGAAAACAGAGACATCGCCAGACTGGATCAGTGTTCCATTCTGTGAGTCTACACTGGTGTGTCCTTGTCATTCAGCACTCACAGCTCACATTAGAGCCCATCTTTAGTAGTGCAATCTTAGGTTTGACAACTAAAGTCACCAGTGTATGTAATAGGAAATAATCTCAGCACTCAGAAGACAGAGTGCTGCATAGTGAGACCTTGTCTCAAAAATAATAGATAAATAGATAGATGACAGATCGATAAGTAGATAGATAATAGACAGACAGACAGATGATAGATCTGCTCTGGGCTCTCCCTACTCACCATCACCCACTTCAGAAGCTCTGGCAACCCCTGATCTTGGTACTAGCTTCACAGCTTTGCCTCTTTCCTAAGGTACAGCTGGGATCATAGAGCATGCAGCCTTGACTTCATCCTGTGTCTTTTCATGGCTTCATACTCATTTCTTTTTAGTGCTGAATTAATATTCCACTGTCTGGACATACTGCAGTTTATCCTGTCAACTGTGAAGGACTTTTGTTAGGGAGTGTTGTTGAGACAGGGTCTCATATAGCCCACCATGACCTCGGATTCCTAATACTCCAGCATCTACCTCCTGAGTTGGGGATTAATTTTAGGGGTGTATCACCACACCTGGCAAGACATCTTTCTTGGTGTGTGTGTGTGTGTGTGTGAGAGAGAGGTGTATGTGTTGTGTATATACACGTGTGAGAATACATGTGCCTTATTCTTTTAAGACGGTGTTCCTCATTAACCCTGGAGTTAGGCTGACAACCAGCAAGCCACACCAATCCCATTTCCACCCCCAACTATGAGGCCATGCTCTGATTTTGTTTTGGTTTGGTTTTTGGTTTTTGGAGACAGGGTTTCTCTGTGCAGCCCTGGCTGTCCTGGAACTCCCTCTATAGCTGGTCTCAGTCTTGGAGATCTGCCTCCCTCTTCCTCTGAAGTGCTGGGATTAAAGGTGTGCAAAACACTACCCTGCCCAATGCGCTGGTTTTAATATGGCTGCTGGATCCAAACTCAGGTCTTTATGCTTGCACCATCTCTCAAGCCATTTTGAGAAAGGATCTCATTCTCCAGTTCTGGCTGACCTCCAAAGCACTTTATAGCCAACCCTGGCTTTGAACTTGTGATTCTACCTCAGTCTCCTAAATGCTGGAATTACAGGCCTGATGACGGCACACCCAGCCAGATACATCTTTTAGAAATGTTTTCCTTCAGTCTGTGGTGTATCTTCTCATTCTTTGGGATTTTTAAAATTTTATTAATTAACACACCCAAAATCCACTCTGTAGTCCAGTAGGCAAGATGAATAGTAAGATCAAAGCATCTTGCTAACGATAACCTGGAGGAATCTATGGCTGTTTCCACAGTGTGTAAGGCCAAGCTCGCCCTCTAGTGGTTGCTCATTTCTGGTAATTACAACTCTTATCTCAGAAGACATATAGCCTGTAAAAAGTAGAGAAATATTATTTTTTTAATGCTAAATTCATTCTTTAGTCAGAAGTGTGAACATTTTTTTTGGTTTTTCGAGACAGGGTTTCTCTGTGTAGTCCTGGCTCCTGGAACTTGATCTGTAGACCAGGCCAGTCTCGAACTCAGAGATCCACCTGCCTCTGCCTCCCAAGTGCTGGGATTAAAGGTGTGCACCACCACTGCCTGCCTTTTTGTTTTTAATACTGGAAATTTTTAAAATAGGATTTTAATTTTTAAATTTCTTATGTGATGATGAGTGGTTTTGCCTGCATGAACCCCATCACTTTCATCGGTCAGAAGATGGCGTTGGATGAATGGAGTTACAGATGGTGGTGAGCTGCCATGTGGTTGCTGGGAATTGTAATCCAGTCCCAACTGCTGAGCTATCTCTCCAGCCCCAGATTTTACAGTAGGTTACAGATGTGCAGTAGGAGTGCTGGGTTACAGATGTGCAGTAGGAGTGCTGGGTTACAGATGTGCAGTAGGAGTGCTGGGTTACAGATGTGCAGTAGGAGTGCTGGGTTACAGATGTGCAGTAGGAGTGCTGGGTTACAGATGTGCACTAGGAGTGCTGGGTTACAGATGTGCAGTAGGAGTGCTGGGTTACAGATGTGTGCTAGGAGTGCTGGGTTACAGATGTGCAGTAGGAGTGCTGGGTTACAGATGTGCACTAGGAGTGCTGGGTTACAGATGTGCACTAGGAGTGCTGGGTTACAGATGTGTGCTAGGAGTGCTGGGTTACAGATGTGCAGTAGGAGTGCTGGGTTACAGATGTGCAGTAGGAGTGCTGGGTTACAGATGTGCGCTAGGAGTGCTGGGTTACAGATGTGCGCTAGGAGTGCTGGGTTACAGATGTGCACTAGGAGTGCTGGGTTACAGATGTGTGCTAGGAGTACTGGGTTACAGATGTGTGCTAGGAGTACTGGGTTACAGATGTGCACTAGGAGTACTGGGTTACAGATGTGCAGTAGGAGTGCTGGGTTACAGATGTGCGCTAGGAGTGCTGGGTTACAGATGTGCACTAGGAGTGCTGGGTTACAGATGTGCCCCATCAGCTGCCATTTTATTTTGCCACAGCAGGAGAGATGTCTTGATTGGAGTAGAGATCTGGACTTGTGTGGTGGTTTGAATAAGAATGGGTCTGTGATAATTTGAAGGAAAATAGCCCCCGGAGGGAGTTGCACTAATGGGAGGTGTGGCCTTGTTGGAGTAAGCATGGTCTTGATGGAGGAAGTGTGTCACTGTGGGGTCAGGCTTTGAGGTCTCATATATGCTCGAGCCATGCCCAGTGTGACAGTCCTGTTTTCTGCATATCAATATATAGCAGCTACCTCTCCAGCACCTCACACCACCATGTCCCACCATGATAATGGACTGAGCCTCTGAACTGTAAGCAAGTCGCCACAATTAAATATTTTTCTTTGTAAGAGTTGCTTTGGTCATGGTGTCTCTGCACAGCAATAGAAACCCTAACTAAGACCAGTCACCCCCAACCCCCATAGGCTCATATATTTGAAGGCTTAGTCACCAGGGAGTTGAAGTCTTTAAAAGGATTGGCATGATTAGGAGGTGTGGTCTTATTGGAGGAGGTGTGTCACAGGAGGTGGGGTGTGGGCTTTGAGGTGTTAAAAAGCCCATGCCAGGCCTTCTCTGGTTCTCTCAGAGTACAGATCAGGATGTGTACCTCTTAGCCACCTCAGCATCATACCTGCCCACCTCTATACTCCCCGCATTAAACAAATCCAACCTGACCTTTCTGATCTCCATGGAAAATTTCTTTGGCTGGACTGGAGTGGAAGGCTGACATTGTAAGCAATCAGTATCAGCTCAGGATACCCCAAGACCGAGTTCTCAGCACAAAGGAGATTTATTTGCCCCAGAGGGACAGAGTAAGAGACAAAAGGAGGAGATAGAGAATGAGGGAGAAGAGGAAGGGAACAAGAGAAAGGGGGCAGGGGTATTTGTCCTGCAAGAACAAAGGACTGCCTCTGGATAGAGAGGGGACAGATGTGGCACATGGGAAAATGGCAGTTTATTGGTTTATAAAGGTACAGTGGGAAACCCATGTTAGGATGAGGTGTTTCATTTTAATCGGGCATGTTAATTAGGTGAAGGGGACTTCTGATTGCTGGCCTTCAGTACTTTTAATAGCCAAACCTGTCTCAGGAGGAGGAAATGGCCATATAAGGGAATAACCTTGGTGGCTAGCTTTAGGAATGTAATCTAATGGTTTTAAGCAAGGCAGAGGAAAGTGTGGAGTAGGGCAAGGCCTGCCAGAGCCATGACTGCCATGCTCAAGCTAGCTAGAGTCCCTTCAGACACTGAACTGCTCTACACCCATCAATGACTCTGAAGAAGATAAGGGAGAATGGAGAGCAACTCCCAGGCATATGGAAGATTCACAAAGTCATGCTGTCCCTGTTAGATTTCTGTTGCTATGGTAAATATGATGACCAAATCAACTTAGAAGGAAAGGGTTTTCATTTGGCTTATACTTCTACGTTGCAATGTATCATCAAGGGCAAAGCATGACTCGAGGCAGGGACTTGGAGGCAGGAGCTGAAGCAGAGGCTATGGAGGACTGATGCTTACTGGCTTACTCCCTGAAGCTTGCTTTCTTACAGCACCTAGAACCCCCTGGCCCAGGGTGGCACAACCACAGTGCACTAACTACCTCCCATGTCAGTCATAATCAAGAATGCCCCCACAGTCTCCTTCTGTGCAGGCTGATCTGCGGGAGGGGCCAGTGCCTTTTCTCAGCTAAGGTCCCCACTTCCCAGATGACCCTAGCTTGTGTGAAGTTGACAAAACCCTAACCAGTACTCACAAATGATTTAGAAAGTCCCCAGAGTCATCTGATGATATGTCACCTTCTCATTGGATGCCAGGCTCAGTGGGAAAGACCAGGAAAAGAAGCCTTTAAGGGACGCTTTCCCAAGTCATCAACTCACAGCCCTTGGCCATCCCAGGGTGACGACTCCTGTGACCTGGTCTCTCGGTCTGTGACACAGTTCACATACCGGGATTTAAAGATGTAGTGTCCATCAGGTCACTGCCAAGCAAAGGAGACACAGTGAAAACTAAGACAGGGGATTAGAACCTTTGTCTCCTGAAAGCTCCAGGGGAGAGCTTGAGGTGAAGCTTAAGGAATTCCAAAAAATGCTTCTTCCAAGTAAGTGACAGCAGCTCCCAGGAGGTTGCCCTTGGGCTAGAAAACAAAGCAAAAGGAAACAAAGTTGAAACAAACAAATAGGTTAGCTAGTTTTAAGTTCTTGATGGTTTTTTATGTGGTTGTTTCAGCCAGTTGGGGGCCAGCTTGAGAATCATAGAAGACCAAACCTCAAATTAGACAGACAGACAGACAGATAATAAGAGAGTTAAAAAAATAAAGAAAAATAAAGTTACTATTTTTCCAGGGAAATTTCTTTCTTTCTTTCTTTGTGTGTGTGTGTGTGTGTGTGTGTGTGTGTTTGAGTTGAGGTTTCTCTGTGTAATAGCCCTAGCTGTCCTGTAATTCGCTCTGTAAACCAGGTTGGCCTCAAACTCACAGAGTTCCACCTGCCTCTACCTCCTGAGTGTTAGGATTATAGGCTGGCTAATTCTTTTTAAAGGTTAAAAAACAACTTCACTAAGAAAATGAAGATGAAAAGAGTAAAAACAGCTGGGTGGTGGTGGTGCATGCCTTTAATTCTAGCACTCAGGAGGCAGAGACAGGCAGATCTCTGTCTACAGAGCAAGTTCCAGGACAGCCAGTGCTGCAATACAGAGAAACACTGTCTGGAAAAACCAAAACAATAAAAAAAATAAAATAAAATAAAAATGAAAACAAACAAACAAAAAAGAAAGTGAAGATGGCCAGGCATAGTGTGTGTACCTTTAATCCCAGCACTGGGAAGACAGAGTATTCCTCCTCCCCCTCTTCCCCTCCCCCACTTCCTTGTCCCCTTGCTCCTTTTCTGCTGACCTACATCCCTAGCCTGGTACAATAGCTTCTTAACTATGGTCCTTCTCTTGGTCTCCTCAACTTCTTTCCACTTCCTCCTGTGCTGGAGGAAGAGTTTTTTTCAAAAGTGCGAGTCTGACCATTTTGTTTGCTTAAAATCCTTCAACGTGCAGGGTCTGGTGGTGCACACCTTTTATCCAGCACTCTGGAGGCAAAGACAGGTGCATCTCTGTTAGTTTGAGGTCAGTCTGGTCTACAGAACAAGTTCCAGGACAGCCAGGCTGTTACACAATGAAACCTATCTTGAAAAACCAAAAAGAAAAAAAAAAAAAAAAAAAGAAAGAAAGAAAGAAAGAGAAAAAGGGGAAGAAAAAAAAAGCCCTCAACATGGTGAAACATCTTTGTAGTCTCTGTCTTGGTCACAAAGCCATCCTAAAACTGGGCACTTTAAAACAAAGTAGCAGGCACCTAAGCATGTGTCTTCCCAACTGTGCTAGTCAGCTTTATGTCAGCTTAAGACAAGCTAGGGTTATGTGGAAGAGGGAGCTGGTGAAGGAATTCTAATTGTCCTTAATAATAAACACTCAGAGTCAGATATTGGGGTTAAAACTGAAGATCAGAGAAACAAAGTGGCCAGCCACTAGAGAGGTCTTACCTCTTCCAATGCTCAGACTGAAGGGGTGATTACTACCTCCTCAGGCTATATCCTCAGACTGACTGCCTCCTCAGACTGTTTAAACTACACTGCTCCTCAGACAGACTGTGTCTCTCTCTTCTCTACTCCCGGATTATATTCCTGTCTTCGTCCAGCCATACCACTCCTGTCTCTACCTCCCTAGTGCTGGGATTAAAGGTGTGGGATCCCAAGTTCTGGGGTCACCTTTGTGTGAGCTCTGTTTCTCTTTTAGACAGATTCAATCTTGTGTAGCCCAGGGTGACCTTGAACTCACAGAGATCTGTCTGCCTCTGTCTCCTGAGTGTCTGCTGGGATTAAAGGTATGTACCACAACTGCCTGGCCTCTATGGCTAACTAATGTGGCTAGCTTTGAACTCTGATCTTCAGGCAAGTTTTATTTGTTAGATCTTAAACAGAATATCACCACCGAGAGCCTTTGTTGAGGAAACGCCTCCTCATGGTAGGACACAGCCCACTGTGGGTGGTGCCACCCTGGACAAGTAGTACCGGGGTGTGTAAGAAGCAGGGTGGGCAAGCCAGGAAGAGGAAGCCAGTGAGCAGCATTCCTTCATGGCATCTACAGCTCCTGCCTCTGGGTTCATGACGTTTCAATTCCTGCCCTGACTGCCTTCAGTGATGGACTGTGCTGTGGAAATGGAAGCTGAATAAACCCTCTCCTCCCAAGTTGCCTTTGGTCATGGTGTTTAACACTGCAAAAGAAACCCTAAGAGACTGACCCTCTAGCCCACTTCTGTCCTCGGGAGTGAGTGCCTTTCCCCCTCATATTACACTGCCTCTAGGGACTGGGGTGAGGCTCAATGGTTAAGACCACTTGTTCCCCCATAGAGGACAGGGACTGCGTGGTGGCTCACACCTGTCAGCAACTCCAGTTCCAGAGGACCCTCCTCCAGCTTCCTCAGGTAGTGCACTGACACGCTCACAGGCAAACACTCATACATGTAAAATAAAAATAAGACATTTTTTGCCATGCCTTTAATTTTAGCACTCGGGAGGCAGAGGCAGGTGGCTCTGGTCTACAGAGCTAGTTCCAGTACAGGTTCCAAAGCTACACAGAGAAACCCTGTCTCAAAACAACAACAAACAAAACAAAACAAAAAAGAAAGAAAGAAAAAGAAAAGAAAAAAAGAAAAGGAACAACAACAAATAAATAAGAAAAGCCACCATCTCTTTCGATGTATTTCAGTGGCCACCAAAAGTCATCCCTGCTTCAATGCAGGAAGGAACCACATGCCTTCCTGTACGTGCCGAGAGGAAAGGATCGAGGCAGCCAAGTAGGAAGTGGCTATTTCACAGTGCTAGCATAATGCCCAATCTCCTCTTGCTGTCCTATTTTTTTTTTTTAAAGCAGGATCTCATGTGTCCAGGCTGGTCTCAAACTAGCTGTGTAGCCAAAGATGACCTCAACTATAACAGGAATAAATAAATGACCCAGAGACTGATCCACTCTTGTGTAGATCTGGGTGGCATTGGTCTCACAGAGCTCTGTCTATCCCTTAATCCTCAGTCCTAGGATTAAAAGTGTGTACCACCACCTCCTAGCTGCTGGTTGCTGGGATTAAAAGTGTGTGCCTGGCTTCTATGGCTTGTGGCTGACTTTGCTTTAATAAGTCATAAATAATATATCACTACATCCAACTCCTGGTCTTCCTCTACTTCCCCACACTGAGATTACAAGTATGAGCCACCCATCCTGGTCAACATCCTTCCGTTGCCCTGCAAGATCATTTGCCCCTGTCATCATAAACAAGGACTATGTCCCAGCACGTCTCCAGGTTTGCTATGTCAATAGTAAGGGGTAGTTCTTTTTTGTTGTTGCTTAACTTTGTTCTTTTGTATTTTTAGACAGTCTTATGTAGCCCAGGCTAATATCAAACTCACTATGTAACTCAGGATGACTTTGAACTTCCGATCTTTGTGCCTCTATCGCCCAAGTGCTGGGATTACAAACCTATGCCACAATGCCAGTTAAGGGGCAGGGTTTAAAATTTTTTATGTATGTATCTGTGAGTCTGTGTGTGCTTGAAAATGTCAATGAAGGCCAGAAGAGGGAGTCCCCAGAGCTGCTGTTAGAGGCAGTTGTGAGCTGCTGATACAGGTGCTGGGTACCAAGCTCTAGAGCATCAGTTGCTCTTAACCTCTGAGCAATCTCTCCAGCATCAAGAGTTAGTTACTAATTTCTTCATTTATTCTTAAATTCCAGTAATGAATAAATTCCATTCTGCTCTTTATTTTAATTCTTTTTGTTTGTCTGATACAAGGTTACATTGTAACCAAGGCTGGCTTCAAACTCATAGCAATTCTCCTGTGTCAGCCTCATGAGTACTAGATTACAAGTGAGAGTTACCACACCTGACTGCTTTTGTTTCCTCCAAGAAGAAAGGGCTATGAGCCAAGTGTGGTAGTCCATGCCTGTAATCCTAGTATTCAGGAATAGGAACAGGGGGGCCAGGACTTTAAGACTTCAAAGTCAATCTGGCTATAACGGAGTTCCAGGTCAGCTTGAGTTATATTAGACCCGTCTCAAAAAGAAAGGACCCTGGGCGGAGGTGGTGACACACACCTTAATCCCAGCACCCAGGAGCCAGAGACAAGTGAATCTCAGTGAGTTTGAGGCCAGCCTGATCTACAAAGTGAGTTCCAGGACAACTAGAACTACAGAAGAAACCCTGTCCTAAGAGAGAGAGAAAGAGAGAGAGAGAGAGAGAGAGAGAGGAGAAGAAAAGGCTAGGCCACTGAAAACTTCAATATTCTGTTCTTTAGGTGGTTTATATAATTCATTATACATTATGCATTAGCATTCTTTAGGTCATCTATATAAGCCATTATGCATTAAACATGTATATTCAGAGCAACAAAACATAATAGATTTAAATATATTTAATAATTTAATTATAACAATCATAATTAAACCGAACACTCAGTTAATAAAAATTAAATTGGCCCAATATTTTTATATTCTCTCTCCCTCTCTGGTGGTTACATGGAATAATCCAGGGAGGGTCCTTTGTCTGCTAGGCAAGCGCCCTTCCACACCCTTCTCTCCCTAATTCTGGACAATACTCTGTATTCTTGCAGAGTTTATGTTCAGCATAAAGTTCACTGTGGAGTTGGACTGAATAATGCTAGGATAAATGTCCTGCTACCTTCTGTCTGAGGTCACTTTTAGATTGTTGCAGATTAGCAGACCCTGTCAGGCTTCAGGCACCATACCCTGTATGTCATCATTGCTCCTACATTTCATCTTCATCACCAGTTTTATAGTGATGATACCTTATTTTGCCCTGTACATAGAAGGAAAAACTGAGGCCTGGGCCGGAAAGCTGGCTCAGAAGTTCAGAGTGCTTGCTATTCTTGCAGGGTAGATGAGTTCAGTTCCTAGCACCTTTACCACTTGGCTCACAACAACCTCTAACTCTAGCTTTATGGAATTTGACACTGTTTTTGACCTCTTCTGCCACAGAACTCACATGCACATAATCACACAGACACACACTAACTAAAAATAAACAAAATAAAACAAAACACAACTAACTCCCTTAAAGTAAGAGAGAGCCCAGCATAGTGGCTCATGCCTTTAATATCAGCACTTGGGAGACAGAGGTAGGTGGATCTCTGAGTTCAAGGCCAACCTGGCCTGGTCTATAAAGCAAGTTCCAGGACAGCCAGGGCTACATAGAAACTCTTGAAAAAGAAGGAAGGAAGGAAGGAAAGAAGGAAGGAAGGAAGAAACCAAAACACTAAAACCTACCATGAGTTCATTTAATCACAACACTGCTGAGGATATTTAGGAGTATGTGCAAAGTATGCAAGCAGAAATTCCTACTGTACTATCTGATTCTAAGATACTGTTTCCTTCGTCTTATTTAAATTTGAAACCAGAACAGCTTATAGTTGGCATCGACGATTACACGATTTTCATCTTCCTCAGCCACTGTCAACACTTCCGTGAATTTCAGAGTAAACTGTGTCAAATGGTGCTGTGTCTTTTTACTTCTCCTTGGCCAGGAGAATATGATGACTCCAATAATACATAAGCTTCACAGAGCGAGGCTCACATCCTGTTGCCTTCCAGGAACCTGTTGGCATTCTGCCCGATGCATGCATTTACAGAAGCCATCTGCAGAGTGAAGCATTTTTATCTTAAATGCTCCCAGTGTTCAGAGATGCTAGTTTATATTCCACAGTGAATAGCAATGTCTCTTGTGAGCCCAATAAAAGGCCGCATATTTTCTTGGAAGACATGGCTTTTTAAAAACATCTAAAGTCATGAGAGTTGTCACTGTCTTTGTCAACACCATCTTCAGGGTGTGCGTGCAGCAGGGCAAGGCAATCAATCCCAGCTACCCACAGTAGACAGTGAGGAGTGTATTTTACATTTACTTATAAAGATGACGTCCTCTGAAAATAAGCTGAATGGCCTAGGATCCTGTAAAGAAAAAGCTAAACTGCTCTGTGGGAAATGAACAAGGGCCAGCAAGATGGCTCAGCCGGCTCAATGCTGCTGACCCTGCTGACCAGAGTTCAGTCCCTGGGACCCATGTGATGGAAGTAGAGAACCGACTCCTACAAGTTGTCCCCTGATTTCGACATGTATGCTGTGGCACACACATGCCCACACACATATAAATAAATAAGAAAGTAATAAAACATTTTAAAGCTGGGTGGTGGTGGTGGTCGTGGTGGTGGCGGCGGCGGCGGCGGCGGCGGCGGCGGTGGCGGTGGCGCACGCCTTTAATCCCAGCACCCGGGAGGCAGAGGCAGGCAGATTTCTGTGTGTTTGGGGCCAGCCTGGTCTACATAGCTAGGACAT
This sequence comes from Phodopus roborovskii, assembly GCF_943737965.1. Taxonomy (NCBI): domain Eukaryota; kingdom Metazoa; phylum Chordata; class Mammalia; order Rodentia; family Cricetidae; genus Phodopus; species Phodopus roborovskii. The sequence continues at coordinate 5,246,689 of NW_026126514.1, read as the reverse complement.
GCCCCAGACAGCCAGGGCAACACAGAGAAACCCTGTCATGAAATCAAAACAGAAACAACAACAATAAAAACAAATAAAATATTTTTAATTAGAAAACCAAGACTTTGAGGAACTAACAAGAGGAGGCCGGGGACTTGTGCTGTGAAGCCTCCAGGTATGCAGCCCCCTGTCGTTGTGGTACCCGAGACTGTGGTCCCTGCAGCAGGGACCCTGAGAACGACCCAGCCCAATGTCTAGAGGTTGCAGTCTGAAAGGAGGAGACAATACAACATGGCTTCTCCTTGAGAGAGAATGGACCACGGGTTTGAAGTTCGGCAACATTACATTCTAATCTGGGTTCCTTGACCCTAGATGTTGCCCCACCCCCACCCCTGCTCCCAGCTTTCTGCCTTCCATAATACCCGCTCATGTATACACTATCTATCGAGGAGTGGGGCTTCAGAAAGAGGACACAGGCCATGTGTTACAAGGGGTTCTAGTCTGCTTTCTACTGCTGTGACAAACACCATGAACAAAGGCAGCTTGGCAGGGGATGCTTACACTCAATCAGTTTGGGGAAGCCAAAGCAGGACCTAACACAAGGCAAGAACCTGCAGGCAGGAACAGATCACAGAGGAATGCCACCTAGGTTCAGCTACCTTCCTTCCTTCCTTTCTTCCTTCCTTCCTTCCTTTCTTTCTTTCTTTCTTTCTTTCTTTCTTTCTTCCTTCCTTCCTTTCTTTCTTTCTTTCTTCCTCTTTTTTTCTTCCATTCTTTTTTATTATTTTTTTTTCTTATTTTACATATCGATCCTAGTTCCCTCTCCCTCCCACCCTCCCTCCCCACCACCCCATCCTACTCCCCACCCACTCCCCAGGGAGGATGATGCCTCCCAGGAGGGATCATCAAAATCTGTCAAGTCATTTGGGGTGGGGCCTATGTCCTCCCTCTAAACCAAGGGAGTATCCCTCCATGGGGAATGTGCTCCCAAAGTCCTTTCGTGCACCAGGGATACATCCTGGTTCCACCGTCAGAGGTCCTTAGACTGCCTAGGCCTCCTAACTGAGACCCAGGTTCAGGATGTCTGAGTCTGTCCAATGCTGGTTTCCCAGCTATGGTCTGGGGTCCACGAGCTCCCCCTTGTTCAGGTCTCAGCTCCCTTTCTTATACCTTTTAGGACCAACCCAGAGGTGACAGTACCCGTGAGATGGACTGTGCTCTCCCACAGGCCAAGCTGGTGGAGGCATTTTCTCAGCTGAGGTTTCCTTTTCAAGGTGACTATAGCTGGGCTAAGTTGACAAAAAAAAACTAACCAGGATGTTGGAAAATTTAAGTACTTGTCCCTTATAGCTCTCTTCTCCCCACCCAGATGTAGAACTTTCGTGCAAACAAGGCTGCTCGAACAAGGTTGTTTTCAAAACTTGCCTGTGCGCAGTGCAGGTGTGCCTTGACCCTAGGTGTGGGTGGTGCATGACTTCCTCCTATGCTTAGCCCATCCCCTGGCTTGGGTATATAAGCCCATTACTGTCTGTAATAAACGGTGGTGGCCACAGCTTCTTCTTCTCACGGTGGTCTGTTAAGTGTTTCAATCCCAACCCCCTCTGCCAATCTTGGTACTCTGGCCGTGGAGGCGCAGCACTAGGACAAGAGAGGAGGCAACCAGAGGATGGAATTTTGGCAAGACCTTGGAGTCAGAGGACACCTGTTGTACCCCAGCAAACTGGGAATGGTCTAGCTGTTTTAAAGATTTATTTATTGGGAGTGGGGGTGCTGGAGAAATGGTTCAGTGGTTAAAAGTACTTGTTCCTCTTGTAGAGGACCTAGGTTCAATTCCCAGTACCCACATGATAGCTCACAAGCATCATAACCCCAGTTCCAGGGGATCCAACAGGCACATGTGTACACATACACACATGTAGGCAAACATTCATGCACATAAAGTAAAATAACTATTATTTTATGTGTGTAAGTATTTGCCTGCTTATTTGTATGTGTACCACGCGTGTACCTGGTTTCTTCAAAGGTCAGAAAGGGTGACAGATCTGGAACTGGAGTCACAGATGACTGTGAGCCACCCTGAGGACACTGAGAAGCAAACCTAGATCCTCTGTAAGAGCAGCACATGCTTTTAACTGCTGAGCCATCCGTCCTGGCTAGCTTTTTAAAAATTATTTATTTATTTTTATTTTATGTGCATTGGTGTTTGTCTGCATGTATGTCTGTGTGTGTGTGTGTGTGTGTGTGAGGGTGTCAGATCTTGGAGTTACTGTGGTTGCTGGGAATTGAACCTAGGTCCTCTGGAAGAGCAGTCAGTGCTTTTATCTCTCCAGCCCCCATGATGACAGCCTCCATTCCTTTTTCTTTTCTTCTTTCTTCCTTCCTTCCTTCCTTTCTTCTTTCCTGTCTTCCCCCCCTCCCTTTTTTTTTTTTTTTTTTTTTTTTTTTTTTTTTTTTTTGATTTTTCAAGACAGGATTTCTTTGTGTAGCCTTAGTTGTCTTGGAACTAACTCTGTAGACAAGGCAGATTAAAGGTGTGCACCACCACCACCTGGCTGTCCTGGCTAGTTTTCTATCCACTTGACACAAGCTAGAGTCCTCAGAGAGAAGGGAGTATCCGTTGAGAAAATGCCCCATGAGATCCAGCTGTAAAGCATTTTTTTAATTAGTGATTGATGGGGAAGGGCCCAGCCCATGTGGGTGGTGTCATCCCTGGGCTGGAGTTCTATAACAAAGGAGGCAAAGCAAGGCATGGGAGCAAGCCAGTAAGCAGAAGCCCTCCAGGACCTCTGCATCAGCTCCTGCCTCCAGGTTCCTGCCCTGTTTGAGTTTCTGTCCTGAGTTCCTTCAATGATGGGCTAAGGTATGGAAGTGTAAGCCAAATAAACCCTTTCCTCCCCAAGTTGCTTTGGTAATGGTGTTTCATCACAGTAATAGAAACCCTAACTAAGTAAGTGGTGGCACAAGACTTTAATCCCAGCACTCAGGTTTTAGAGGCAGTCAAATCTCTGAATTCAAAGCCAGCCTGATCTACAGAGTGAGTTCCAGGACAGCCGGGCAAAGCTACACAGAGAACCCCTGCCTTTAGAAAACAAAACAAAACAAAACAAACACTAAGATACCATCCTACCAACCCCCAAGCCAGAGAAAGGTTTTTAACTACTGTTTGAATTTAAAAGGATTTGGGAAAATCTATAAAGCGGATATGTGCAATATACATATGTAGATTTCCTTTAAGACCATTGAGGAAGTGGTATCTGCAGAGTAACTAACTCGTTCAGGGAAAGAGTTCTGCATGAGTAATTGGAATGTCGATTGGACTTCTGCTTTCTGCAGGTTGAGTAACAGGAAGTAAATTTGCTACAGAGCTTTCTTTCTTTTCTTTTTTCTTTAAAGGAAGAAAAGGTTTCCAAAGAACAGTTTAAATGTTGTCTGTCTGTGGTCTTTGAAAGATGGCAAAAGCTGTGGTCTTGGCCTCCAGAGGGCTGGAATCACAGGTAGGTTGTCAACACCCAGCTGACTTCAGGCTGTGAGAGGACCCACTAAAAACAAGTGGGTAGACTTCAATAGATTTGCTTTAGTTCTGAAGATCTGAACTTTTTTCTGTAATGAGGAGTATTGTTTAATGGCACAGGAATCTTTGCAAATTGAGTTGCAGAAGAACAAAACCCAGTTCAAATGTGCTTCAGTAGAAAAGGTCATCCGAGGCGGGCGGTGGCTGTGCACATCCCTTTAGATCCCCAGGAAGACAGAAAGACTTCATGAAAACTTCCAGGCCTTTTCTTAGCAGCATAATTTAGCTTTTTTGTTTGTTTATTTGTTTGGTTTTGCTTTTTCCTCTATTTTTTCTTTTATTAAAAATAGATTTTTTTTCCAGCTGGGCATTGTATCTCATGCCTTTAATCCTAGCCCTCAGGAAGGCAGAGGCAGGGGGATCTCTGAGTTTAAGGACATCCTGGTCTAGAAAGCAAGTTCCAAGACAGCCAGAACTACAGAGAGACACCCTGTCTCCAAAAAGCAAAAACAAACAAAAAGAGACTTTTTTTCAGACAATATATTCTGAATATATTTCCCCTCCCCCAGTGCCTCCAAGATCCCCTACTTCTCCTCCCTTGGGAATCTACACCCTTTCTGTCTCTCCTTAGAAAACAAACAGACATCTAAAGATAAGAGAAAACAAAACAAACTGGAATAGGACAATACAAGCAGAAGGAAAAGAACCAAAGAAAAAAGCATGAGAAATATATATAGATGCTCTGATGGTTTGAGAGAAAATGGCCCCCCAAAGGGAGTGGCAATATTAGGAGGTGTGGCTTTGTTGGAGTAGGTGTGCTCTTGTTGGAGAAAGTGTGTCTCTGTGTAGGTGGGATTTGAGAGCTCATTTTTGCTCTAGCTATATATCCAGTGAGACTGTTTACTAACTGTGGCTTTCTGATAAAGATGTAGCCAGCACCATGTCTGCCTGAATGCTGCCATGCTTCCTACCATGATAATAATGGACCTCTGAACTGTAAGCAAGCCCCAACTAAATGGTTTTCTTTATAAGAGTTGCTGTGGTCATGGTGTCTCTTCACAGCAATGGAAGCCCTAACCAAGACAGAACACAGAGACACACATTCAAAGGCATAGGAACCCCATAAAAACACAAAACTGGAAGCCAGAATATATACACAAAGAAACTTCTAGGTTTGAACAGCCTGTGAGACTCTTATTTTCGAGTGTTTATCAACTGGAGATAGCTTCTGGGTTAAATAAAGATGTGTGCTTGTGTTCACTTCCCTTCTCAGCCCTGGAACCCCATCTGTGCAGACCCGTGCAGGGTCTGTGCATGCTGCCTCAGTCTCTGTGAGTTCATGTGTGCACCAGCCCTGCCGTGTCTGGAAGGCCGTGTTTCTTGGTGCCCTCCATCCCTTCTGGGTCTTATAATCTCTCTGCTATTTATTCCACTGAGTTCCCTGAGCCCTACTGGGAGGAATTAACAGAGACATCCTATGAGAACTGAGTGTTGCAAACTCTCTCACTCCCTGAACATTGTTCAGCAATGGGTCTCTGTATTTGTTCCCATCTACTGCAGCTTCTCTGATGATGACTGAGAAACACACTGATCTAGGAGTGTAGCAGAATTCCATTAGGTGTCTTTTAACGGCTTTGGCAGAACATTAGTTAGTATTTTGTTTTTCCCAGGGTTCCTGGCCTGTCTGGTCTCAGGTACTTGGTCACCCTGTTTTTGTTTGAGAAAGGGTCTTACTCCATGTAGCCTTAGTTGTTCTAGAAATCACTATGAACATGAGGCTGGCCTTAAACTCATAGAGAGCCACCTGCCTCTGCCTTTGCCTCCAAAGTGCTGGGACTAAAGTCATGGGCCACCACACTTGACAGCAGCACTCAATTTTAAGCCTGTTAGGATTGTGTTCTTATTTTTTTCAGACAGCTCTGACTAGCCTTGAACTCACAGAGATCTACCTACCTTTGCCACTTGAGTACTAGGATTAAAGGCATGCACCACCCTAGATGGATTGTATTGTTTTTTTTTTTTTTTTTGAGACAAGTTCTCTAGCCCAAGCTGTTTTCAAACTCCCTATGCAACTAAGTATGGCTTTGAACTGGTCCTCCGTCCCCTATCTCCCAAGCTCTGGGATTGCAAGCTCTCCACCATGCCTAGGTTCAACTACATGACCTTTTCAATAGTAACAGAACAAAAGAAAATCATAAATATATGTATTTACCAAACACATTAGTGGGGGCATGAGTTATACAGGTTACAGCAAAGAGGACAGAATTCTGTAGGTTTCAAGTGCCCTTGGATGACATTTTTAGCTTTAAGATCGGTGGGAACTACAGGTCAGCTAAGTACAATCCAAAGATTTTACTTGAGAGTCTAAAGCAGCATTTCTCAACCTGTGGGTCCAGACCCCTTTGGGGATGAATATCATGGGTCATGTATCAGATATCCTGCATGTCAAATATTTATATTATGATCATAACAGTTGCAAAATTACAATTATGGAGTGGCAACATAATAAGTTTATGGTTAGGGGTTATCACAACATGAGGAACTATTAAAGGGACACAGAGTTAGGAAATCTGAGAACCTTTCTAAAGGACATTAAGTCAGATACAGGGATGGTAGTGTTGAGCGCAAATTCTGAACCCCAAAATCACCAAGAGACCCATTCCAATGCAAAAGCAAAAGAGTCTTTTATTATTATTTAATGAGTTAACATTCTAACACCAGGACATTCTAACAACTGGAAACTTTTTCTTTCCAAAGTTACCTGATGTTTAGCTTTCCAGTTTCAAGACCAGTCTACCCAGACTGCAGAGGCTCAGGTCATTGTCCTGTGACAAGTCTGGTGGGTCAGATGTTTGTCATGTGGCAGGTCTTGCATTCCATCTCAAGCTCTGTCATTACCTTTGGTCTGCTTATGTCTGGCGCTCTCGGCCTCCACTTCCTTCCATACTGGCAGCTTTAGTCTGTCAATTGAGGGCCAGCTGCTCCATTGGATTAAGACTCCCAGTTTCCACTCTGGTTACAATGTTCCATTTTCCTAGCATTCTCACTGTCCTAACTCCTGTCTTATACTAACCTATGTAGGAAACATATTTGTGTTTTTGGTTTTGTTTTGTTTTTTGGAAACAAGGTTTCTCTGTTTTGCTTTGGAGCCTGTCCTGCCCATCTCATCTTTGTCAATGTTAATTCCACCAGTCGAGAATAGAACCACACCACTACCACAGTTTTAAGCTGAATTTGAAGCAAGCTTTAATTAAATACTGGCCAGGTCCATTTCAGAATTCCCAGGAATAGCCACTAGTCAAAATTTGTTGAGGCTTGTAAAGGTACACCCATAACGCTATGAATTTGTGATCAGCTCCAATCAGGGGCAAGCATGTATCCTGACATATTTCCTGCCCACCTACCTCCCGCCCACATGTGATCAAGCATATCCGGTGCAGATGGATCAAACAAACATAGGACAAACAGGAACTTACTCTTAACTGTCTTAACAGCTAACAGAACCCTCAACCTGCAAGGCATATTTTTCCTGTTTAGGTTTCCCATTACCTTGCAAGTAGTATTGTCCTTGTTCTTGTCCTTGTTTTAGTCTTACATCAGGTCTGAAAGAGACTCAGGACAAGGAGCTAACTGTGGTGCCTATTTAACATGCCAAAGTGCATTCTGGCCGCCTGGCTCTCTCAGTATTACAAGGACCTGTAACAGAGTCCTGGCTCCTCTCAGTGCTTCTCATGCCTGGCCTCTGCCTCCACACTAACCATCTCCATCTCCTGAGTTTGCTTCTCTTCCCCCAGCTTCTGATTCTCATAGAAACCCGCCATTTCAGCCATAAGTGGTCTTTGGGTCTTTGTCCTCTTGGTCCTCCACTCTAACTACCTCCTGGTCCCCTTTCTTTCTCCTTTCCTCTTCCTCTCACTTCCCCTCCCCTCTCTCCTCTCACGCCTCCGTCTCTTCTGCTGGCCATGTTCAGTCTGGACTCTTCCAGATGCCTCTTGCTGTTTTCTCTTTCATATCTACAATAAAAACCCTCTCCCTCGTGGGGGAAGGCAGAGGCAGTCGGATCTCTGTGAGTTTGAGACCAGCCTGATCTACAGAGTGAGTTCCAGGACAGGTTCTAAAGCTACACAGAGAAACCCTGCCTCAAGCAGTGAACTCTTTACAGCAAGAACCATCTCACTGGATTTTTTTTTTTTTTTTTGAAACAGGATCTCACTCACTATGTAGCTAGGCTGTCCTAAATTCACTCTGTGGACCAGGCTGGCCTCGACCTCACAGAAATCCATCTGCCTCTGCCTCCAGAGTGCTTAGATGAAAGGGAATGTGCCACCATCCCTGGCAGGCTCATTAGGTTCTTAATTTTTTCATTTTTTCATTTTTTTTTTTTTTGAGACAGGATTTCTCTGTGTAGTTTTGGAGTCTGTTCTGGAACTCACTCTGTAGACCAAGCTGTCCTTGAATGCACAGAGATCTGCCTGCCTCTGCCTCCGGAGTGCTGGGACTAAAGGCGTGCACCACCAACCCCTGACCCAATTTTTGTTTATTTTAACATTTAATTATTTGGGGAAGGGATCAAACTCAGGTTGTTAGGTGACAAGGGACAAGAGCCTTTAACTGCTGAGCCATCTCACTGGTCTCTCTTTAGGGTTTTGTTTTGTTTTGCTTTTGAGACAAGGTCTCAGTAAGTAGTTCTGGTTGACCTTAAAATTCACAAAGCTCTACCTGCATCTGTGTCTGCAGTGCTGAGATTAAAGACGTGTGCCACCACACTTAGCTAAAATGTTTTTGAGGCCCAAGTTACCTCAAATTCAGCAGTCCCCTGCCTTGGCCTCTTAAGTGCTGGGGTGTAAGCATGGACTGCCATGTCCAATCTGTGTTTTCTTTTAGGTTCACAGAGTTAGGAGTCCTATAGACCTTTGCAAGAAAAGCAGGATTAATGAACAACCCTGGTGTTCACTCATGTGAAACCTGCACCCTCTCCTTTTCCATAATTTGCATAGTATAGCTCAGCCTAGCATTTACAAAGCCCTGGGTTTGCTCTCTACTACCACAGAGAAACAACAAAGGAAGGCAATATGGCCAAAGGAAGCTGGGTATGATGGTGTGTGCCTGTCATCTTATCACCAGGAGATAAGACACTAGCCTAGTCTGTGAGTTAATCAAAAACAGGGATGCTTCCTCCTTAGGGACTTCCATTCAGATAAAGCCAGACCCTTAATCATGTTTCAGAAAACAATTCCTGGGTGAGTCTGAATGAAGCAAAATGAGTGTGAATTTACTAAGATAAGGGAGCCTACATGCTTTAGATTTCATTGGAGGCTTAAGAAAATGGAGAACACACAGCCTAAGTGCTCTGCAAGCAGGACAGTCACTGGGATGCATGGAGGGATGAATATATTACATATATACATATATTGTTTTGAATATAGTTTGAGGGGACCTTGGAAGAGTCCCATGGCAGATGAGGGACAAATATGCCATCATGCAGAACTTACATGGGAAGGAAGTTTTATTGGGGAAGGGGAGGGAGTACAGGAAGGGAGAGAGAAAGGGGAGAGAGAAGAAGGAGAGAGAGAAGAGACAGAGAAACGACAGAAACCAATCTTCCTCAGAGAAATGGCAGAAAGAGAGCAGAGGTGGGTGGAGCTTGTTTCTTAAAGGGACCTTTGAATGTTTGTACAGAGCCAGGGTGCTGCCTGCCCATGAGTGCAGGGGTGGGCACTCTGCCAAGTCCCCAATGGCCAGGTGTGCCTGGATTACAACATACATACATACATATATATAAAACACACACACACACACGTGTGTGTGTGTGTGTGTGTGTGTGTGTGTGTGTGTGTAGCTTGTGACTTTTTTTTGAGACAGGGTCTCATGTAGCCTAAGCTGGCCTCAAAGCCAAGGATGAACCTGGACTTCCTATCCTCTTACCCACTCCCCCATGTGCTGAGACAATAGGCATGCTACTAGAACTAGACTCAGGGCTATTTAGGTTACAATGTTCATAGGATATAATTTACAACAAAGTTTAAAGATTAAGCAAAGCTTCAAAATAAAAGTTTAATCATTAAGTAAAAACCTGGTTTACTTATTTTTTTTTTTTATCTTAAGGAAGTTGCTTTCGTAAATGAAATTGAAGTGTGGTTTTATGAGGTTTAGATTTAAGGATTGCGGAGGAAAGCTAAAATAGGAAAACTCAAGGTTACAAACAAGCTGGCCCTGACTAAGCATAGTTTGTTGTTGTTTTAAACAACCCTGTTTGAGAAGTCTTGGAAAACACACAGTATCTCTGCAGGTAATCTAGGCATTATCAGATGTGTCCAAGTTTCTTAACCTTTGGTCAGCAAGAAAGGTAAACAACTGGACCCCGTGATGAGTGTCTTTCTTGTCCTTTGTCTCCTTAGTTAGCTGTTCTTTTCTGGGGCTACATAGCTATATGTTGTCTGCAAAACCAAGCAAGCAATTAAACAACACCAAAACAGAATAAACAACAAAAAAGGAGGCATGTGGATCAAAAGGGGCAGTCATGGTGGTACACAAGTATAATCCCATACACAAAGGAAGCTGAGGCCCAGCCTTGGAAACATACTGAAATCCTGCCTCAAAAACTAACAGGGCCCAGCAAGATGGTTCAGCAGGTAAAGGTGCTTGCCTCTGAGCCTGAGGACCTGAGTTCCATCCCCAGGACCCAAATAAAGGAAAATAACTCTTGAAAATTGTCCTCTGAGCCCCACATGCTCACTCCCCACTCCTCACATCCCCACCCCGCAATAAATACAGAAACAAATAGATGTAGACATTTTTATTAAAAAAAAAAAAAAGATCAAGCAAGAGATAGAAGGAAGACTGGATACTTGATGCAAGAGGATCATAAAGCCAAAGGATGCAGAAGGCAGAGAAGGCAAGGTCCAGTATCTTTCGAAAGTCTCTAGAAGGATCCAGGTCTGCCAACCCCTGACTTGAACTGTGTGAGAAAGTTTATCAGGGGTAGATTTGAGCACCTCGTTTCCAATCATGGTCTGGTGAAATCTCTTACATAGCTGCTTCTGGCTACAAGTGTGAAGTCATGGCCAAGTTATGGTGGCTTTAATCCCAGTGCTTGGGAGGCAGAAGCAGGTGGGTCTCTGTGAGTTCCAGTATAGCCAGTACTGTTATATAGACAAACCTTGTCTTGGAAAACAAACAAAAAAGAATGAGACCATGAACAAAGAGATCTTGAGAATATCTGACCTGCCTCCTCTATCAACATTTAAATTTTTGTTTTGCTTTGTTTTTAGAGCTGGGTTTCTCTGTGCAGTAGCTCTGGCTGTCTTGGAACTCACTTTGTAGACCATGCTGGCCTTGACTCACAGAGATCCACTTGTCTCTGCCTCCTGGGTGCTGGGACTAAAGGCATGTGCCTCCACCACCTGGCTCTCTATAGACTTTTATGGTAGCTTCTAGACTTTGGGCACCACAAATTAGATGATTAGGCTCCTCAAGAATGACAAACTTTGAAAAAAGAACAAAAGAATGCACACCTTGACCACACCATATGTTCATTCCTGATCTCTATAAGTCTCATTGTCTTGGTAAATTCTGCACAGATTGGTTCATTTCCTTTGTAAGTTTTGAAGGCCTCCCATGCTGAAGGTTAGGGAAGATACCTGCTCTGTTAAATGTGACAGGGGACAGAAATAATCTGAATAACTTAGAATTCATCATATGCTGCCAGTGCACATCTAAAATGAGGACACACATGCTCCTAGTGACTCGCCTTTAGAAACTGCAAGGCTAAAGGAATTATGTAAACATTGAAGTCAAGGAAATGACTGACTAATCTGGTTGTGGAATCTGAGAGTAAATAAGTAATTCAATTCATTTGCAGAAATGAACAGCAGAAAGTCATGGGTGCTGATTCTAATCTTCCCAGAAGGCCATGACTAAATGCACCCTAGATGTGGTGAAGAGTGGGGATAAAGGGTAGAGACAAGAAGACCATTGAGCCAAGCATGGAGGCCATTATATTAGGGCCTAGGCTTTCTTTTCTTTCCCTCTCTCCCTTACTTTCTTCCCTCCCCCTCCTTTTCCTTCCACTTCCTCACTCCCCCCTCCCCCTTTCCTATTTGAAACAGGTCTTGCTGTGTAGCCTTTGGCTGCCTGGGACTTGGTAATAATAAATAGGCCAGGTGGCCCTTAAACTTGTGGCCACCCTCTTGCCTAGGCCTCCCAAAGGTATGTGCTACCACGCCTAGCTGCTAAGGTTTTCAGAGTTTTGCCTGAGTCCTCTGAAGACTTCTACTTACACACTGCCTTCAGCTGGGAGCCACCCTCACCCATGCAGATTCAGATGCCTCCTGATTTTGAGGAGAGAAAGGAAGAGCTTCCATCATACCACAGGGCAAGCCAGACCTCCAGACTTCTCTCTGCCTGAGGGAGCTGCGCTGGTGGGTAAAGGGGCAGCCTGTGGTACTCCACCAGGTTGAGAGCCTCAACCTGGGGCAGTAAACTTCCAGGCTCTTAGCTCAGAAATGAGAAGCTGCAGAGCAAAGTTTAGAGATCAAAATTTAGAAACTTCAGCTTGGTGTTCATTCTTGTGTGTGTGTGTGTGTGTGTGTGTGTGTGTGTGTGTGTGTGTGTTTGTGTGTGTGTGGATGTGGATGCCTGAGTGTGAAGTGATGAGAACAAAAAAATTTCAGGGAATAGTTCTCTCTTACCACCATGGGGGTCACAGGGATTGAACTCAGGTTATAAGATGTTACAGCAAATTTCCTTACCCACCAAACCTTTGCACTATTTTTTTTAAGATTTAATTTTTTTAATGTACATTATTGCTTTGCCATGGAACTGGAGTTACATACAGTTGTGAGCTGCTATGTGGGTGCTGGGAATCGAACCCGGGTCCCGTGGAAGAGCACTCAGTGCCCTTAACTGCTAAGCCATATCTCCAGTCCCCCATTGCACTATTTTTTATTTCATTAATTTAACGTGTGTGTATGTGTGTGTGTGTGCGTGCACACACACACACACACACACACACACACACACACACGAGCGCGTGCATGTACGTTCACCATGGGGCATATATGGAAGGAAGTCAGAGGACAGCTGTAGGAATTGGTACTTGTAGTCATAGAACCCTGCACTCAGGAGCAAAGGACCCCTTTAAAATAAAGACCCCGGCTGACTTACTCTCTTTTCCTGTCTCTTTCCCGCTCTCTTTCCTGCTGTTGCCCTGGGGAGGGCAGGACTTTTCCTTCCTCCCTCTCCTCTTCTGTTCTCTCTCTGTCTCTGTGACTCTTTATGTCCCCCCTTCTAATAAAACTTTTCTCTAAGCTCTGCCTGCCTGTCATGTTTGTCTCCCACCTCAGTCACCTGGATTGCCATGAAATCCGCCAAAGTTCCCTTTGCACTTTATCACAACAGTGGTGGCACATGCACTCCAGAGTTGGAAGCAGGAGGATCAGAATTTAAGACACCCTGGGCTATATAGAGAGTTTGAGGCCATTCTAGGCTGTCGGTGTAAGACAGAAATAGAAATTCCTTAATTGTGTGCCCAAGTTCACATGACTGGGCCCAGGAGTGAGCATTCAGAGGCAGAACAGGATGTCAGGTGTCTTTCTGTCACTCTCCACCATATTGCCTTGAGCCAGGGTCTCTTGATGAATGAACAGTTCAGCTGGGAATGGACGGCCATTAGGCAGACTAGCAGGACCAGTCTGTGTCCTAGTGCTGGTGTTATAGGAAAGTTCAGCCTTACCTGGGTATTTTATGTGGGTGCTAGGTGTTCCAGCTTGGGTCCTCATGCTTGTCAAACAAATGCTGTTATTCATCAAGCCATTCCCCAAATCCCTCCTTAATGTTTTTTTAATTATCTTTCTTTTTTTTTGTGTGTATGTGTACTTGTGTGTGCATGTGCTATGTGTGCCTAGCCTATGGAGGACAGAGGAGAATATTGGACCACAGATACTGGAGTTATAAGATATGGATGCTTTGGAAGAGCAGTGGTTTTAACCACTGATTCATCTTTCCAGATTTCTCCTTAACTTTTTAGATATTGTTGTTTTTTGGTTTTGTTTGTTTGTTTGTTTGTTTGTTTTTTGAGACAGGGTTCCTCTGTGTAGCTTTGGAGCCTGTCCTGGAAGTCATTCTGTAGACCAGCCTGGCCTTGAACTCACAGAGATCTGCCTGCTTCTCCTTCTCAAGTGTTGGGACTAAAGGTGTGCACTACCATGCCCAGCCTAATGTTTATAACTTTTTGAGAGTTGTTTGCTATCAGTTACTAATAATTATCTTTTTTTATTTACTTTTTTTTTTGAGATAGAGTCTCTATATAGCTCCAGCTGTCCTAGAATTCACTATATAGATCAGACTGGCCTTGAAGTTGGAAGAGACCCACCTGCCTCTGGCTCCCAGTACTGAGATTAAAGGTGTGTACCAAGCTCTACTGATAATCACAAAGCCTGGAACTAGCTCTGTAGACCAGGCTGTTTTTGAACTCACAGAGATCCACCTGCCTCTGCCTCCCAAGTGCTGGGACTAAAGATGTGCACCACCAACACCCTGCCAAGAACAAGTTCTTTGTGCATGTGAGTTTTCTATGGATTACACCTGCAGTAACCAACATATCTTTGCTGGTTATTTTAATTGTGCTACTTGTATTTTCAATCCCATCCTGTATGTTTTTCTGAAGTAGGGAATATAACACTTTGGCATTTAAGGATTATAGAGTCTCTGGGCCTCATGTAAAAGCTGACACTTAAAACTCTTGGGTAATGGCTGAGGCAGGGCCAGTGAGATGGCTCAGTTGGTAAAGGTGCTTACATGCAGACTGGCCTGACTACTGGAGTTCAAGACTTTGAATACATGGTAGAAGGAGAGGAACCGTTCTCAGAAGTTGTCCTCTGACCTCCACATGTAAACCGGTAGTAGCATGTGCACACATCACTCATATCACACACACACATGATGGGGGATGTCCTCTGTATGCTGTGAATATATGTTTCTCTTGCTGGTTGATTGTTGTTGCTATTTTTTGTCCCCCTAGGTCCTGCTGCTCTTCTTAGCCCCTAATAAACACACAAAGACTTATGTTAATTATTAAACTGTTGACTAATGGTTAGGGCTTCTTATTGGCTGGCTCTGTCTTAGTTACTAACCCATTTCTATTAATCTATGTATTTCTACATGGCCTTATCTTACCAGAGAATGCCTGGCACACCCTATCCTCCCAGTGACTACATGGCGTCCCTTGGTGGGCTCCTCTCTGTCTACCTTTCCCAGAATTCTCCTCATCTCCTAGTCCTGCCTATCTTCCTGCCTCTATTGGCCAAACAGTGTTTTATTCATCAACCAATAAGAGAAACATACATACAGAAGAACATCCCCCATCGGTTGAAATCCAAACAGGGATAGAGAAAGGTACTAGGTGGAGGGAGATGCCATGTGGCTGCTAAGGAAGCAAGAGATCTGGGCATCACCGGTAAGCCAAGAGCATGTGGAAATATACAGATTAATAGAAATGAGTTAATAATTAAGAGAGAGCTAGCCAATAAGAAGCCTGAGCCATAGGCCAACAGTTTATAATTAATATAAGCCTCTGTGTGTATATTTGGAACTAAATGGCTACGGGACCCAGCAGGACAGAAACTTCTGTCTATATACACATATTAATTAAATAAGAAATTTAAATAATCGAAGCATCTGAAGTGTTTTCATGACCCTTCTCAATCTTCATGCACATGGACAAACATGACTCTGCTATGAGTTGTACACAAATCCTGCTCATTAGTTGTAGCTCCGCTCATTACACCCAATCCGTTGTGTGCCTTGAGGAAGGAGAGAGACAATACTTATGGATTCCAAAGACTTTAATAAATTACCACATACGTGGGGTGTGGGGTCACTGTTGGTCAGGGCTGCAAGACAAGGACTCGGGAGCATTGTTTCTCCTGGAAGCATGGGGTTTATCAGCACAAAAATCACAAACATTTGTTGCCAAGTTATAGTGTTCCCTATGTAGCTTATGATAACCTTGAGATGCTGAGGTTCCCGCCTCTACCTGTTTGGGATTCCAGTGTTGTGTTTAAGACAGGTTTTCAAAAGGTAGCCCAGGCTATCCAAGAACTCACTATGTAGCCTAATGTGGCCTGTGACTCATGGCAATTCTCCTGCCTCAGCCTCCTAAGTACTGGGATTACAGATGTGAACCTCTACACATGCCTGACACTGGGCTTGGCTTGAACACATATGAGACTTCAAAGCCCACCCCCACAGTGACACACTTCCTCCTACAAGACCACACCTACTCCAACAAAGCCACACCTCCTAATAGTGCCACTCCCTTTGGGGTGCCATTTTCTTTCAAACCACCACCCATTAATTACATAAAGACAAATAAACAAGCAAACAACAAGCAGAAGAATGTGCACCTGCAATCCCAGGACTGCCAAGGCAGGGACAGTAGGATCACGGGTTCCATGGCCAACCAGCCTTCCTTGCCAATAGGTGAAGTACAGGTTCAGTGAGAGACCCCGTCTTTAGAGATGAGGAAGACAGTGAGAGAGGAAGATAATACCTGACTTCAACCACACACACACACACACACCACACACACACCTATGCAGACATGAATACACCCACTGCTTGAGCACACATTATTGAGCAGAGTCACCATGAAATATCCACATCTGCATTGTAAGATGACAACTGGTAGCATTGTGTAGGATAAGGGAGAGAGAGATGGAGCATAAGAAAATTAGGAGATATCTAGTACTGATGGTACACATCTATAATTCTAGCATTTAGGAAGCTGAGGCAGGAGGATCACCAATTTGAGTACAAACTGGGCTACACAGCGGGCCTGGAAAATCTTGGGAAAAGAATAATCTCGGCACTTGAAAGAATGATAATTATGAATGGCCAGGGATATGAATGGTGACTAATGTGGAAGTAGAGAAATGAGACCAAATTAAGAAATACTATACGACATGCTTTCCTCTCCTCCCCTCTCTTTCTCCTACTTCTCTCTCCATTCACTGCCCCCCCACTTCCCCTGCGCTCTGGGAGACTTGTCCCTTCCCCCTTCTGTGAGGGACTTTATATGACTCTCTTAGAATACACCTTGTATCCTAGTTCCTGTGGTGGTGTGAATTATAGGAAAGGTGACTAGGAAGATTGAGTCAGGGTAGGAATAGAAGACAGGAGAGAGAGAGAGAGAAAGAGAGAGAGAGAGAGAGAGAGAGAGAGAGAGAGAGAGAGAATATAAAAGAGGGAGCCATTATTGGTTTGAAGAGAACACTGAACCTAAAGAAAGGTCTAGAGACCTACAAGACTGCCGCCAACTAACAATTTGATCAGCAACTAACTTATCCACCATCATGGAGTCCTCATCTAGTATCTGTTGGAAACAGAAGCAAACACCCATACCTAAACACTGAGGAGTCGAACTAGAACCCAGATGCAGAGGGAGAGGACAAGACCAGGTTGCAGAAACACATAGAGACAGCTAACCTGAACAAGGAGGAGCTAAGGGGCCACCAGACTGATAGCTGGGAAGCCAGCATGGGACTGACTCAGGCCCCCCTGAATATGGGTCTCAGCCAGAAGGACTGAGCAGTCTAAGGAACCTCAGACAGTGGAACCAGGATGTATTCCTGATGCACAAAAGGATCTTGTGAACACATCCCCCATGGAGGGATACTGACTTAACCTAGAGACAGAAGAGAAGTCCTAGTCCCTACTTCATGACCCCATCTGGATGGCATTGCCCTACATGTGGAATTGGGGGGGGGAAGGAGAGGAGGGTGGTCAGGGTGCATGTGAGGGCAGAGAGGGTAAGAGGGAGGGAGGGAGAGGGAACTAGGACCCACATGTAAAATAATAAATTAAATTTTAAAAAAAAGAAATATTACAGGAGTAAAGAAAGAAAGGAAAAATGAAAGAAAGAAACAAAAAATAAAACCACCAGCAAACATAACAAAAATGTTCCATTGAAAACTTTGCCTCAGCCCCCCTCCTTTTTCTCCTAACCCTGCCCCTTCTTAGAAAGCCTGCCAAGTGTTGACTTCCACTCAGGAGTTGCTCAAGACCTTATCTACAGGGTATTTAAGCTCCAGTCCATAGACCTGCCATGTGATTTCTCCTCCTCCTCCCCCCAAGATCACCAGAAGTGCTTTGCTCAGATTAAACCTGGTCCTTTACCTTTTAATTTATTTGGCTTGATTTGGATTATTGCATTGAAGGAGAAACCCACTACCAGGGATTCAAAAATACTTATCAAAAAAAAAAAAAAAGTCAGATGTGGTAGCAGAATTTATAATCCTAGCACCTGGGGATGCAGAAACAGGAGGATCTCTGCAAGTTTGAGGCCAGTCTGGTTGTCACAGGTAGGCCAGCCAGAGCCACATGTCTCAGAAACTATAGAGTGAGGGCATGGCCAATCCAAAGAATGGCAGAGGGGGAGGTTTTGATTGTGCATGTGAGGGAGGGTAGAACCTGACCATCTGGAAGAGTCCAGAGCAGGGAGAGAAAATAGTAGATTGAACATGGCCAGCTGACTGGACCAGGCCATGAGCCAGGAAGAGGTGGGGAGAGAGAGACGGGAAGAGAGAGGGGGACCAAGAGAGCACATGGCCAGAATGGCAGGGTTATGTAGGAATGAGAAGCTGGGGGAAAGGAAGCCCATGAGCTGGAGAAACTTAGAGTAGGGGGCAAAGTGAGAAGAACTGAGAGGAGCCAGGATGCCAGCATGGACTGTGTTACAGGTACTTGCATCCTGAGAGGAGCCTGGATTCCAGCATGGACTGTGTTACAGGTACTTGCATCCTGAGAGAGCATGGGCTTTGGTGTGCTATAGGTACCACAGGTACCTATTTGTTTACAGTTTTTTAGGATCTGACATTCTAGACTTTTTGTTGATGACAAGGGGTGATGTGATCTCTCCTGTAACTGCTTCTTAGCTGAAATTAGGGTGTCATTGTCAGGGCCCATGAAGGCTGGGTGCTGTTAAGAGCTAGGAGTGAGGAGAGGATGGATATATATGTGTGGCCAGGGGATTGATACATGTACGTGGGTAGAAAGGGAGGTGGAAAAATGAATCAATTGTAGACTTAATGGTATTTGTTTGGATTTGAGGAATGAGGAAGATAAAGGGTTTGAATAGGACAGATCTCTGGCTTAAACATTTAAAGGTTCTGATGTTATTAAATGAACGGAGACATAAGGATTGTGAGTGTTCCTTTGTAGAAGTGACATGCAGTATGTTAGAATTTTTTCTTTTAAAGCGCTCTCTCTCTCTCTCTCTCTCTCTCTCTCTCTCTCTCTCTCTCTCTCTCTCTCTCTCTCTGTGTGTGTGTGTGTGTGTGCTAAAGAACAAAATGAAGTACCTTTCTACCTTGTGGATCAGTCCTGGGGACCTAACTCAGATCCTTGGGCTTAGCAGTAAGTACCTTTCCTTACTGCTAAGCCATCAAGAAATTATTTTCTTGTTTTGAAGTGCCTGTGGATACTGGTTTGGTGCTATGTAGCTGGACAGTTAGAGCAAGTCTGGGGGTTATTTCTTATCATAAAGGCAAGGAACACCCTTGTTATGAGAACAGCTCATTTTTATAGTGCTCAGTCATTAGCACCCCAAAGCTGAGGTAGTTATTACTTCCCTAGTAGTAAAAGCTTGATTATAGTCCCTGTCTGCTTACTGATCCTCAAACTTCCACAGACAATGTGGTATTAATGGTGATTAATCATCATGTAACTCAATACAAAGACAAACACTGTAGCTTCCTGAGGGTGCTTGCACAGTTTTTCTGGGCCCTCGGGGCCAGGGAACTGAAGGGCTCTCCTGGTGGCCCTGGAGCCTTCCCAAGCCTGAGTTAGCCTGCAGAACGGGGCTGCCATGGCTCAGGACTCTCCCTCCTACCTGGAGCAGAGCGTCCAGTGAGTGTCCTTTCTCCTCCAGGGACACCCCTAGCCCTCTGCCTTCCTGAAGGCAGGGGGCGGGGCTGGCGCCAGGCTCCGCCCTCCAGCCCCACCCGCGCGGCCAGCTCGTTCGTGGCCTCGCTTGTGCGTCTGCGCGAGTCCCGGACCCGAAGCAGCCATGATGGTGGGTGTTCACGGCGGCGCCGAACCCGGGGCGCGCGGTGGGGGCGGCGGGCGCGGGGACGGCGCGGGCCGGGCGCTAATGTCTCTCTTTGTGTCTCCCTTTCCCCTTCCGACCCGTCGGTGCGCCGGGCCCGCGGACTCAGCAGGAAGGCCTGGATGACGGCCCCGACTTCCTCTCGGAGGAAGACCGCGGAGTAAGTTGTGCTTTCTGTCGCGTAGGAGCCCGGTCCCTTCCTTCCCCGCCGTGGCCTGAGGAGAGGGACCCAGGCTGCGCTGTCGCCCTTGCGACCTCCGCGGCGCGCGCCCCGCCCTTCTGCAGCCCTTCTTCCCTGGGGTCGTGCACTGCTTCCCGGTTCCGCGGGAGCCGCGGCCGCTTGCTCGCCTTGGGCGGGCGATCCAACCCTGTGCCGAGCCTGCTCTTCCCAGGCCCCGCTCGCTGCAGGTGGGGTGGCCAAGGTGGAGGCCGGGTTGGAACGCCCCCATCCTCAGACTTTCCTGGTGGTACCGTCAGAATGTTTCTGTGGCTTTCTGGAATCTCCGTTCCCCTTTTCTTTGCTGAATAGTGTGGATTTAGTCTAAATAACCCTTCTGTAAAGATTTTTTTCTTTTCTTTTTTGCAATCAGCAAATCTCAGCTGTGCTCTAACAGATTTTGCAAAGAACCGGTAGCCCGCAGTATCTTTACTTTTTCTAGTATAACCCCCAGCCCTCATCCTTTTCGGAGTTCTCTGGATATTGTTTCCTTTCTCTAGCTGTATTTTATTGAGGCATGACTCACAAGATAATAATTTATATATTTAAAATGTACAGCGTGGTCTTTTGATGCACATAGAGGTTGTGAAGTGATTACCATTGTCAAGTTAATTAGCATAACTTCACCTTCAGTTTCTTTTTGGTGAGAACACTTGGTCTACTCTCAGCAAGTTTCAGATATACATTAGTACTAATCACTGTACTGTAGTTAAGTATCCAGAACCTGCATCTGAAAGTTTGTATCCTTTAAGCGTTCTCTTGCTCTTTCTCCATGCCTGCTGAAGTTTAAAGCTCTGGTTTCTCCCTCACACTCCCTCCCCACCATCGTGCCACTTGACTTTGAAGGGTAGCAGTGCCTTGTACAAGTGCAGTATTGAAGAATACTGATACTGATGTATGATTGCCACTACAGTTTTGTTGTCACCATTTTAATATTTAAGAGCTCGCACTTTATTTTTTAGCACTCCCAACCGAAAGGCTTTCTCTGTAGTCCTCTCTGTCTCTGTAGACCAATCTGGCTTCGAACTCAGAGATCCTCCTGCCTCTGCAGTGTTGTGATTACTTATGACTTTTTTTTTAGTCAAGTTTGGCCTGGAATTTAAGGCATTTTTCCTGCCTCTGCCTCCCAAGTGTGGATTATTACAGGTACATGATACCCAGCCTAGTTTTTACTTTTGTTTTCATTTTGCTTTTACATATCCATCCTGGATAATGTGAGAGATGTAGGTGTTGGTTGATGTTACAGATGATAAGACATTGCAGGATATTGTTAAGATTGCAAGGTATAGGTAAGAGGTTAGGTGTTGATAAGCTGATTGAGGTCGATCACACTTTTAAACCCCCCCCCACACACACACACTCAAGAAGGCAGAGGTGGGTGGCTTTCTGAATTAGAGTATAAGGCTAAGTTTACATAGCAAGTTCCAAATAAGCAAGGACTACCTAGTAAAACCCTGGGTAGAGAGGATTTATTTTAAATTCTGTGGGCAGGTGTATCTGGGTGCAAGTGCCTCTAGAGGCCTCAAGGGGTCAGGTCCCCCATGAAGTTCCTGTGGTTGTGAGCAGTCTGATGTGGATGCTGGGAGCAGAACTCGGCAGTATGCTCTGAACTACTGAAGTCATCTTACCAGCCTCTGAAGTAGAAATCTTTAACATTTATCATGGAGGGGCATATGTTATTCTGATTCCTTTTTTTCCTCCAAATAGTTCCTTTTCTGCTTTTGGGTCATATGTTCATTCTGTTGCAGAGAGTCAGCTCTCCCTTCCACCATTTACATGTATTCTGGGATTGAACTCAGGTTGTTAGGCTTGGACACCTAGCGCCTTACTTAGTGAGGCATCTTGTTGGCCCACGATGGGGTTTTACAAAGTCTCTATTAAATGAGACTTAAGCATGAGGGTTGAGAAAGAGCCACTCTCTCAGAAAGACAAACACACCCAAGAGCATGGAGCGTGGGTTCTAAGGAAGCTCCAAAGGCCTAATAGTGTGGTTGTAGACTCATCATGGGAGACTTGAGAGTAAGTAGCAACCAGATGCCTTTGTAAATGATAAATCAACTCCTTCCATTTACATACGAGCATCATATGATTTCTACTTTCTAAAACTTAACTTCTAGTTAACTATAAAACATTGTTTGTGTGAAATACATGTATGTGCAATTCTTGGGTAAGACAGTATTAGAATTTACTAATTGTATTTTGGGTTGTGTTTGATGTTTTGAGACAGGATCTTACTTTGTAATTCTGGCTGGCCTGGAACCTAACAGAAACCTCTTGCTTCTGTGTTCCCAGTACTAAGATTAAAGGTGTGTGCCACCACCTGGTGTATTTTGAATTTAAGGCAGGAAAGGGCCTGGGGTTGTTAAGTCAGTGGTGAGTGTGCTTGCCTGGCATGGGTACGATCTTGGCCTCAGTCCTTGGTACTGGAAAAGAAAAGAAAATAGGAGGAGCTAGCAGTTATTGATGAAATGCGATCAGTTTTAACTCCATTAACCTGGTTTCCCAAAAGCATGTAGCTTTGTTTAGATTAAAAGCTATCTTTCATGGTCTGCCATAGAAAGAAAATTGGATTTGTTCATTGAAAGTGTTAGCTTTTTAAAAATATTTTTTATATCAATGATATGAAAAGTGGAATGTTTCCTAATGCTTATTTCACGTTGGCTTTGTGCCTATGTAAGATTTGTTTACAGAGCTGAAAGTACTTAAGTGGTATGTCCGAGAACTTTTCATGTGTCACAAAATTAGAGGGAAGGGAAGCAAAGAGCACAGCTGACCGGGGGTATTGTGAGATGTTGTAAGTGGAAAAAAATTCTTTCAGTAGAGCAAATGTCGATTTATTAAGGAAAAGTGGAAAAGACTCCAAGGAGGAGTACCCTAGGTGAAAATTTTAGTATGAAAGTGGGAAAACAGCTGGGGGGGGTGTTAGTGCATGCCTTTAATCTTAGCACTTCGGAGGCAGAGGCAGGTGGAGCTCTGTGAGTTCCAGGACATCCAGGGCTGCTACACAGAGAAACCCTGCCTCAAAAAAAAAAAAAAGAGAAAGAGATTGGGAAACAAATGCACACACAGAACACAGGCTGGAGGTGTTCAGTGGTAAAGCTTGCCCATCATAGTGTGTGGCTGACTGACTGGGTTTGATCTCTCCTCTAAGAGGAAAGAAACCATCATGAATTAGAAATTTTGGACTGCAGGGTGGATCCATGGATTAAGGCACTCCAGGACTAAAGCTCTGAGCTCAATCCCTGGGTCCAGAAGATGGAGGAGAGAAAACCAGTTTTCACATATTGCATGCTTTTGATCTCCACATACATTCTGTGGCATATATGTCCCTGTCCTACTCTGCCATCACCCTGCAGGCAAAAAAGTAAACTGATTTTTTTTTTTTAAAAAAAAAAAAAAAAAAGAAGAAAGCCTAAATCTCTGAAAAGAAAAAAATGTTTTAGGATGTGGTGGTGGCTCTGTACACCCACTCGTCCAGTTCTTCCTTATTTTGTTGCTGTGGAACTGGTGAATCAGCAATTAACAACTGGGTACTTACTGTAAGTGCAGTGCAGACTGTTTGGTCTGAAGCCTTTTTTTCTCTCTTTACATGTTGTTATTTAGCGTCTGTATGGCTGAGTGGTGTTTTTGTCCCAGTACTACTCAGGAGGCAGAGGCAGGCAGATCTCTGTGACTTTGAGGCCAGCCTGGTATATACCGTGAGTCCAGGACAGCCAGGGCTGCACAGAGAAACCTTGTCTTGAAAAAAAAAAAAAAAAAAAGTAGAGCGAGTGAGCTATGGAGCTCAGAGGGTGAGGTGGCTCCTGAGATCTATCTCAGGTCATTAGACTTGGTGGCAAGCACCTTTACCTGCTGAGCCCTCACACCAGCTCCTCTGTGAAGCCTGTAGAGTTGAGAAATTTAAAACTTCTGAAGAACTTCCCTGGTTTGGGGTCACACAGCAGAGAGTAAAGTATTTTGTTGGTTTGGTTTGGTTTGGTTTGGTTTTCTAAGACAGGGTTTCTCTGTGTAACAGTGTGGCTATGCTAGAACTCACTTTGTAGACCAGGCTGGCCTCGAACTCACTGAGATCTGCTTGCCTCTGCCTCCTGAGTGCTGGGATTAAAGTTGTGTTCCACCACTGCCCAGCATGAGTAAGGTATTCTTGAAATACTTCTGGATCAGGTTAATTTTGGTAGTGTGTGCCTGCAATTCCAGCATTTGACAGGAGGATTGCCTTGATTTTTAGGATAGACTGTTAGCTAGAAAATGCTAGGACAGCCTAATCTACAAATCAAGCCATGTGTCAACCCCTGGCCAAGAAAAGGAAATACTTGCTTCAGAGTCACCTGGTATCCTAGGTGTAGTAATACATTCCTATGGCACTCCAGAAACTGATGCAGGAGGAGGACCAGTTCAAAGCCAGTCTGGCCTGCAAAACAAGACCTTATCTCAAAAAACAAAAAAATTGGGGTCCTTGCTCTGATTAATCTGGGGTCTTTTGGTTGTAGAAGACAGCTATTTTCAAAGTTTATTTTACCTGTTTATGTATGTGTGGGGAGTGGTAGGAACCAAATTTGGGTCTCCTGGAAGAGCAACAAGCTCTCTGAACCCTTCAGCCATCCCTCCAGCCCAGTTTTTTTTAACACATTTTTATTTTCGTTATATGTGCAGAAGTCTGAAGAGTTGGTTCTGGACTCTGGGTCATCAAGCAGAAATACAGTTAAGAAGTAGCTAATTTTATGGGTGGGGTCATCACAATATGAGGACCTGTATTAAAGGCTCACAGCGTTAGGAAGATTGAGAACCACTACTTTAGGTTATTTTGCTCAGCCTTTAAAAAAGGGAATCTCCTTTCACACTTTATTTTGTGTGTGGGATGCACGTGTAGGGACAAAGTACAGCCAATGGGAATTGGTTCTCTCCTTCCATCACGTGTGAACTCAGGTTGTCAGTTCCTTTACCCACTGACTCATTACACCAGCCTTTCTTCCTCCCCCTTGTCTCTTTCTATTTCCTCCTCCCACATACCTGTGAGCACCACCACATCCAGCTTTTGAAGAGGAGTCTTAGAGAAAAGTCTGAAGTGAACATGTCATCCATGTTGCAAAAAGAAACATCACAGATCCAGAAATAACACAGGCATAGAGAGCAACGCATAAGGAAAACTAAAGCCAGTATCTTAAATCTTTCAAAGCAGACATAGGTTTTCATCATCATGTTTTTATTTTATTTATTTATTTATCAAGATAGGGTTTTCCCAGCTGTCCAGGAACTCAGTTTAGATCAAACTGGGTTCTAATCACTGTCTCCCAAGTGCTGGGATTAAAGGCATAGGTATCCACTCCCAACTCATCATAGTATTTTTTATCAAAATAGGCTCTTAAGACATGAAGAAAATGTTTTGTGGCAACTAAAAAGAGTAAAATAATATTAGCTAGATATGGTGATACACATCTATAATCCATGCTCTTGGGGGAACTGAGGTAGGGGGATGGCCAATTTGAGGTAAGCCTGGGCCAGAGTGTGAGACCCTATCTCAGTGTTTCCCTATCCCCAGAAGGTTAAAAAAGGAAACAGAACTTGACAGTATTGGAAGCTATTGATTGAGCTTTGTTTACTTCAGCCTCTGCTTTAGAAGCCACATGCAGAGAAATGAACATAGTAATAAACAAATGAGCCCTTGAACTGGACACATTCTGTTTTAATGTGCAGTACATGTCAGATTGATGGCCTAATCTCTTAGCATGTGGTTTCAATTCTAAATGGTATGCTGCTTTTTAAAAAAACTGACTTTAGTTGGGGTGACTGCATCTTCTGGACTCCTAGCCCTGCTGCTCCTCTGCATTCCTTATCTTAGTGGATTCCTTTTCCAGTTGGGCAAGAACCTCTGAATCATACAGATATTTCATCCTCCTATCAGAACAGTCACTGAGGCCAGCTTAGTTTATCCTTGGGAATACTTGCTGTCTTTTAAAAATTTTTAAAACTTTTATTGTTACTGGAAGTGTGGAGGTCAGAGGACAACTTCGTGAAGTTATGTTTTTTTTTTTTTTTTTTTTTGTTTGTTTTGTTTTGTTTTTGTTTTTTCCATCTTTACATGGGCTCCAGGGATAGGTCATCAGGTTCATTGTTGAGTGATGTTCAAGTTTACTGTCTATTGTACCATCTTGGGGAGGAAAGGGTTTATTTGGCCTACAGGTTATATAATCGAGTGAGGGAAGCCAGGGCAGAAGCTCAAGGCAGGAACTGAAGCAGACACATGGAAGAGTGGAGCTTACTGGCTTGCTCAGCTACTTTACAGCCCAGTCTCACCTGGTGCCACCTACAGGGGGCAGCTCTGAGTCAGTACCTCAATTGAAGTTTGCTCTTGGCAGTGACTCTTAATTTGATTTAAGCTGACAGAACCCAGCACAAGTGGCAAGTACCTTCATCCACTGAGGCATCTCATTGCCCCTGCCCTATTTTCCTTTTTATTTCATGGCTTTGGTGTTTTTCTGGATTGCAGTAATACCCGGTATACCGGCTCATAATTAAAATTATTAAATCATTTCCCTTTCCAAGAGTACTTGCATCCCATTTCTTTTGGAGTAAGGCCCTAACATCCTAGTGCTGTACTGACCACTGTTGACAGCCCTTGGGGCTGGCTGGTCCATGCCATTCCCACCCCACACACCACATTTGTCTCTGAAGAAGCGCCTCCGCCCTTGGTCTGCTGTGTGTGTACATTTCAGTGCTTGTGGGCTGCTCCTCACACACGTTTTTATTTTTCGGACTGGGAATTGTACTTTGTTTTGTTTTTGAGACAAGATTTCTCTGTGTATCCCTGGCTGTCTAGAACTTGTTTTGTAGACTAGGCTGACCTCACACTCAGAGATCCATCTGCCTCTGCCTCCCAAGTACTGGGATTAAAGGCTTATGCTACCATGCCTGGCATGGAAATTGTGTTTTTAAAACTGGCACAAATATTTGTATTATCTTTTTGCTTGTACAGTATTTACACATTCACAGAGACTAAGAAAGATTAAGGAACTGGTTATGGTCATATACAGCTAGAAGGAGCTGTAGTCAGACATGAACTATTAAGCTCTAGAGTCTGGACTCTTAACCTCTTTGTTGTCACCAAAATGAGCTAACTCCTGAATATTGATCTGGAGTTTTGTAAACTCTGAGAGAAAGGGGAAGACTGCTGATAGAAAAGATAATCTGAGGGTACTTTGGTTCTCTTTGGAGTGCCTGATCTTACTGAGGCAGAGGTTGCCAGGGTAGGTATGACTAGAAGATTTAATATAAAGTCCATAATGACAAAAGCTGCAGGCCCTGGGGAGTGTGGGGGTCTAAGCTAGGAAATGCACGTGTTTAGACGCTAACAGTACTGTAGCTTAACTCTTAACTTGGAAAGTGGATGGATGCTTCCTTTCAGAAAAGCAAAGAAAGCATTAATAGGCAACTAGAGCATAGCAGCTGAGGTATAAGAAGGCAGAGCGAAGACTGTTGATTGAATCCTGGGATGGAGAAGCCAATGAGTGCCAGGCAAGATTTATTTTGGGTATTTTAGTTACACATTATATGTATGTCTTGGTGTATGTGTGCATGAGTTTAGAGGTTATAAGAGGACAGTAGATCCCCTGGAGCTGGAGACTGAGGCAGTTGCCAGACTCTTGACCTATGTGCTGAGAACTGGACTTGGGTCTTTTGCAGGAACAGTGAATGCTTTTAACAACTAAGATGTCTCTCCATATTTTATTTTTTTTTTAAAAAGCACTTTATTTTTGTAAGAGTTAAACATAACTAACGGAAATTAGCATATATTCTAGACTCTGTTCTATGCGTGTATTTGGCTGAAACTCAACTTAAAATAATTGTGATACTCACTTATACCAACAGATGTTGGCAATTTGATCTGGTTAGTAAAAATTAGAGACTTAGCTATGTGAATGTAATATACAGGGAAATTATGGTCAGATTGATGCACAAAAATACATGAAAATAAGTTTTTCATTAGCATATATAACAATAGGTTTCATTATGACTTTTTGTTTAGTTTTTTTTTCCAGGCAGGGTTTCTCTTTACAGTCCTGGCTGTCCTGGAACTCACTTTGTAGACCAGGCTGCTCTTGAACTCACAGAGATCCACCTGCCTCTGCCTCCCAAGTGCTGGCACCAGGCTTCATTGTGACATTGCACGTAGGCAAAACACCAATGCACATTAAATAAATAGTAAATAAGTAAAACGTTGTAAAAGGAAGTACAATTAAAACAATATATTTTTTTGTGTGTGTGTGTGAGTGTGAAACCCAGCAGTAGTGATGGTCGGAACAACTGGATTGAGTTGACCGTGTCCTTCCACTGGGTGCATGTGGGTTCCAGGGGGGTAGAGCTCGCGCCATCAGGCTTAGTGCCAAGTTTTGTATCCACTGAGCTATCTTGTGAGCCTAAGAAAGAAAATTTTAATTGTGGACCAGTCGACAACCTTGCTCATGAATTTGGCCCCCTTCCCTGCTTTTAACACCACCACCACCAAATCTTTGTTTTGAGACAGGGTCTCACTGTGTAGCTCTGGCTGGCTTGAAACTCAATATGTAGATCAGGCTACCTCTAACTCAGAAATCTGCCTGCCTCTGGGTTTAGAATGTTGAGATTAAAAGTGTGTCTACCAGGGTCATCTTAGTTTTATTTTATGGTACAGGTTCTTGTTGTGTAGTCCAGACTAGCCTCAAACTCACAGCAAATCTGCCTCAACCTCCTGAGAGCTGGGATTCTAGGTATGAGTCACCACACCAAACTTAAAGCAATGATTCCAATCTCTGGAGAGTTCCTGCAACACACACAGACAGCTGTACTTAGAATACAAAGCTTTGGCTTTCGTTATGCTAAGAATCCTGAAGTGACAGTTTGCTTGTGTGTTCTAGAGATGACTCGGAGATGACCCAGAGATGAGGCAGATTGCAGTGAGCCAGAGGCATAGTAGAGTATAGATTAGAGATGATGTCAGGGGAGATTTTAGAGCTCCTGGTGAGCTGCTGTAAGGACTTGGGCTTTTCTGAGTGGGAACCCTTTTGAACACAGGAATAATATCTAGAGTAATGAATGAGATTGTAGTGGTGGGTCTATAAGGAACAAGATTGCAGAAGGAAAAAAAAAGCAAGAAACCAGCAGGAGATTACAGTAGTTGGCTGTTTTTCTCCTTTCTCATGTATGCCTATACATTTGCTCATGCTTTTCTAGCAAAAGAAAGTGACTTAATTTTTTGTATTTAGTTATCTTGTGTGTGCACACAAGTGTATAACAACTTGCTGATGTCCTCTTTCCACTGTGGGTTTCAGGGGTCAGACTCAGGGCATGGGGCTGGACAGCAAGCACCTCTACTCACTGAGCCATCTCAGTAGCCTATGAATGTCTTTTTGTCTAACCCATTATAAGTGGAGAGTTAACCAGCCAGCAACTGGTCAGCATCTTGTTCTTTTCATTTTCTGGTGCCATGAGGCAGGGTCTTACATAGCACAGGCGGGCCTCAGCTTCCTATATAGATAAGAATTATCTTGAACTTGGGATCCTTGGGACTCCACCTCCCAGAGGCTGAGACTTGTGTGCACCATCATACCTGATTTAGAGTCTTTAAATGATTGTCATCATCAGTATTATAAGGTTTATTTGTGTGTGTGTGTGTGTGTGTGTGTGTGTACGCTTGAGGTACCCTTGGAAGCCAACTCAAGCTAGTTATCAGTGGTTGTCCCTATCATTTGGGTGCTGTAAATCAGATTCCTGTCCTCTGTCTTCTGGAAGAACAGCAGTTACTTTAAGTAGTTGAACCAGCCTAAGATCTTCACATTTTTATTTCTATGTACCTTTTGAGACAGGGCTTGCTATATAGACCAGGCTGGAATTCCCAGAGATCTGCGTGGCTCTACCTCCAGTGTTCAGATTAAAGGTGTGTGCCACCTACCTCCCTGGCCTTTAAATTATTTTTAGTGATACTATATTTTTTGCATAATACACATTTTGTCTTTCTTGAGAACAAAACAAATGTTTAACCTATTCAGTGTTTAACTAAAAGAAGTACAAAGTTTATTGGTCCAAATAAAGATTAAGCCAGTTAAAGTCTAATTAGAAAGCTCTTCATACTGAACTCACTAGTTTAAAAATTTAATTAAACGATGATCACTGGTTGTCTGCATTATTTCTTTTCCTTCATAAAACCTTCTACAGTTAATTTTTTTTTCCAGAATGAAAAGAGCCTACCTGGGAAATCTGTATAATTTATGTAATTAACATTAAATTTACAGTATAATGTTTTATTTTTTTCAATGTAATAAAAAAGAGAAAATATAGTTAAAATGTAGTTTTGCCATTGAAGTATCTATTTCTGTAAGTTAAAATGTAAAAATATGCACTGAACAATGGGGATGGGGTGGCTCACACCTTTCATCTCAGCACTCAGGAGGCAGGGGCAGGTAGATCTCTTGTGAGTTAGAGGCCAGCCTGGTCTACAGAGTGAGCTCCAGAATAGCCAGGGCTGTTACCGTATCTCAAAAACCAGAAAAAAATGCATTAAAGCAATTTAGCAAATTAACTGTCAGTTAAACTTTGTGCTGATGTGGAAGTGATTTTATTTCATAATACACTGCCAAGAAAGCAGGAGGAATTTCATTTTAGAAACTGGCTTTCCTGTTTTAGACCTTGGTTATTTCCCAGGACTGGGAAAAAGTGCAACTTCCTGTCTTATAAAACAATCCTTTATGTCTACCTGTCTACCTTTCTGTGTGCTCAAGAACTGGGAACTAATTATTGGGGTAAAGTGAACTTATAACTAACTATAGGAAGAATGAGAAGGAATATTTTGTATTAGTGATGAACTGTAAATGAAAGAAGGGGTCAGAGTGTTGCATTTGTGGCATGAAGAGCTGAGAAGAGTTTCAGCACTGGAGATTGGTTTGTACTCCCCTCTCCTTTGTTTTCTCCATCCAGGCTTTCTCTGTGTACCCCTGGACCAGGCTGGCCTTGAATTCAGAGATCCACCTGCCTCTATCCCCAAAGTACTGGGATTGAAGCTGTGTGCCACCACTACCAACTGGAACGTACTTTCTAAGATCAACTCTAAAACTAGGTTTTGTTTATGGAATGGGTGGTAAACTCCGCTTTTAAACCGAGTGAAAAAGACATGGTAGATTGAATAAATCACTATTAACATTTTAGTAAAATGTATAATATGCTTTAATAAGGTATGCAAAAGAGAAATAACAGAAAAGCTGGAAAGTTAGGAACTAGGGCTGGGGGATGACTCACTGGGTGAGGTGCTTGCTACACAAGCTTACAGATTTCAGTTCAGATCCCCGGAGCCTACTGAAAAAAACAAGTTGGTCATAGCAGTACATGTTTGTGACTCAGCACTGGCAGGGTGGACACAGACAGGCAGATCCCAGAAGGTGGTTGACCATTCAGGTTTGCTGAAACTGCCAGCTTCAGGTTTGGTGAGAGATGCTATCCCCGAAAATACGATGAGCTGGGCATGGTATCATACATACTCCTTTAATCCTAGCTCTGGGAGGGAGTGGCTAGCCTGATCTACACTGCAAGTTCCAGTGTAGCCAGGGCTATACATTGATACCTTATCCTGAGCAAAACAAAATGTAGTGGAGAGTGACAGAGGATGACACTTGACATTGACATTTGCCCTTCACAGCACAAGCATTTCCCTACATAATCATAGGCCACACACAAGAACTAAATGCAGAAAAGATAAGATTGTTAAAGGGATACAAAGTGACTCTGGAAATGATAAGAAATGTTCATTATCTCACTTAGACATTTTGCAGTGTGTGTTAAGACTTCAAATTTTAAGATTTGCATATTATATGTGAATTGTATCTAAAAATTTGAATCATGAACTAAATATTTCTCAACCTGTAGGTTGAGACCCCTTTGGGGGTTGAACAACCCTTTCACAGGGGTCACCTAAGTCTCTTGGAAAACACATTTACATTATGATTTATAATAGCAGCAAAATTACAGTCAAGAAGTACCAATGAGCTGGGCAGTGGTGGTGCACGCCTTTAGTCCCAGCACTTGGGAGACAGAGGCAGGTGGATCTCTGTGAGTTGGAGGCCAGCCTGGTCTACAAAGTGAGTTCAAAACAGCTAGGGCTATTACACAGAGAAAACCTATCTCAAAAAAGAGAGAAAAATAATTTTGTGGTTGCGGTCACATGTCAGCATGGGGCACTGTATTAGGAAGGTTGAGAATCACTGGGGTAAATGAGGGGTCGTTGTGTGACACAGGGATATTTATAGAGATAGAAGAATCAAAATGACAATTGTTAGCTGTCATGGTGGTGGGTGCCTATAATTCCATCATGCCCTTAGAGGCCAGCACTCAGGAGTCCTTGAATTCAAGGTCAGCCTGGGCTATTAGTGAAACCTTGTCTAAGAGAACAAATAAGGAAAAGTTAAGAATTGTGCCGTCGATAAAGGGGGAGGGCATTGTATTTGATATTGAAAGAAGGGGAAGTGAAAGAAAAAATGACTTTAATAAACTGGAGTAGTCTCTGTTTTCTGGGACAAGGTCCTGGCCCATTGCTTAGTATGTAATCTAAGTTGGCCCCCAACTCGCTCTTGTACCTTCCATCTGTTTGATTACAGGTGCGCAGCACCACACGTGTGTCAGGTTAATTCTCAGCAGTTGGGAAAGGTAATCTAGGCAGTGAAAACTGACAGATGAGGAAAAGTGAGCTGGGGATGTAGCGCAGTAGTAGAGCACTTCCTTACCATGTGCAAGGATCAATCCTGACACCCCACCCCACCCACCCCCAGCTTGTGCTTGCTTGTGTATGTGTGTGCATGAAAAAAAAATTGGAGAAATGTAAAGTTATTCCCAAAACTGTATGATTGATGTACTAGTTTGCTCTGGGTATTGCAACCAATTACTACAAGTGGGGTAAATCAACATCAATTTATTCTCATAATTTTGTAAGTTAGAAATCAGTATTAGGGGATGAGAAATGGATGGCTCAACAGTTAAGAGGAGTACTGGCTGCTCTTCCAGAGGTCCAGCGTTCAATTCGCAGCAACCACATGGTGGCCTACAACCATCTTAATAGGCCCTCTTCTGGCCCTGCAGTATACATGCAGAGCACTCATATATAAAACATATTTGTATTTCATATGCTTTGGTGTTTTGCCAGCATGTCTGTGTGAGGGTGTCGGGTCTCCTAGAACTGGAGTTACAGTTGTGAGCTGTGAGCTGCCACGTGGGTGCTGGGAATTGAACTCAGGTCCTCTAGAAGAGCAGCCAGTGCTCTTAACCACTGAGCCATTTCTCCAGCCCCATACATAAACTGTAAACAAATAAATAAATGAGCATTAACCCAGGTATCATCCCTCCAGAGTCCTGTCAGGTCTTTTCGTTTCTCTTTCAGCCTGGAAGCAGCAGTCAGCAGTCCTACTGGTGTCTGCAGTCTCCATCTTTGCAGACTGACTGGTGTCTGCAGTCTCTATCTTATAGACTGACTGGTGTCTGCAGTCTCCCATCTTTGCAGACTTACTGGTGTCTGCAGTCTCCATCTTTGCAGACTTACTGGTGTCTGCAGTCTCCATCTTTGCAGACTGACTGGTGTCTGCAGTCTCCCATCTTTGCAGACTGACTGGTGTCTGCAGTCTCCATCTTTGCAGACTTACTGGTGTCTGCAGTCTCCCATCTTTGCGGTTATGTTGCCTTCTCTCAGTTGAACTAGTTGGTCCTGTTTGGAGACAGTATCTCAAAACTGTATAACCCTGGCTGGTTTGAAACTTATCTGTAGATCAGGCTGCCTCCAACTTACAGAGCACAGAACTCCACCCACTTCTGCCTCCAGAGGGCTGGGCCCATCGTGCCTGGTTATTTGTCCTTAAAGATTAAAGGTATACCTAGATGAACCAGAATAATCTCATCTCAGAACTCTTTAATTGAATTAAATCTGCACAGGCTTCTTGGCCACATAAGGCCCATTCACAGATTGCAGATTTGGATAGAGATACTTTAGCCAGCCTGCCACAGTAATTATTTTAAAAGTGGCTTGGACATGAATTAAAAAACAAACCAAAAAGTAAAAAGGTCCCTTAACATTTTTGATGGTGGAGATCAAGATAAGGTCTAGCTATGTAGTCCAAACTTGTCTTGTGTCTATCATTCTGCCTCAGCCTCCTGAGTGCTGGGACCTCGGGAGAGTTCATGCCCTGATCTCTCTGTTTTGGTTTTGTGTTGTCTTATTGTTGGAAGAAGAATGAAGTTACACAGAAGTACACAGAACCAGGTTTGGTGATACATACCTTTAGTTCCAGTTCTCAGAAGGTGGAGATAGGAGGATCTCAAGTTTGAGGCCAACCTATTCTCTTTTTAAAAAGAGAAAGGGGGACTGGAAAGATGGCTCATCGGTTAGGACCACTTCCTGCTCTAGTACAGGACCTTAGTTCAGTTCCAAGGGGAATCCCACATCCTCTTCTGACCCTGGTGGGCTCCTTCATGCAAATGATGCACATAAATACTCGCAGGAACATGCACATGTACATTTAAAATAGAAATTCTTTATGCTATGCTGTCTCTCTCTTTTTTTTTTTTTTTTAGCTTAAAGCAATAAATGTAGATCTCCAAAGTGATGCTGCTCTGCAAGTGGACATTTCGGATGCTCTTAGTGAAAGGGATAAAGTCAAATTCACTGTTCACACAAAGGTAAAGTGGGACTTTGTAGTTTGTGTTCCTTTAGAAATGCTGTTACTTGTGAAATATATTGATTGGAACTTTTTAGGGAAGTTACTCTTTGTTTGCTTTATTTATTTATTTCTTTATTACAGATGTGTAGTTTTGCCTGTCTGGGAATTGGCTATGTAGATCAGGCTGAAGAGGTTATTTATGATTTTAGGAATTATTATAACCTAAATATAAATTTAATATTTAGGTAGGGGAGTGTGTGTGTGTGTGTCTGTCTGTCTGTCTATGTAGCTCTGGCTGGCCTGGAACTCACTTAGATCTGCCTTGCCTCTGCTTCTTGACATCTGGGTGAATGCCGCCACACCCAGCTAGTAGTGTAACTTTTAAGTGATGATAATGGTACAATAAGTAGGTGCCTATTGACTTTTTTTTTCAAAGATCCAAGGGTAATTTTACTTTTACTCAAAAAAATTTCTGTCTTTACAGAGTTCATTGCCAAATTTTAAACAAAATGAATTTTCAGTCGTTCGACAACATGAGGAATTTATCTGGCTTCATGATTCCTTCGTTGAAAATGAAGACTATGCAGGTTACATTGTAAGTATTAGGTTTCATTTTCTTGTTAAGATTTTTTTTTAAATGTGTGTGCATCTAGGTAGAGGGGTGTGTGTGTGTGTGTGTGTGTGTGTGTGTGTGTGTGTGTGTGTGCGTGCGTGCGTGCACGCTCATATGGGTCAGAAGACTCCATGGAGTTGGAGTAACAGGAACTTTATGAGCTGCCTGACATGTGGAGGCCAGAGGCATCAGATGTTCCTGGAGCTGGGATTATAGGTGGTTGTAAGCCACCCACAGTATTAGGAACTGATCTTGGCTCCTCTGCAAGAACTCGTGTGTCTTTACTGCTAACCATCTCTCTAGCCTGAGTTTTCATTTCCTAAGAAAATTTTAGAAACACATGGTTTTGTTTAGCATTT
Organism: Phodopus roborovskii; assembly: GCF_943737965.1. Classification (NCBI taxonomy): domain Eukaryota; kingdom Metazoa; phylum Chordata; class Mammalia; order Rodentia; family Cricetidae; genus Phodopus; species Phodopus roborovskii. The sequence goes on along the minus strand of NW_026126514.1, from coordinate 5,211,242 downwards.
TAGTAACTGATGTGATTTGTAAAATAATGCCAGTCGTGAGGCATTGGCCTACTACCTTTTATCCTGAGTTGTCTTGTCTTTGAAAACATTATACTTTTTTTGTTTAACTTTGAATTCTTTTTTGTTTATTCAAAGTAGTTTATTCAACACTTCTTGTGTTGTCTAGCCCCTTGCTGTTCTGGAACTCACTGTGTAGTCCAGAGTGATCTTGAACTTGCAACAGCCTTGATTCTGCCTCTTAAGTGATAGGGTTATAGGCATGAGCCCTCTTAAACATGGATCATTAGTATTGGGGTAGGTGATTAATTTAGGAATGTTACATACTGTGCTGGTTTTTAAACGCTTGAATGGACAGAGAAGCCTATCGATTAGAAGGCCCCTAAGATGCTGTAATCAAGAGTAAATGGTCATTCTTCCACAGCTGTTGAGCACATTTGGAGTCCTGAAGTTTATGATTTCTGTGAGGTCATCATGGCCTGACTGTGTTTCCATCCAGAGACCAGCACCCCCTTGAGTCATGTGTTTCCTTTCTGTAGCTTAGATTTTGGTGAATGACTAATAATATAGTCTTCTTTTTGCATTCTAATTCCATCTTTTCCCCCACCTTCTTGTGTGATGATACCTTTTTTCTACTTTGTCTATCAGTAAACTAAGTAGTCCTCATCAATTAAGACTGTCTGATTGATCAATCTGTATATACCCTGTGCTGGACATAGCACCTGCTGTATCAGAGCTGCTCAGTATGTCTGCAACTGTACTTGCTGCTCTCTGACTCTGTCCCTTTTCTCAGAGCAGTTTTTTATTTTAAAATGTTTTTTATTTAGGGGGACTGGTGAAATAGTTCAGCAGTTAGGAGCACTTGCTGCTCTTGCAGAAAGAAGACCTAAGTTCAGTTCCCAGCATCCACATGGCATCTCACAATCATGTGGAACTGGATTTGATAAAAAAAAACATCCCATGTTAGGATTGAGTGTTCCAAGGCCTCTCACTCTTTACACTGTCCAGTTGTGGGTCTCTGTATTTGTTGCCATCAGCTTCTCTGATGGCTGAACAAGAAAGACAATGATCTGTTATGCGTACAAGGCCAGCCTGGTCTACAGAATGAGTTCCAGGACAGTCAGGGTGACAAAGAGAAACCCTGTCTGGGAAAAAACAAACAAAAACCACTATCTGCTTCTCAGGGCAGCATAGCCATCACCTTCTGAGACAAAAATCTCATGGGACCAAAGCTGGCCTTGGGTTTGCTATATAGAGAATACCAGCTTTGAAATCTTGTTCCTCCTCCTTCTACCCTTCGATGTGCTATCCTCATGCCTCAGCCTTCCAAGATGGGTTATATGCTTGAGAACTACCTTTTAATTATATTTTTGGCGAGTGCCACAATGGGCTATTACCTAGTTTTTAATATTTATCTGTGTGTGTGTTTGAGCTAAGATGTTATGTAACCCAGGCTGGATTGGAACTCCATATATAGCTGGAATTGGCCTTAGACTGAGTCTCCTTCCCTTTGTAGCTCTGGCTGTCCTGGAACTCAATATGTAATCCAGACTGGCCTTGAACTCACAGCGATTCACCTGCCTTTGCCTCAGAATGCTGGGATTAAAGGTGTGTAGCACTACCTGCCTGACTGTTTTGAAATAAAATCTTTCTGCTTCTGATATATTTTGCTAGTCTTGGACCCCTTTTAATACCCTGTGCTGTATGATAATAATCATTACTTTAAAAAAAAAAAAAAAATTCAGCCAGGCAGTGGTGACTCATGCCTTTAATCCCAGCACTTGGGAGACAGAGGAAGACGAATGTGAGTTCCAGGCCAGCCTGGTCTACAGAGCAAATCCTGTGTCGGAAAAGGAAAAAAAAAAAAAAAAAAAAAAATCCCAGCCAGGTGTGGTGGCACACTCCTTTACCTAGCATTTGGGAGACAGAGGCAGGTGGATCTCTTGAGCTCCAGGACAGCCTGGACAGCTTGGTCTACACAGTGTGATATCCCTAGCTGTCCTAAAATTCTGTAGACCAGGTTAGCCTCCAACTCAGAGATCCACCCGCCTCTGCCTTCCAGGTGCTGGAATTAAAGGTATACACACAGCTTTATTTTGTTCTTTTTTGAGACAAGGTCTCACTGTGTAGTTCTAGCTGACCTATTACTCCCTATGTAGATCAAGGTGGCCTTGAAAGCCCAGAGTTCTGCCTGCCTTAGCTTTCTTGAGTTCTGGGATTAAAGTTGTTCACCACTATACCTGGCTAGAATTGTCTTAAGAATTTTTAATACTTATTTTTATGTGTGTGTGTACATGTTTGTGAATGGAGCATATACATGGGATTGCAGACACGAACCACTCACTGTGTCTGGTGTGTACGTAGGACAGAAATTGAGGTCATCAGGCTATGTGCTCTTTACCCCTGGGGCATCTCTGTACTCTTTAAGAGCTACCCTAATGCCTAAATAAATAAATAAATAAATAAATAAATAAATAAATAAAAGTATTATGGGAGCTGGGCACTTGGAGGAGTGAAGCAAGAAGTTTTGCTGCAAGTTATAGGCCAGCCTGTGCTACAAGCTAATAAAATGTTATAGTATATTTCTTCTTTGGTATAAAGGAGCCCATAGATCTTGGTTTCTAAAACTAGTGGAGTTTTCTGATCTCAATTTTGGTATTTCTGGTGCTCAATTTATTTTTTTAGATTTATTTATTTATTCAGATCTCATTACATATGTTTTGAGCCACCATGTGTTGGCTGGGAATTGAACCCAGGTCCTCTGGAAGAGCAGCCAGTGCTCTTACCTGCTGAGCCATCTCTCCAGCCCTGCTCAATTCATTTGTTATACCTTGGTATTATCAACTCAAAGTTTTATTTTGTTTGAGGCAGGGTTTCACTTTGTAATTAAGGCTGTCCTAAAAAGAATTAGGTGGGCCAGGTTGGTCTCCAATTTGCAGCTGTTGTACTTCTGCCTCCTGAGTACAGGGGCTGCCATTTTCAGATAGTGTGGCACAGTGCTGAGAGACGAGAAATAGGGCTGACAAGATGGCTTACCAGGTAAGAACATGTCTACCACTAAGCCCTGAAACCTGAGTGTGATCCCTGGCTCCCACACAGTGGAACGGGGGAACCAGGTCCCACAGTTGGTTCTCTGACCGCTGTGCATGCTTGGGCAAGTGTGTGTGTGTGTGTGTGTGTGCATACCTAAAATAAATGTTAAAAAAAGGAAGAAATAGTTCTTAAAGTTGGTGTTTTGATTTTACCATAGATCCCACCAGCACCACCAAGACCTGATTTTGATGCTTCACGGGAAAAACTGCAGAAGCTTGGAGAAGGGGAAGGGTCAATGACAAAGGAAGAATTCACAAAGATGAAACAGGAGCTAGAAGCGTATGTGATGGACTTTGTTAGTCATGTTAACTGTGCTTGTTTAAATGCCTTTATTTTTATTTTATTTATTTTTTTTTTTTTGAGCTCTCTGATACCCATTCTTTTAATCATTTCACTGTAGTGACTCTGAAAAATCCAGGTTAAGCACTAATAGCCTGTGTTAATAATGATCATGATCAAAGCCTCTTCATGAAAATGATACGGTTGTCTCCACTGGAGGATCTCAAACCTTATTAAAACGTTAGGAAGGAAATATGTCTTTATTTTTAGATAACTGATTGATTGATGGATGTTTTTCGTGACAGGGTTTCTCTAACTCTCCTAGAAGTCACTCTGTAGACCAGGCTGACCTTGAACTGGAAGAAATCCACCTGCCTCTGCCCCCTCAGTGCTGGGTATAAAGCTGAGAACCACCACTGCCTGACTGGGAGCATGACTTTTTAAAACAGTATAAAATGTCTAAAAATTGTTTTTATACGACCTCAGTTGTTGCTAGCCTAGTCTCTGTTTTTTCAGCATGTACCTACTCTACAACTTCCATTTCTTGTAGGGGAAGTGTGCTGAGCAACTCTTTACATGTTTTCTCTAAAAATTAAAATGGGGCAGGCAGTGGTAGTGCACACCTCTAATCCCAGCACTCGGGAGGCAAAGAGTTTGAGGCCAGCCTGGTCTACTGAGCGAGTTCCAAGACAGGCTCCAAAACCACAGAGATACCCTGTCTCAAGAAACTAAAATAAATAAATAAATAATAAAAATTAGAATGAGTAACAGGCATGGTGGTGCATGCCTTTGATCCCAGCACTTGGGACGCAAAAGCTGATGGATCTCTCTGAGTTTGAGAACAGCTTGGTCCACACAATGATTTCCAGGACAGCCAGGGATATATAGAGAAACTCTTGCCTCCAAAAAAACAAAAACAAAAAACAGTGCGACACACACACACACACAAAATGAGGAATATCATTTTTTCCCCAAAAATTTACTTATTTATTATGTATACAGTATTCTATCTGCATGTCTGTCTGCAGGTCAGAAGAGAGTACCAGATCTCATTACAGATGGTTGTGAACCAACATGTGGTTGCTGGGAATTGAACTCAGGACCTCTGGAAGAGCAGCCAGTGCTCTTAACCACTGAGCCATTTCTCCAGCCCCGAAGGATATCTTTGTGTATATATGTTTCTCTTACTGGTTGAGGAATAAAACACTGTTTGGTCAATAGAGGCAGGAAGATAAGCGGGACTAGGAGATGAGAATTCCTGGGAAAGAGGTAAAGAGAGGCTAGTAAAGAGAAGCCATGTAGCAGAGGAAGGAATAACAGGTCCAGACCCTTCTGCATAAGATAAGACCATGTGGAAATACTTAGATTAATATAGATGGCTAATAATTAAGCCAATGAGAAGCCCTAGCAATTGGCCAACAGTTTAATAATTAATATAGCATTTGTGTTTTTCTTTGGGACTGAAGTGGCAGTGGAACCTGGCAGGATAAAAAAACTCCAGCAAAACACACACACACACACACACCACGTGCGCGCGCGCACAAATCCCATCATTTGGCAGGAGTTCAAGGCTAGCCTCATTGCCTCATCTATAGAGTGAGTTCAAAGCCACATAAAACACTGTCTCAGCCAGGGATTGGTGGCTCACGCCTTTAATCCCAGCACTCGGAGGCAGAGGCAGGTGGATCTCTGAGCTCTATCTAGGCCAGCCTGGTCTATAGAGGATAACCTCCAAAGCCACAGAGAAAACCTGTCTTGAAAACAAAACAAAACAAAAAAATACTGTCTCAAAACAACAAAAAGTATAAAGTGCATTTATATTTAATTTCCTTTTCTCTGCCTGCTCTGGCCTAAAGAAAAAGAATAGGGACAATCTATTGTGAATAGTTAAAATAATTTTTTATCTCATGAAATTACTTTTAGGGGGTCCAGAGGTTGAGTGTTTGCTGCTCTTGCAGACGACTGAAGCACATCAGGTGGCCTACAGCAGTAACTTCAGCTTTGTGGGATCTGATGTCCTCCTCTAACCCCCTTGGTAGTCAGACATGTGCACAAACACATGTAGACAAGATTATTATTTTTACATACATTCAGAACATGTTAAGTCCTTGGAAATTTGATAATTTTTCACTTTAGCATATTTGAGAAAATAGTTTCACCATCCCCCCACCCCTTTAATTAAACTTTTGAACTTTCTACTTTTCAGAGGTATGAAAACTTAATTTTTTTTTTTATGTTTTAAGGCTTATTTATGTGTACATTTTCAATATATTAGTTATAATTTTATTTATTTCACAGTAGCAAGCAAAGGGAAAGTAGCCAGGTAATGTTGGCACACACCTTTATTCCCAGTACTTGGGAGGGAGAGGCAGGTAGACCTCCGAGTTTGAGGCCAGCCTGGTCTACAAGAGTGAGTTTCAGGACTGACAAGAATTTACAGAGAAACCCTATCTTGGAACAAACAAACAAACAAAAACCAAAAAAAGGGAAAGTATAGATACAGTGTCAACACTGCTGGGGATGGGATGGCTCAACAGGCAGAACACTTGAGTCAGCAGAGCCAGCATAAGAGGCAGTGAGAGAACTGACCCCACACAGTCGCCCTCTGACCCCACATAGGCAAGTATGTGCGTGCGTGTGCGCGCACACACACACTCGTACACACACACACACACGCACACACGCACATACACGTGTACACAGTTTAAAAAGTAAAAGAAGTGACAGCCGGCCGTATGAGTAAAAGTACCCAAGGGCATTGTCAGTATTCTGAGCACTGCCCAAGGGAGTACATTTTCTTGTATTGTCACCTCTGTTTCTCTGGCCATTTCTTCCTTTGTGCATTTTCTTGACTCTTCTTTTGAGTTTGTTTTCAGGCACCTATTCACAGTGCTACTAAACTCCTTTTCAGAATTCTAAGTTACTGTGAAAAGATAAATGAACAAACTAGGTCTCAATGTGTGAAGTGACATGTTAAAATTCTGTCCAGTCTGGGTGCAGCAGTAATCTGAGACTGAGAGCTGGGAATCAGCAAAGCACACCACTACTGAAGCTCCTGGTTTTCAGGGGTCCTGATCGTGGTTCTTTTGTGGTCTGGTTAGGGGTTGGATAGCAGAGCCTTGGGTTTGTCCCACGGCCACCTTGCTTTTTTGTCTTCACTGAATGGCTTCCCTCACAGAGATCAAACTGCTCCCAACACTGAGCCTGCTGGTGTGCTGGTATGTAAAACATATGCTTCTTGCACAAAGTTGAAGCAAGAAATCAGGCCTTTTCCTTGAGTGTCCCTTCCCCCCAACTGTTGTGTGCTGCTACATGGTTGCTTGGAGGCATTGATAATATATCCTAAGCACATTTCTTCAAAAAAATGTCATAAATAGTTGCTCTGTGGCTGGTCTTTCTCACATATTTTAGGTTACTATATGAAAATAATTTAGGCATTTTTTTGTGTTTAGGTGTGTAAGGCTGTAATTATATAAAAATTAAGTTATTGTGGTTGTATCAGATAGTTTCTCTAGAGCTAAAAAGCATGTACTCCAGTAGTGACCTACATCAACTTGCATAATAGAAAAGTTTGTAAGACTTGCAGGGCATTGGTGACACACACCTTTAGTCCCAGCACTCAGGAGGCAGAGGCAGGTGGGTCTCTGTGAGTTCAAGACGATCCTGGTCTACAAGGGCCTACAAGAGCTAGTTTGAGGACATGTTCAAGAGCCACAGAGAAACTCTGTCTCAAAAAAAAAAAAAAAAAAAAAAAAAAAAAGACTAAAATAGCATGAGGCTTTTCAGAAATAAATTTTATATTTTTACTAAACAGTTCAACTAAAAGCTTTGTTATGAATTATGTCTTTGCCTTCCTGGTTTTACATTTATAATTCTCCAGAGAATAATTGCTGGAATGACTTCTAGTTGATGTCATTGTTCATTCATAATTCTTTGTTGTTTCTAGTGAGTATCTGGCAATTTTTAAGAAGACAGTGGCAATGCATGAGGTGTTCCTGTGTCGTGTGGCAGCACATCCAATTTTGAGAAAAGATTTAAATTTCCATGTCTTCTTGGAGTATAATCAAGATGTAAGTGTCACATAAATGAGAGCAGTGCTGGGAGTTGTCATTGCTGCGTATTATTTTTTGTGGAGTTTGGAAGGGTGGAGGAGGTATCACTGTCTAGCATGAGCAAGGCCCTGGGTTTGATAGCCTGATCATAGAAAGGGCAGAGCCATCTCACTGACCTAAATACTTTGATTTTTCAAGGTAGTTTATAGTGCCACATTTTTAGTAATAGTGAAGCCGAGAACTTGAGTAGATCAGTTAAATCTGGTTATAAATTGAACTTCCATAATCCAAAAACCTGAAAACATCAAGTTTGTTTTATATTCTGAGACAGTGGCCCTGGTACCTGCGCAGCCCTGGATGATTGAGGACTTTTGATCCTCTTGCTTCCGCCTCAAGAGTGCTGTGATAATAGCATGTGTGTCTGCCTAGTTTTTATGTGGCACTGGGAGTAGAAATTAGAGATTTATTTAGCCTCTATGAACTGTGCTACATCCCAGGCCCAAACTTTTTTTTCCTTCCAGTTTTTAGTCTGTATTTCAGGCAAGCCTCAAACTCTCAATACTCCCTCTTACTTACTTAGGACTTAACATTACAGGCTTGTACCATCAGGGCCAGACTGAGCGCTAAACTGTTTATTCGTTTTAAACTTTCTCATGCTCGTTAAATTCCAGAGATGGTGAGATGGCTCTGAGAGGAAAGACACCTGACATGAGTTCTGTCCCTAAGTTCATATAACCTTTTCTCTTAACACCCAACCGTCTGATTGTCTGATAGTCTGGTATTTCAAATTTGAGTTTTATCAATAAGTGTAAATTCATATGCTTATTTTTGTAGTGTAAGAAGTTTCTTTTATAAATTCAGGGGATGGATAAGCTAATTATGATTTTCAATTTTGGTGACTTAAAGTATATTATTTGTTTTTAAGTAAGTATGTAAATATAAAAAATAAGGCCTTGCATGACTTTAATCCCAGCACTCGGGAGACAGAGGTAGGTGGATGGATCTCTTGATGTCAAGGCCAGCCTGATCTACTACTGTCCTGAGCTAGTTCCAGGACAGCCAAGACTACATTAAGAAACCCTATCTCCAAAAACAAAAACACTATATGTATATATAAATATATGAATAAATAATTTTAAGCTGGAAAGATGGCTCATCAGTTAAAGAGCACTGGCTGCTTTTCCAGAGGACCTGGATTCAATTCCCAGCACCCACATGGCAACTCACTACAGTTTGTAGCTCCATTCCAGGGGACCCAACACCCTCACAGACATACAAGTGAAGCACCAATGGACATGAAATAAAATTAAATATTTTGTAAAGAAGTAAATAATTATAAAAGGGCTAGAGAATGCAATTCAGTTGTAGGTGCTAACCTGCCATGTGATGTCCTGAGTTCATGAGCTCCCAGGCTTTTGGGGGGGGGGTGGAGGAGGGACAGGGTCTCCCTATATATGGCTGGTCTTGAACTCTATACATAGGAAATTGACCAGGTTGTCTACTGAGTGCTGGGATTAAAGGGGTGCACCATCATATGTGAATTCAGCATGGGTTTTTGTTTTGTTTTTGAAGATATGATTTCTCTCTGTAGTCCTGGCCTTTTTGGAACCAGGCTGGCCTTGAACTCACAGAGATCTGCTTGCCTCTGCCTCTGCTGAGATTAAAGGTGTATACCACCACACCCAGCTAGCACTTTTTAAAGAATTTCTAGTTATATTTACTGTATGTGGGTAGCTTGTGGAGATCCTTTCCTCCCACCATGTGGATTTCAGGAATTGAAGGCAGGTTGCTAGGCTCAGTGTTCCTTTACCTGCTCAGCCATCTTCCTAGTTTGATAAAGTGGATTATGCCCTTTATTTAATAGAGTCTTCATGTCTTTTTATTTTCACTAATTTGAAACAACTGTTTGAGTTGTTAGAGAAAGGAAGGTGTATACTTTTAAGAGTTTTTAATAGAGCCGGTATGTGATGCACAGGGCTGAGAGTTCAGGGCTAGCCTGGGCTATTTAGAGAGCCCCTGTCTAAAAAAAAAAAGTCTTTAATAGAGATAAGACTTATATTTTATTTTGGCTTTTTGAAAGGGTCTGTAACCCTCAAATTTGCAGAATCCTCCTGCCTTATGTTCCCAGCGTTAGGATCACAGGCATGTATCACCACTCCTAGATGGAGATCAGGTCATAAATGGCACCTGCTACTGACCATTCAGTGTGCCTCCCATGGTGGTTATTTGGAGATTGAGTAAAGGCAGTGGTTTGTGCAGCACACGGTTACCCTCAGTAGGCCTGGCTGTACTGAAGCTTGCTCTATAGACCAGACAGGCTTTCACTCAAAGATCCTCCTACTTCTGTTTTTATGTTTTTGATTGTGAGCCTGCTAAGCCATCTCTCTAGGCCATTTTTTAAAAAAATATATTTATTTTGAGGGGTTTTGTTTGTTTTTGAGACAGGTTTTCTCTGTGTAGCCCTGACTGTCTTGGAACTCATTCTGTAGGCCAGGCTGGCCTTGAACTCAGAGAACCACTTGCCTGTCACCCAAGTGCTGGAATTAAAGGCTGTGACACTACTTAGCGGCTGTTTGGGGTTTTTTGATTGTTTTTGACATTATGATTTAATTACATTTCTCCCTTTCCTTTCCCCCCTCCAAAGCTCCCACATACCCCACCCCAGTCCTCTTCAAACTCATGGACTCTTTTATCACTTATTATTGCATGTATATATTTGTACATACATATATATTCATAAATATAACCTGTTAAGTCCATATATATCCCTTCCCCAACTCAACTGTCCGTTCCCTCGTGTTCTCATTCCATCCCATCTCCTTTACCACTTCCTTCTACCCCCAGTTTACTCAGGAAATCTTAACTAATTCCCCTTTCCAAGGTGATCCATGTGTCCCTCTTAGACTCGTCCTTGTTACCTAGCTTCTCTGGAGCTGTGGATTGTGGTGTGGTTATCCTTTGCTTTACATCTAATACCCACTTTTGAGTGAGTACATACTGTGTTTGTCTTTCTGAGTCTAGGTTACCTCACTTGTGATGTTTTCTAGTTCCATCCATTTGCCTATAATTTCATGGTGTCATGTTTTTTACAGCTGAGTAGTACTCCATTATGTAAATGTACCACATTTTCTTTATCCATTATTTGGTTGAGGGGCACCTGGGTTGTTTACAGGTTCTGGTTATTACGAATAAGGATACTATGAACATTGTTGAGCAAGTATCCTTGTGGTATGATTGAACATCACTTGGGTATATGTCCAAGAGTGGTGTGTCACTGGGTCTTGAGGTAGATTGATTTGTAATTTTCTGAGAAACTACCATACAGATTTCCAAGTGGCTGTATAAGTTTGCACTCCCACCAGCAGTGGAGGAGTGTTCCCCTTTCTCTACATCCTCTCCAACATAAGACAACCTCAGTATGGTCTTAGCTATTCTGACAGGTGTAAGATCTCAGAGTTGTTTTGATTTGCATTTCCCTGATGATTAAGGGTGTTGATCAGTTCCTTAAATGTCTTTCAACCATTTGAGATTCTTTTGATGAGAATTCTCTGTTTAGCTTTGTACTCCATCTTTTAAATGGATTATTTTGTATTTTGATGTCTAGTTTCTTGAGTTCTTTATATATTTGGAGATCAGCCCTCTGTCAGATGTGGGGTTGTTGATCTTTTCCCATTCTATAGGGAGCCATTTTGTCTTGTCGACCGTGTGTGCTTTACTGAAGCTTCTCAGTTTCAGGAGGTTCCATTTATTAATTATTGCTCTCAGTGTCTGTGCTACTGGTGTTATATTTAGGGAGTGGTCTCCTGTGTGTTCAAGGCTACTTTCCACTTGTCTATCCGATTCAGTGTAACTAGATTTATGTTGATGACTTTGCTCTACTTGGAGCTGAGTTTTATGCATGGTAATAGATATGGATCTATTTGTAATCTTCTACATGTTGACATAGTTATGCCATGGTTCACACACTGTATCTCTGTCTGTCTGTCTGTCTGTCTGTCTGTCTATCTATCTATCTATCTATCTATCTATAATCTATCTATCTCTATCGTTTTTGGAGGCAGGGTTTCACTGTTAGCTCTGGCTGTCCTGGAACTCACTTTGTAGACCAAGCTGGCCTCGAACTCACAGAGATCCACCTGCCTGCCTCTGCCTCTCAGTGTTGGGGTTAACGGTGAGCACCACCACCACCTGGCATGGCTGGCACTCTTATAGATATACACAAAAGATTGCTACTTTTGCCAGGCATGGTAATGCATGCCTTTAATGACAACACTTGAGCCAGAGGCAAGTAGATCTCTGGATCTCTTAAATTTAAGGCCAGCCTGGTATACAGAGTGAGTTCCTGAAAGTGTCTAAAAGAGGTATTACTGTCTGTAGCTTCCAAAAAGGCTAACTTAAATTGCCCTTTTCTTTCTGTTCTTTTTTTTTTTTTTTTTTTTTTTTTTTTTTTTTTCTTTCAGTTGAGTGTTCGAGGGAAAAATAAAAAGGAAAAGCTGGAGGATTTCTTTAAGAACATGGTTAAGTCAGCGGACGGAGTCATTGTTTCAGGAGTGAAGGTAAAGATATACTTGAAGAGCACTGTCAGTTAAGGATGTAGACTTTTCATTCTGTAGGTTGGCACCTGCCTCTTCCTCTCAAATTGTAGGATTAAAGATGTATTCAGGTTCAGAATAGACAGCAGCCCCAGGGTTGGATTTAGTCAGATCTCAGCTGAGATTTTGGTAGCGTTTTTTGGATAAATGTATGATCTTGATTTGGTTCACAGGATTATGGGAAGAATGGAATGAAATATGTGTGAAAATATTTTAGTAGTTAGTTATAAACAGTAACCTTTTCCTTAATGATGTCTTTCAAATGGCATGGGGATTTACTTATCTGGTACCTTTTTTCAGTAAACATTATGACATCAGCAGATACTCAGAAAGGTGAGCAGTGCTGCTTGCTCTCATATCTGCACGAAAGCTTAAGCAATCTGCCCTCCAGTGACATCTCAGTCTTCTCTGATGTGGGATGTGGCTGCACACTGATAGTAAATGTAGACCACTGTTAGTTGTGATTTTCATAATCAATAGACATTTTTAACGTTCATAATATATTAATTTGTAGCTTTTGTTTACAGTCTTCATTATAACCCTGCAAGTTATATATTTATCCCCATGTTTATGGTTATAAAAATGGACAGATTTGAAGTGATGGTTAAACGACACTTTTTAGTGCAGACTCCTGCTGTTCAGATTCTAATGCTATAAATCCTAAATTATATCAGTAACACTTTCTAAGGACAGTGACTTTTTTTTTTAATTTAAAACGTATATCTAGGGGCTGGAAAGATGGCTCTGGTTAAGAGCACTGGCTGCTCTTCCAGAGGACCCAGGTTTGATCCCCAGTATCCCTGTGGTCTGCCACTCAGTTTTAGGGGACCTAACACCCCTCTTCTGTCTTATGGGCCCTAGGTACACAGGTAGTATGCAGACATATATAAGCATATATATATATATATATATATATATATATATATATATATATGCAGAACACCAATACAAATGAAAGGGAAATGTTTAAAATTTTAAAAAACAAAATTGAAAATGGTAGTTAATTGTATCATTGCTCCCAAATGGCTCATTCAGCTGAGTTCATCTAAGTAGTTAGCTAGGATAGGTAGCCGCTGAAATACATAATAGAGCAGGAAAAATAGGTTTTTCATTTCTAGCTACTAGAATGTTTCCTGCTTTTCCTCAAGAGCATTTGCTAACCATGTGTTTGTGGCAGCAGAACACAGGTCAGTGCCTGTTTCAAGATATACACACAGGACACTCTAGCCTTTGGCTATAAACCATTGCTTTTCTGGTAAAGCCTGACTGTGTGATAAGGGCAGTGTAAAGTCTGAGTGCTAGAAGACAGTTGTCCTCCTTTGCTGATGATGTTTCTATAATGATGGCAAGGTTTCACATCACATTAGAGCACATGTGTAAACAGCTTTTTTTCTTATCCCACAGGATGTAGATGACTTCTTTGAACATGAACGAACATTCCTTTTAGAATATCATAACAGAGTTAAGGATGCGTCTGCTAAATCTGACAGGATGACAAGATCTCACAAAAGTAAGACTTCCGTGTGAAAACTTTTTTTTTAAAGACTTGTTTGTTTTGCTGGACACAGTTATAACACAGCTTTAATTCCAGCACTCTGAAGGCAAGGGCAGACAGATCCTCTGAGTTTGAGGCCAGCCTGATCTACATAGTGAGTTTCAGGACAGCTCTGTAAAGAGACCCTGTCTCCATAAAACAAGTGAACAAAAGTGTCTTTGTGTGTCTGCCTCAGCGTATGTGTATGTACTGTGGAGGTCAGAAAGAGGGCAGCAGCTCCTTTGGAACTGGAGTCACAGGTGGTTGTGAGACACCTGATAAAGGTGTTGAACCCAAAGCCAGGTCCTCTACAAGTACTTCTGCACTGGGTTAAGTTACTCAGTTAACCTCTGCCCCCCAAAAAACTTACATTTTAGTTAAAAATAATTGTAAAGTTGGCATGTTACTTACAGTTTGGCTTTTTTGTTTTTTGTTTTATATGAAAGTCTGAATTTAGAATAGTGGTTCTTAAATTGTGGTCTGTGACACTCAGGCCACCTCAGGACACTGCTTTGGAACAGTGTGTATTCCAAGATGTTTTTGAAATCATTGTGTAGCCAAAAATGTCCTTGGAACCTCTGACCCTCCTACCTTTTTTTTTTTTTTGCCTAAACTTGGATTACAGGGATGTGCTGGTCATCAAACCTAGTCCTGTGTGAATGTTAAACTAACACACACCCAGTTGAGCTACAATCCTAGCTCCCACACCTGTTTTGATTCAGTCTAGCCTTGAACATGTGAGCCCTTGCCTCAGCTGTCCCTAAAACCCTTCTAAGATGTGTCTTCTGGTTTTGTTGGTGGGTACTTGTAATCCCATTGCTTGGGGGCCAGCCTGAACTATGTAGCAAGTGAGATGAGATGGCTCAGTAGGTAAAGAGAGATGCTTGTTGTACAAGCATGATGACTTCAGTTCAATCTCTGGAACTTACAAAAAGATGTAAGAAGAGAATCACCTCCACAAAGTTGTACTCAAACACACATCACAAGCACTCAAGTAATAATATAAAGTTTAAATAAATACGTTTTTAAGTAAGAAAAAGAAAAGTGAGGGAATGAACAGAAGAAAATATTGATGATTCTATTCATTTGGCCAAGTAGATGGTGCTTAAGGAAAAAAGATGAACATGTATTTGTAGTGATAATCCCAAAGTAAAATGAGGCCAACATGGTAGCATGCCTATAATCCCAGCACTGTGGAGGCAGAGGCAGGAGGATTATGAGTGAGCCTTAACTACTTCATAATAAATTCTGGAATTGGAGGTATGCCTCACCACACCTAATTTATTCAGATTTTAATAGATATGTTGGGACTAGAAAGATGGCTCTGTGGCTAAGAGTGCTTGCTGTTCTTCCAAAGAGCCTAATTTTGACTCCAGCACTCATGTTGGACAGCTCACAGCCACCTTTAACATCAGCTCCAGGGGATCTAATGTTCATCCTCTACTTTTGGCCTCCAAGGAGATCTGTATTCATGAAAACATGCCCATGCACAGATATACATAATTTTAAATGTTTTTAAACTATAAAAAGAACAAATCTAATTTAAATAACAACAATAGTTTAGTGCTTATTGGCTGAAAGTAATTTGTATAACATAAGTATAATAGAAGAATTACTGTTTTGTTAAGAGACAGAGACTGTGGCACAGATGCGGTATGGGAGGCTGGGAGATGGGTCACACCTGTGTTCCTATGGAAACTCAATGTTTGTTTTACATGGATTTTTTTATCACTTTTCAGTCATGACATTAACAAATGCTTCTTAGCAAGCATTTGTAACTTGTACATTTGGCAGAGTGGGCCAAAAGCTAATATTGTGACCCATTTTGAAAATAAACTAGGAGCTGGAGAGATGGCTCGGTGGTTAAGAACAGTAGCTGGTCTTCCAGAGGTCCTTGAGTTCAATTCTTGGTAACCACATGATGGCTCACAACCATCTGTAATGGGATATGGTGCCGTCTTCGGGCCTTCAGGGTTACATGCAGATAAAACACTGTATATATAATAAATCTTAAAAAAAAAAAATAAAAACTATCTTGAAATTAAAAGAGAGAGGGAGAGAAAGAAAGAGAGAGAGAGAGTAGGCTTGGCATTGATGGTACACAACTTTAATCCCAGTGCTTGGGAGACAGAGGCAGGAGGATCTTTGTGAGTTTGAGGCCAGCCTGGTCTACAGAGCTTGTTCCAGGACAACCAGGGCTACACAGAGAAATTGTCTTGAAAAACCAAAAAGAGAGGGACACTACAAATGGGAGGAGAGAAAGAGTGGAGGGGATGGGAGGAGAGGAGGGAAGGGGGACTGGGATTGCAATGTAAAAAATAAGAAAAAAAAAGAGCAATACTAGTAAAAAAAAAATACTGCTATTGTATTGCAGATAAGTATCTTAAAGTTTATTACTAGCTAATACATGCTAATTAACTTGAGTAGTATGCATGTAATTTATATCCCAAATACTTTGTAATATTTAGTAACACATTTAATCCTCCACAATGGTATGTGGGTACCATTGTTATTCTCATTCATTTCCACAACAAGCTGTTAAGACAAGAGACATACCAAGGTCCCACAGGTGGTTGGTTGCATGTTGCAATACCTTCCTTACTATGAACTGAAAGAAGCACTTACTGTAGTCTTCCCTCAGCAAGTGCTGAAGTTGAGTCCTTTGCCTGTGGCATCTGAGTAAAGGGGTTATCATTTGTGTGTGTCCCCTGTGTATATCAAGTGTGTTGTTCATGATTTCTACCTGGACTTCCTCAGTGACTTGCAGCTTTGCTAGGATCTCTTACCAGATTGTAGCGGTTTTTGTTTGGGCGCTCTGCCTTTTCTCTTTCCACTTTAGACTGTAGATAGCAGATTTGGGGGCACAGAGAGTCTCTAAAATCCTTTGTTGGTTGATTTTGCCACCTTATAACAAATATTTGGTGATAATCTCTCCCACAAACCCAAACTCTTGGTTTGCAAGACCTTGACTTCCAAATCGTTTCTAGTTTGTCTTCACTCCATCCATTCCCCTTGGTTTCCAACTGTACTGACCCCCACCTTCTCCATGCTGTTGCCCTTAGTGTGCGCTCTCTTCACCTGGTAAAGATTTGCTCACCCTACACACTTCAGTTCATTCTTTATTTCCACGGTCTTCTCCAACTTAGGTAGCATTATGTACTTCTAAAGCAAGTTTTACATGTCTGATGTATCTATCATGTTGCATTACAGTTGCTTGTTTCGTTTTCGTTACTGGATATTTTGTATTACATTTTGCAGATAGGTGATCAGTAAGTATTTTTAAATTAATATATTGTTAAAACTTGATTTTTAATTCTCAAAACTTTCTCCATAGGTGCTGCTGATGACTACAATAGAATTGGGTCTTCATTATATGCTTTAGGAACTCAGGACTCTACAGATATATGCAAGTAAGGATTATAGTTAAGAACTCAAATACAAGTAAATAAGAGGAAGGGTTGCTGGCAGCAGAGGAAGTAGTGCTTGAATTTACATAGGTATTGTAGGATATTTTTTATCAACCCATTCATGATAAACTGGGCTTTTATTATAATGAAATGATTGTTTCCTTTTTGTTTTCTCATTTTCTGATTATTGTTTTAAAATATTCAACACTTCAGGCTGGGTGTGTTAGTGTGTACCTTGAATCCCAGCACCTAGGAAGCAAAGAAGGCTGGCAGAAGGCAGATATCTGTGATTTTGAGGCTAAAGTTTGAGGCTAACCTGTTCTACATTAATTCTAATCCAGCCATGGCTGCGTAGTGAGATCCTGTTTATAAATAAACATTGAACATTTCACAAATTTGCTATATATTTCATTGGAAGTCAAACTAAACTTTTTTTCAATTCAGGTAGTCTACCACTGAGCTAAATACCCAATACTCCATACCCAAATACTTCTTCACACTTTGTCACAGGGTCAGACAAAACCCACAGTGTTCAAACATGCTTTGTAGCCAAGAATGACCTTGGTCTCTAGATTCTGCTTCTGCTTCCTGAATGTTGGCTTTTGGGATTTATAGGCACACACTTTCATTCCTAGTACTCAGGTGAACATTAAACAAAACACATTTTTTTAAACATGTATTTATTTTGTGTGTGTGTGTATGTGCTGGGGATGTGTTATCATAGCAGATCATGTCCATGATGATCTGCTGAAGCAAGTCTGGTATAAATGACACTTTATCTCCAAAAAAAAAAAAAAATAGGACCTCTTGTCCCAGGACCTGGGAGGTAAGGCAGAACAGTTTTAAGTTTAGGCCAGACCAGCCTGGACCCTGTCTCATAAAACCAGAAGAGAAGGAAGAAAATGAATTTTGGAGCTGTAGAAATATCTTAGTTAGATTCCTAGCATGTACGTGTGTGGCTCATGGCCACCTGAAATTCCAATTCCAGGACCTCTAACACCCTCTTCTGCACATATGGAGTGCTCCCACAGCATGCCTATGTATAAATTTAAAAACCTGTGTATGCAAGCAAAACACATATATAAAAACAAGTAATTTAAAGAATATATATATATACACACATATGCATGTATACCCTGTATGTTCTATATGCCCACATACATTTTCTTTTCATTTGTATGTATGTGTGAGTATCTGTGTGAGTGTATCACACCTGTATGCTAGTGCCCTTGGAGGCCAAATAGTGTGTCAGGTCACCTGTAACAGGAATTACAGGTTACTGTAACCGCCTGACATGGGTGCTGTGGACAGAGCTCTGGTACTCTGGGATAGTAGCAAGGCCCTTAACTACTGAGCCATTGCTCTACCCTCTTTGTTGAGATAGAATCTTACTATGTAACTCTTGCTGGCCTCTTAACTCATAGAGATCTATCTGCCTGCCTCTGCCTCCCAAGTGCTGTGGTTAAGGGTGTGTGCCACCTTGCTCGGCCTGGAATACTTTAAAACTGATAATAGACTTGCCATGCTGTCTTACCTAATATGCATGAGGCCCTGGGCTCAGTTTTCTTAAAAGCCAAAAATAAACAACAAGCAATATTATCAGAGGATTCTAAGAACTGTTCCGTCTTCAGTGTTTTCCTTTAATTCTTTTTTTAAAAAATAACATTTTTTTGGTGGGTGGGTGGGAACAGTGTCTCTGTACCTCTGGCTGCCCTGTAATTGTCTTTATAGACCAGGCTGGCCTGGAACTCAGATATCCACCTGCCTCTGCCTCCTGGGTGTTGGGAATAAAGACCAGGCCTAGCTGTCTATTTGTTTGGGGTGGGGCACACATGTAATAGCCAGAGTGTAGAGATCAGAGAACAACTTGTGGGAATCTGTTCTCTCCTACATCATATAGATGCTGAGGAATCAAATTAGTATTATTCAGTTTATAGTTGTAAGTGCAGGGAGGATTTTATTAAACTGTTGAACTCTTCAGTTAACAAAACCATTGGGTGCTTTATGTGATGAAACAAAAATGTCCTTTGTTAATATGGTTTGGGGTTATTGGCTCTAAACACTTGAAGTGAAAAATTAATGAAATGCTACTTCTGATGAAAGTATTTGTCCCTTGCAGGTTTTTCCTCAAAGTTTCAGAACTGTTTGATAAAACAAGAGTAAGTATTAATTAACCCTGAAAGAACTACTGCAGAGTCATACTTGTGTTAACAGTATTGTGTTGTGCCCCTAAAACACTCGGGTGTCTCCCCGAGTTCTCAGATATCCACACGTGCCTCTGACACAGAAAAAAGTAAAATTAACGTTAAAAATAAAATTAACGTTAAAAAAAAAAAAACTGTCCCAAGTGTCAGCTGTGGTGAGTCACACCAGTAATCCTAGCACTCAGAAAGCTGAAGCAGGAGGACTTTGATTTCAAGACAAGACTGGACCTACATAGCCTGACCTACCCCCACCCCAAAAAAAAAATTTTTTTTTTTATTAGCATTAGTGAGGTGGCTCAGGGATTAAAAGCCTTCGCTGTCATGACCTGAGTTCATCCTTAGAACTCACATGATGGAAGAAGAAAACAGCTTGAAAGCTGACCTCTGACCTTCAGCACTTGCATATGTGTACACTGTTTTGCTCCCACTAGAATGAATGTGAACATTCAGGTTGCTCTGTGAGCATGCTCACACTTGGTGGTTTGTCTGTGTTTTAGCTATTTGGTGAGCGCCTCTTAAGAAAAAGGAACAAACTATTCCAACAGTGATTTCAGGTATTTACTTTTGAGTTGGGGTTAGCTCTAGTTTAAGCTAGCCTTGAACTCTGTAAAGCCGGATCTCCACCTCTCAAGAGCTGGGATTACAGGAGCATCACCCTACCTGACCTAGTTTCAGATTTATAGAAAACAATATAGAGTAGTAGAAAAAGTTATGTACATATCACCAAGGTTCCCTGAAAATGAACATTACTATGTAGTTCATAAAACTTTATTCTGGGTGTTCATCTGTATTGTGTATGCATCTCAGTAATATTGCTTTCTCAATGTCACTAAATACAGATTTTTCCCATTGCTTCCTAAGTAACTAAGTAAGTAAGTGACTGGTATAACAAGTCAGGAGACAGATTAGTTTCTTATTGTATTTAGCTGATGCAAAACATCTCTTTTAATCCCAGCACTCAGGAGGCAGAGTCAGGCAGATTTCTGTGAGTTGGAGACCAGCCTGGTCTACAAGAGCTAGTTCCAGGGCAGGCTCCAAAACCACAGAGAAACCCTGTCTCAAAAAACCAAAAATAAATAAATAAAACATCTCTTAGACCAGATGTGATGGCACACATATTTAATCCTAGTGCTTGGGATTCAGAGGCAGTTGGCTCTCAAGTTCAAGTCCAGCTAGGACTAAAACCAAAGGCCAAACCATACCAAACCAAAACTACCTCAATAAACAAACTAACAAACAAACCAAAACAGGGTAATGTTGTTTTTGAGAAAATGTCTCACTATACAGCCCAGGGTAGCCTAGAACTGAGGCCACCCTACCCCAGCCTTCATGTGCTGGGGTTAAAGGCATGTTCCATCACATCTGGCTCAGATAATTTGGAGGGGGTGTATTTATTTTTAAATTATTATTATTGTATGTATATATTAGTGTGTGTATATGTAGTAAGTGTATGTGGGTACACATGACATATAGAAGTCAAAGGACAACTTTTGCAAGCCGATTCCCTGCTTTCAACTTTACATGGGTTCCAGGGATCTTTTGGCTGACCAGACTGACCTTGAATACAGAGATCTGTCTGCCTTTGCCTCCTGAATGCTAGGATTAAAGGAGTGTGCCACTACCACCTGGCAAAGACTTCTTTTTAGCTTCCCTTTCCATCTCGTACCAAATTCCTTCATCTGTTGATAAGCACCTGTCAATTGCCACTGCTGTAATAGTGAGGCTAAAAAATGGTAGGAAATCCAAGTTTCCAAATGTAGAATAATTTCGTAAGTTCATTCATCATGTTACTTGAATTTCTGTTTTGAAAGGCACCCAGATAAAGCAGAGTGGAAACACATTATGTGCAGCAACACATGAGAAATGTTTTTGTGTAGAGCCAAGTGTAACAGGTGACTTAATGCTGTTTCCCTTTTCAGAAAATAGAAGCCCGGGTGTCTGCTGACGAGGACCTCAAGCTTTCCGACCTGCTCAAGTACTACTTAAGGGAGTCACAAGCAGCTAAGGTAACTGTTCATTTAGGTTGTGAAGAGTTGATGATGCGTATATTGGTCTGTATTCTCAAGCTGAGTGCCATGCTATGTGATGGCTGGGATCCCAGTGTTTGGTGGAGTGTGCAGGAGAAATGAGGTGAGGCTAGCTTGGGCTCTGTAGTGAGACCAGGTCTTAAAAACAAATGTTATATGAAATTACCTTTCTCAGACCAGGCATGGTGTCACACATCTTTCTTTAATCTCAGCACTAAGGAGGCAGGTGGGTATCTGTGAGTTCAAGGCCAGCCTGGTCTACAAAGTGAGTTCCAGGACAGCCAGGACTACGCAGAGTAAACCCTGTCAAAAAAAAAAAAAAAAAAAAAAAAACCCAAAAAAGTAAAATGCCCAAATAAGATTTGTATACTTACTGGTTTCTAATTTGGTATGAATAAGTCCTTGGCTGAGGTAAGAATACTATTAAACCCGAGTATCTGTATGTATTTTAAGTCGACTCACATTTCCTGCTGTGTGTAAAAGACTCAGTAATCAAACAACAAAGACTCAAAAACAAAATAAGACATATTTTAAAAAGCACCAAATCAGTGGTGGTTTGTAAGCTTACATAACATGTGCAGGACAGTGGTTTGTAGGACTTTTGCTGGGATTAAAGATGTGCACCACAGCTGGGGGTACGGAGGGCACACACCTTTACTCCCAGCTGCATTTAGAAGTTCCCCGTTAAGTGTCACTGCTGCTGATGGTGGTGGTTGCATCTAATTGCAGGAAGGGCACATCATACACTGCAAATGTTGTATTTTGCAGGACCTCCTCTATAGAAGGTCAAGGTCACTAGTGGACTATGAAAATGCCAATAAAGCACTGGACAAGGCAAGAGCAAAAAACAAAGATGTTCTACAGGCTGAAACCTCCCAACAGTTGTGCTGTCAGAAGTTTGAGAAAATATCTGAATCTGCAAAACAAGGTACTATTAACACACCTTTCATGCAAGGTGTGCTTTGCAGTGATGTCATTCTAACCTTTTTGTTTTTGTTTACAGAACTGATAGATTTTAAGACGAGAAGAGTGGCTGCATTCAGAAAAAATTTAGTGGAACTTGCAGAACTAGAACTAAAGCATGCAAAGGTAGTGTCATTATTACATTGAATCATTTAAATTCAAATCGAGTCAGTTATAGAATAGATGCTGATCCTTTGATCATCCTCCTACAGGAGGATTGACACAACTGTCCTTGGTTTATTTGGATGTTTTCTTTTATACCGTGTGTGTGTGTGTGTGTACACCTGTGGAGGTCAGAGGACACCTTTGGAGTTTCTAGATTGAACTCAGGGTTCAGGTTTAAGCAATGAGTGCTTTTCCTTGATGGGCCATTCTACTGGCCCTTACTTGGGGTTTTGTTCTTTTCAGTATTGGAATTATGTGTGGGGCTCTGTGCATGCTGGCCAGCACTCACTGAGCTGCATTCCCATCCTGACAAAATGGGAATTACGTTAGTTTTTTGCTGTTTTTGAAGCACCTCTCACTCTTCAGTTCATTATGTAGACCAGGCTGGCCTTGAACTCCGTGATCTTCCTGCCTCAGCCTCTACTTGGGAGATTGTTAACCTCCATACATGTCAAGACATACACACATGTATGCATACACACACAAAATAATGCATATACATATATACATATACATACATACATATTTTGTCTGGTGTTTGCCACTTGTGGTAGTGCATACCTGTAGGACACACTGAAGAGGCAGAGGTCCCAAGTTTAAGGCCAGCCTAGGCTGTACCTTTGAAACTAAAGAAATGACACAACAGATAAAATCACTTGCTGTCTTCAGAGGACTCCAATTTGGTTCCCAGTACCCACAACAAGGAGCTCATAGCCATCCTAGCTTTGCAACCAGGACATACAACATCCTTTTTTAGCCTAAATAAGCACTTGGATGTATGTGGTGTATACACACACACACACACACACACACACACACACCCATACCCAAATAAAAACATCCTTGTTTATTTGTTTGTTTTGGGTTTTTGTTGTTGGTTTTGTTTTTTGAAACAGGGTTTCTCTGTGTAGCCCTTGATATCCTGGAACTTACTCTGTAGTCCAGGCTTTAACATCTCTTTTTAAAAAACAAGAATATCAGATGTGGTAGCACATGCCTTTAACCCAAGCAGAGGCATGTCGCATGAATTTTAATTGGTATTAATAATAAAAAAAAAAAGAGTTGGATATTGGGATTAATGCTGAAGATCAGAAGAGCAAAGTGGCCAGCCACTATAGAGTTCTCACCTCTACCAATGCTCAGACCAAGGGGGCTACCCTGCCCTCAGACTGCATTCTCATACTGCCTAGACTGCCCTAAGCTCCTGTCTCCTCCTGCCTTAAATACCTCTTTCCACCCAGCCATATACCTTCCTGTATCCACCTTCTTAGTGCTGGGATTAAAGATGTGTCAGAAGTGGTGGGATCATCTTTGTGTGATTTCTGTTTCTCTTTTAGACAGATTCAGTTTTGTGTAGCTCAGGGTAACCTTGAATTCACAGAGATATGTCTGTCTCACAAGTGCTGGGATTAATGGTGCATACCACCACTGCCTGGCCTTTATGACAAACTACTGTGGTTGCTGGGATTAAAGATGTGTGCCATCACTGCCTAGCCTCTATGGCTAACTAGTGTGGCTAACTTTGCTCTTCAGACAAGCTTTGTTATATCTTAACACTCTTATATATCTTATATATCTTAACACTTGGTCTCACTCTGTAGACATGCTGGCCCGAATTTACCAAATAACTCAGGCTCCAAACTGCTAATGGTGCTCTTGTTTATTTGCTGGAATGAAACCAGCATACCACCACACTCCCTATATTATTTCCTTTGTTAAGGTCTGGCTTCCATTTAATTATGTAGTCAAAAATGGCCTTAAATTCCCAATTTGCCAGCCTCAACTTCCCAAGTGATGGGATTATAGGTGTGATTGGCCGCAACTAACTGACAGAGTGTTCTCTCTCTGTGTGTCTGTCTCTGTCTCTCCCTCTCCCTCTTTTAGAGACACCATCTCTATCATGTAGCATTGGCAGTCCAGCAACCCCAGCACTCCTAGCGCACATCTGCAATCCAGCACTCCTAGTGCACATCTGTAACCCAGCACTCCTAGCGCACATCTGTAACCCAGCACTCCTAGTGCACATCTGTAACCCAGCACTTCTGCTGCACATCTGTAACCCAGCACTCCTGCTGCACATCTGTAACCCAGCACTCCTGCTGCATGTACATCTGTAACCCAGCACTCCTAGTGCACATCTGTAACCCAGCACTTCTGCTGCACATCTGTAACCCAGCACTCCTGCGCATGCACATCTGTAACCCAGCACTCCTGCGCATGCACATCTGTAACCCAGCACTCCTGCTGCATGCACATCTGTAACCCAGCACTCCTAGTGCACATCTGTAACCCAGCACTCCTAGTGCACATCTGTAACCCAGCACTCCTAGTGCACATCTGTAACCCAGCACTCCTAGCGCACATCTGTAACCCAGCACTCCTAGCGCACATCTGTAACCCAGCACTCCTAGCGCACATCTGTAACCCAGCACTCCTAGCGCACATCTGTAACCCAGCACTCCTAGTGCACATCTGTAACCCAGCACTCCTAGCGCACATCTGTAACCCAGCACTCCTGCTGCACATCTGTAACCCAGCACTCCTGCTGCATGTACATCTGTAACCCAGCACTCCTAGTGCACATCTGTAACCCAGCACTCCTAGTGCACATCTGTAACCCAGCACTCCTAGTGCGCATCTGTAACCCAGCACTCCTAGTGCACATCTGTAACCCAGCACTCCTAGCGCACATCTGTAACCCAGCACTCCTAGTGCGCATCTGTAACCCAGCACTCCTAGTGCGCATCTGTAACCCAGCACTCCTAGCGCACATCTGTAACCCAGCACTCCTAGTGCACATCTGTAACCCAGCACTCCTGCTGCACATCTGTAACCCAGCACTCCTAGTGCACATCTGTAACCCAGCACTCCTAGTGCACATCTGTAACCCAGCACTCCTAGTGCACATCTGTAACCCAGCACTCCTAGGACACGATGAGAGGCAGACACAGAACTGCGCAGAAGGTTGTGGGTCATCTAGACTGGTGTGCAGCACAACAGCAGGGAGAAGGGACAAAGTGAGGACTGGCCCCTACAAGTTGTCCTTTGGCTTCCACATGAGGAGAGCGCCTTGGCAAGAATGTGCTTACACTCCCTTTTCTCCTCCTGCCTTCCCCTTCTCCCTCTTTCTCATATACAGAGTAAATCATTTTTAAGTAAAAAATATCGGAGAGACAAGTCTCCTGCACATGTGTGTATTCCTACACATATACACACAATATGTAACAAAAATACTTTCAAAATTTAAACATGGAACAGATGTCCATGGAGCTGGGTGTGGTGGCCCAAGCCTTTATTTACTTCCAGCACTCCAGAAGCAAAAGCAGGTGCATCTTTGTAAGTCAGAGATTAACCTGGTCTACAAAGCTAGTTCCAGGACATCCAGGGAAATACAAAGAAACCCTGTCTTGGAAAAGAAAAGGGAAAAAAAAAAAAAAAAAAAAAAAGCACAAGACACTTGGGTTGAGTTCCCAGTGCCCATAGGAGGATCACAATTCTCTAACTCCAGTTCTGGGAGATCCCATGCCCTTTCTGTCATCCTCAAGCACCAGGTACACACGTGATGTACAGATGATATAGCGGCAGGAAAAGAACTCATACACATAACATTTTAAAAAGTCTTTGTGTGTCTGTGTAAAACCTAATCGTATTTATATACATTTCTAAAATGGATTTGATTTCTTGGGGGGGTGTCTTTCTTTTTTCTTATTTACTTATTTACTGGTTTCTCTGTGTAACAGTACTAGCTGTCCAAGAACTCACTTTATTAAGCTGGCCTGGAACTCACAGATCTGCCTGCCTCTGCCGCCAAGTGCTGGGATTAAAGGATTGCAATAACACTGCCAGGATAGGGGGGGAGATCTCTCACTTGGTAATATATTGCTATGAAGAGACACCATTATTACTGCACACTTGTAAAGGAAAACATTTAATTGGGGCTATATGTAGAGGTTTATTTGGTCCATTATCATCATGGTGGGAAGCATGGTGGCATGCAGGCAGACATGATGCCGGAGAGGTAGCTCAGAGTTCTACATCAAGATCTGCAGGCAGTAGAGAGAGACATTCAGCCTGGCTTGGGCTTTGGAGTTTCAAAGCCCACCCACAATGACACACTTTCTCCAACAAGACCACATCTCTTAATGCCACTCGCTGCTCATCCAAATAGGAGTCTATGGAAGCCATTCATCAAACCACCACAGCTGGGTGTGGGGGGAGTTAAGACAGGGTCTCCATGTAGTCCTGGCTGTCCTGGAACTCACATAGATCCACCTGTGTCTGCCTCCAAAATGCCATGCCTGTAGTCAAATCTCAAGTTTTGAAGCAAGTTCAAATGTTCTACAAATAGCCAACTGCATGTGAATGCTGGAGAATAGTGTGTGATGTTTGCACTTTTATTTTAAAAACACTAGCTTAATGCCCGGTCACACAATCAGAAACCAAATTCGCCAGTTAACACCGGACACAGAAGTTATTTTACCCCTGTTGAACCTTGTCAAGGCTGTGGAGAGATGATGGTTGGATGTTGAGAGCACTGGCTTGCGAGGACCCATGTTCTTCATTCCTAGCACCCACTCCGTCTATTTCCTGTCCTGGGGAAACCGATGCCCTCTTCAAACACACAGACAAATCACCCATCCGCATAAAGAAAAAAAAAATTTTTTTTAAGTCAGAATATCTAAACCATTAATACTAGTCTGTGTAGAAATTTATTTGGTGAATGAGCTGCTTCTAGAATTCTGACACCAGAATATGATGTCTTTCTTTCATCCTTTCTTGGTTACTTGGTGAAGCCTCTGATGGAGGCAGGCATACACATGCTCTCCAGACACACTGCAGCAGAACACCCAGCACATCACGTAACAATGAAATTATTTGCAAACAAAGACTCTTTGGAGCTCTTGGGACTAAAGAGGTTGATGGTTGATTTTGTTTCCTCCCTCTAGGGCAACCTCCAGCTGTTGCAGAACTGCCTGGCAGTTTTAAATGGAGACACATAGGCCTTGCTCCGCCTTCTGTTGAAAAGGGCTGCCTTCAAATCGTTTGTTTTCTTGATGACATCCAGCATCTAAGCTCACTGGGAACAACAGAAACAGCTGGCACGATGCACCGGCTCTTCTTCTGAGAGACAATGGAGCGGCCAGGCTCACTGCCCACAGGGCAGCGGTCTGCCACCCCACACTTGACCTTCCAAGAAGCCCAAAGTTTAATTGTCTTTTCTTTTAGTAGCCTGTCTGAGTTTATTTTGTATGTAGCAATCTTATGGCTTATTTAACCTATGAGTCACTCGTCCAGTTTTAATATTCTCAGAGTCCGTTATTCACACATGATAATGGTTGCCTTTCTGGATTTTTTTTTTTTTAAGCATCCTGTGCCCTGCATTCTTTCATGTATCAGTGTAAAACATCTTAATGAGACTTACTTTGACTTAATGAGCGTAGAGTTTTGGGTCAGTTTCTGTGAGCTTTATATGTGATCTCTGAAGAAAAGCAGATGCGTTACATGTTTGCCTTAAACTCGTGGACTAAACCAATGTTGTAAAACGCCCAGCGATACCAGCGGCGTTTTCACTCCATGTTCCTTGTATCGCTCTGGAATTTGGGGTAGCGATAATAAATCTACTCCAGTATTATGCTTTACAGTGCAGGGGTTTTTTTTGTTTTGTTTTGTTTTGGTGTTTTTTTATTGTCCCCTCCCCTAATTTCTTTTGAAATGGCCAAGTTCACCAAATGCTTTACCATAGAGCAACCTGATCTGGGTGCACCACACAGAAGGTGTAGCTGGGCAGAGGCAGACAATTGCCATTTCCTAAATGCAGGAACATCATACTTCCTGGACCTCGTCCCTAGCTAGCCAGTTGGGCACGAGCCATCTGTCAACCGAGCCCCGGCAGCTGCAGGGCAGCTTACTGACTAGCATAGAGCAAAGCCTTCTGCTGGAAGGAGGAGCTCTTGAGTGTGGGGAGGGAAGAAGTGGACTCACCAGACAAAGGTTGGTGTGTAGATGGGATGCCGAGTTCAGGTGGTCTCGTGTCAGACACTCCCCGGCTCTCTAATGGGAGCTGACATGATCCTTATTCCCAGAGTAAAGTTAACTGAATGGACTTCCTCTGTCTTTTATCCAAGTCCTCTTCTATTTGGAAACCACACAGATTTGGGCTGGTCACCCCTGGAACGAGAGTTTACAGTTTTCCAAACCGTCTGAAGGTCCTGGAGTCCGCCTCGCAGGCGGTCGTCGTGACCCCAACCCAGCCTTTCTCGGTGCATGTGTTCTGCTGGTCAGTGTCCTCTTTGACTGACACGTTTCCCCCGAGCTGTTCACAGTCTGTTTCCTGTTGTGGGCCGAGAGGTCCTTTCCGTCCTGTCCTTTGTATATGTGATCTTCGTTGATAGAAGTGCACCCACAGGGTGTCCACCAGTAGGTGAGTGCAGGACCCAGAGCCCTTGCTTCTGGACTCAGTCCGGCCCTCACCGGCTGCCCTTGTGACCTCAGTCGGGTTCAGGCAAGATTCCCTTGACTTCTGCCTCAGTTCTCTGCTATAAAGGACACGCTGACCTACCTCACAGGGGTGTTGTGAGGATTAATAAATGTGGGTACTATGCTTTGGAAACGAAGGTTCTGTGTAAATGCCGAGGTAGACAGCCAAATTGTACGATGGTTGTCTTCCTAGTGAGTTACTGTGTTGTTACCAAAATTATCTCTTTGGAGGGGAAGGAAGTGAAGTGATTTTATTTACTGTCTAAGGGTGCTTTTTACTGACCACTGTCTGTGTTCCACGTGCCTTTGGTGCCGGAGGAGAGGTGGGGGAGAAGAGGGCATCAAATCCTTCAGAACTGGAGCCTCGATATGGGTGCTGGGAAACATCTCTCCAACACAAACTTTATAGATATATCTTGTTTTTTTTTGAGACAGGGATCCTCTGTGTGGCCTTGCCTATCCTGGCCCTTGCTTGGTATATCAGGCTGGCCTTGAATTCAAAAATATACCACCCAAGTGCTGGTTATTAAAGGTGTGAGCCACCACGGACAGGTCCTGAGGTTTGGTTGGTTGGTTGGTTGGTTTGCACTGAGACAGGGTTTCTATGTGTAGCTTTGGCTGTCCCAGAACTAGCTCTGTAGGCCTGGCTGGCCTCTGTCTCCCAAATGCTAGAATTAAAGGTATAAGCCACTACTCCCCCCTACCCCACTCCCCGGCCAAATTTATATTTTTAAGTGTGTGTATGTAGTGGGTGAGGGCAGGGACTGTGCTGATGGTCAGAGGAGTTCTGTGAGTCTTCCATCAAGTGCACTGTGGAGATCAAACTCAGGCTGCCAGCTATAAGAGCAAGTGTGTTTACCCCCTCAGCCGACTTGGCGGCCCAGGATTCATTGTTAAAGTGCCTCTTGTGGGGTAGGGGGCCTTGGGTGGGGGTGGACAGTGCGCCTGCCAGGCTTTCTCACCAACACCTTAAGAAACAACAGATGCAGGTGTCTGGAGAGATGGCTCAGCTGTTGTTCAGAATACTGGCTGCTCTTCCAGAGGTCCTGGGTTCAATTCCCAGCAACCACATTCTTGGTGGCTCAGAGCCATCCCATCCGTAGTGGGATCTGATGTTTCTGGCCTGCAAGGCACACATGCAGATAGAGCACTCAACATAAAATGAATAAATCTTGGGGGTGGAGGTGGAAGCAGGTAGCTGGGCATTGTGTGTGGCATGTGCCTGTAATCTCAGGGTGTGGGGCTTAGGAGTGGGAGGCAGGGGAGGACCGCTGCTGTGAGGTTAAGGTCAGCCAAGACCACCAGGGGTGGTGGTGTACACCTTCAACGCCAGCTGCAACAGGACCCGTCTCGGAATTTGAGGCCAGCCTACTCCACACAGCAACTTCCTCCCGGCCAACCAAGGGCTACACAGATGCTGCCACCCTGGCCCCCGCCCCCGAACTCCTCCCCCCGAACGGTATGGGGTCAGCAAAGTGGCTCACCACCGCCAAGTCAGACAACCCGAGTTTGATCCCATGGGGGGTGGAAGGAGACCACTTGACCTGGACACGCTCGCTCGCTGTAGCACCCACACATACCCCCGGATTCGCTTTAACGAATGAAACCCAAAGGAAAAACACGCGGGGCACACTTAGGAGAACCGCTTTGTGCCTGTGAAACACAGCCGCTCTGGGGGGAGTACACTGACCGTGTACCTATCACCCTGGAAGTCTAGGGAGGTGACACTAGGGGTTGCCACAGGCACGAGGAGTTCCCAGCCCAGAAGCCGACTTGGCCTACCTGGAAAAGACCAGCAGTCAATGCGGTGTTTGGCAGCAGTTGTGAAGAAGGGCCGAGCTGGAACCCAAAGAAGCCGATTGACTCCAGGACGTCTGTGGCCTGTGAGGCTGGAAGGCTGAGTGAAGTGAATGGATGGAGCACAGTGTAGGGAAGGGGTGGAGAGATGGAGAGAACCTCGGGTACTTGGGCTTTAAAACCCTGCTCCGGTCGGCCAGGTGGCAGACTCATCTACCGAGAGCGGGAGTGAGAGGCTGGAGAGACGGTACATCTACCAAGAGCCTGTCCTGCTGTTGCACAAGACCAGAGTGGAGTTCTCAGCACTCCACTTGGGCAGTTCACGACCGCCTGTGACTCCAGTCGCAGGCACCCGTCTGTCGGACTCTGTGAGTGCCTGCACACAACACACACGCGCGTGCACCGACGTTGTTATGTAACATTTTCCCAGGAGATTGAAACTTCTTAAAGCGGGGAGGTACACAACTCGACACAGCTTCAGGAAGTTCCTGAAACGGATCAGACCCCACTAGGAGCTGGCCGCCCGTGGGAGCAGAGCCCAGCCTGAAGAAGCAGACACCAGCAGAGCTCCCTGGACAAGGTGTGTACCAACCCAGACACTGGAGGGGGCGGACACTCTGCAACCTGCTCCAGCTGCCCGCAGACGGTGCTCTAGGCTCGCAGCTTTTGTGCATTTCCCGGAGCTGGGGAGGGCTCCGGAGATGCAGCTGTGTTTGAGTCGTCTGTGCTCCTGTAGGTGACCCCTCACCCACCTCCAAGAAGACTCGTTGGTTCACCAGGTCGGACACGGACGGGGCCCCCACTTTCGTCTGCTGTGTGCTCCCCCGCTGCAGTCAGTGGACGTGTGTGTTGCATGTCCTTGGAGAAAGTCTTATCACAACACAACACATAACTTAAAAAAAAGGGGGGGGGGCTTTTGAACGGAAGTGAGACGAGACCCTCCTTGAACCAACCATTCCGTTGTGTGATGGAGCATGCCCTCCCGCGTTCATTGTTTTTCCCCCTCTGAAAGAGCAAGCAAAACTTAAAGAGGCGGTGAAGAGGTCTCTGTTGGGATTCATCCTTGACTGAGGGTAACTAGAACTGAGCGCCTCAGCCAGGAAGGCCTTTTCTCCTCTCACCCAGAAAGTGAGAGGAGTCTTTAGAGAGAGGGAGCTGTGTTCTCTGCACTGTGTCCTCGGGGTGTCCGAGCCGGCTGCCCTAGCTGCAGGCCTCAGCCTGAGTTCCAAGTAGAAGAGTGGAGTGGGGAGGAGGAGGAGGAGGAGGACTTGGAGCAGGGAGGGGCTTTGATTTTTATTTCCTGGCAGAGGCAGTTTTAGCTGGGGAAAATAGGTGCGACTCCGCAGACCCCACAAGATGACTCAGAAGCTGAGAGAGAGCCAGTCTAGCCTGGGACGGAATACTGAAGGGAACGAAGGGAGTAAGAATGGAAAAGGAAGGGAAACCGGGAGGGAAGGAAGGAAACCACTGTCTGGCGCGAGTTAGAGGGGGTGAGAGGGCGAGCAGGACGACGTGAGAGGGGGGAAAGGAGAAATCGACTCCCGCCAGTCGCCCTGTCCTCCATCCCCCTTCGCAGCCCCCATAAATGTTAGAATCAGGTCCGGCCAGTTCTCTCGCATCTGCTTTGCAAGTGTTAGGATTACAGGCGCGAGCCACCCTAGTCAGTACAGTAATGGTTTCCGCTTGAGAGCGTGTAGCGAGTTTATATGCGAAAGGAGAGTGGTTGGCTGGGCAGAGGGTGCAGCTCGACCGGTGAGATAGGCTTGCTAGCCTGGCACGCACAAAGCCCCGAGTGTGTGATCCCCAGGTGGACGACGGCACGGAGCCAGGAGCGGAGGTTGAGGGTCACCCTAGGCTCCGCAGCGCGGCTGGGGACCGGTCGCCAGCGGGAGGCGCCGGGGCGGGGCGGGGCGTATGCAGATGAGGCGGCGCGCGATGGCTGCCGGTCCCGCGGGTCTCGGAGGACCGCGTCGCGCGTGGTGAATACGCCGTGCTTGGAGCGTGCTGCGGGTGAGGGGCGGGGAGCGCGCCCGCGGTGCCGAGGTGTGTCGCGGCGAGGCGGTGTCGCGGGTGCGGCGACCGTGCGTTGTAAGGGCGGTGCGTGTGAGGGAGAGCGTGCGCGGGTGGGCCGCAACTCATACTTACCTGGCAGGGGAGATACCATGATCACGGAGGTGGTTTTCCCAGGGCGAGGCTTATCCATTGCACTCCGGATGTGCTGACCCCTGCGATTTCCCCCAAATGCGGGAAACTCGACTGCATAATTTGTGGTAGTGGGGGACTGCGTTCGCGCTCTCCCCTGGTATTTCTGTGCACAAATGGAAGAATGGTAGGCGGTAATGAGTCTGAGTGGCGTCGACCCATGTTACTAATACTCTAACACCCTGCGGGTTTGGGCTGTTGTTGAACCAAGTTTTACGTTTTTGTCTGCCGCAATTCTTTCCCTGACTACGCTACAAAGTTTTTGTCTAACACCCGGTAAGTTGGACAGAGTCCACTGCAGGACGAGGGGGCGGACCACGAGGAAGAGAGGCTTTTTCGTTTCCGTAGTGGAAATCTAGTGGAGTCATTGCTGTTTCTTGAACATCATTGTTTAAAACAGTGGTTGTTTTCCCGTGATCTACAGAGGTTTGTCTGTTTTCACAAGGAGTTTTAAAGGCTTTGCATGACTTTATTCACAACATGGTCCTGGCAAACCCAGAAAACGTCTTGCTGTTAACAGTGCGGCACAGGCACTAAATTTGCAGGCGTATTTCTTCAAGAAACATTCAGATTAGGCCAGGGGCACTGCACTGGTAAGAACAACTCGTTTTTTACTCTAAAACACACACACACCCTTTCTTTGATCTTCCCAAATTCCTCAGAACGCCAACACGCTTCATTCTCAGCTGTTGTAATTTGCAAGTGCGTCTGTCTGTCCAAGCAAGGCCTTTCTAATAACTTAAAATCTAGCACCTCAAGTTGGATGACTGCCACCCAGCCTTGCAATTCCGGCGCCGAAAACTGGCCTCTCCACACACGTGAGTATGCAAACACATAAATGTTAAACCAGTGTGAGGGGATGGTTCGATCGGTAGAACACTTAAGTGGTTCGCATAATGCTTCAGAACCTCCCAGCCAGGAGTGGTCGCCGAGAGTGAGTTCTAGGCCAGCTTGGGTTCCGGAGTGACAAGACACCCCGTCTCAAATTCCCTCTCCAAACCTGGTAGAAACGATGCTAGGAAAAGGGAGCAAGTACTCTCCCGCCGTGGCAGTCACTCCTTCAAAGATGCAGTGGAGCATGGCGACCCAGGGGGGACACTGGCCGAACACCATCGAACCCGTCCACACTCGCTCTTGTTCTTTGCGGCCGCTGCACTTTTGTTCTTGGGGCTCTCCGGCCTCTGGGTCAGAGATCTCTTTGGTTCAAGTTTTCTAGTGTCTGTTCTCCCCAGAATAAAAACGGTTCTAGGGTCTGAACGTCTATGTGCCAGCATGGTCTTCTCTGTGAGGACCCTCACTACTTGGTATCCTCACCTGGCAAAAGGTACACAGCTTTATCCCTCCGTCAACTCACAGTTGGAGCGGAGCCTTGCATTTTCGGCTCCAGTGAGAATGTATTGAGAATAGTATGGAGGTCCTTATCGCCAGCACAGACCAGGTTTTCCTCTCTGTCTCTCTCTGTCTCTGTTTCTCTGTCTCTTCCAGTGTGGCAACTCACAATTGTGTGTAACTCCAGCTCTGTGGGATCTGTGGGATCTGATGCCCTCTTCTGTCCTCCTCTGGGCACTGTACACACGTGACACACCGACATACACACAGGCAAAACGCTTCTACACATAAAATTAAAACCACTCTCTCCCCATCCTTCTCCCTTTTGTTTGTTTTTCCAGACAAGGTTTCTCATGTGTTGCCCTGACTGTCCTGGAATTTGCTCTGTAGACCTGGCTGGCCTCAAACTCCCAGAGCTCCACCTGCCTCTGAAACCAAAGGCTTGCACCACCGCCTGCTGGGTGGGAGTGGTTGCTGGGAATCGAACCCGGTTTCTCTGGAGAAGTGTCTATAGCATGCTTTGTTGTCAGCCACCAGCTCAGAAATAATGGTGTGGAGACTTCTTATTTATGAAAGCTCGGCCTTACCTTATGCTTGTCCCACTAGCTCTTGTAACTTGAACTAATCCATTTAGCTTTGTACCCTTCTTTCATTCTGTATG
This sequence comes from Phodopus roborovskii, assembly GCF_943737965.1. Classification (NCBI taxonomy): domain Eukaryota; kingdom Metazoa; phylum Chordata; class Mammalia; order Rodentia; family Cricetidae; genus Phodopus; species Phodopus roborovskii. The sequence goes on along the minus strand of NW_026126514.1, from coordinate 5,176,463 downwards.
ACTCACTCCAGGTCTTCTTGTCATCTGACGCATGCCTAGATTTATCCCCTGCTTCCTTTCTCTCTCTCTCTCTGCCTGGAAGTCCCACCTACACCTCCTGCCATTCGGCTCTTTATTAAACCTATCATGGTGATGTATCTTTACCCAGTGTACAAATATCCCACAAAATTCCCCCCTTTTGTCTAAATAAAAATGGACGGTCTTTAATTCTAACACGGTAGAACTATATACAATAAGAACAGTTATCAGTAAGAATTGCATTTACAGTGTCCAGCCTATCTGTATTTGGCAATTTCAGAAGAAAACACTCCATTATCTATTCTATCTCGGTGAGTCAAAAGCGATGTTCACTCTCTATCTGGCGTAGCTCGAATTACCGACTTAAAGTTGTCTTTTTAGAACTTAAAACATTTTCTTAGATTAAAACCTAAGCTTTTGTGTCTCTCAACCTTAGACACTTCATACCTCTTATGTGAGGCTTTATTTTTTCTGAACTCCGTACCAAGGAAAACCATAATCATAACTATCTCTCCTACAGACCCCAGAAGATTATAATATCCCTGATTTAGCATGAAGTGCCCAGCAAACAACTTCCAAAACTATAGAAATAACAGAAGCCCCTGGCTGCCTTGACAGTCACCCAGGGTTCCTCTGAAATGTTGGGACCTCCATCTTTAGCCTACAGGCCTAGACTATCTCGTGGCGTCGGTCCACCGATCTGTTCCACCAATCCGGCAAAGGCCTAGAGATTGAAGTAAAGAGACAAGACAGCTGGTCATCCGTTCAACGGCAATGTCGGAACGCCTAATGCTGAATGCCCTGAATGCCATTTATCGAGGGGATGGAACGGGCTTGACTACTGACTTACAGCACAGTGGGAAATAACAGGATTTTTAGGCTTAGCTCCCCCCCTCCCCACACACACACACACGAGGTGTGTGTTATCAAAACGGGAAGAGTACCAAGAACAGTTCTGGGGCAAGGAGATTCCGGCCAACAGCTTCAGACTTGCTCAAGTTGCCACGGGGGTGGGAGGAGTGGGGTGGGAGGGGAGGGTCCATGCAGGGCCCTACATACCTGACAGACTTTTCTGTGAAGCAGGAATTTTGAAAGACTATCTTGCCTTATCTTGGCAAAGTTCAAGAGTCTTCTTCCTTTATGTCCTGCTTGCCCAGTCAGTGTAGGGAAAAAAAAAAAAAAAAAAAAAAAAAGTGCCAGCAAAAGAAACCAACCAACTCCTGAGCATGAAATCTAGCACACTGGCCCTGAACCCAGAGCCAGTGAAAGAACCACTTTATCCCTGAACCTAGAACCTAACAAACATACCCTGACTCTGAAACCAGAGCCAAGGAAACACACTTTGGCCCTGGAACCAGAGCCCGTGAAAGAAACACCAGTGCCCGACTAGGAAAACTAACCAAAGTCTGAGCAGAACAACTTCTCCCTGGGAACTCTCCATCTGTGAGAAGCCCTATATACGTCCCCTCCCCTCCAACTGCTGTTGTGGGGCTGTCCTTTCTCACCCTGGCAGAGTCAGACACTCTCTGGGACTCCTCCTTCCCAAATAAATCTCTTCCTCAAAAGAGTCTTGGGTGAAGAACTTCATTAGACGGTGCAGAATAGAAGGACCTTTCTGAACCATCCCTTAGGGGTACTGAGCGCGGGGGGGGGGGGGACCTTGCTGAGACGTTTCCTTGGGAAGTGGGTGGGGGACTAAGTTGAACAAGGCTAAGCAGAAAAAAGTAACTTGTAGTGAGGTAGTCCTTCTGTAGCACTGACCACGCCCATTGGGGGGTGGAGCGATGGGCGGAGATGACCTGAGGAAGGAGGTCGGAGGGGGCCAGGAAGGCTCTCTTTCTGGCGTGACTCGGACAGGAGAGGATCGGGTTGAATTTCCTGGTGTTCATCTGTCTAGGTTGTAAGTTATTTCTCCCTGAATAAACATCTATTCAGCCTATTTGTTTATCCTGATCCTTATTTACCGCAATAGTAACTTTTCTGCCAGAGCCGGAGGAGGTTGCTACATTTCTGCGGGGTGGGGGGGGGGTGGGGGGGGTGTTCGGTGTTCCTGCCCCGGGCCAGAGAGAAGCAGCAGCAGAATTCTGTTGGGAAAGCCCGCTTAAAGGGGAAGGGGTCTTAAACAAAGCTCAGCTGTAACAGCTCTCTCTAGGAGAGGAGCAGGATTGCTATATCCTGCAGGGAGGCCCTCCCCCCCCCAACACACTGCACCCCAGCTTCAGCTGTTGCTCGACTTCCGAACAAGTCAGGATACCTCTCCCTCCATGGCTGAGCTGTTCAGTTGTGGCTCCAGCCTACCCTCCAGAGCTACCCTATTGCGACTCTAGGTATAGCCTAGCTTCCGGATGGGTTAAGTCAGGATACCTGTCCAGCTCCAGAGCTGTAAGACTCACACTCTTGCAGTCAACAGTCAAGACGAGAGCGGTTTCTTGCCCGATGGCTAGTTTTGCCAAATTCAAAGCAAACTCCAAATGGGGTGACCTTGATGCCCATCCTCTTCCCCAAAGTAAAGGGTGCTGCCGGGAGCAGACGTGTCTCATTGTCACGAAAAGTCCTATGTTAACAAAACATTTTAAATGCCTATTCTATAGGTCTTTGAAGTGTTTGAAGACCATCTCTATCTATCTAAAACATATCTCGACGGGCGGCGGCGGTGGTGGTGGTGGTGGTGGTGGTGGTGGTGGTGCACACCTTTAATCCCAGCACTTGGAAGGCACAGGCAGGCTGATCTGTAGGAGTTCCAGGCCAGTTTGATCTACAAAGCGAGTTCCAGGACAGGCTCCAAAGGTACAGAGAAATCCCGTTTCGAGAAAATAAAATATACCTCTGTTTGACCTTGAAAACATACCCAAGATGACTGAAAGTTTGTTTATTATCCTAAATACTTTGTAGCAATAACTTTCAAGGACTAGAAATTTACATTACATCCCTGTATGAACTGCATAGGTACAACACCTTAAACGAGAGTAGAAATGTATGTACAGCATGTTCTAACAAAAATAACCTTAAGTCAGTATCCATATACCAAAAAAAAAAAAAAAAAACTTCAACGAGTGTAGAAACATGTATGCAGTTATAACAAAAATAACCTTAAATTTGTATCAATATACAAAAAGCCATACCCATGTAATATGTAAGACAAGTAGTTGCTGTTTCAGTTTGAAAGTGGATTCGATAATCTACCCTTTTATCCTATCATTTCTTCATCCCCTCTTTTTCTTTTCAGAACAAGAACCAGTCTCCTTTGTTCAGCTTTTTTCCCCCCTGACCATTACCAATAACAACTTGTAAACAACCTCCCTAAACTATGACGAATATCCCCAACCCACTGGATGACCAAAAACCACCCACCCCACATCTTGGGAATGTGGGCCTCATGTTCTGTACATTGCTTCCTGTTGTCCTGGGGGCGTGGGAGGGGGCGATGCCATCTCCAGGGGCCCCTGGGAAAATTGAGATAATGGTCAAGACGTGGGAGAGCTAGCTGTGTCCTTTGTTGCCGGTCTCTGTGTAATGGGAAAGTCCGGGCTGGAGTAGTAGTGCATGAGAGGCCCGACCGCCTTGAAATTGTCCTGTGCAGTTTGTAGTCTAAAGATGATCTGTGGTCGGCGGCCTTAGCACAATCCAGGTGGAACCGTTGTTGTCAATCCCCATCAAAGGTCGCTGTTAGGAACGGTTATGGTTTACTGCAGAAAACTGAAAGCGTTTTAAATGGCATATGCAGTAAATCTCGGAGAGGTTGAAGGACCACAATTTGTTAAGTACATCTGGGGTATACAAACTTAATTCCAAGTTACCTGACAGAGACTCGCGACTCAAGCCTCATGGACAGGAAGCTAGTGAAGCCTTTTTCTAGAACTAGTTAGTACTCTATTTGACCATTGTTTTCATGACAGGAAATTTAAATGTGTGTGCGTGCGTGCGTGCGTGTGTGCGTGCGGGGTGTGTGTGTGTGTGTGTGTGTGTGTGTGTGTTGCGGCGGCCTCAGGGTACTTTCAAAAGTTGAGTTCAGCTCTAATGTCAACTATTCTGGGATGTTGAAGTTTCAAGTCTTACGTGGAAAACCACAGTCCAGTTCTCCTGGTATGCTGCCTTCAAGTTTGAAGCATAGGTCCAATGTTTTCATTTTTCACTGTGGTGTTCCACACAGCGCTCCGGGGCTGGGGAAATATGCTGCAGGTGGATATATTTCAAGCCTGGTCCCAGGTTTTTTTGATTTAGCATTTTTATTCAAGTCGTTGATACTGAGGATTGATCTTACATGCTAGGCATGCCCTCTCTCAGCAGATGTGTCTATCTATGTCTATGTCCCTGCCAAAGCCGTAGAACTCACAGAGCTCACCACACACCGAGCCCTCAAAGCATTTTAGTGTTTCATCTCTGTTTTTGTTTTGTTTGAGAGAGGGTCTCCTTATGTAGCTCTGACTGTCCGGGGGAACTCACTATGCGAACCAGCCCAGCCTCCAACACACACAGATCCCTACCTGCCTCTGCCTCCGGAGCAATGGGGCACTGGGATTAAAGGCGTGAGTCACCATGTCCCTCACAAGTCCTAGTTTGTTTATAACTAAAATCCCAAGAGCAGGCTGCACTCTTGTTTCTGCCCCCTCACAACTGGCCACGAGTTCGTGTCATCGGAGAGGAGGAGCCCTCAGTAGAGAACCTGCCTCCAAAAGATCAGGCTGGAGGCTGGGAAGCCCGAAGGGCATTTTCTTGATCCCACTGTGGGCCGTGCCACCCCGGGCTGCTGGTCCTGGGTACCATGAGAAAGCCTGTCACGCACAAAGCTCGAGTGTGTGATTCCCAGGTGGACGACGGCACGGAGCCAGGAGCGGAGGTTGAGGGTCACCCTAGGCTCAGCAGCGCGGCTGGGGACCGGTCGCCAGCGGGAGGCGCGCGGGGCGGGGCGGGGCGTATGCAGATGAGGCGGCGCGCGATGGCTGCCGGTCCCGCGGGTCTCGGAGGACCTTGGAGCGTGCTGCGGTGAGGGGCGAGGAGCGCGCCCGCGGTGCCGAGGTGTGTCGCGGCGAGGCGGTGTCGCGGGTGCGGCGACCGTGCGTTGTAAGGGCGGTGCGTGTGAGGGAGAGCGTGCGCGGGTGGGCCGCAACTCATACTTACCTGGCAGGGGAGATACCATGATCACGAAGGTGGTTTTCCCAGGGCGAGGCTTATCCATTGCACTCCGGATGTGCTGACCCCTGCGATTTCCCCAAATGCGGGAAACTCGACTGCATAATTTGTGGTAGTGGGGGACTGCGTTCGCGCTCTCCCCTGGTTTCGCTGGTCCTAGTAGTAGTATTCTTACAGCCGAAGGCCAAGCCCAGATGTGCTTTCTCGTTTCCCTGGCCTGTGTTTTATTCACTACTACTACTGTGCACGCTGACTTTCTGTTCCTGCTGTCACACAGTCTGCTCTGATAAGCTCACCCTGATCAGCGAGCGATTCTAAGAACTGAGGCATATACACGTACGTCGTCGCTCTTCAGTTAGTCTTTTTGACGGCTTGTGGTCCCTGCACTATCATTTAGTGTCCAGGCTGCATGAACTTTTTGAAAAGCCTTTTTTCACTGACCAAAATCTATGGGCATGAATGAATGAAAATTAAATAAAACAAGGTAATGTAGTCATGGGGGGGGGGGAGGGTAGTCGTTTTCCTTCCACACGACCTGGACAAATATAAATGCTGAAGTGGTTCCCTGGGCCACAGAAGATGATGCCGGTCTGTTTTTATTGCTGTAACAGAAAAACTCCGCCTCGGGTTCTTGGAGAACCTCCAGAACAGCCAGCCAGCCAGTTATTACAGCCAGAAGGGCCACACAGAGCAGTCTCAAGAATAGAAAAAGAAAGAAGCCAGACCTCAACTGAAGTCCCCCTTCTAGCTTGTGTCAAACTTGACACAAATCTAGCCAGCAGCTAGATTCAGGCCAGCCGTGAACTCAGTGATCCTGCACCGACCGCTTACGAGTGCGTGTTGCTGGCTAACTTCCTGTCTACGATCAGCGCTCAGTGTGAAAATCTGGATGGTCATCCACCCCTGGGGCTTTGTACAATGAATGGTTCTGACTGGTGCTATGAGAAAGTTGACTGAGCAATTAAGTTGCGAGCAAGGAAGCACCCTCCCAGGGCTTTCAGGCCGACAGACTTGTTGTACCCTGACTTCCCTCAAGTTGCAAACTTGCGGTCTCAAACCAAGTAGTGCATGCAGGAATTTTGTTTGCATGCACCCACAACCACGCACCTTTAACTTCTATTCAGTGATCCTTGCAACCCATGAGTGATTTAAATCTAACTGAGCGTTCTTACATACCAGTAACTAAATAGCTAGGGATAAGTAATCTGCCTCTCAGAATGTCTAGTTAACGGCGGAAACAAGCAGTCGCAGAAAGCTCTACTTTTATGACCAGCAAAACCAGGGGAGAGCGCGAACGCAGTCCCCCACTACCACAAATTATGCAGTCGAGTTTCCCGCATTTGGGGAAATCGCAGGGGTCAGCACATCCGGAGTGCAATGGATAAGCCTCGCCCTGGGAAAACCACCTTCGTGATCATGGTATCTCCCCTGCCAGGTAAGTATGAGTTGCGGCCCACCCGCGCACGCTCTCCCTCACACGCACCGCCCTTACAACGCACGGTCGCCGCACCCGCGACACCGCCTCGCCGCGACACACCTCGGCACCGCGGGCGCCCTCCCCGCCCCTCTCACCCGCAGCACGCTCCAAGCACGGCGTATTCACCACGCGCCACGCGGTCCTCCGAGACCCGCGGGACCGGCAGCCATCGCGCGCCGCCTCATCTGCATACGCCCCGCCCTCGACCTGCTGTCACAGCCCCGCCCCCCCCCCCCCCCGCCCCCTCTGAGCCTCAGCCCAGGGTGTGCCCGACCGAGGCTAGGACGCGCCGCACCCCTAACGGGCCCTGGCCCAGGGCCCCGGCCTGAAGGGGGACTCCGCGGACGGCCAGCCCTCCGGACCCAATGGTCACTCTTTATTTTGATTCAGTGGCTGCTGGGTGTGGTGGTTGCGCCCCTTTAACCTCCGCATTGCACAGGCAGAGGCAGGGGCCAGGAGGCAAGGCAGAGAGGGAGGGGAGGGCAGAGACGCAGAGAGAGGAGCTCTTTGAAATCGAGGCCCTACTCGTCTATGTCTCGAGGTCTAGGCCAGCCAGGACCACATAATGAGATCCTGTTTACAAAGGAAAACGAAAAGAAGTCCAGTTGCTTATCTCCTATCAACCACCGTCCTGACTTTGAGGCTGTGGGCTTACAACCTGAGAGGAGCCGCGACCCTCCCAGCTCAGCAGAAGGTCAAGAACACCTGTCCGTCAAGAGACCCAACGTTCGGCCTTGGCACTCCGGAGAAAACACATCCACTTAGGGTAAAGTAGAAAAAGTCAGTTAAGTAGATACTGATTTACTTCCTGACTGACTTCAAGCACGGCTTGTACTGCCCATTGGCCAGGCATGACTTCACTTGCTATCTGAAACAGAGTGACCTGGAGAAATAGCTGCTAAGGTCGTTGCCCTTAACAACCTGCTGATTGCCGGTATGCTTTTGTTAACTCTTGCCTCCTTGCCTGCTCCACCTTGTGGTGGTGGTAGAGTATAAAATGAGAATGCAAACTGGACCCGCCCAGCACTGAAGCCCTTTTCTGATGACGTCTCTCTTCCACTCTCACTGGTGTTGGGGTGCTCATTCTAGAGAGATCCCCTCAACGCACCGATGAAGCTTTCCTTCCCCAAAGTCCCCCTTTTCTGCCCCACGCCCAGTGCACCTTGATGTACAGTCTCCACTCCCAAGGAGAGACCGGTGTCCTTCAGTTGTTCTGATTAAAGGACAATCCTGGCGGCGGGTGGGGGTGGGGGGAGATGAGCTGTGGCGCACGAACTTAATCCCAGCACTCAAGAGGCAGAGTCAGGATGATCTCTGTGAATTCAAGCCCAGCCTGGTCTACACAGTGAGTTCCAGGACAGCCACGACTACACAGACAGACCCCACCTTAGCCATCAGGGAAATGTAAATCAAAACAACTCTGAGATACCATCTTACTCCTGCTAGAATGTCTAAAATCAGAAACACCAATGACAGTTTATGGTGGAGAGGATGTGGAGAAAGAGGTAGGTAGGAGTGCAAACGTGTACAGCTACTTTGGAAATCAGGATGGCGGTTTCTTAGGAAAACAGGAATCAGTCTACCTCAAGATCCAGCTGTAACGAGTAAGGTTTTTCCGCCGGTCTGTTCCCACCGCCATGCCAGCCCCAAATAACACACTGAGACTCTGTATTTAATATAACGCTGTTGGCCAGTTACTTGTTTCTCATTGGCTAGCTCTGTCTTAAGTATTAACCAATTTCTATTAATCTAAGTATTTCCACGTGGTCTCATCTGAGAGAGGGGCCGGCTTCTGCTCTGCCCAGTCTCTCCATGTTGATTCCTCCTTACTACTTCCTAGAATCCTCCTTGTCTCCTAGTCCCACCTATCTTGCTTTCCTATTGGACAACAGTGCCTTATTCATTAATCAGTATGAGAAACATATTTACAGAATGACATCTCCATCATCCAGCAATTCCACTCTTGGGTATATGTCCAAAGGATGTACAACAAGCACATCTGTTCAACTATGTTCATAGCAGCATTATTTGTAATAGCCAGAACCAGGAAGCAACTTAGATGCCCCTCAACCAAAGAATGGTTGGAGAAAATGTGGTACATTTATACAATGGAGTATTACTCATCAGAAAAAAAATATTAGACATAGAGCAAAGGCTACCAGGCTACAATCCATATCTTCAGAGAAGCTAGGAAGCAAGGAGGACTCTAAGAGACACATACATGGGGGAGGGGGAGGGAGGTAGGAAACAGAGAAGGGGAGAAGGGGAGAGGTGGTCATGAGGGGTCAGGGAGACTGATTCAAGGGAGGAATAGAGGACAGCAAGAAAAGAGATACCATAATAGAATCTAAGAATCTAAGCAATAGTGGAGATGCTACTTTAAATGCTTTACTTTAAATTAATTACTTTAAATAATGAGATTGATGACTACTTTATGTGCCATTCCAGAGCCTCATCCAGTTGCTGATGGAAGCAGAAGCAGACACCCACAGCTAAACACTAAGCAGAACTCCTGGAATCCAGTTGTGGAGAGGGAGGAGTGATGAGCAAAGGGGTCAAGACTGTAGAAACCCACAGAGACAGTGAGAGTGAAAGGGTGAAAATACAGCCTAAGTCTCTAATGACCACTAAAAGTTAGAAATTTAGAAAAAGTCCATCATCATGGATTTAAAAACCACCCTATCTGCATGCAAAGCTCAGGAAAAATGAAAAACACATAAAATAGCTTGATCACGATGACTGGTTTCTGGATATTATTATTATTATTCATAATCACCTAGTTTCTGAAGAATATTGTTATCCACAACAACAGTCTGGGAACTGTTGTGGGTCATCCTGTCCACAAAGAAAATTAATAACTAAAAGATGGGACTCATAGCAAAAAGGGAAAGACAGAGAAAACAAGAGCCTCTGCCAATAGATATAGATAACTCCCTGACTGGAAAGTACATTCTCCCAGCCACTGAAGGGTAAGGCCACTGAGCCCACTGGTTCTTGAGAAAGAAACTCCCCTAACCTTGCAGGTGTGCTAAATCTCTGTAACCTAGGAAACCTTATTAACCATTCTAAGTTTCGAACTATCCCATGACCTTGCTTTTAGGCCTAATGAAAATAACAGGCTAGCTTTAAAACTGGCCTTGTTAGCCTTGATGTAAGTCTTATAAAAGCTATCTCAATTCTGCCCTCAAGGTCCTCAGTCCTCTACTCCTGCGTGGCGTATGACTGTGGACCCCAGTGCACTTGGAATAAAAACTCCTCATGCTATTTGCATCAAGACTGCTTCTCATGAGTGATTTGGGGAGTCGCCTTTCCTGAGTGGGAGCGTGAAGGTCCATGCTCTGCAGGTCTTACAAGAGCACACGGGCCTCAGTTGTAAAGCTGGGGAACCAGCATTGGACTGAACCAAACCCTATGAATGTGGGTGCCAGTTAGGAGGCCTGGGCAGTCTATGGGGTTTCTGGCAATGGAACCAGTATTTATCTCTAGTGCACAAATGGACTTTGGGAGCCCATTCCTCATGGAGGGATACTCCCTCATCCCAGATACACGGAGGAGGGCCTAGACCCTCCCCCAAATGATGTGACAGATTCTGATGATTGCCCATGAAAGGCCTCACCCTCCCTGGGGAATGGACAGGGGGTGTGATGGGGGAGTTAGTGGGGGTCATGGGAGGATGGGAAGGAGAGGGAACAAGGATTGATAAGTAAATCAAGATTTTTTTCTAATTTAAATAAAACTTTATATATAAAAGGAGAAATCCCAAATGGCTGTGAAGGACTTAAAATGTTCAACATTTGAGTTTGAGGCCTGCATGGTTTACTGAGTGAGTTCTAGGATAGCCAGGACTGTTCCACAGAAAAACCCTGTCTACAAAAGAGAGTCCCAGTAGAATTGTATAATCCTCAAGGTTAAAGGCGGTGGGGATCAAACCTGCCGCTCCTCTGTCCTCCATCTTCATTTATGCATCAAAAGTCAGCATGTTTTTCCATACTAACACATTTTTTCCATCCTCCCATGTTAAACTTTGACAAAAACAAATATGTGAAGTATATTCTCTCCCAATTTTTACATCAAAACATCTTTAAAACAGCACTTATTGTTTTGCTAGCTTGGCCAAATATCCAGTCAGGTATATCCTGTCTTTATAAAACTAAAATTGATTGACATAGGCACACATTTACCAGAACAACAACACCATTCAAAACCAGTATTTATTGCACAGGGTAGTGGTGGTGTGCTGGGTGGTGGTGGCACACATCTTTAATCCCAGCACTTGGGAGGCAGAGGCAGGCAGATCTCAGTGAGTTCAAGGCCAGCCTGGTCTACAAAGTGAGTTCCAGGACAGCTAGGACTGTTACACAAAACAAACCATGTCTTGAAAAAACATGAAGAAGAAAAAGGAGAAGAAAGATAGAAAGAAAAAGAAAACAGGGGTGACCTGCCTCCCATCCTGTTATCACTGAATCAGAACAGCTCCTGGGTCTGGAGTGACAGCTGGCATCTCCAGACAAAAAACCTGGGAAGCATCAGCTCCCAAAAGATTTTAGGGGAAGATATTTTTTAAACTGGGGTTTCCAGGAATGACAAAGAGAATCTCTCTCTCAATACTGAGAGGCAGAGGGTGGGAGAGAGAGAGAGAGAGAGAGAGAGAGAGAGAGAGAGAGAGAGAGAGAGAGAGAGAAAGAGCTTGCAAGTTGCAGGGTCCCAGCAGTATTCTGCACTATCCAGAAGTCCAGTGGCCCTTGCCAGTGAGACTGTCCCCTTGGGCTTCTGTTTCATCTGGAGACTGGTTGGAAAAGTGCTCATGTACTGGCCTGAAACCAGGCTGCACAGCTCAGAACAGTACTGATAGCTGTGAACCCAATTTTATTTATAAAGATCGCCCATTAATAAAAACATTATAATAAAATATAAATATAATTGTTTCATGGCCTTTACATTTAAATTTTCTGTAAAATTCCAAAATTTTCTTTTGAAGAAGTTTAAAATTTCTAAACTGTGTGTTCCTGCAATACCAAAATAAAGCACCTTTTTCATTTTGAGAGTGAAGATACAGGGAAAACCATATACACAAGGCAAAACCAAGCTCCAAGCAGCGCAAACAATTCAATGAACAGCTGAGATTCCTCTGGGGCTTTTCCAAGGGGCTTGGGTCACCTGTGTGGACCCACCCTTTCTGCCTTCCAGATCCTAATGGGGTCCATGACCCTTTTGTGTCTTTAAAACCAATACTATCTTGGTGATTCTTAAGTTACAAAAAAAGTTTTCACCTTGTCAGGTGGTGTTGTCTATGTGTTGAGGTTCGTGGCCTGAATAATAGGTTCATCATGGAGTCAGTTGTACTAAGGTCTGGGGCCCTGTTACACAGTGTGAGAACTGTGGGTGCCCATAAAGATGGCTGCACTCTATCTTGGCACAAGACAGAGAGCTCAAAGCTGTCCTCAGCAAGTTATAAGACCTAACGATCAAATGTGTGGCTACAGTAGGATGTTTGGCTGTCTTATTCTAAATAACAACACGCCTGAATCTGAGGTGTGGCTACTCCTGACCTCAAGGCTAGGGAACAAAAAGTTGGAGCTAAGGTGTGGTTACTGAACCCTTAGAATAAGTGAGGAATAAAAGTCTATTTTTTCCATATATATGATACTCTGTTCCCCTTTTTGATTAAGGTGTATAAGAGTGGTGAACAATAAACTCAAAGTGGCATTTCAGTATTGACTGATCTGCCCTCCTGACCTTTATTCTGTCTTTCCGTCTTTTCTTCATTATCTATAGCTAGCCTTTCCCTCATCCACACTCTCCCACTCAGGTATGGACTTGGGGCCGCTGGGCTGGCTCCGATTGCTGTGTAAGGATGGAAAAATATAACCTCACTCTCCAATGACCCCAGGAAGCTAGAAGTTTAAAAATACTAAATACCTTAAATTCCAGACCCTGTCCTCAGCCAATAAATAGGTGAAAGGTCACACTCCTTGCTGCTTACCCCTGTCCCAGTGATCTAACCTAACTGCCATTTGTCACCCCACCTAGGAGCCCACACAAATGCAGACCTCCAGGGCTATAGGAAACTGATTGGTCTATAAAGTGTGGGTTTGGATGGTTTAAATTGATTGGTCTGCACCTCAAGGGCTTTGGATGCTATGAGATGATTGGTTTACGATGAGCAGGCTTTGTTGTAACCCTATAAAAACTGTCTCAATTCTGTACTCAGGATCCTCAGTCCTCTACCCCTGCGTGGTGCATGACCCCAGTGCACTTGGAATAAAGGACCTCATGCTTTTACATCAAGACCATTTCTCGTGAGTGATTTGGGGTTTGCCTTTCCTGAGTGGGAGCGTGAGGGTCCATGCTCTGCGGGTCTTTCAGCAGTCCCACAAAGACCACTCCCGACAGAGAACCAAAGTTACAATTTAACTTTTAATGACTGTGCCTAAGACATCCATGAAAATAAATGCCTCTGGTCTTCAGGTCCCTTGCTCAAGGACAGACATTGTTTATGGGAGACAGCAAGACACATATTTTTCATTGCTGGCCCCAACAAACTTTTTGGACCCTTCTGCAATTGATGTGCTTGATCACGTGGGTGGTGGGAGGTTCACAGACAGAAAACTGTCAGGATGTTTGTTGGGCCTGATGGGAAATGCAATGAATTATGGGTTTTCCGTCTTAAGACACTGCAAACTGTGATTTGGGGACATTTCTCAGGAACGTGGCTGTGCACCTGGCCAGAGCCCATCAACCTGGCCAATATTTAAACCTTACTTCCACAGGCAATGGTGGTGAACGCCTTTAATCCCAGTAATCTTGAGGCAGAGACAGGCGGATCTCAGTGTGTTCAAGTCCAGCTGGGTCTACAGAGCAAGTTCCAGGACAGGCTCCTGGAGAAACCCTGTCAAAAACCAAATATAAATAAGTAAAGAAAGAAAGAAAGCAAGAAAGCAAGCTTGCTTCAAATGTGGCTTTCAACCGTGGTAGTGGGCTTATTCTTTCTTTCAGAAAATTTATTTAATTTAGAAACACTCTTATTTTACATATCAATACCAGTTACCACTCCCTCCCATTGCCCATGTCCTCCATAAACCTCCCCATCCAACTCCCCAGCTCCATTTAGTTTGATGTTGGCTGTTGGCGTACTGCATATTGCCTTTATCATGTTTAGGTATGTTCCTGTTATTCCTTTATTGTGAAGGGGTGTTGGATTTTGTCAGTGTTTTTCAGCATCTAATGAGATGATCACATGGTTTTTCTTTTTATTATTATTTCTTTTTCTTATTTTACATATTGATCCCAGTTCCCTCTCCCTCCCTCCTTACTTCCCATGCCCCGACCACCCTCTTGTCCCATTCACACACCCCCAGTCCACATGTAGGGTAATGCCTTCCAGGAGGGGTCAACAAAATCTGTCAAGTCATTTGGAGTAGGGACTAGGCCCTCCCTCCTGCCTCTAGGTTAAGGGAGTATCCCTCTATAGAGAATGTGCTCCTTTTATGCACCAGGGATACATCCTGGTTCCACTGTCAGAGGTCCCTTAGACTGCCCAGGCCTTCTAGCTGAGACCCATGTTCAGGGGGTCTGAATCAGTCTGATGCTGGTTTCCCAACTATCAATCTGGGGGCCCATTGGCTCCTCCTTGTTCAGGTCAGCTGTCTCTGTGGGTTTCTGTAGCCTGGTGTTGTCCACATTTTCTTATCACTCCTCCCTCTTTGCATCTGGATTCCAGTTCGGTTCAGTGTTTAGCTGTGGGTGTCTGCTTCTGTTTCCATCAGCTACTAGATGAGGGCTCTATGATGGTAGATAAGTTAGTCATCAATCTCATTACCAGAGAAGGACATTTATGGTAGCCTTTCCACTGTTGCTCAAATTGTTAGTTGGGGTCAGTCTTGTAGGTCTCTGGACATTTCTCTAGAGTCAGTGTTCTCTTCAAACCTATAATGGCCCCCTCTTTTATGGTCTCTCTTTTTTCTCTCATCTATTCCTCCCCTGACTCAATCTTCCTAGTCTCACATGCTTTCCTCTCTTCCCCTTCTTTTTCTGCTAGCTCCCTCTCCACTCACTGCCCCTCCCCACTCCCAATATGCTCAGGAGATCTTGTTCCTTTACCCTGCTGTGAGGGACCTTGTATGAATCTCTTAGATTCCTCTGTGTATCCTAGTTTCTCTGGTGGTGTGAATTATAGGCTGATAATCCTTTGCTCTGTGTATATGAGCAAGTACATACCATGTTCTTCTTTTTGTGACTGGGTTACCTCATTCGGGATAGTTTCTTCAAGTTCCATCCATTTGCCTGAGAATTTCAAATTTCCATTGTTTTTTTTTTTTCTGCAGATAGTATTCTATTGTGTAAATGTGCCACATTTTCTTTATCCATTCTTTAGTTGAGGGCATCTAGGTTGCTTCCAGGTTCTTGCTATTACAAATAATGCTGCTACGAACGTAGTTGAACACATGTCTTTGTTGCATGGATGTGGGTAATTTGGGTATATGCCTAAGAGTGGGATTGCTGGGTCCTATAGTAGACTGATTCCAATTTTCCTGAGGAACTGCCATATTGATCTTCAAAATGGCTGTACAAGTTTGCGCTTCCACCAGCAGTGAAAAAGTGTTTCCCTTTCTCCACATTCTCTCCAGCATAAGTTGTCAATGGTGTTTCTAATTTTAGCCATTCTGGCAGGAGTAAGATGGTATCTTAGAGTTGTTTTGATTTGCACTTCCCTGATAGCTAAGGATGTTGAACACATTCGTAAGTGTCTTTCAGCCTTTTTGATTTACTCTATTGAGAATTCTCTCTTCAGTTCTGTATCCCATTTTTTAATAGGGTTATTTGGTGTTTTGTTGACTAATTTCTTGAGTTCTTTGTATATTTTGGAGATCAGCCCTCTGTCAGATATAGGGCTAGTGAAGATCTTTTCCCAGTCTGTGGGCTGCCATTTGGTCTTGTTAACTGTTTGAGAAGGTCCCATTTATTAATTGTTGATCTTAGTGTCTGTGCTACTGGAGTTATGTTCAGGAAACGGTCTCCTGTACCAATTTGTTCAAGGGTACCTACCACTTTCTCTTCTACAAGGTTCATTGGCTGGATTTATGTTCAGGTCTTTGATCCATTTGGACTTGAGTTTTGGCATGTTAATAGACATGGGTATTGCGGTAAATAAGGATCAGGATAAACAAATAGGCTGAATAGATGTTTATTCAGGGAGAAATAACTTACAACCTAGACAGATGAACACCAGGAAATTCAACCCGATCCTCTCTCCATAAAGCCCTCCATTCTATTTGAGAGGCGCTTTCAAGGACAGCTGATATTAATTGATCCCAATCCTTAGGGGTTACCTTGTTATTCCATGCCCATGATTCTACTAATTGCTTCACATAAGGTGAATGCATGCCATAAGAGACTACTGCTTCCTTTATACCTTTTAAATCTTTCATACGTATTGGTTCCCACTGATATGCAACGACACCTTTTGGATGTTTCTTCGTTGCTGGCTTTTCATGAATAGATACAGGGAAAGCTCCCCTGACCCTAAATGGTGTGGAAAATTTTAAATCTTTTTCATGCCCTGTTACCTGTAGTTCTTCTTCTGATGTATCAGACTGAAGGTCTTCTAAAGCCTGAAATCTATTCACCATTGTTTCTTTGAGTGTCTGAACTTCTTGAATCAAATAACTTTCTAGAGACTTCATTGTATCAGTCAGTTTCTTACTTTCTCCAACTACAAATGATTCCATGTTTTTAATCTTATCATCCTTAGATATTATCTGAATGGCGTGTAAACTGCCTTCCAGAAACAATGTTCTATCTGCTAGCTTGCCATTATCCTCAGACATGGAAGAGATTCTGTCATCTAGTCTTTCTATCTGATGTTCCAGTTTTTTAAACTTATTAGTAGCTTCCTCCGACCAGGAGTGGGCTGTTTCTGCTAGTTTGTTAATGCATTGCATTGTTTCTGTTCTGGTTATTGAAGTATCTGACATTAAACAAATTATACCTTTCAGCTCGCCAACGCCATCTTCAATATTCTGAATCTTTCTTTCTATATTTTCTATGCTTTGAATTCTATCATTTTCAATGTT
Organism: Phodopus roborovskii; assembly: GCF_943737965.1. Lineage (NCBI taxonomy): Eukaryota > Metazoa > Chordata > Mammalia > Rodentia > Cricetidae > Phodopus > Phodopus roborovskii. The sequence goes on along the minus strand of NW_026126514.1, from coordinate 5,159,765 downwards.
TTGAATCTTTGTCTCTATGTTTTGGATTCCATCATTTTCAATGTTTTGAATCCTTGTCTCTATGCTTTGAATTCTATCATTTTCAATGTTTCGAATCTTTGTCTCTATGCTTTGAATTCCATCATTTTCAATGTTTTGAATCCTTGTCTCTATGCTTTGAATTCTATCATTTTCAATGTTTCGAATCTTTGTCTCTATGTTTTGAATTCCATCATTTTCAATGTTTTGAATCCTTGTCTCTATGCTTTGAATTCTATCATTTTCAATGTTTCGAATCTTTGTTACTAAGTCTCCCATGGTTTGTACAAGTTCCTTATTGTTTGCTGTAATCTCAAACCATTTCTTTAAGAATATCATGTTAATGATGAAACCCATTGCTATTACAAAATAAAAGTATATATTGGTCCAGTCATAAGTTTCTTCTGCTAAAATCCCTTCTACATATGAAGTAAAATAATTCCTAAAGTTCTGCATAGTAAAATTATCTGCCATAGTTATAGAACAATTTATCTCAGATTTTATATCAGCTTAAATTGCAAAGGATGTTACAATTACCTTAGGTGTAATTCTGCTGTCCTGGAACTTTGATGCTTTTAGTTGTATATCTCCGCTTGTGGTAGCTACGCCTGGAGGTGTGTCATCAAATAGCGCCTAGCCGCCCAGGCTCGTCTGATCCCGGTTCCTGTAAAAAGTTCTTAACAAACTATGGCAAGCAGAATTTTGTTAAAAGGGGACTTTTGGAGTTACTTGTAACACAAGACGAAACGCGTGCAAGCCGGGCGGGTGCCGCCGGGTGGGTGCCGCCGGGCGGGTGCCGCCGAGAGGCTCTGCGCGGAATGCAAAGTCCCGTGCGGAAATGGGCAAAAAATGTTAAGCGGTAAGTGCCTTCTCAGGTCTGCTTTAGCGGCAAAGATCTCCTTTGCAGTAAGGAAGAGGCAAATGTCCCAAAGCTGTGGTGAGTCCACCTGGTTAAACCCTGCCCGTTGGGGAAGGTGGGGGAGGGGGGCGGCTTCTGCCGCCTGGGGGCAAAACCCAGGTAAATTCCGCTTCTGACACCAGATATTGCGGTAAATAAGGATCAGGATAAACAAATAGGCTGAATAGATGTTTATTCAGGGAGAAATAACTTACAACCTAGACAGATGAACACCAGGAAATTCAACCCGATCCTCTCCTGTCCGAGTCACGCCAGAAAGAGAGCGCCTTCCTGGCCCCCTCCGACCTCCTTCCTCAGGTCACCTCCGCCCATAGCTCCACCCCCCAATGGGCGTGGTCAGTGCTACAGAAGGACTACCTCACTACAATGCATTTCCTGTCTACTCTAGTATTGTTATTTTCCTTCTCAGGTCTTGATGAGGTTGAAGATTAAACTATCACAACTATTATTCTCTCTTCCTAGTTAGATATATTAGGTACTAGACTTACGTTTTCCAGCTTAGGACAACTCTATTGTAAACTCCATTATGCCCTCACCCTAGGACTAGATATGTAGGTCATTTTGTTCTCGATTTTCCTTTTCTTAGAGCACACTTGTTATTCACTGTTTTGTATATAGTTTTGTATTAAGCCTAAATCTTTTCTTTAGACTAAAAGGGGAATTGTAGTGAGGTAGTCCTTCTGTAGCACTGACCACGCCCATTGGGGGGGTGGAGCTATGGGCGGAGGTGACCTGAGGAAGGAGGTCGGAGGGGGCCAGGAAGGCGCTCTCTTTCTGGCGTGACTCGGACAGGAGAGGATCGGGTTGAATTTCCTGGTGTTCATCTGTCTAGGTTGTAAGTTATTTCTCCCTGAATAAACATCTATTCAGCCTATTTGTTTATCCTGATCCTTATTTACCGCAATACATGGGTCTGTCTATCTGCAGTCTTCTACACACCATCATCCAGTTGTGCCAGCACCATTTGTTGAAGATGTTTTCCTCCTCCCATTGTACACTTGTAGCTGTTTTGTCAAAAATCAGGTGATCGTAGGCATGTGGGTTAATATCAGGATTTTTGATTCAATTCCATTGGTCTAATTGTCTATTTTTGTGCCAATACCAGGCTGTTTTCAGGACTATAGCTCTGTGATAGCGCTTAAAGTTGGGGATAGTGATGTCTCCTTTATTGTACAGAATTGTTTTGGCTATCCTGGGTCTTTTGTTTTTCTATATAAAGTTGATTGTTATCCTTTCAAGGTCAGTGAAGAATTATACTGGGATTTTGATGGAGATTGCATTGGATCTATAGATTGCTTTTTGACAAGATTGCCATTTTTACTATGTTTATCCTACCTATCCAAGAGCATGGGAGATCTTTACATTTTCTGGTATCTTCTTTAATTTCTTTCTTTAAAGACACAAAGTGATGGGAGATTCTGTAAATATGTTTCTCTTATTGGTTAATGAATAAAGCACTGTTGGCCAACAGGAAAGCAAGATAAGCAGGACTAGGAGACAAGGGGGATTTGGGAAATAGTAGGGAGGAGTTTCAAGATGTAGGACCAACGGGGTATTATGCTGGGCCTTCTCTCCAGTAAGATAAGCCCATGTCGAAATACTTAGATTGATATAACTGGGTTAATATTTAAGACAGAGCTAGCCAATATGGAATACTAGTAATAGGACAACAACTTTATATCTAATACACTGTCTCTGTGTGTTATGTGGGGCTGGTGTGGCGGTGGGACCAGGATGGGAGAAAAATCTATTCATAACAACAAAGTTCTTGCTATATAGGTCTTTCACTTGTTTTGTAAGTGTTACCCCAAGACATTTTATGTTCTCTGTGGCTATTGTAAATGATGTTTCTCTGATTTCTTTCTCAGTCCCTTTGTTGTCTGCATATAGTAGGGCTACTGATTCTTTTGAGTTTATCTTGTATCCTGGTAGTTTGCTGAAATGTTTATCAGCTGTAGGAGTTCCCTGATAGAATTTTTCTGGTCACTTATGTAAACTGTCATAACATATACAAATACTGAAAGTTTGACTTCTTCCTTTGCAATCTGTATCCCCTTGATCTCCTTTTGTTACAGTCTTATTGCTTTAGCTAGAACTTCAAATACAATATTGAAGAGATATGGAGAGTGGGTTGTTGAAGTCTCCCACTGTAAGTGTGTGGGGTTTTATGTGATTTGAGTTTTAGTAATGTTTCTTTTACAAATGTGGGGTGCCTTTGTATTTGGTGCACGGATGTTCAGAATTGAGACTTCATCTTGATGGACTTTTCATGCGATGAATATGAAATGCCCTTCTTCATTCATCTCTTTTGATTAATTTTAGTTTGAGGTCTAATTTGTTAGGTATCAGGATAGCTAGTCCAGTTTGATTCTTAGGTCCATTTGATTGGAAAATCTTTTCCCAACCCTTTACTCCGAGGTAACATCTGTCTTTGAAGTTGAGGTGTGTTTCTTGTATGCAGCAGAAGGATGGTTTCCATCTTTGTATATCCATTCTGTTAGCCTGTGTCTTTTTATAGGCGAGTTAAGACTATTGATGTCGAAGGATAGTAATGACCATTGGTTGTTAATTCTTGTTTGTTTTAGATTTGGTGGTTTGGTGATGGTGGTGGTATTGTGTGTGGATCCCCCCCCCACCTTTTTTTTTTGTCTTTTGGTTTTTGGTAAAATGGGATTATCTTTGCCTATGTTTTTGGGAGTGTTGTTAACTTCCGTGGGTTGGAGTTTTCCTTCAAACACTTTCTGTAGGACTGGATATGTGGATATGTATTGTTCAGATCTGGTTTTGTCATGGAATATCTTGTTTTCTCATCTATAGTGTTGGAAAGCTTTGCTGGGAAGAGTAGTCTGGGCTGGCATCCGTGGTCCCTTAGTGTTTGGAGAACATCTATCCAGGACCTTCTTTCTGGCTTTCAGAGTTTCTATGGAGAAGTAAGGTGTAATTCTGATAGGTCTGCCTTGATATGTCACTTGGCCTTTTTCCTTTGCTGCTCTTAATATTCTTTATGTTTGATGTTGATGCTTTGATTATTATCAAAGGTGAGGGGAGTTTTCCTTGTGGTCCAGTCTATTTTTGTGTTCTGTAAGCTTCTTGTACTTTCATTGGCATGTCTTTCTTTAGGTTGGGAAAGTTTTCTTCTTTGATTTTTTGAATATGTTTTCTGTACCCTTGACTGGGTTTCTATTATTACCTATTATTCTTAGTTTTGGTCTTTTCATGGTGTCCCATATTTCCTGGATATTTTGTGTTAGGGATTTATTGGACCTAAGATTCTCTTTGGTCGATGAATCTATTTCCCCTAGTGAATCTTCAACACCTGAGATTCTCTCTTCCATGCCTTGTATTCTGTTGGTTATGCTTGCATCTGCATCTGTAGTTCCTGATTGGTTAACCAGCTTTTCTTTTTCTGGCATTCCCTCATTCTGTGTGTGTGTGTGTGTGTGTGTGTGTGTGTGTGTTTTATTGTTTCTATTTCAGGTTTCAAGCCTTGAACTGTTTGGATTATTTCGTTCACTTGTTTGTTTTTTTTTTTTGTTGTTGTTGTTTTGTTTTTGTTTTTGTTCCCCCCCCTTGGCTTTCCTTGCTTCCTTTAAGAGATTTGTTTATTTCTTGAATTTTTTGGCTTGTCTTTCCCTCCATTTCTTGTTTGCTTTTTCTTCCATTTCTTTAAGGGATTTTTTTCCCCTCATTTCCTCTTTGAGGGTCTCTATCATCTTCATGAAGCTGTTTTTAAGGTCATTCTCTTCTGCTTCATCTGCGTTGGGATGTTCAGGTCTCGCTGGTGTAGAGTCCCTAGACTATGGTGTCATATGGGTCTTTCTGTTGTTGAATGTGTTCTTATACTGTCGTCTTCCCGTCCCTTCTCCCAGTGGGTGCAGGTGCGGCCTCTCCTCTCCTCTGCTCTGCTCTGCTCTCCTCTCCTGGTGGGTGTATGCTGGCTAAGACTGCTATGTCCGCAGACTCTGGATCGTGGTCTTATTCTTGATCGGTGGGATTGACACCAGTCCATTAGGCCTCTATTAGATGAAGGTTGATCAAGGCAACAGGAAAATGAGAGAAGGAGCTCTACAGGAGCAAAATTGTCCATCTTGCCCGTTCCTTCCTTCCTTCCTTTCTTTTTGAGGTGGGGTCTGTCTGTGTAGTCGTGGCTGTCCTGGAACTCACTGTGTAGACCAGGCTGGGCTTGAATTCACAGAGATCATCCTGACTCTGCCTCTTGAGTGCTGGGATTAAGTTCGTGCGCCACAGCTCATCTCCCCCCACCCCCACCCGCCGCCAGGATTGTCCTTTAATCAGAACAACTGAAGGACACCGGTCTCTCCTTGGGAGTGGAGACTGTACATCAAGGTGCACTGGGCGTGGGGCAGAAAAGGGGGACTTTGGGGAAGGAAAGCTTCATCGGTGCGTTGAGGGGATCTCTCTAGAATGAGCACCCCAACACCAGTGAGAGTGGAAGAGAGACGTCATCAGAAAAGGGCTTCAGTGCTGGGCGGGTCCAGTTTGCATTCTCATTTTATACTCTACCACCACCACAAGGTGGAGCAGGCAAGGAGGCAAGAGTTAACAAAAGCATACCGGCAATCAGCAGGTTGTTAAGGGCAACGACCTTAGCAGCTATTTCTCCAGGTCACTCTGTTTCAGATAGCAAGTGAAGTCATGCCTGGCCAATGGGCAGTACAAGCCGTGCTTGAAGTCAGTCAGGAAGTAAATCAGTATCTACTTAACTGACTTTTTCTACTTTACCCTAAGTGGATGTGTTTTCTCCGGAGTGCCAAGGCCGAACGTTGGGTCTCTTGACGGACAGGTGTTCTTGACCTTCTGCTGAGCTGGGAGGGTCGCGGCTCCTCTCAGGTTGTAAGCCCACAGCCTCAAAGTCAGGACGGTGGTTGATAGGAGATAAGCAACTGGACTTCTTTTCGTTTTCCTTTGTAAACAGGATCTCATTATGTGGTCCTGGCTGGCCTAGACCTCGAGACATAGACGAGTAGGGCCTCGATTTCAAAGAGCTCCTCTCTCTGCGTCTCTGCCCTCCCCTCCCTCTCTGCCTTGCCTCCTGGCCCCTGCCTCTGCCTGTGCAATGCGGAGGTTAAAGGGGCGCAACCACCACACCCAGCAGCCACTGAATCAAAATAAAGAGTGACCATTGGGTCCGGAGGGCTGGCCGTCCGCGGAGTCCCCCTTCAGGCCGGGGCCCTGGGCCAGGGCCCGTTAGGGGTGCGGCGCGTCCTAGCCTCGGTCGGGCACACCCTGGGCTGAGGCTCAGAGGGGGCGGGGCGGGGCGGGGCGGGGCTGTGACAGCAGGTCGAGGGCGGGGCGTATGCAGATGAGGCGGCGCGCGATGGCTGCCGGTCCCGCGGGTCTCGGAGGACCGCGTGGCGCGTGGTGAATACGCCGTGCTTGGAGCGTGCTGCGGGTGAGAGGGGCGGGGAGGGCGCCCGCGGTGCCGAGGTGTGTCGCGGCGAGGCGGTGTCGCGGGTGCGGCGACCGTGCGTTGTAAGGGCGGTGCGTGTGAGGGAGAGCGTGCGCGGGTGGGCCGCAACTCATACTTACCTGGCAGGGGAGATACCATGATCACGAAGGTGGTTTTCCCAGGGCGAGGCTTATCCATTGCACTCCGGATGTGCTGACCCCTGCGATTTCCCCAAATGCGGGAAACTCGACTGCATAATTTGTGGTAGTGGGGGACTGCGTTCGCGCTCTCCCCTGGTTTTGCTGGTCATAAAAGTAGAGCTTTCTGCGACTGCTTGTTTCCGCCGTTAACTAGACATTCTGAGAGGCAGATTACTTATCCCTAGCTATTTAGTTACTGGTATGTAAGAACGCTCAGTTAGATTTAAATCACTCATGGGTTGCAAGGATCACTGAATAGAAGTTAAAGGTGCGTGGTTGTGGGTGCATGCAAACAAAATTCCTGCATGCACTACTTGGTTTGAGACCGCAAGTTTGCAACTTGAGGGAAGTCAGGGTACAACAAGTCTGTCGGCCTGAAAGCCCTGGGAGGGTGCTTCCTTGCTCGCAACTTAATTGCTCAGTCAACTTTCTCATAGCACCAGTCAGAACCATTCATTGTACAAAGCCCCAGGGGTGGATGACCATCCAGATTTTCACACTGAGCGCTGATCGTAGACAGGAAGTTAGCCAGCAACACGCACTCGTAAGCGGTCGGTGCAGGATCACTGAGTTCACGGCTGGCCTGAATCTAGCTGCTGGCTAGATTTGTGTCAAGTTTGACACAAGCTAGAAGGGGGACTTCAGTTGAGGTCTGGCTTCTTTCTTTTTCTATTCTTGAGACTGCTCTGTGTGGCCCTTCTGGCTGTAATAACTGGCTGGCTGGCTGTTCTGGAGGTTCTCCAAGAACCCGAGGCGGAGTTTTTCTGTTACAGCAATAAAAACAGACCGGCATCATCTTCAGCATTTATATTTGTCCAGGTCGTGTGGAAGGAAAACGACTACCCTCCCCCCCCCCCATGACTACATTACCTTGTTTTATTTAATTTTCATTCATTCATGCCCATAGATTTTGGTCAGTGAAAAAAGGCTTTTCAAAAAGTTCATGCAGCCTGGACACTAAATGATAGTGCAGGGACCACAAGCCGTCTAGTGCAGGGACCACAAGCCGTCAAAAAGACTAACCGAAGAGCGACGACGTACGTGTGTATATGCCTCAGTTCTTAGAATCGCTGATCAGGGTGAGCTGATCAGAGCAGACTGTGTGACAGCAGGAACAGAAAGTCAGCGTGCACAGTAGTAGTGGTGAATAAAACACAGGCCAGGGAAACGAGAAAGCACATCTGGGCTTGGCCTTCGGCTGTAAGAATACTACTACTAGGACCAGCGAAACCAGGGGAGAGCGCGAACGCAGTCCCCCACTACCACAAATTATGCAGTCGAGTTTCCCGCATTTGGGGAAATCGCAGGGGTCAGCACATCCGGAGTGCAATGGATAAGCCTCGCCCTGGGAAAACCACCTTCGTGATCATGGTATCTCCCCTGCCAGGTAAGTATGAGTTGCCGCCCACCCGCGCACGCTCTCCCTCACACGCACCGCCCTTACAACGCACGGTCGCCGCACCCGCGACACCGCCTCGCCGCGACACACCTCGGCACCGCGGGCGCCCTCCCCGCCCCTCACCCGCAGCACGCTCCAAGCACGGCGTATTCACCACGCGCGACGCGGTCCTCCGAGACCCGCGGGACCGGCAGCCATCGCGCAGCCTCATCTGCATACGCCCCGCCCCGTCCCGCCCCGCGCGCCTCCCGCTGGCGACCGGTCCCCGGCCGCGCTGCTGAGCCTAGGGTGACCCTCAACCCCCGCTCCTGGCTCCGTGCCGTCGTCCACCTGGGGATCACACACTCGAGCTTTGTGCGTGACAGGCTTTCTCATGGTACCCAGGACCAGCAGCCCGGGGTGGCACGGCCCACAGTGGGATCAAGAAAATGCCCTTCGGGCTTCCCAGCCTCCAGCCTGATCTTTTGGAGGCAGGTTCTCTACTGAGGGCTCCTCCTCTCCGATGACACGAACTCGTGGCCAGTTGTGAGGGGGCAGAAACAAGAGTGCAGCCTGCTCTTGGGATTTTAGTTATAAACGAACTAGGACTTGTGAGGGACATGGTGACTCACGCCTTTAATCCCAGTGCCCCATTGCTCCGGAGGCAGAGGCAGGTAGGGATCTGTGTGTGTTGGAGGCTGGGCTGGTTCGCATAGTGAGTTCCCCCGGACAGTCAGAGCTACATAAGGAGACCCTCTCTCAAACAAAACAAAAACAGAGATGAAACACTAAAATGCTTTGAGGGCTCGGTGTGTGGTGAGCTCTGTGAGTTCTACGGCTTTGGCAGGGACATAGACATAGATAGACACATCTGCTGAGAGAGGGCATGCCTAGCATGTAAGATCAATCCTCAGTATCAACGACTTGAATAAAAATGCTAAATCAAAAAAACCTGGGACCAGGCTTGAAATATATCCACCTGCAGCATATTTCCCCAGCCCCGGAGCGCTGTGTGGAACACCACAGTGAAAAACGAAAACATTGGACCTATGCTTCAAACTTGAAGGCAGCATACCAGGAGAACTGGACTGTGGTTTTCCACGTAAGACTTGAAACTTCAACATCCCAGAATAGTTGACATTAGAGCTGAACTCAACTTTTGAAAGTACCCTGAGGCCGCCGCAACACACACACACACACACACACACCCCGCACGCACACACGCACGCACGCACGCACGCACACACATTTAAATTTCCTGTCATGAAAACAATGGTCAAATAGAGTACTAACTAGTTCTAGAAAAAGGCTTCACTAGCTTCCTGTCCATGAGGCTTGAGTCGCGAGTCTCTGTCAGGTAACTTGGAATTAAGTTTGTATACCCCAGATGTACTTAACAAATTGTGGTCCTTCAACCTCTCCGAGATTTACTGCATATGCCATTTAAAACGCTTTCAGTTTTCTGCAGTAAACCATAACCGTTCCTAACAGCGACCTTTGATGGGGATTGACAACAACGGTTCCACCTGGATTGTGCTAAGGCCGCCGACCACAGATCATTTTTAGACTACAAACTGCACAGGACAATTTCAAGGCGGTCGGGCCTCTCATGCACTACTACTCCAGCCCGGACTTTCCCATTACACAGAGACCGGCAACAAAGGACACAGCTAGCTCTCCCACGTCTTGACCATTATCTCAATTTTCCCAGGGGCCCCTGGAGATGGCATCGCCCCCTCCCACGCCCCCAGGACAACAGGAAGCAATGTACAGAACATGAGGCCCACATTCCCAAGATGTGGGGTGGGTGGTTTTTGGTCATCCAGTGGGTTGGGGATATTCGTCATAGTTTAGGGCGGTTGTTTACAAGTTGTTATTGGTAATGGTCAGGGGGGGAAAAAGCTGAACAAAGGAGACTGGTTCTTGTTCTGAAAAGAAAAAGAGGGGATGAAGAAATGATAGGATAAAAGGGTAGATTATCGAATCCACTTTCAAACTGAAACAGCAACTACTTGTCTTACATATTACATGGGTATGGCTTTTTGTATATTGATACAAATTTAAGGTTATTTTTGTTATAACTGCATACATGTTTCTACACTCGTTGAAGTTTTTTTTTTTTTTTTTTGGTATATGGATACTGACTTAAGGTTATTTTTGTTAGAACATGCTGTACATACATTTCTACTCTCGTTTAAGGTGTTGTACCTATGCAGTTCATATAGGGATGTAATGTAAATTTCTAGTCCTTGAAAGTTATTGCTACAAAGTATTTAGGATAATAAACAAACTTTCAGTCATCTTGGGTATGTTTTCAAGGTCAAACAGAGGTATATTTTATTTTCTCGAAACGGGATTTCTCTGTACCTTTGGAGCCTATCCTGGAACTCGCTTTGTAGATCAAACTGGCCTGGAACTCCTACAGATCAGCCTGCCTGTGCCTTCCAAGTGCTGGGATTAAAGGTGTGCACCACCACCACCACCACCACCGCCGCCCGTCGAGATATGTTTTAGATAGATAGAGATGGTCTTCAAACACTTCAAAGACCTATAGAATAGGCATTTAAAATGTTTTGTTAACATAGGACTTTTCGTGACAATGAGACACGTCTGCTCCCGGCAGCACCCTTTACTTCGGGGAAGAGGATGGGCATCAAGGTCACCCCATTTGGAGTTTGCTTTGAATTTGGCAAAACTAGCCATCGGGCAAGAAACCGCTCTCGTCTTGACTGTTGACTGCAAGAGTGTGAGTCTTACAGCTCTGGAGCTGGACAGGTATCCTGACTTAACCCATCCGGAAGCTAGGCTATACCTAGAGTCGCAATAGGGTAGCTCTGGAGGGTAGGCTGGAGCCACAACTGAACAGCTCAGCCATGGAGGGAGAGGTATCCTGACTTGTTCGGAAGTCCAGCAACAGCTGAAGCTGGGGTGCAGTGTGTTGGGGGGGGAGGGCCTCCCTGCAGGATATAGCAATCCTGCTCCTCTCCTAGAGAGAGCTGTTACAGCTGAGCTTTAAGACCCCTTCCCCTTTAAGCGGGCTTTCCCAACAGAATTCCGCTGCTGCTTCTCTCTGGCCCGGGGCAGGAACACCCCCCCACCCCCCCACCCCGCAGAAATGTAGCAACCTCCTCCGGCTCTGGCAGAAAAGTTACTTTTTTCTGCTTAGCCTTGTTCAACTTAGTCCCCCACCCACTTCCCAAGGAAACGTCTCAGCAAGGTCCCCCCCCCCCCCGCGCTCAGTACCCCTAAGGGATGGTTCAGAAAGGTCCTTCTATTCTGCACCGTCTAATGAAGTTCTTCACCCAAGACTCTTTTGAGGAAGAGATTTATTTGGGAAGGAGGAGTCCCAGAGAGTGTCTGACTCTGCCAGGGTGAGAAAGGACAGCCCCACAACAGCAGTTGGAGGGGAGGGGACGTATATAGGGCTTCTCACAGATGGAGAGTTCCCAGGGAGAAGTTGTTCTGCTCAGACTTTGGTTAGTTTTCCTAGTCGGGCACTGGTGTTTCTTTCACGGGCTCTGGTTCCAGGGCCAAAGTGTGTTTCCTTGGCTCTGGTTTCAGAGTCAGGGTATGTTTGTTAGGTTCTAGGTTCAGGGATAAAGTGGTTCTTTCACTGGCTCTGGGTTCAGGGCCAGTGTGCTAGATTTCATGCTCAGGAGTTGGTTGGTTTCTTTTGCTGGCACTTTTTTTTTTTTTTTTTTTTTTTTTTTTTTCCTACACTGACTGGGCAAGCAGGACATAAAGGAAGAAGACTCTTGAACTTTGCCAAGATAAGGCAAGATAGTCTTTCAAAATTCCTGCTTCACAGAAAAGTCTGTCAGGTATGTAGGGCCCTGCATGGACCCTCCCCTCCCACCCCACTCCTCCCACCCCCGTGGCAACTTGAGCAAGTCTGAAGCTGTTGGCCGGAATCTCCTTGCCCCAGAACTGTTATTGGTACTCTTCCCGTTTTGATAACACACACCTCGTGTGTGTGTGTGTGGGGAGGGGGGGAGCTAAGCCTAAAAATCCTGTTATTTCCCACTGTGCTGTAAGTCAGTAGTCAAGCCCGTTCCATCCCCTCGATAAATGGCATTCAGGGCATTCAGCATTAGGCGTTCCGACATTGCCGTTGAACGGATGACCAGCTGTCTTATCTCTTTACTTCAATCTCTAGGCCTTTGCCAGATTGGTGGAACAGATCGGTGGACCGACGCCACGAGATAGTCTAGGCCTGTAGGCTAAAGATGGAGGTCCCAACATTTCAGAGGAACCCTGGGTGACTGTCAAGGCAGCCAGGGGCTTCTGTTATTTCTATAGTTTTGGAAGTTGTTTGCTGGGCACTTCATGCTAAATCAGGGATATTATAATCTTCTGGGGTCTGTAGGAGAGATAGTTATGATTATGGTTTTCCTTGGTACGGAGTTCAGAAAAAATAAAGCCTCACATAAGAGGTATGAAGTGTCTAAGGTTGAGAGACACAAAAGCTTAGGTTTTAATCTAAGAAAATGTTTTAAGTTCTAAAAAGACAACTTTAAGTCGGTAATTCGAGCTACGCTAGATAGAGAGTGAACATCGCTTTTGACTCACCGAGATAGAATAGATAATGGAGTGTTTTCTTCTGAAATTGCCAAATACAGATAGGCTGGACACTGTAAATGCAATTCTTACTGATAACTGTTCTTATTGTATATAGTTCTACCGTGTTAGAATTAAAGACCGTCCATTTTTATTTAGACAAAAGGGGGGAATTTTGTGGGATATTTGTACACTGGGTAAAGATACATCACCATGATAGGTTTAATAAAGAGCCGAATGGCAGGAGGTGTAGGTGGGACTTCCAGGCAGAGAGAGAGAAAGGAAGCAGGGGATAAATCTAGGCATGCCTCAGATGACAAGAAGACCTGGAGTGAGTCATACAGAATGAAAGAAGGGTACAAAGCTAAATGGATTAGTTCAAGTTACAAGAGCTAGTGGGACAAGCATAAGCTAAGGCCGAGCTTTCGTAAATAAGAAGTCTCCACACCATTATTTCTGAGCTGGTGGCTGACAACAAAGCATGCTATAGACATTTCTCCAGAGAAACCGGGTTCGATTCCCAGCAACCACTCCCACCCAGCAGGCGGTGGTGCAAGCCTTTGGTTTCAGAGGCAGGTGGAGCTCTGTGAGTTTGAGGCCAGCCAGGTCTACAGAGCAAATTCCAGGACAGTCAGGGCAACACATGAGAAACCTTGTCTGGAAAAACAAACAAAAGGGAGAAGGATGGGGAGAGAGTGGTTTTAATTTTATGTGTAGAAGCGTTTTGCCTGTGTGTATGTCGGTGTGTCACGTGTGTACAGTGCCCAGAGGAGGACAGAAGAGGGCATCAGATCCCACAGATCCCACAGAGCTGGAGTTACACACAATTGTGAGTTGCCACACTGGAAGAGACAGAGAAACAGAGACAGAGAGAGACAGAGAGGAAAACCTGGTCTGTGCTGGCGATAAGGACCTCCATACTATTCTCAATACATTCTCACTCCCAGGAGAGAGGCATGGTCTGGAGCCGAAAATGCAAGGCTCCGCTCCAACTGTGAGTTGACGGAGGGATAAAGCTGTGTACCTTTTGCCAGGTGAGGATACCAAGTAGTGAGGGTCCTCACAGAGAAGACCATGCTGGCACATAGACGTTCAGACCCTAGAACCGTTTTTATTCTGGGGAAAACAGACACTAGAAAACTTGAACCAAAGAGATCTCTGACCCAGAGGCCGGAGCGCCCCAAGAACAAAAGTGCAGCGGCCGCAAAGAACAAGAGCGAGTGTGGACGGGTTCGATGGTGTTCGGCCAGTGTCCCCCCTGGGTCGCCATGCTCCACTGCATCTTTGAAGGAGTGACTGCCACGGCGGGAGAGTACTTGCTCCCTTTTCCTAGCATCGTTTCTACCAGGTTTGGAGAGGGAATTTGAGACGGGGTGTCTTGTCACTCCGGAACCCAAGCTGGCCTAGAACTCACTCTCGGCGACCACTCCTGGCTGGGAGGTTCTGAAGCATTATGCGAACCACTTAAGTGTTCTACCGATCGAACCATCCCCTCACACTGGTTTAACATTTATGTGTTTGCATACTCACGTGTGTGGAGAGGCCAGTTTTCGGCGCCGGAATTGCAAGGCTGGGTGGCAGTCATCCAACTTGAGGTGCTAGATTTTAAGTTATTAGAAAGGCCTTGCTTGGACAGACAGACGCACTTGCAAATTACAACAGCTGAGAATGAAGCGTGTTGGCGTTCTGAGGAATTTGGGAAGATCAAAGAAAGGGGGTGTGTGTGTTTTAGAGTAAAAAACGAGTTGTTCTTACCAGTGTAGTGCCCCTGGCCTAATCTGAATGTTTCTTGAAGAAATACGCCTGCAAATTTAGTGCCTGTGCCGCACTGTTAGCAAGACGTTTTCTGGGTTTGCCAGGACCATGTTGTGAATAAAGTCATGCAAAGCCTTTAACACTCCTTGTGAAAACAGACAAACCTCTGTAGATCACGGGAAAACAACCACTGTTTTAAACAATGATGTTCAAGAAACAGCAATGACTCCACTAGATTTCCACTACGGAAACGAAAAAGCCTCTCTTCCTCGTGGTCCGCCCCCATCGTCCTGCAGTGGACTCTGTCCGTCTCAACGTACCGGGTGTCAGACAAAAACTTTGTAGCGTAGTCAGGAAGAGAATTGCGGCAGACAAAAACGTAAAACTTGGTTCAACAACAGCCCAAACCCGCAGGCTGTTAGAGTATTAGTAACATGGGTCGACGCCACTCAGACTCATTACCGCCTACCATTCTTCCTTTTGTGCACAGAAATACCAGGGGAGAGCGCGAACGCAGTCCCCCACTACCACAAATTATGCAGTCGAGTTTCCCGCATTTGGGGAAATCGCAGGGGTCAGCACATCCGGAGTGCAATGGATAAGCCTCGCCCTGGGAAAACCACCTTCGTGATCATGGTATCTCCCCTGCCAGGTAAGTATGAGTTGCCGCCCACCCGCGCACGCTCTCCCTCACACGCACCGCCCTTACAACGCACGGTCGCCGCACCCGCGACACCGCCTCGCCGCGACACACCTCGGTACCGCGGGCGCGCTCCTCGCCCCTCACCCGCAGCACGCTCCAAGCACGGCGTATTCACCACGCGCGACGCGGTCCTCCGAGACCCGCGGGACCGGCAGCCATCGCGCGCCGCCTCATCTGCATACGCCCCGCCCCGCCCCGCCCCGCGCGCCTCCCGCTGGCGACCGGTCCCCAGCCGCGCTGCGGAGCCTAGGGTGACCCTCAACCTCCGCTCCTGGCTCCGTGCCGTCGTCCACCTGGGGATCACACACTCGGGGCTTTGTGTGTGCCAGGCTAGCAAGCCTATCTCACCGGTCGAGCTGCACCCTCTGCCCAGCCAACCACTCTCCTTTCGCATATAAACTCGCTACACGCTCTCAAGCGGAAACCATTACGTACTGACTAGGGTGGCTCGGGCCTGTAATCCTAACACTTGCAAATTAGATGCGAGAGAACTGGCCGGACCTGATTCTAACATTTATGGGGGCTGCGAAGGGGGATGGAGGACAGGGC
This sequence comes from Phodopus roborovskii, assembly GCF_943737965.1. Taxonomy (NCBI): domain Eukaryota; kingdom Metazoa; phylum Chordata; class Mammalia; order Rodentia; family Cricetidae; genus Phodopus; species Phodopus roborovskii. The sequence continues at coordinate 5,144,276 of NW_026126514.1, read as the reverse complement.
GACTGGCGGGAGTCGATTTCTCCTTTCCCCCCTCTCACGTCGTCCTGCTCGCCCTCTCACCCCCTCTAACTCGCGCCAGACAGTGGTTTCCTTCCTTCCCTCCCGGTTTCCCTTCCTTTTCCATTCTTACTCCCTTCGTTCCCTTCAGTATTCCGTCCCAGGCTAGACTGGCTCTCTCTCAGCTTCTGAGTCATCTTGTGGGGTCTGCGGAGTCGCACCTATTTTCCCCAGCTAAAACTGCCTCTGCCAGGAAATAAAAATCAAAGCCCCTCCCTGCTCCAAGTCCTCCTCCTCCTCCTCCCCACTCCACTCTTCTACTTGGAACTCAGGCTGAGGCCTGCAGCTAGGGCAGCCGGCTCGGACACCCCGAGGACACAGTGCAGAGAACACAGCTCCCTCTCTCTAAAGACTCCTCTCACTTTCTGGGTGAGAGGAGAAAAGGCCTTCCTGGCTGAGGCGCTCAGTTCTAGTTACCCTCAGTCAAGGATGAATCCCAACAGAGACCTCTTCACCGCCTCTTTAAGTTTTGCTTGCTCTTTCAGAGGGGGAAAAACAATGAACGCGGGAGGGCATGCTCCATCACACAACGGAATGGTTGGTTCAAGGAGGGTCTCGTCTCACTTCCGTTCAAAAGCCCCCCCCCCCCCCTCTTTTTTAAGTTATGTGTTGTGTTGTGATAAGACTTTCTCCAAGGACATGCAACACACACGTCCACTGACTGCAGCGGGGGAGCACACAGCAGACGAAAGTGGGGGCCCCGTCCGTGTCCGACCTGGTGAACCAACGAGTCTTCTTGGAGGTGGGTGAGGGGTCACCTACAGGAGCACAGACGACTCAAACACAGCTGCATCTCCGGAGCCCTCCCCAGCTCCGGGAAATGCACAAAAGCTGCGAGCCTAGAGCACCGTCTGAGGGCAGCTGGAGCAGGTTGCAGAGTGTCCGCCCCCTCCAGTGTCTGGGTTGGTACACACCTTGTCCAGGGAGCTCTGCTGGTGTCTGCTTCTTCAGGCTGGGCTCTGCTCCCACGGGCGGCCAGCTCCTAGTGGGGTCTGATCCGTTTCAGGAACTTCCTGAAGCTGTGTCGAGTTGTGTACCTCCCCGCTTTAAGAAGTTTCAATCTCCTGGGAAAATGTTACATAACAACGTCGGTGCACGCGCGTGTGTGTTGTGTGCAGGCACTCACAGAGTCCGACAGACGGGTGCCTGCGACTGGAGTCACAGGCGGTCGTGAACTGCCCAAGTGGGGTGCTGAGAACCCCACTCTGGTCTTGTGCAACAGCAGGACAGGCTCTTGGTAGATGTACCGTCTCTCCAGCCTCTCACTCCCGCTCTCGGTAGATGAGTCTGCCACCTGGCCGACCGGAGCAGGGTTTTAAAGCCCGAGTACCCGAGGTTCTCTCCATCTCTCCACCCCTTCCCTACACTGCGCTCCATCCATTCACTTCACTCAGCCTTCCAGCCTCACAGGCCACAGACGTCCTGGAGTCAATCGGCTTCTTTGGGTTCCAGCTCGGCCCTTCTTCACAACCGCTGCCAAACACCGCATTGACTGCTGGTCTTTTCCAGGTAGGCCAAGTCGGCTTCTGGGCTGGGAACTCCTCGTGCCTGTGGCAACCCCTAGTGTCACCTCCCTAGACTTCCAGGGTGATAGGTACACGGTCAGTGTACTCCCCCCAGAGCGGCTGTGTTTCACAGGCACAAAGCGGTTCTCCTAAGTGTGCCCCGCGTGTTTTTCCTTTGGGTTTCATTCGTTAAAGCGAATCCGGGGGTATGTGTGGGTGCTACAGCGAGCGAGCGTGTCCAGGTCAAGTGGTCTCCTTCCACCCCCATGGGATCAAACTCGGGTTGTCTGACTTGGCGGTGGTGAGCCACTTTGCTGACCCCATACCGTTCGGGGGAGGAGTTCGGGGCGGGGGCCAGGGTGGCAGCATCTGTGTAGCCCTTGGTTGGCCGGGAGGAAGTTGCTGTGTGGAGTAGGCTGGCCTCAAATTCCGAGACGGGTCCTGTTGCAGCTGGCGTTGAAGGTGTACACCACCACCCCTGGTGGTCTTGGCTGACCTTAACCTCACAGCAGCGGTCCTCCCCTGCCTCCCACTCCTACGCCCCACACCCTGAGATTACAGGCACATGCCACACACAATGCCCAGCTACCTGCTTCCACCTCCACCCCCAAGATTTATTCATTTTATGTTCTGAGTGATCTATCTGCATGTGTGCTTTGCAGGCCTATTGCGGTTAAATAAGGATCAGGATAAACAAATAGGCCAAATAGATGTTTATTCAGAGAGAAATAACTTACAACCTAGACAGATGAACACCAGCAAGTTCCATGGGATGCTCTCCTGTGGGAGTCCAACCAGCAAGAGAGCGTGCCCTGGCTCTTCCTCTGACCTCCTTCCACAGGTCACTTCTGCCCATGGCTCCACCCCCTAATGGGCGTGGCCAGTGCCTCAGAAGGAGTCCAAGTGAATATCTCACTACACAGGCCAGAAGCATCAGATCCCACTACGGATGGCTGTGAGCCACCAAGTATGTGGTTGCTGGAGTTTGTCTTTGACATGGCCAGACTAGTCATTTGGGCAAGAAACTACTCTTGCCTGGACTGCATGCTATATACACTGGACATGCAGTACCCACGGGAAACTGACTGCTGAACTTGAACAAACAAGATGGGACAATCTTCAGGGTTCCTACTTCATAAAAGTCTCTGTCAGACATTCTGCAGGACACAGAAAAAATGGCTGACAAACTGCCAATATGGCAGACAGTTTAACATTTCCTGCTTCACTGAGAAGTCTGCCAGACATACTATGCCCTATGGGCTAAAGATGGATGCTCCAACATTACAGAGGAACTTTGTGTCACTGACCAGGCAGTGAGATGTCTCTGTCAATTCTCTTTGGCAGAATTGAAGACAGATAGCTATAGTTATGGTTTTCCTTAATTATGAGAAATGATAAGTTACATGTAAGACTTTAGACTCACAAAGATAGGATAGATGATAGAATGATTTCTTTAAAAATTTTTCCAATGTTAATGGACTAAATATTGTTAACTGTAGTTCTTGCTTGATAGTGGTTTTGTTACATATATAATTTTAGAATGTTAAAGTTAAAACTTTTCCTTTATTTAGACAGAAAAGAGAGGATGGATGTTCTTCTGTATGCTGTGAATATTTGTTTCTTTTATTGGTTGATGAATAAAACACTGTTTGGCCAATAGAGGCAGGAAGATAGGTGGGTTTAGGAGATGAGGAGAATTCTGAATTCTGGGAAAGGTAGGGAGGGAGAGACCAAGAGAGATGCCATATAGAGACTGGAAGGATAAGATGTGTCAGGTATTCTCTGGTAAGAGAATGCCATATAGAAATATATAGATTAGTAGTTATGGGTTAGTAATTAAGACAGAGCTAGCCCTAGCCATCGGGCAACAATTTAATATTAATATAGCCCTCCCCCCACCCCCGTGTGTTCATTTGGAGTTGAAGTGGCAGGAACTGGCAGGACCAGGTGAAACAGCTGGCCGTTTTGCTTTTCTGATCTTCAGTGACTTTATTAGATCATACACAATATATCACTAAACTTCCCTGTCTCCTACTCCTTACACTTTATGTTTAAAATTGCAGGGTTCAGCATGGTGTGGTGACACATGTCTTTGTAGATGTAAGTCATTAAACTGGGCTTAAAAATTTTCCTTAGCGTAGTACAGAGGCATCTCCTAAGTGCCAGTATCAAAGGTATGTACTACCACTCCGGACCTGCTAAAGTTGTTTACTTACTTTGATACATGGTTTCTCTGTGTATCCCTGGCTGTCCTGGAACTTGCCTGGTAGACCAGGTGTAACGAGTACGGTTTTTCCGCCTGCTGCCCGGTCTTGTCCTGCTACCATGCCACCAGCCCCAAATAACACACAGAGACTCTGTATTTGATACAATACTGTTGGCCCGGTTACTTGTTACTTATCGGCTAGCTCTGCCTTTAATTATTAACCCATTTCTGCTGATCTATATATTTCTCTTACCGGGGAGCCGGCGGCATACTGCTTTCTCCAGACTCTCCATCTTGGCTCCTGCTTCCTACTTCCTATTTCCTCCTTGTCTCCTAGTCCCTCCTATCTTCCTTTCCTATTGGCCAACAGTGCTTTATTATTAACCAGTATGAGAAACATACATACATAATGGCATCTCCCATCATCTCCTCTTTTCTGTTTAAATAAATGAAGGGTTTTAACCTTAACATAGCAAAATATATAACACAACAGTTATCAAATAAGAATCACAGTTAACATTATTTAGTCCATTAACATTTAGCAAGATTTAAGAAAACATTCCATCATCTATCCCATCTTTGTGTCTAAAGTCTAACTTATCTTTAATACTAAGAAAACTATAACCTTAACTATCTGTCTTCAACTCCCTCAAAGACCACAGAAGGATAATATTTAAACTCTAGAAATGACAGAGACAACTCACTGCCTGGTCACCCAAAGTTCTTTTGCAATCTTCCATCTTCAGCCCATAGGCCATAGTGTGTCTAGCAGACTCTTTAGCAACGCAGGAAACTTTAAACTGTCTTCTTGTATTGGCAGTTTGTCAGTCACTTTTCTCCGTGTCCTGCATACTGTCTCGAAGACTCTTCCATGAAGCAGGATCTCTGTAGCAATGTCCATCTTGAATCAGAAGTCACTTTCCTGTGGGTCCTGCATGTCCAGTTTATACATCACAAAGTCAAACAGTCCAGACAAGGGGAGTATCTTGTCCACATGGCTAGTCTTGCCATATTGAAAGTAAACTCCATAATGAGTTTCTTCAATGTCCATCTTCATCTTCCTTTCTGACGCAGGTGGTGTTGCCAGGAACATTTATGTCTCACTGTCAAGAAAAACCCTAAACCATTTTAAATGCCATATTCTGTAGGTCTTTGAAAGGTTTGAAGAATGCCTATCTATCTCAAATACATCTCTGTGTATCTTGAAAAACCTAACTAACTTAACTCTAATCTTTGACTATCATAGGTTACTATCTAAAATCTGTAGTAAATTATACATTACATTTTTAAATGAGCTATATAAACACAACATCTAAACAAGAGGACAAATATACTTAATCACAAAATTGACCTTAAATTGTATCAATAAATGAAAATCCATTCCAAAAACAAGTATTCATATCTATACTATAATCCCCTTTTAACCTTTAAAAAGAATTGGCTGTGATCATTACCCATTTATAACCAAGTCCATTTAAATGAAAACAAACATTTATAAACGATATTTGGGAATTTGGGCGTCGTTCTTTCCAAACTACTTCCTGCTGATAGGGGGCGCTGTCATGGGGATCCTAAGAGGATGCAGAAATCCTGGCTGTAGTCTGCAAGGCTGCCTTGTTCAAGCTGTTTTGAATGTTGGATCACCAGGAACACTGTTTCAGGGGGTCTGGCTTGATCAAACCACCTTTGTCTTGAAGGAATCCACAGCTTTTCATTTTCTGTGGAAACAAAAATAGAAATCCTTTTCCCCAGTAACTTGTCCTTGAACTTAAATGTTGGAGTCAAAGCATTTTTAAAATATATAAATTGAATTAATCCAGCAGCATTTCCTTTATCAGTTGTTATTTTCTCAGCAGACAAACAATGTAGAGACAACACAATAGCATACAGTAACCAGATTCTCTCTGAGCTTTTCATCTTTACGTGGCTTTATTATTACTCTGTTTCTTTTACTTTTTATTTTTTGAGACAGGGTTTCTCTGTGTAACTCTTATCTGTCCTGGAATTCACTCTGCATACCAGGTTTACTTTGAAATCACAGAGATCTGCTTGCCTCTGTCTCCTGAGTGCAGGGATTAAAGGCGTGTGCTACAACACCCAGTTCCTCTTTGTCTATTTAAAACCATTTTATTTTTCTCTCCCAAGCCTATGTATTTTTTTTTTTTAAACACACTGTAAACTTTTAGCACCTTTTCTTAATGTGAATCTGTCTCTACTGTAAATCTTTATCTTTTTCTGGCCATGAAACTTTATCTGTTAAACAACAACATTGTTAAAATGAAAGTCTTTGTTTCTGCCGTGGTTTACCAAAGATGGTGGCGGGTACTTTTACCGCCAGCACTGAGAGCTGTGCTCACCACCTTGGTCTGCGCTGCCACCCAGAAAGCATGCTGCCGGCTTGGAGATGTGGTCACTGCCATTGCCATCTCTCATACACACCAATAAATTGTTAGCAGAGTTTCTTGAAAGCCTTGCGGTTTTTTGCCGCATATGCTGAGTCAGGAATCTTCCCTTAAGGAGCCAAGCGAATATCTGCTTGTCTCTAGCAAAGCAGAGTTCAACTGAGAAAAATGCTGTTACCAAGAAACCTTGCTTGTCTCTGTTCTTTTGTTTGTAAAACCCTTTCTTAAGCTTTTGTTAAATTTTAAGTGTAAGTAAGTTCTTACTAGCCACGTTGGGCGCCATCTGTAACGAGTACGGTTTTTCCGCCTGCTGCCCGGTCTTGTCCTGCTACCATGCCACCAGCCCCAAATAACACACAGAGACTCTGTATTTGATACAATACTGTTGGCCCGGTTACTTGTTACTTATCGGCTAGCTCTGCCTTTAATTATTAACCCATTTCTGCTGATCTATATATTTCTCTTACCGGGGAGCCGGCGGCATACTGCTTTCTCCAGACTCTCCATCTTGGCTCCTGCTTCCTACTTCCTATTTCCTCCTTGTCTCCTAGTCCCTCCTATCTTCCTTTCCTATTGGCCAACAGTGCTTTATTATTAACCAGTATGAGAAACATACATACATAATGGCATCTCCCATCAACCAGGCTGGCCTCAGACTCAGAGATCTGCCTGCCTCTTGAGTGCTGGGAATAAAGGCATGTGCCAATACCACCTATGAAGATTTAACTATTTTTTTTTTAAGTCTTATTTTGGGGACCGGAGAAATAGATCATTCATTGTTTAAAAGAACTTGCTGTTCATATAGAGGACCCAACTTTTATTTCCAGCACCCAATTTAGGTGTTTCACAGCCGCCTATAAGTACAGCTTCAGGGAATCTGACATACTCCTCTGGCCTCTGCAGGTACCCATTCCCATGTGGGACATACATACATACACATATACATACATTCATGAATTTAAAATTTTAAACATTGAGACTGGAGAGATGTTTCATTGGCTAAGTGCTATGGAATAATCCTCTTGTACACTGTAAAGATTTGTCATTGGGATTGGCTTAATAAAATGCTGATTGGTCAGTAGCCAGGCAGGAAGTACAGGCAGGGTGACCAAGCTAAGGATTCTGGGAAGAGAAGAGCGGAGTCAGAGAGTCATGGGCAAACAAAAAAGACACAAGATGAGAATGCCATACTAAGAAAAGGTGCCAAGCCACGTGGCTAAACAGAGATAAGAATTATGGGTTAACTTAAGTGTAAGAGTGAGCTAGTAACAAGCCTGAGCTATTGATGGAGCATTTATAAGTAATATTAAGCCTCTGAGTACTTATTTGGGAATTGGTGGATGGGAGAGAAGCATCTGTTTATAGTTAAGAGTACTGGCTATTCTTCCAGAGGACCTAGGTGCATGTCCCAGCACCCACATTGCAGTTCACACCTGTCTGTAACTCCAGTTCCAGGGCTTGTGACACCCTTACACAGATATATGTGCAGGCAAAACACCAATGAACATAAAAAATAATATGTTAAAAATAGGAAAAAAATCGATACATTCTTAGGGCTGGGCATCATGGTGTTGCACGCCTTTAATCACTATCACTTGAGAGGCAGAGACAGGCAGATCTCTGTGAGTTTAAGGTTGGCCTGGTTTACAATAGTGAGTTCCAGGAGAGGAAGAAAAGATGGAAAAGAAAAAAAGAAAGAAAAAGATGGCTCAGCAGGTGAGAGCCCTTGCCACTGAAGCTGATTAATTAAGTCCCATCCCAGAACTCATAGGGTAGGAGCCAACTGTCCTGTGCAACAGGTGCTCTCTTCCCCAGGAGGACATTTCAAATGTATATTAATTTTTTTTTTTTTGAGACTGGCTCTCGTTGTGTAGCCCTGGATAGCCTGGAAGTCATTATATAGGGTAGGCTGGCCTCAAACTTAGAGAAATCTACCTTGCTTTTGCCTCCTGAATGTGTGCTTCATCATGCATATCAAAAAATTATGGACGTATTTGTGGTGTGCACCATGTTTACAAGTGTGGACACATGTGTGTACTTACACATACACGTGTGTAGTGTGGGCAGAAGTTAGAGGTTGTAATAGAATATCTCCCTTGATTTCTCCTTTTTTTTTTTTTTTTTTTTTTTTTTTTTTTTTTTAAACTGGGGCAGGGTATCTTGCTATGAACCAGAGTTAGTCTATAGACAGCTTGTCTGGGATGTTCCTTTTTCTGCCTCTGGAACTGGAGTTACAAGCGGATGAGCTGCCCCCACTCAGTGCTGGAAATGGAAACCTGGTCCTCTTCAAGAGCAGTGAGTGCTCCCTCACTGAGCTAGCTCTTCAACCCCCTTGTGCAGGTTTTGTGCGTGCATGTAAACACAGCTTCTGTGAGGTGATGTGTGTGAGGTGATGGGTGCATCGCCTCCAGCAGACAGCATTCCACAGCTCCTCTCCCCCTTCCACGCTGCCGGTTCTTATATTCTTCTGGTCCTCTTCTGAGTTCCCTGAACCTTGGTTGGGTGAGGATGAGGTGGTACAGACCATTCATCTGCAGTTGAGAGTTCACGGTTACTCATTTTCAGCCTTTTGACCGGTTGTGGATCCTTGCAGTGACCCCCTACATCAACGTGCTGCAGAAAAGCACTTATGACAAGACACTTGAGAAATACACGCATCCCGGGGCATAAATATAAATATTTAGAAGGCAGTTTGACAGCATGACTGACCATCGAACACTATAGAACTCCTAGGAACATTACACCCCCCACCCCACCCCCATCCCCGGCACACATACAGACAGGCCTAAAGAAACTCAAATGGGTGTGCGCGGCGGACGCGATGGCTGCGCTCAGCGGGCTGGAGGCTCTCCGTACCGGGCGCTGTCTATGGAGGCTTCCTGCGACTGTGTGCGGAGTTCCCAGGATGCTGGCTCCGGAGGGGCTACATCGTGGGCCGTGCTGAGGTGAGGACGATCGGGTTCGACCCAGAGCGCAGGGCTGGCGGGCGGGAGGGCCATGCAGGTCACTGAGCATCCCGCCCTCGGGGACGCTGCCCTGGAGACCGTAGAGCCGTTGAACCCTTCGTCCTTCCCGGAGCGCCTTCCGTCCGCTGGAAATGTCTATGTCCGGGGCAAACGACCCATCCCAACCCCAGGTCAGCCTCGGGTGGGTTCGCAGCTCCTTCCCGCGCCAGAAAAGTTTCTTAGCAGTTAATTCGTTTCTCCTTTTCGAGGAGCCCGAGGATTCTTATTTCCCAAAAGGGTCCTCCCACCTTTGGCTTACTATTTGACTTTGATGGAATGCTGGTTCGAGGCCACAGAGTGAGCCCAGCTGCTCTGGAAGCATTCGGCACGCTGTTAAACTCCCAGGGACAGCTGAGGGTACCTGTGGTTTCTGTCACAAATGCTGGGAACATCTTACAACATAGCAAAGCCCAGGAGCTGTCAGGCCTGCTGGGATGCAAAGTGGATCCAGACCAAGTCATTCTCTCTCACAGCTCCATGAAACTCTTCTTACAGTACCACAACAAGCAGATGCTAGTGTCTGGGCAGGGACCCCTGGTGGAAAACGCCAGAGCACTAGGCTTCCAGAACGTGGTGACAGTAGATGAGCTACGACTCACCTTCCCAGAGCTGGACATTGTAGACCTTGAGCGGCGGCCGAAGACCATGCATCTGAGGAATTACTTCTCTGCCATTGAAGGGGTTCTTCTTCTTGGGGAGCCAGTCCGCTGGGAGACAAGCCTACAGCTGATTATGGATGTCCTCCTTAGCATTGGAAACCCTGGGACTGGCCTGGTGACAGTTCCATATCCCCACCTCCCTGTCCTGGCTTAGCAGCATGGATCTCCTGTGGATGGCTGAAGCCAAGATGCCCAGGTTTGGTCATGGCACATTTCTGCTGTGCCTGGAAACCATCTACCAGAAAGTAACAGGCAAGGAGATGAAATACGAGGGCTTGATGGACAAACCCAGCATCCTTATCAGGAAGCTCTATGCTATATAGAGAGATAACCCTGTGTCTGACGTCTGTGGTGCCAACCTATTCAACCAGTACCTGCAAATGGCAAAGTGTGGAGAGAAGGGACATGGGACTGGTAGATATCAGAAGCAGCGGCCTTCAACAACCCAGAGCTGTGCCTCCATCCTGGTATGCATTGGCATACACAATTGTCAGGACCCAGGCCTGTGAAGGGACTTCTGGAGGAAGCAGAGCTTCCATTCCACGGGCACCGAGACTTCCGCTTCAGTGCAGAGCTCCTAGAGGCATCCCACGTTGTCCTCGATGTGAATGAAGCTGTGCAGCTAGTTTTCCATCGGAAGGGCTGGGCATGCGAGTAAGGAGATGTGGTAGAGGCAAGAGGCTGTTGGGCCCTTCGCTTCGGAGAATCCTGTGTGCCAGGCTGTGGGCCCGGTCACAGGCATCAAGTCCCAGTCACTAGAATGAAGAAGACTGCAGCTTCAGTTGATATAGAATGATCCTTGGGCAGCAATTCAGGAGGAGAGGGTGGATTTCTTGCCCTTCCTGTGTGTGTCCTGAAGTCTGACCTCCTCATGCTGTTTCCTTTACATCTGTGCCTTAGTGTCCTCCTCTCAGTGAGGACTTCCCTCCTTCTGAAGACAGGTCTCACTATTGCAGCTCTTGTCCTTGAACTCACAGACATCTGCCTTTCTCTGCTTCCTGAGTGCTGGAATCAAAAGTGTGTGCCTCAATGAGGATTTCTAACACAGGAACAGTGAGTGTGAAATTGGAAACTTCTAGAAAGCCTTTGTTCTTACTGAAGGAACCTCTCTGCATGACAGTGAGGTATGCACTGATAACACTCTTAATAGTAGTTTTCACTTGTTTTAGAGTATTGACTACAGACTTTGTGTGCTTAATTATTTATTTACTTTTTTTTTTTTTTTAACAACTGTTAGGTTAGTTTTTAAACTCAAATGGTGTCTATCATACAGTTTCTTTTTATTGTTGTGACAAAAGTCCACGGCCAAAAGCAATTTGGGGAAGAAAATGTGTTATTTTAGAATTTTCAGTTCTTCACCACTTTATCACTAAAGAATCAAAGCAGGAAATCAAAGCAGAAACTTAAGTCACAAACATGTTAATGGCTAACTTGCTTGGCAAACCTCCTTTCTTACAAAATTCACTCATGAGTAGCACCCTCAAAAGGCAATTGTAGAATTAAGAAAAAGTAACACAGAAACTATCTCGAAAGAAAAAGTAACAAAAACTATCTCGAACAACAAAAACATTAACAGCTGAGACAGTATTTGCCTGTTGCTTTACTTACTACATTCACGTTTGAAATACACCCAAACTCAAGTTAGACATGCCGGCACCAACATAGTATTTCAAACTCTAATCTTAGACAATGAGACCAGGGGAGAGCGCGAACGCAGTCCCCCACTACCACAAATTATGCAGTCGAGTTTCCCGCATTTGGGGAAATCGCAGGGGTCAGCACATCCGGAGTGCAATGGATAAGCCTCGCCCTGGGAAAACCACCTTCGTGATCATGGTATCTCCCCTGCCAGGTAAGTATGAGTTGCTATCGCCACGCGCAGGCTTGCCATCAGTATAGGCTTACTCTTCAGTTACGGTCTTTTCTTTTTATTTACTGCGCTTTCTCTCTCTCACAGCCCCTTGGTTCAGTAGTGAACCCTAAACTACCTTGTGCTTATGTGGACATTATCTGTTAACAGCATGGGAAAAATCTATGTGCGGGAACCGGCATCCTCTGCGTATTCATTTACATACACTACGCCTCTGGGGTGACGTCGCAGGAATGCATAGACCTCTAAATAAGGCTCCGCCCACTAAGGGTGGAGGGGCCGGAGGGGCGAGGCTTGTTACTGATTGAGGGTCAAGTCTGGAAACCAAAAGGGAGGTGAAAACCTATCATCGAGGTACAACCCCCTAGGGTACACCTCACAGGCTTTGGGCAGAAAAGAAACTCTAGCTCATTGTTTCCGCCAGCTGAGGCAACTCGTCCTCATAGGATTCGGTTCTGGGAGAATCACCCCTTTAATGTTTAACTACTAATACAAAATCGGGTTTGTTTTTATTGCATAGTATTTTTCTGAGTAGGTCTATCATACATTATTTCCTTGCACACAATCACTAAGCCTAATAAAAACCTGGGGAGAAAGGCCAAAATAACAACTTGGAAGGAAGAAATCAGACTGGATGGTGGCATACAATTTGTAATCTCAGCTCCGCAGGTCAAGGTAGGCGGAGCGAAGTCAGCCTGGGCTGTATAGCGACTTGTAGGTCAGACCGGGCCAGTGAGACCATCTCAAACACTGAATAAAGCAACAGCATCAACAAAACCCCACAAAAATGCAACTGCTGTTTTCAGCGGAAACGAAGACGCAGAGCCGAGTTGATGCCCGACCCTCCTTGGCAGCCCGTTTCTACCTGGGACGCCCTGCGCAGGCGCACACAGGAAGGGCTCGTGTGACGAGCGGAAGTGGTGAGTCCGGACGCTTTAGGGAAGGTACCCGCGGAGTACACAGACACCCCGACCGTCTGTGGGCCGCCTAGGCCTCCCTAGCCGCCATGAACCGGCTCCAGGATGATTACGATCCCTACGCGGTGGAAGAGCCGAGCGACGAGGAGCCGGCTCTGAGCAGGTGGGCCGCTGCCCCGCGGTGTCCGCCCTGGCCGAAGCCGTCTTGCTCGCCGCGCTTGCCGAGCCTGGGCGCATTGTAGGAGCCTCGGGGTGCCTGGTGGGGCTGCTCCGTCTCTGGGGAACCAGGATGGACAGCAGTGCGGGAAGAGGGATATTCCAGAATCCCGGGGGCCCCAAGCGTAAATCCTCAGATGGAACCCTGCTCCTTACCGTTTGCTAGCACTGTGACTGAAGGCAAGTCGGTTCTCTTCAGCGTCGCATCTGTAAATGGAAATACAAGTGTGGGACTGACTAGTGAGGACCACACACAGGCCTTAGCATGAAGTACTCATCTGGAAGACTGTCAAATAGAAATAACGGAACAGTAACGGGAATTTTTTTGGGGGGGTTATGATAGAGATACAAAATACAAAATTCTTGTCTTCCATTGGTTTACCTTATAATAGGGGAAATGAAATGTGTAGATGACCTCCAATAGGCATAAATGAAGGTCTGTGGTACTTTTGGAAAGGGAGTATTTATCCTACTTGAGGGAACTTGGAATGTCTTTACTTATTCCATTTAATAAACCTTGCTGGATATTAAACCCAGGGATGTGTGTGTGTGTGTGTGTGTGTGTGTGTGTGTGTGTGTGTTAATTTTAGTTTTGAGACAGGGTCTCAGTTTGTAGCTCTGCTTGGCCTGGAACTTGCTCTGTAAACCAGAGATCCACTTGTCTCTGCTACCCAGTGCTGGGGTTAAAGTAGTGCACCCCTATGACTGGCTTGTTTAATCCTTTATTAACCTAGATTCTAGAGCAGTGGTTCTCAACCTCCCTAGTGCTAGGACCCTTTAATACAGTTCTTCATATTGTGCTGACCTCAACCATAAAATTGTCTCATGGCTTGTCCAGGTGTTCTGTGTTTTGTGGGCTGATTAAAGGAAGAGAGTCACTCCAAGGTAAATTTTAAGCTTTCTGCAGCAGGGAGGAACAGTTTCTGTGAACTGAACTCCAAACATCTGTGCAAAGTTGTATTTGATTGTTACACAAAAGTTTTTTATTTTTGTTTTGTGTTTTGATTTTTGTTTTGTTAAAACAAGGTCATCACACCAAAGTCCCTGATCTAATCATATGTCCATGTCCTTCTGAAGAAAAGCATCATAAGTGCCACTTTAGTCCTTATTGTGCACTGTATTATTGGGTATTGCAGTACCCAATAATCCAAGGTATCCAGGTGTTCCAGGATTGTCTTGTGACCAAAGTCATGGAAAGGCTGTAAAGCTCTTTCAGAAAAACAACTCTATAGATAACAGCAAACAATCACTGTTTTCCACAGTGATTTCTTCGAGCTCTAAGTACTTCTAGAAAACCACTATTTATTCTGAAGTTTACCTCAGATACAGTGGAAAAGTAACTGTTTCATTCTAATGTTTACCCTAGATACAATGACTCGACTAATTTTTCTTGCCATATTGCTACTTTATAACTATAATTTTGCTACCTTTGTGAATCATACTGTAGATATCTATATGCAGGATATCTGATAAGTGACTCACAAGAGGATTGAGAAAAGGTGTGTGCGTGTGTGCGCTGGGAAGATGGTTTAGCTTGTGCAAGCCTGAGGACCTGAGTCTATCTCCTGAACTCATGGAAAAAAGGTGGATGTGTTAGTACTTGTCTTTAATCCCAGCACTTCTATGATGAGATGGGAGGTGGGGACAGTAGATGCTTGAGGACAACTAGCCTGTGGTATACTGCCAGATACAAGAAAGACCCTTTCTCAACAAGGCAAAAGGCAAGAAGCAGTTTCTCAAAGTTGTCTTCTGACTTCCAAATGCACTTGGACACATAAAAACAGATGTGACATGAACACAAAAACAGTGAAGATACAGAACATTGTATCATTACAAGGATCCCTTTTACTGTCTGCAAGGATGCTATTCTCCTTTCTCTTTGCTCTTGGTGTTGGCCTCAGACTTGCTGCAGTCTTCCTGCCTTATAGGTGTGTGCCACTACATTAGCTCTTTTTTCTTTCCTGCCTCCTAAGTATTGGGATTACAGGTGTGCACTATCATATCTAGTTCCCCTCTTGATGTTTTTTTGTTTTTTTTTTTTTTTTTTTTGAGACAGGGTTTCTCTTTGTAGAGCCGGTTGAACTAGAACTAGCTCTATAGACCAGGCTGGCCTCAAATTCACAGAGATCTGCCCGCGTCCACCTTCTTGTGTTGGGATTAAAGGTGTGTGCCACCACCACCTGGAAAATAATATGCCCTTCATACTTTGTTAAGACTAGAGTATGGGAACAGTCTTCCGGCCTGAGCAGTACTGACCTTTTTGGATGAGGACCGAGAGGATAGTTAGTAGTGGACAGTAGGGTGGGAAAGATATATTGGAGCTACCTTGTAGAAGGCTATTTTGAATGCCGTGCTCAGAGAACTGGCCATAGAAAGCTCCTGAGACGAGAGTCCTTTAGGAGTGACGTTCTGCTAGTAGGATGAATGACAGAGGAATAAGAGGGAGGAATGGGACAAGAGAGTTTTGAGGTCAGGGGATCCTTGCCCTACACTGTTGGAGGCAAAGTGAAGAAGTTGGAGTGAAAATAGTTGTGATGGTGTTATTAACAGGAGTATAGCTGGCCAATTTACATGTCATGTAAGGCATTTTCTTGGGTGTCCATTCTGGTTAAAACCTTAGCCATTGCCAGGCATGGTGGCACTTGCTTTCTATACTGGCATTTGGGAGGCTCTGCAAGTTCAAGCCAGTCAGGCTACACAGTGGCAACCTTGTCTCAAACAGGCAGACTGACAGACAAGCAACCCACCCTTAGTCATCTGCACAGTTAACTGGAGTGGAGCTACCACCACATGTGTTTTATGTAATGTTGGTGCTCAATCCAGCCTTGTGCCTGCCAGGCAAGCATCCTACCAACTCAGTTACAGCCTCAGCCTTGTTAATATGTATATTCTTCATATTGTATTAGAAAGGTCTTAGACATTTAATTCTTTCTTGTTTGAGGCAGAGTCTCAATTAGCCCAGGGCTGGCTTTGACTCCACTGTGTAGCATATGGTTCTCTTGAACTCTTCACCTTCTGGCCTCCTAAGTGCTGGGATTACAGGCGTGCACCACCATGTCTGGCTTAATTCATTTTAAAATGTAAATAACATTTATTTTCTTAAATTTGTGTATGTGGACATGTGGGTGCCATGGCACATTATAGAGGTCAGAGGACAATTCTTCTTCCATGTGTGTCCACAGGATTGATTCAGGCCATCAGCTTTGGTGGCAAGTACCTTACCTGCTGATGAACTGTCCTGCTGGCCCCAACTAAATTCACTTTTGTTATTTTATTCCGCCTAATTACTGATTTTGTTTTACTACAATTCTGTTGATAGGAAAATTATCATAGAAGGCAATATAAAATGAACAGAAATTGGTTAGGAGAACCTGGAATGTAATGTGAGTTTCTTAGGGCAAGTGCTGTTCCATATGGCTCAGCGGCAGAACAGGTGTGTAGTGTGCATGAAGGCTTGATTCTGTTACCAGCACCAGGAAAAAAAATCATTGTTGTGCATAGTTTTCTTTTTGCACAGTTTTCTGTAGTGTCTTTTAAGGATGCTCACAATGATCTATAGTGGCATCTGATGCCTTCTTCTAGTATAATGGCGTACATGCAGATACAGCACTCATATATATATAATAAATAAATTAATTAAAACAAAGAAAAATATTTTAATATTCATATTCCCTGTCTTTAAATGTATGCTAGTTCTGAAGATGAAGTGGATGTGCTGTTACATGGAACTCCTGATCAAAAACGAAAGCTCATCCGGGAATGTCTTACTGGAGAAAGCGAGTCATCTAGTGAAGATGAATTTGAAAAAGAAATGGAAGCTGAATTGAACTCTACCATAAAAACAATGGAGGATAAGTTATCCTCTATGGGGACAGGTAAACTTCGGGCTCAGTTCTCACAGATATCCTGTAGGGGATTGTGTTCTTTTCTGTCTCTTTGTGTAGGTGCTAAATCACTGTGTGTGTGTGTGTGTGTGTTTCTATGAATGATGGGTGGTGATGGGGGTTTGTAAATCTGGGTCTTGTGTTTGTTAGGCAAATGTTCTACCACAGAGTTATAGTCCCACCTCTTTTAAAATTTTGAGACAGGGCATGACTAAGTTACTCAGTCTGGCCCTGAACTCACTGTAGCCTATGTGATCCTTCTGCGTTGCCTCTTGACAGATCTGCATGAACAGGTCTGGTTAATACTTATTAAATCCTTATTAAATGGTGAAGAATGTGCTTGACAATCTGTGCCAGAGTTTTCCATTGACTAACACGTGCCATATGTTATTGGAAAGATATTATTAAAGATATTATTTAATAACAAGTTTTTATAATTTTTAATGCTGGGCATAGCGGCACATACTTTTACTCCCAGCATTTGGGAGGCAGAGGCAGGTGAATCTCAGAGTTTGAGGCCAGCCTGTCTACAGAGTGAGTTCTAGAACAGTGAGGGCTACACAGAGAAACCCTGTCTCAAAAAACCAAAAGAAAAACAAGGCATACAAAAAAATTTTAAGGTTTTATGGCAGATTTAATAGTTTGTCACTGCAGATTCCTGTTTGTAGTGAGTAATAAACATAGTTCATTTTTAGATCTTTATGTTTAAGTTACTTGACCCAGAAACTGGTTTGTGGAAGTGACTGGTCAGAACTTGTTTTCATATTGGTGTGTGCTATTACTTGAGGAACTGAAAGATATAATTGAAGTAAAGGAAGAATCAGGGATGTGAAAACAAGCTGGAGAGAGGAAGTGTGTTCTTGCCCTTATCCCTATCTAATGCTCCTTAAAGCAAGATAACCCTTTCCTGTTCTCCTTGGAGTATTTGTAATATGCATTAAAAAGTAGAAATTTATATGCTGAGAACCTGGAAACCAGCATTTAAATTTTAATTAGATTTGTGGGAAGGGAGAAGGATTTTCTCCTAATTTGGAAAACTCTTCAAGGAGTGATTCCTTAGAGGTACATAAGGCACAGATATCAAGTAAGTCACTGGCATAAGAAAATTTTACTATACAAATGAGATTGTGACTAAATTAACACTATTTGTGTGATAGGAGTATGCACAGAGGCTTTTTGTTTTCTTGAGGATTAGTTTCTGAGTGTCACTTCTGGTTCTGTAGTGTCTTCCGCAGGAGTTGGGAATGTTGGAGGAGTTACAACAAAGTACTATGATGATATTTATTTTGATTCCGATTCTGAGGATGAAGACAAAGCAGGTGAGTACCTTTTTGTTTAGCAGTATATTTTATGAATAATATCTGCCTTAACAATTATTTGATATTAGATTTTCCATCTGATTTTTTTTATGTTAATGGGTGTTTGGTCTGCATATATATCTGTCTGTGTACCATGTGCATTTCTAGTACCCTTGGTGTCCTGGAGATGGTATTGAATTCCCTGGAACCAGAGTTACAGATGTTTGTGAGCCACCATATGGGTGCTGGAAATCCAACCTGGGTCCTCTGGAAGAGCAGCCAGTGCTGAGCAGTCTTTCTAGTTTTTAAATTTATTTTTAAGAAACTATAGACTGCCGGGTGGTGGTGGCATGCACCCTTTATCCCAGCACTTGGGAGGCAGAGGCAGGTGGATCTCTGTGAGTTTGAGGTCAGCCTGGTCTACAGAGTGAATTCCAGGACAGCCAGGGCTATACGGAGAAACCCTATCTTGAACTCTCCCCACATCCAATAAAAAGAAAGCCAAACTTGACACTGGTGGCAAGTACCACAAATAAAATATAGCAGCCATTGAAGCTTCGTATTTGATGGCACTCAGAATTACCAGAGCTATGAAAATTCACACTGTTGCTGAGGATTTACTCTTGCCAGTGGCCAAAGACAGTGCTCAAGTTATGATTGGAAATGAACTTGTTTCATAATTAATGCATTTCCCTTATCTGACGCGGGGCTCCAGCTTTACTTTCTCACAGGTCATCATCCTCAACCGGGAGGGCAACCTCTAAGTCATGCTCGTCCTGTGCTGCCAAAGCTGGGTCCATGACCACCTCAGGCCGGGCAAGAGCAGACATGGCAACAAACTCCAAGTTAGGGTCTCCAATGAGCTTTCTGGCAAGCCAGAGGAAAGGCTTTTCAAAGTTCTAGTTACTTTTGGCAGACATGTCAAAATACTGCAGATTCTTCTTTCTGTGGAAGACAATAGGTTTTGCCTTCACTTTTCTGTCATTATCATCATCCACTTTGTTGCCACACAATACAATGGGGGATGTTTTCACATGCCTGTTCCAGATTTCTATGCCTGTTAGGTACATTCTTATGACTCTTAATGTTACATCAAACATTAATGGCTCACTGGGCTTGGATATAGTCGCCATCGCGCAGGCCCCCGAACTTCTCCTGGCTGTCAGTGTCCCACACGTTGAACTTGATGGGTCCTCTGTTGGTATGGAAGATGAGTGAGTGCACCTCCATGCCCAGGGTGGCTGCCACATACTTCTCGAACTTGCTGGTCAAGTGATGCTTCACCAACTTCCCAGTGCCGCTGTCACTCACCAGGATGAGCTTGAACTGCACCCGAGGGCATCTCTGAGATCCTTCTGGAAAGAGTGGCTGCGCCTCCCTGTGTACATGAATGTTCTGTCTCCATGCATATAGAAAGAGGGCATCAGATCCTGTTACAGATGATTGTGAGCCACTATGTGGGTGCTGGGAATTGAACACAGGACCTCTGGAAGAGCAACAAATGCCCTTAACCTCTGAGCCACAGAAAGCTGATGGAAGCATTTTTCAGTGATGAACGTGAGCTGCAGAAAACAGCATACTTGGTGGACATCTTTGCCATCTTGAATGAGTTAAATTTATCACTGCAAGGACCAAATGAAGCATGCCCGTATTTGTCCGAAAAGACCTGATCATTCCAAATGAAACTTCAGCTTTGGTTAAAAAAAAAAAAAAAAAAGAAAAGAAAAGAAAGAAAAAGATGATAATAGAATTCACATGTTGCTTACCTAATCTGTTTTCTTTGAGGAACATGACATTGAGCCAGAAAAATGGATTATGGTGATATTTCTGTGAAAGAACACTTGCACATGCTTGCACATGAAATTTCATTATATTTTCCAAATCTACCTGACACCCCTAACCCTGCCAGGAGCCCATTCACAATCAAAGTGAAGATGTCCTGAGGCAGCATGGATGGGCGGAGTTCACTGAACTTAGAGCTATTCAGCAAGAACTGATTTCTCTATACTGCCAGTTACACAGTTCTAGATCAAGTGTTTGTAGCCATACCCTGTGCTGTCTCCCATTTCCAGTGACTTATCTTTGTGAAACAGGATTTTCCATCTTGTTGGTTATAAGGTCTAAATAGTAGACGGTGTACTTGAAAAGACTGCCTGAGAATTTCTGATATGGTGAGAAAGAAGCAGTCGCAACCTTTGCACTGAGGTTGGTTTTTTGTGTATACTGTTGAAAAATGCTACATCATGTTTCAAGACAAAATTTATGTGTAATTAGAGGTAAATAGTCCACAATATATAATTACATATTGTTTTTGTGATTAATCACTATGCTTTAACTATGTTCATTTTGTAACAATGAAAATATAGTCAGGGCTACACAGAGAAACCCTGCCTCATATAGGGGAGGCTAGTCTCAAACTTGCTGTGTAGCCACGATGACCTTGAACTCATGATTCTACTTCCTCTATCTCCCAGGCATGGGGTTACAGATGTGTCAAATAATGACAATTCACAGTTTTAAATGGGTATTTTGAGACTGTGAATTGTCATTATTTGAATTTAGCCCTTTGGCCTCCTTTATCTTTAGTGTCTTAATTGAACAAAACTCTTTATGTACTTTTTGGGTGGGTAGGATTTTATTGTTGCCAGGGTGGCCTGGGATTCACAGTGTAGCCCAGGCATGGCACTTCTCCTGCCATAGCCTCCTAAGTGTTGGGATTTCTGGCTAAAGAAAGGCTTTAGGTATGTTTTTAAAAGGTAATATAAATAGAATAAATACATAGTATGGGAAACAGGAACATTTTATATTAAAGAATTGTAAACCTTAGACATAACTCTGATCCATATTGGTAACCTTTTAAAAATTAGCACATGTGACCAAGAAAAAGAAGAAGAAACAACGAAGGATTCCAACAAATGATGAGTTGCTATATGATCCAGAGAAAGATAACAGAGACCAAGCCTGGGTTGATGCACAGAGACGGGGGTAAGAATTTAAATCTATATTTATAATCTTTATAGGAAGAATGATGTTTCGCTGCTTTCATATTTTATTATATGTGTCTTTATTTTCACACAAACACATCAAAAACAATTTGAGGAGAAAAACTTTAATAGTTTATTTGAAAATAACCAGCAGATTTTAGTCAGACAGTTGAATGTTTGCTTATTTACTTATTTATTTTTCAAGACAGGTTTTCTCTGTGTAGCCTTATTATCCTGGAACTTGCTCTGAGATCAGACTGGCTTTGAACTCAGATCCACCTGCTTCTGTCTGGGATTAAAGGTCTGTGCAATCACTACCTTGCTAAATTTTTGTTTATTTTAAAACAGATTCTCATGTAGCCCAGGCTGGCTTTAAAACTTAATATGTAGTTGGGCCTGATTCTGCCTCTACCTTCCAAATGCTCTCTGGAATTACAGGCTTGTGTCACCACAATTCATTGTTAAGTTATTGATTGAGCTAAACTGTCACAGGCAGTCTCTTCATTAAGAAACAGAACTTGTTAGCCAAGTATCGGTGGCACCTGCCTTTAGTCCTAGCATTTGGGAGGCAGAGGAAGGTAGATCTCTGTGAGTTCCAGGACAGCCAAGGCTATTACACAGAGAAACCCTATCTCAGGGGGAAAAAAAAAAAAGAACTTTCTATTGTTATTGTGAGACAGGGTCTTGCCATGTAGCCCTGGCTGGCCTGGTACTCATTATGTATGTTGCCCTGGCTGATTTACATCAATTCTGCCTCAGTCTCCTAGTGCTGCGATTATAGGTGTGTGCCACTGTGCACATACCTTCCATCTTTCCCCTACCTCCATGGTACTAGGAATCGTTTGAATCTAGGCTCTAGCATGTTGGGCAAGTGTTGTAGCACTGATCTGTATCCTTAACCCCCTGTTTTTGTTGTTTTTAAAGATTTTAAAATTTATTTTATGTAAATGAATGCTCTATCTGCTTATATGCCTTTATGCCAGAAGAGGGCATCAGATCCCACCATCAATGGTTGTGAGCCACCATGTGATTGTTGGGAATTGAACTCACTACCTCTGAAAAAACAGCCAGTGCTCTTAATTCTGTTCTGAGCCATCTCTCCAGTCCCCCTCTCCCCTTTTTTTGCTTTTTAGAAGTTGTTCAGGTTGGCCTTGAAGTTACTCTGTAGCCCAGTGGGCCTGTAATTTGCAATGCTCCTGCCTCAGCCTCATCAGAAGCAGGGATCATGGGACTGTACCAATAGGCCTGATTATAAAACTAACTTTTCAGTGGTTGGTTGGTTTGTATTTTGGTCTTTTCAAACTACCCTTTCCAATAGACATGTTAAAATGTTTTTTAAAAAGTTTTTTGTTGTTTGTTTGTTTATTTGTTGAGATAAAGTTTCTCCTAGACTGGCCTTGAAGTCCCAGGGCTACTCCTGTCTTGGCCTCCCAAATGCTGAGATGAGTATGTACCACCATGCTTATCTTATAACTTCAAATTATTCTGAGATTAGAGTTTTAGCATCTAAATTGTTAATTTTATTTTTGGGTACTCTGGAATCCACTATGCAGACCAGGCTGGCCTTGAATACACAGAGATCCATCTGTTACCTCTGTTTTTCAAGTCTGGAGGGTTGATGTTGCTTCAGGATCTCTATACACACCATTTAGCTCCAGTTCTCACTGTCCTTTTCCTGGTCCTGATTTACTTCTGTGCTGCTTCCTCCAGCGCCCTCTGGTGTCCACTTACTCAAGCTTCCTTTATTTTGTTTTTAGAGGCATAGTTTGGCCTGGAATTTGCTGTGTAGTCCAGGCTGGCATTGGGAGCTTTTGTTCTTCCTGCCTTAGCTTTCTGAATTTATTTTACTTTACATTTATTTATTTTAAAATTTATTACTGCCATGTGCATATGTGGTAAGGAGTGCTTGTGGAGGTCAGAGGACAACTTCTAGGAATCAGGTCTCTGCTTCAATCATGTAAGTTCTTCAGATGGAACTCAGGTTGTCAGATCTTTACCTGGTAACACATCTTACCAACTCCTCTACCGTCAGTTTTTGAACCAGAGTCTACTGAACCTAAAGCTCTGCTCAGTTGGCTGCCAGTGAGCCCCAGGGATCTGTCTGTCTCCATCCTGCTGTCCCTGAGAGCACTGTGGTCACAGGTTCATGCCTCTGTGTCTACTCTTTATGTGGGCATTGGGCTTTCAGCTCAGGTGGTCACACTTGCACAGCAGGCACTTTGCTGACTAAGAGCTCCCTCTGTGCCTCCTGCCCCACTTCTCAGGCTGGTCTGGAGTTCACTGGATAGTCCAGGCCGAATTTGTAGTCTTCTTGCCGTTGTCTCCCTAGTGCCAGGATTACAGGTGTGGGGCTCCTTGTCTGACCAACTTAAGTTCTTTGATTCTTCTCTGTGTAGCCATGGCTGTCCTGTCACTTACTCTGTAGACCAGGTTGGCCTCTAACTCAGAGATCCACCTCCCCAGTACTGGGATTAAAGGTGTCTGCCACTGCCACCTGGCTTAAGTTTGTGACTACAAACATAAAATAGTTTCTTAGACTTTCCTTGTTTGTGGCATCTTAAATATCTTGAAGAACCATGGTGAGGTCTAAGAAAAAGTTAGTTTTCTATTAGAATTCACCTGAGATTTTCTTCACAATCACACTGATATTATGCGTTTTTTGTGTGTTGTTAGGTTTGGTTTTTATGAGACATGTCTCATTTTAGCTCGTACTGGCTTTGAACTCTGGATCCTCCTGCTTCTGTCTCTGGAGTGCTGGGATTTCAGCCAGGGAGTACTACCATACCACCAAACTATCTATTTTCAAAGAAAATTACTGTGTGCAGTCCAGACTTAAGAAGTGAATTAGGTTCTGCCACCTTGAAATATGATTTTATTTTTTATTTCTGAGCACTTTTTTTTTAAACTTTCTGCCTCTCCAAGATGCTTTAGGTGGATCTTATAAACCGTATCCTTAGAATTATTCATTTCTGGTGCTGGAGAGATGGCTCATCAGTTAAGAGCACTTGCTGCTCTTGCAAAGGACCTGAGTTTGGTTTCTAGCACCTACATGGTGGCTTACCACAATCTATAACTCCAGTTCCTCGACATTCCACACTTTCTTCTGACCTCCCAGGGCACCAGGCATGCATGCAGTACACTTAGATTTAGACAAGACATTCATACATAAAATAAATAAAAAATGTAAATTATAAATAATAATAATTAGTAATTTCTCTGATTACTGATTCATTTTTCTGGACTGATTAATACATTTTTCCTTCTCAAATTTATTTTCTGTTTCAGTTACCATGCTTTTGGATTGCAGAGACCCCATCAAAAACAACAGCCTGTTCCAAACAGTGATGCTGTTTTGAATTGCCCTGCCTGTATGACTACACTGTGCCTTGATTGCCAAAGGTAAGAGACAAAGGTAAACATATTACATGCACCCTAGTGAGTGTGCCCCATCCCAGAACAAACCTTCCCCAGAACCAAACAGTTCAGTGGGCCTTTGCTTAAGTCAGAAGTAGACTATTTTTGTTGTTTATGTAAACATTTATTTGACCAAAATCTGGAAGAGTAGTAACTAGAACATACGATACAGTTGCAAAAATCTAAAGAACAGAGTATGTTTGCTAAAAGGTCACCTCTGTGGTAGTGTGATGCTTAAAAACAGGAGTGAGAACTGGGCAGTGGTGCACACCCCTCAGTCCCAGCACTTGGGAGGCAGAGGCAGGCAGATTTCAGTGAGTTCAAGGCCATCATGGTCTACAGAGTGAGTTCCAGGAGAGCTGTTAAACAGAGAAACCCTGTTTTGAGAAACAAACAAAACAATTCCCCCCCTCAAAAAACAAAACAAAACAAAACAAACAAACAAAAAAACCAAACAAACTAGCCAATCAAACAAAGAAACAGAAGTGAGGGCAGAGTTTAGATAAGTTAGAAGCAGGTGATTTTTTTTGGCTGGGATGGAAAGCTTGAGTTGGCCCACATCACCAGGGTACGTGGGATGTTTCAGTCTGAGATGTTAACTGAGAAAGGAAAACTACAACAAAGCTGATTGCACAATACTCCATATATAGTTCAAGCAGGAGTTTCTTGGTCCTTATTAGTGTCATTCCAGAAGGAATTCAAATCCTGGCAGAGTAAAGTTTCATTTTCCATTCCCTGGACAATGGAGATGAGCTGATCCAATTTCTTTTTCTGTCACTGTTTTGTTGCTGGAGAGACCCTTTTGTTGCCTTTGCTGATAGAACTGTTTGCTCAATGTAGTGCTGACTAGCAGTCTGTTTTTTTGAGATGGACTCTCACTATCCTGACTGGTCTGGAACTGTCCTTTTAGCCCAGGCTGGCCTTAAACACACAGAGATCCACTTGCTTCCTAAGTGCTGTTTGTATGTTTGTGTTTGTTTTTGTTTTTGAGATATGGCCTCACTGTGTAACTCAGATCCTCCTGCCTCAACCTGTGAGTACTGGGATCACAGGCTTTCCCTTCAGTGAGCTGGAGCTTAATGGGTCTTAGCAACAGCTAATTTTATTGCTGTAGATTTATATGAGTATTTGCCTGTGTGCATGTATGTGTACCGTGTATGCCCCTTAGAGGATGGAAGATGGGTTGGCTCACCTAGAACTAGAATTAACAGACAGTCGTGAGCTGCCATGTTGGTGCTAGGAACCAAACCAGGGTCCTCTGAAAGAGCACATGAGCCATCTCTGTAGCCCCTCTTTGTTTGTTCATTTATTTAGTGTACATGTGTTTTCATGCATGCTAAGGTATAGGAGGAGGTCAGATGACCTGAGAGTTCCAGGCCAGGCAGGGACAGACACATAGTGAGAACCTGTCTCAAAAGGAGAAAAAAAAAAAAAAAAAAATCAAAAAGCCTCATGGTGACACATGCCTTTGAGCCTGATAATCAGGAGGCAGAAGCAGGCAGATCTCTGTGAGTAGGAGGCCACCCTAGTTTACATATGGTTCCAGGCCAGTCAGGGTTACATAGTGAGACCCTGTGTAAAAATCCAAGTTTTTGTCAGTGCTGGAGATTAAACCTCAACACTTTTCACATGCTGTACCATTGAACTATATTCCCAACCCAGTGCCACATTCCCATTTGTCTATTTATGTATCTATTTATTTTTGAGGCAGTGTCTCTATGTAGCCCTGGTTGTCCTAGAACTCACTATTTAATTCTGATCTGGCTGGCCATGAACTCCCCTTCTTCTGTCTCCTTGAGTGCTGGAATCTAAGATATGTGCCTTACATTCCATTTAAGAAATATATCTCTCCATGGAGGAATGGTGCATGCCTGAATTCTCATTACTTGAGAGGTTGAGACAGGAGGATTTTGAGTTCCAGGTTAGCTCTTGCATCTCTGTCTCCAAAAAAAAAAAAAAAAAAAAAAAAGGTAAATAAATAATTCTTTCAAATGTCCTTAAATTTACATTTCATTACATTACATTCATTATTTTGGTGAGTTCATGTAGGTGTTCTCAGAGTTGAACTGAAAATGACTACTATTAAATCCTAACTCTGCATTTCATTCTCCCTCTAGGCATGAATCCTACAAGACTCAGTACAGAGCAATGTTTGTGATGAATTGTTCTGTCAACAGAGAGGAGGTTCTAAGATATAAGAATCCAGAAAACAGGAAGAAAAAGCGGGGTGCTAAGAAGATGAGGTCTAACCCTGAAGGTCCTGTGGAGACAGAAGCGGAAGAGATCTATCACCCTGTCATGTGCACAGAGTGTTCGACCGAAGTGGCAGTCTATGACAAGGATGAAGTCTTTCATTTCTTCAATGTTTTAGCAAGCCATTCTTGAACAGTGTCACTCACAGGTAATCTGCTTCCCAGCATTGTATAAAGCAAATATGGACTTTTACTTTCTCTGTCATTCAGTGACACTGAGTTATTAAAGCAGTATTTCATCTTTATGAAAATGGCTATCAACCTCTATCTCTTCCCTTTTTTATTTTTAATTTTCCCATTCATTCATTTCATTTTTGGTGCATCTTTGGAGACTTTGGGACTTCTTATTTATTAAATTAGCTTCCTAGAATTAAATAGTTTTGGAATTAGTATTTGTTTCTTATTGTTTGGCCCATTTTCTATTGCTGTAACAAAGTACTAGAGGTTGGTGCTTTATAAAGAAATAAGTTTGGGGGTTGGCAAGATGGCTCTGCACTTGACATGCAAGCCTGACAACCTGGGATTGTTTAAGCCCTGGAACCCTCAGTGGGAGGACAGGATAACTCAAGTTTTCCTATGACTGACTTAAACATGCATGCAGGTGCACACACACTCACACAGAGGACCTGAAAAGTGGGGGCATGTTGACCATTTTGTGGGGTGACAAAATTGGGGCAGTAAGTAGGGGCAAAGTTCAGAGGTGTGCATATGAAACTTCCATAATGAAACCTGTTTTGTATGCTGACTAAATGCAACATGAAATAAAATACTATTAAGAACTATTGTTCATGTCCTTTCACTTAGAAGAGTCTTGAGATATCAGACATTTCCTAAGGCTATTTGGGTTGGACTCAGAGACCTGTGCTACAGTGTTCCCTTCTGATTTCCATGCATAGCTTTGAATATCTTTCTGTTCTTTTATTAGGATGATTTCTATAACTGACCTATAAGTGATTGCATCTTAGATGACAGTGTTTTTCAGCATAGTCTTCTCATATTTTATCATTGTACATATTTTTCTCTTTATGTCAGGCAGCTGCGCATAATCCTTTGAAGGATCACTTACAGCTTCTTTTGCCTCAGCTCTCTCCTACCCTCCACAGGGTCTCATGTAGCCAAGGCTTCCCTGAAACTCTCTATGTGGCCTTACTCCTGCTCCTACCTCCCTGTTGCTGTGATTATGTGTTCACTAGCATGTCTACTCTAAACCCATTTTAAATGGAGCATAAAATATTTGTTTAAGGGGTTTAAACAGATCCCGTTGAAGCTAACTGTTCCTTGGTCAGCTTCGTTTATTGTATCATGCCCTATTGCTGTGCAGTGTGGCCACAGACATACAGAATAACACATATTCATTGTCATAACTTTTTTTGTGTCAGGAGCCTGGCCACGGTTAAGCAGTGCATTCAGCAAGATGATAAGGAACCTGATTAGGTAATGTTTCCTCTTGGGAACTTGGAGACTTGGCCAAACAAGTATCTGTTCCAAGTGTCTCAGGCTGTTGGCAGAATGTACATCTTTATAGCTACAGGACTGAAGTCCTCAATAAAATCAGGCTGGGTGTAGGGATTCAAGGGGAAGAGAAGCTGCACCAGTCTAACAGGTCCATCTGTATACTTAGGTCTAGGAACCTGGCTTATTCAGAATCTTTCTGTTTTTTGTGTGTTCATTTGTATTTGTTCCTTTGGGTGTTTTTTTTTTTTTTTTTGAGACAGCCTTGGTTGTCCTGGAACTTGCTTCATAGTCCAGACTGGCCTTGAACTCACAGAGATTTATTTGCCTTTGCTTCCAGAGTGTTGGGATCAAAGGTGTGAATCCCCACACCCAGCCTGATTTTATTGTTTGTAATCATGTGTATGTATCTGTGGCTGGGTGTGTGCATGTATATGTAGGTGCCTGAGGAAGCCAAAGGCATTGAATGGTCCTGGAGCTGGAGTTACAGGCTGTTGTGAACTTTCTGAACTTTGGTTCCCTGGAAAAGCAGTACATACTGTGAACTGCTTAGCCATCTTTCCAGCTCCCTACTCCCCAACTTTTCTTTAAGATTTACTTTTGGGGGCTGGGCAGTAGTGATGCATGACTTTAGTCCCAGAACTTGGGAGGCAGAGGCAGGTGGATCTCTGTGATTTCAAGACCAGCCTGGTCTACAAGAGCCTCCAAAGCTACACAGAGAAAGAAAAACAAAAAACAAAATAAACAAACAAAAACCCAAAACTTTTGGGGCTGTACTACAACTATCTGTAACTCCAGTTCCAGGGGATCCCATGCCCTCTTTTTTTCTTCACAGACACCAGGCATGAAGGTGGTACACATACATAGATGCAGACAAATGTTCATACACATAAGCAAGATTTAGTGTGTGTGTCTGTGTCTATATAATGTCATGTGTGTGCAGGTAATTTAGGAGTCCAGAAGAAGCCCTGGATTCTTTAGAGCCAGAGTTAGGAACAATGCTGCACGTAGGTGCTGTAAACCAAACACTGGTCTTGCGGAAGAGCAGTAAATACTCTTACCCTTTGAGCCATGTCCCCAGACCTTAATTAAGGAATTTTAAATTGGTGAGGGATATTTGGGGTGTAGCTCAGTTGGTAGAGTACACTCAGCATGATATAACGGAACAGATGAGACTTGCCTTGGGAAAACTTCCTTTGTGATCATAGTGTCTCATGTCAGGTCAGCATTTCCTTCCATGTTTTGCTGTTTCTCTATTACTATTTCTTTGGGTTCAGCTACTGTAATAGTTGCTCTTCATTGTCAACATGGCTGAATTTAGAATTGCCATGGAAACACCTGTGTGTGTGTGTGTGTGTGTGTGTGTGTGTGTGTGTGTGTGTGTGTGTGTGTGAATGTGCTTCCAGGAAGATTTAAATGAGGAGGGAGGACCTAGCCTGAATGTAGGGGCACCATCCCATAGGGGATGAAGAAAAAGGAGACAGCTGGGCATTGGTGGTGCATGCTTTTAGTCCCAGCACTCAGGAGGCGGAGGCAGAGAGGCAGGCGGATCTCTGTGAGTTTGAGGCCAGCCTGGTCTACAGAGTGAGTTACAGGACAGGCTCCAGGGAAACCCTGCCTAGAAAAACCAAAAAACCTTGGGAAAAGCAAACAAACAAAAAACTGAAAAAGGAGACAGCAAGTTAAACAGTGGTGCTCACCTCTCAATATCTGATTGTAGACACAACATGTCAGCCATCTTACACATCTGCCACCATACCTTCCCTGCCCTTACGGGTTGTGTCCTCAGACTCTGAGCCAAAACAAGCCTGCCTTCTTTCCCTCCCTCCCTCCCTCCCTCCCTCCCTCCCTCCCTCCCTCCCTCCCTCCCTCCCTCCCTCCTTCCCTTCCTCCCTTCCTTAAGTTGTTTTTTATCAGATACTTTGTTACAAGAAAAATAATTAATACAGAGAGTAGGGCTTTTCTGTGATAGACCTATGTGGTTCTTAGGCCTTTAGAACTAGTTTGCAGGAGAAATGGGGAAGAGTTGGAAGCTGCAGGCTAGAGAAGCCCTAGAATGCTGTAAGCAGAGTTTAAAGGGCCATTCTGGTGGGACTTTAGAAAAACAGAATGAGCTGGGTGGCGGTGGCACGGGCCTTTACTACCAGCACTCAGGAGGCAGAGGCAGCCTGATCTATAGAGTTCTAGGACAGCCAGCGATACATAAATAAATGCTGTCTCAAAAAACCAAAATAGAAACCAGAAAAACAAAACAAAACCAACACCAAAAACCAGAACAGTGGAGGCGCAGGTCATGAGTTTCAGGGAGGAAGATGTACTATATCAGGGGCTGTGTTAGAGGGTGTTTGTATTACAGTCTTGTGAAGAAACGAGCTGCAGTTCTGCCTGTGTCCTAAAAACTTGGATTCAGTGCAGTTGATTTTTAAAAGTTTATTGTGTGTGTGTGTGTGTGTGTGTGTGTGTGTATGTATCTGTGCACACATGGAGGATGGAAGAGTATGATAGTCTTCCTCTATTGCTTATTATTTTATTTCTTTATTTGAGGCAGGGTCTCACTATGAAGCCTTAGCTGGCTTTTAACTCACTATTGTCAAATCAAAAAATTTAGCTCTCCTCTTGGAATAAGAGTTTATTTTGGAGCCATTTTGAGTGACCATGGCCCAGGAACACACATTTTGGTTACCCCAGATTTTACGTTCCAATGGAAGCAGTTTCAAGAAGTTTTTATAGTTTTACAGAACAAAGAAAGTCATCATAAATCAAGTTTAAAATACATTGGTGTGTGCATCAGAGAGGCAGGTGCAGGAGATGGGGGAAGCTTTTGGGTTGGTATTGGTCTGCTAAGTTACTAGATCCCAAAGGTTTTTCTATTAGTCACAAGATGTTAGTTCTGGCACAGAGATGGGTAAGAAATGGCTGTTGCACAGGGCTAGAACTAGCCCAAGATAAGGTAAGGTAAGTAGTCCCTGGACCTGCAACTGTTCCAGTCTCTCCACAGTACTGATGTTTGAATCACTTGGTTTTTGCAGACAGCTTCTTATCAGGAGTTTAGTTCACACTATGTAGACCAAGCTTACCTGAACTCACAGACACCCATTTGTCTCTGCCGGGATTAAGTGAGTGAGCCACGGTCTATCTACCACCGGGTCTTTAACTGAACTGGAAACAGACAGTTTGAGCTAGGCTGGTGAGCCAGTAAGCCCTTGGGATGCGCCTGTCTCCATACTGTCTCCACTCCCCAGTGCCAGGTTACAGGCATGTGCGTGTAGTCTTTGTTTTAATCTGGTTTGGGGACTGGGAGGATGGAGAGATGGCTCTGGTTAAGAGTACCTGGATTCAGTTCCTAGTACCCATGTGGTGGTTCATAACTGTGGTGGCTATTCTTGTCAACTTGACTACACTAGAATTAATCAACACCCAAGCAGCTGGGTACACCTGTGAGGGGATTTTCTTTCTTGAATTATTTGACATGGGAAGAGCCACCCTAAATCCAGATCTTCTGGGGTGGGAAGACTCACCTTTAATCTGGCCACACCTTCTGGTGGCAGCCTATGTAAAGGACATAGAAGAAGGAAGCTTTTGCTCTTTGCTGCTTGCCCTCCCTCTCACTGGCAAGTTCATTTCTTCACTCTTACAAGAACCTGCTTCTTTAGGATTCTAGCATATAAAGAAGGCCAGCTGAGACACCCAGCCTCGTGGACAGAACGACTGGATTCTTGAACTCTCTGTCAGGAGGCAGCTATTGTTGGAATAGTCAGACCATAACCTATACCTACAAGCCATGCTAATAAGTTTTACACATGCGTGCGCGCGCGCACACACACACACACACACACACACACACACACACACACACTTATAATCAGTTCTGTTTGCTTCTCCAGAGAACCCTAATATAATAACCATCTCTAACTCCAGTTCCAGGGAATCCAGTGACCTCTTATGAACTCTGCAGGGTAGCACACATGCCTGTGGTGCACATACATACATACATGTAGCCAATACACTCATAGAATGAATAAATCTATAAATAAATAAATAAATGTGGTTGATGGGGTTTTGAAAGCAGGGCCTCTTGCTTTCACAGCAAACACTCTTGCCCTCTGAGCCATCTCCTCAGCCTAAATGAGGAACAATAAAAAGTGATATACTGGAGTCAAGTTGACAGGAGGTAGAACTGTGACAGTTCATCTTTATTGTAATCATGACTGGACTTAGAATCACCATGGAAACACATCTCTGGGTATATCTAGGAAAGTGTTTCTAGTCTATGTCATACCACCCTAAATGTAGCTGATCACATCTGTTCTAGGAAGCTAAGCAGGATCAGGCCTGGTTAGTATTTGGATGGGAGACTCCTTGGGAATACCACGTACTATAGGCTTGAAAAGAGAGAAAGAATTTCTAGAAAGGTTTAACTGAGGAAGGAAGACCCATTTTGTATTTAGTTTGTGCTCTCTTATGCTGGAATTCCAGACCAGGGATAGAGGAGTGAGCTGCACACCAACATTTCTCTCCCCTTTCTGACTATGGTGAGCGCTCCCACCACAAGCCTTCCTTGCAGTGATATGCTTACACTGAGAGAAAATAAGCACTTATTTTCTTAAGTTTCGTCTATAAGATATCTTACCACAGAAGAAAAGAATAAACAGTAAAAGAAACTAACATTCTTCCCCCAAGAAACTGGGAAATCCTAGACCCTGAAAATGCATCTGGAAGCCACTCACCTAAGACAGAACCGCTTGTTTATTCTTCTTGTCATTAAATTATTATTGTTGTTATTTTGTGATTTGATTTTTTTTTTTTTTTTTTTTGAGATAGGGTTTCTCAGTGTAGCCTTGGCTGTCCTGGCACTTGCTGTGTAGACCAGGGTGGCCTCAAGCTCACAGAGATCCACCTGCCTCTGCCTCTTGGGTGCTGGGATTAAAGGTGTGTGCCATCACTGCCTGGTGTTGTTCTGAAAATTTACAGTGATATGTATTTAATTTGAGGGGGAAGGGATATTAAACATATTTATTTGTCTGTGTGAGTGTGCAGAGGCCACCGGGAGAACCCATCACCCTCAGTTTACCCCTTTTAGGCTGTCTCACATCCAGGGCTTGTGTTTTCTTGGGCAAGCTGGAGATCAGTGGGCTCTGCCTATCTTCCTGCCTCTTCCCTTCTTGAAGCTGGGATAATAGGCAACACCTGGATTGTTGCCTGGGTTCTGGGATTCAAACTCGGGTCCTCGTGGTGCATTCTTAACCATTAGCTGTTTCTCCAGCCCCTCGGTTGTTTTGAAACCCATAGGATGGGCCAGCCCCTCAGGTGCCCCATACAGTTTGGATTTTCTTGCAGATGTGCTTTATTCTCCTAGAACTCCTTCTCTATCAGGCTCTGTTCTTTCTTAGGATCTATTTGTGTGAAGGAGAGAGCCTCCTGACTACCCTTGTGCTCTCTGGTTTCCTTTAGAAGAGTTCAAGGTTGGTAGAACATGGAAATACAGGCCAGTATTCTCATACTCTAGCACAGTGGTTCTCAACTTTCCGGATGCTGTGACCCTTTAATACAGTTCCTCATGTTGTGGTGACCCCCCCATAAAGTTATTTTGTTGCTACGTCATAAGTGTAATTTTGCTATTATTATGAATCCTAACATAAATATCTTAAGTGACCCCTGTGAAAAGGCCATTTGTCTCGCAACGGGGTGAAGATCCACAGGTTGAGAACCACAGCTCTAGAGGTTAAGGCAGGAGGATTGACAGTTCTAGGCTAATCTACACTCCATAGTGAGTTCCAGGATGGCCTGGACTACACAATGAAATCATAAAAAAAAAAAAAAAAAAAAAAAAAAAAATGAGGAGGAGGAGGGACATAGAAAATCAAAATCAAAGGGCTAATGTGGTACTACAAGTCTGTAATGCTGGTGACCAGGAGATCAGACAGGAGAACTGAGAGTTCAAGCCCAGCCTGGGCTATATCCAGACACACACACACACACACACACACACACACACACACACACACACACGATGGAAAAAAGAATAGTTTTTTTTTTTAAAAAAAAAAATCTGTTTCCAAGTGAAGTGATGCTTCCTGTAATCCCGGCACTGGGGAGTAGAGGCAGGAGGATTAGGAGTTCAAGGTACCTTGACTGTGTGAGACCCTGTTTCAAAAACAGTCTGTTTATCCCACCTAGGATAAGACACTGTCTAGTACTTTGTTATTTATTTTTTGGGGGGTGGTCCCCAATTTTATGTTCTAGATACTTACATTAGTTTTGCTTAGGAGATCTTGTTTATTCATGACTTGAAATTCTTTCCCTTTTCCTTCTCTTCTTCTCCTTTTCTTTTTCTCCTTTATTCTTGAGACAGGGTCTCATTCTATACCCTGACTGGCCTGGAACTCGTAGTGTTGCCCAGGCTGACCTCTTGGTTCTCCTCCTGCCCTGGCCTCCCCAGTGCTGGGGTTACAGGTGTGAGACATC
This sequence comes from Phodopus roborovskii, assembly GCF_943737965.1. Lineage (NCBI taxonomy): Eukaryota > Metazoa > Chordata > Mammalia > Rodentia > Cricetidae > Phodopus > Phodopus roborovskii. The sequence continues at coordinate 5,109,690 of NW_026126514.1, read as the reverse complement.
ACACATGGATTTTTTTCCTTTGGATTATAATTCTTAAAACATTCTCACCTTGCTCTAGGAAAGTAACTATTTTGTGGAGTTGGGCAGGCAGTGCCTCACTGATTCACTAGCTCTGGCTGGCATTGAACTACCTCTGCCTGTAATTCAAGGTGTGAACCACAGTGCTTAGCTCAGTTTTAATGTTTCCAGTTCCTCATATGGCTCCAAATTTCCAGCTTTGGCTTTATCCATGTAGAGAACATAGACAGAGTGACCGAACTGAGGAAACTTCAATGGATGCTATCTGGTTAGAATAGCCATTCCTCCACCGCATGATTTAAATAACTTCCCGATGGGGCCTTTCTGTCTCCAGTTTCCCATTTCCTAAGATCACGATTTGCATTGCGATTAGTTCTGACTCACACAGCTCTCATTTAACTTCCCTGATCTGCAAACCCTTCCATGTTTTGAACTTGACAGACTTCCCTTCCCATTCTCCCTACATTCTCCTCATGTACTTTCAGGCTGTGGCCAAACGAATCACGGGTTTTATTTCATGCTCATTGAATAAACTGAAAGGCCCCACACTGGCTCATGTGTAACCTCTTCATTTTGCCTGAAGCCTTCCCTGATCTGCTTCCTTCTTCAGTTACCACAGAGCTTGGAAGGACTGCCTCCCTCTGAGCTGTCCCATTTTGTTTGTGATCTGGAAGTACCATGTTCACCTTTTTTTTTTTTTTTTTTTTTTTTTTTTTTTGACTTAGCATGGCAGAGTCTAATCACATCAAAAGCAGAATGGCCTTCTCATCTCATAATCTTCATGTGTCTAATGCTGGCCCAGTAAATGCTCAGTGAAAGATCTTTCTAAAAGAATCAGAAATTCAAGTGCATTAAAAAAAAAATTGAGATAGTCTTATTAGGTAACTTTGGCTGTCTTGGAATTCTCTCTGTAGACCAGGCTAGTTTCAAACTCATAGAGATCCACCTGCCTCTGCCTCCTGAGTGCTGCCATCAATGGTGCATGTCACCATACCCGGCCTCAAGTTTTTTGTTGTTTGGTTTTTTTGAAGACGTAACAGTAAGAGGTGATTATGCTAACATTACCGAGGGGTTGATAATATCCTAGATGATCTGGGCACTTTGTTCCTTTCCGCCCTTCAGATGGATTCCATCTTTGAAACCAGGAGGACAGGAATCTAAGAATGAGATCACCATTAAATAAAATCAAGTGTTTAGTTAAAAAAAAAAAAAAAAAAGGTTGAACTTGGGGTTTTTAATATTCTGTTGCTTGCAAGTCTTGTGGAAGTAATGAGTGTGAAAGTCAAGAGCAGTTTGCTGGTGAGTTAAGGTCACACAGCGATCATGGGGTGGGGGGATTGGTGGAGATCCGGGCTGCCTGGGGCCTTTCCATCTGTGACCTGAAGATCTCCAAACACCCCCTCTTCAGGACAGTGCATTCTGGGAAGTATCTCCCGGGCCGAGTCTTCTCAGGTCAGAGACAAGTCTTCCCTTCCACAAGTGTCCAGTACTGACCCAAGAGGTGAGAAAGGAGAAGCCCATCTGGGGGGCAAAGAAGGGAAGATAAAACTCTTAGTGTATAGATGAGTGAATATTCTATCAAGTATCTGAAATGATATCAGAAAATTATGAACTTTCAGAAAACAACTCCTTGCTACTCAAGTGATTTTCATACCTTCTGATCTCTAAACCTGTTCCAGGCTAGAACTTGAACATGAGAATGAGAAATAGTTTCTGGCTTAATTAGTTATGGCTATTGCAAAGATATAACTTTTTTGTTCAGAGGATCAATTTGCTGAAAATTTTCTAGTTTTAGTTTGTATTTTAAAAAAATTGTTTACTTATGTGTACGAGTGTTTTGTCTGCACGTATGTCCTGGCACCACGTACACCTGTGCCTTGTGCCCGAGGGGGTCAGAAGAATGCATCTGATGTTTTGGAACTGGAGTTGTGATTCAGAGTGTGGGCACTGGGAACCAAATCTGTGTCCTCTGCAAGAGCAACAAATGCTCTTAGTCACTGAGCCTTCTCTCTCTAGTCTCTACCTTTCTGTTTATAAAATGTAACTTTGTAACATTCAGTGTAAGCATAATACAATACATTAAAAATATGTGTTTTGGGGGAAATATGGGAACTTGGCTCAGCTGTTGAGAGCACGAGTTCTTTCAGAGGACTGACTCAGTTCGGTTCCCAGAACCTATATGGTGGCTGTAACTCTGGTTCCAGGAGGTCCAGTTGTCACTCTGTCCTCTGCAGGTACCAGTCATACATGTGGTACACAGACGTAAACAGAAGCAAAAAACCCATACACATTAAAAAAAATCTAAAAATGTACACTCCATACTTATTTTCATTTCCTTGAATTTCATTGTTTCCTGTGGGCAAAACGTGGTAGGTACTGTCAGAATAATGAGTTTTATTTTTAGTAGCAACGACTTAGTGAAACTGTGCTCCTTTTCTTTTCTGAGATGGAGTCTTTGCTTGTGTCTCCAACCCTGGGCTAAAGGGATCCTCCCGGGTCAGCCTCCTGAGTGCTGGGTGACAGGTGTGTGCCACCATTCCTGGTTGATGTGTGTGGTTATTTTGAATGTAATTGGTCCCTGTAATCTCGTAGGGAGTGGCACCATTAGGAGATGTGGCTTCATTGGCCTGGGTATGCCGTGTGTCACACTTCCTCCAGGGGCGAGCTTTGAGGTTTCCTATGCTCAGGATACTACCCAGTGTGTCAGTCCACTTCCTGTTGCTTGCAAGATATGGGACTGACTCTCAGCTGTTCTGGCACCTGCCTGCACACTGCCATGCTCCCCATCATGATGATAAAGATAATGGACTGAACCTCTGAAACTGTGAGCTGCCCCCTCAATTGCATGTTTTTTTTTTTTTTTTTTTAAATAAAAGTTGCCATGGTCACGATGTCTCTTCACAGCAATAAAACAATGTGTGTCTGCTTTTTGATTGCTATTCTTGCTAAAACATTCTTGGAAGCTGGGTCTGTTGGGAGAGGCTGGTAATCGAAGCTATTTGGGGGACTGAAGGAGGAATATCTCAAGCTCTGGGTCAGTCTGGACAACAGTGTAAGTTCAAGGCCAATTTGGCAAGTTAATGAGACTAGTCTTAATGTAATCAGACAATAATGAAAACATAAAACAAAAAGAAACCCACAACAACCAAGTTAAAAAAAAAGACTAGAGATGCCAGGCATTGGTGACACAGGCCTTTAATCCCTGCACTCAGGAGGCAGAGGCAGGTGGATCTCTGTGAGTTCCAGGCCAGCCTGGTTTACAGAGCTAGTTTCAGGATAGGTTCCAAAGTTACAGAGAAACCCTGTCTTGGGGGGGGGGGGAATGACTAGAGAAATGTGGTTCAGTGGCACAGATCTTGCCTAGTGCCGAGTTTGATCATCTGTACCACATAAAAACAAAAACCAAGAAACAAACATGACCCATACCTAGCTCTTGGAGCACTTTACCCCTTTATATTTATTTTATGTTGGAGACAGGGTCTCTCTATTATGTAGCTCTGGCTGTCCTGGAACTTTATATGTAGACTAGGCTGGCACAAGTGCTGTGATTAAAGTAGAGCTCAGCCCTTAAGAAAAAAAAAAATTTTTTTTTTGAGACAGGATTTCTCTGTGTAGCCCTGGCTGTTCTGGAGCTTGCTCTGTAGAGCAGGCTGGCCTCAGACTCAGAGATCTGCCTGCCTCTGCCTCCAGTGCTGGGATTAAAGGTGCGTGCCACCACTGCCTGATTGATTTTTTTTTTTGTCATAGTTATGAGTGTGTGTGTGTGTGTGTGTGTGTGTGTGTACAGTGGATAGTCAATTCTGTCCTTCCAGCATGTGGGTCTCTGAGGTCAAATTAATGGTATCATCAGGCTTGGTAACAAGTACTTTTGGCTGCTGAGGTGTGCTCCTCCTCAAGAATCTACTTTGTTTCAGGCACTGGCAGAGGCATAAATGGACCAGTCCACAGCTTGTTCTGCAGGAGCTCATTTAATAACAAGTACAACTCCCTCAGTAGACAGTGCCAGTGTAGGCATCAAGAATGCCAGGGGAGGGCTCTTCTGGGGTCTGTGTCCTTTGACAGTGGGGTTGATCCTTCATAGATGAACAGGAATCCAATAAGAACAAGAATAGGGAGACATTGGTACTTCACAAGACAGCATAGTTTCTCTTGTTTTTTATGTAAGTACAGGGGAGGGGAAAAGAGCTCATGCTACTGTCAGTAGTAACAATCCTAGGTACCTGGGGGAGAGATGGGAGCCATTAGTGTGCTTACCCTGTGGAGACAATGTAAGTTGTGGGATGCCTTAGAAGAATCACTGCAGCACTGAGGAGGAAGGCCTGGGCTAGGGGACAAAGGAAGGAGATGCGGTGTGAGGCCAGTGCACAGCAGTAAATAGCTCCCCTCTAATTCTTATTGGGAGCGGAGTGACATCAGTAATGCTCAGAAATTTGACAGTGCTCCTCACAACTGTAAAGATCTATGGTGAAGTTAATTAACTATTAGTTTTTTGATTCTGTGATAAAACAAACACCTGAGACAGTCAATATGAAGAGAGGAAAGGTTTTTTTTTTTTTTTTTTTTTTTGATTCACAATTTTGGAGTTTTCAGCCTGTGGTTGATTTTTTTTTTTTTTTTTTTTTTAAAAACTCTTTAGCTCTTTTGGCTCATTGGGGACCCATCACCCAACTCTCAAATAAATACATGCAGCTTATTTTTTCTTATGTATGCCCAGCCTTAGCTTGGTTCATTTTTAGCTAGCTTTTCTTAAATTATTCTATCTACCTTTTTCCTTTGGGCTTTTACCTTTCTCTATTTCTGTATATCTTTTCTTTCCTTTTTATCCATGGCTTTCATTGTAGCTGGGTGGCTGGCCCCTGGTGTCCTCTCTCCTTTTCTCACATCTTGCTCTCTTCCCCAGATTTCTCAAAATTTTCTCTCTGTCTGACAGGCCTGCCTATCCTTTCTCCGGCCTAGCTATTAGTCATTCAGCTCTTTATTGGACCAATCAGGCATTTTAGGCAGGCAAAGTAACACAGCTTTACAGAGTTAAACAAATGCAACATGAAAAAATGTAACACAGCTTTCCATCATTAAACAAATGTTCCACAAACTAAACAAATGTAACACATCTTAATTTAATATTCCACAACAGGTTGATCTGCTTGATGCTTTGGATCTGTAATAATGTAGCAAGCTGTTTGCCTGAGGGAGGATGAGAAGCAGAAAGGGACAGGAAGGTGCCAGGGTCTCCTACCTTCTCCAAGACATGCCCCAGATGACTCTGTCTCATTAGGCCCTACCTGCTTGCAGTGTTTTGAATGAAACACCCCCCTTCCATGTCTAGCAAACAGTGTTTCACACCTTGATCCCTTCTTATTCTCTGGCTCTTACATTATTTCCTACTCCTCTTCAGCAACCTTCCTTAGTCTTGGAGGGGGTGATACAGATATTTTGTTTAGGGTTGAACACTCAACAGTCACTTCTTCTCTGCATTTTGACCAGTTGTGAGTCTTTGTTTTAAATGTCACTCTCTGCAAACCAAAGCTTCTTTGACCAAGGCTGGGTATGAATGTAGTTATTTAAAGCCAGCTTAACTTGAAGCCCAGTTAGCAAACAGCAGTAGCAGTGTAGCTGGAGTTTCTTTCCAGCCTGGTCCCACAGCTGATTAGCCCCAAATAAACACATGGATGCTATATTAATTATATAAATGTTGGCCGATTGCTAGGGCTTCTTACTGGCTAGCTCTCTCTTAATTATTAACCAATAACTACTAATCTATGTATTTCTCCATGGCCTTATCAGAGAATGCCTGGCGAGGCCTATCTTCCCAGTCTCTACATGGCCGTCTCTTCCTGGCCACCTCTCCAAGCCTTCCTCTCCCCAACTTCTCCTGGTCTGGTAGCCCCATCTATCTTCTTCCTGGTTATTTGCCAACCAGTGTTTTATTCACCAACCAATTAGAGAAACATATATACAGAAGGACATACCTCATCATAGCAGGTTCCTTCCTTGGGCCTATGACCTCCCCAACCATGGGCTTTTAACCAGATTTACAGTAGCGGAATTCTCTCTTGTGGAGCAGGCCTAAAATCCTATTAGAAAGTTGTTGATTACTCCCATAACATTCATGCCTTTATTGTACCAGTAAGCGTGTGCTGAAAATGCCTGGTAGGTTAGTTTTGTAGTTCACAGTCTTTACAACTGGGTGGGACTACTGATGAATTTTCTCCCTAAGCATCTTATACCTTTGGGCACAATGAACACTAGTCAGCAAGGAAGAAACTTACATCCCAGATGCAGTTTAATTTCTGAGTTTACTTCTTACCATCATGTATCTTAAAGATGAGTCCAGGCTAGGTGTGGTGGTGCATGCTTGTAACCCCAGTTCTCAGTCAGTCTAAAAAAGGTGAAGTAGTGTGAGTTTAAGGCCAGCTTGGGCTACATAGTGAGGCCCTGTATACTGGTTAGTTTTTTATTGTCATTGCCACAAAAACTAGAGTCACCTGGGAAGAGGAAACCTCAGTTGATGAATTGTAGTATCAGATTGGTCTGTGGGCATGTCTGTGGGTGAAGTGTCTTGGCCCCAGCCTACTATGGGCAGTGCTATTCCTAGGCAAGTGGGCCTGGGTTTTTTAAGAAAGCAAGCTGATCAAGCCAGGGAGAGCATGGTAATAAGAAGTGGTCCTCTGGTTCCTGCTTCAGTCTCCTGCCTTGAGTTTCTACCTCAACTTCCTTCAATGATGTACTGTAACCTATACGATGAAATAAATTCCTATCCAAGTTTTTTTTTTTTTTTTAATTTTTGTTCTTTTTCAAAGTGTTTACCACAGCATTGGAAAAACAAACTAGAACACAGACTCCAAAAACAAAAAATAAAACTAACAAAAAGTCTGAGAATGAGTAATAGCTTTGACTTAATAACTGGAGTAGTGGGGTCCTGTCTTAGTTAGGGTTTCTGCTGTAACAAAACACTATGACCAGAAAGCAAACTGCGGAGGAGGAAAGGGTTTACTTGGCTTATATTTCCACATTGTTGTTCATCACTGAAAGAAGTCAGGATAGGAACTCAGAGAGGGTAGGATCCTGGAAGCAGGAGCTGATGCAGAGGCCATGGAAGAATGCTGCTTACTGGTTTGTGTCCCATGACTCCCTTATTCTATCTTCTTATAGAACCTAGGACCACCAGCCCAGGGATGACACCATCTGCAATGGGCTGGGTCCTCCCCCATTGATCACCAATTGAGAAAATGCCTTAAAGCTGGATCTCATGGAAGCATTTCCTCAACTGAGGCTCCTTTCTCTCTGATGACTCTAGCTTGTGTTAAGTGGACACACAAAACTGTCTAGTACAGTTCCTTAGTCCTGGAATCAAACACTAGATTTTCATATAGGGGGTATTATTTTGCGTTTGGAACATCTATCACCCATGTTTCTTCTATTCCTACTTCTTCATCAATTCGCTCAAGTACTATTTCCCAGAAACCTTTATCCTTCCAATCTAATACACAGAACACAGATATCCTTTATCACACTTCACTGTAGTCTACCTGCCTGCCTTCTCTAATAGATCAGTACTTTATGAAAGTAAATTTAAGTCTATTACTGTTTTTAAGGTCTTTGCTCATAAGTAACAGTTGATATTTTTAAGTTAATAGTTGTCAGCCTTGAAAGTTTTAAAGCTTTTTAAAGCCGTAGGCTCAAAACTTTTAAACATGTAAATTGTAGATCATTTAATTATGTCATTTCATAATCGGACAGTGAGTGCATGGACTTCCAGAAGAGTGGAATACTGCTGGGTATTGTTGCAGGTAGAAAAATCTTTGGAGTGCATCTCTAGGAGACCGCTTCCACACTGACCTTTGAACGGTCTGTCTGTAGAACCCACTATGTCAAGTTTACTTCTCTTGATCCTGAGCTACTCAGTTGTTTCTTAAGTGCAGCCTTCATCTTTAGGTGAAGGACTACTTGAGGGGCGGGTATGTGGCCTAGATAATGTGTGTTTTCATGCATGTGCCTGGGCAAAGAGAAGAACTGATGTACACGTCACTTCTACAGTTTGCAACACCTCCTTGGCTGGGTGACATTTGGCAACTACATTCTCTTTGATACTTCATTTTCTCTGGCACAGGACACTGCTTATTTGCAGCCTCACCCAGCCCTATAATCCCCTGGCCCAGAGATAGAAGATATTTCACACACTTGCTCCTAGAGGAATGAACCCTTCTGGGCTGGTCTGAAGGAAATTGGTTTCTAAGGGCATGCCCTCGACTGGACACCAGTGGGCACCGAAGTCGGTCTCGCAACCGCCATGCAGGTGCGCGGGTATGCCAAATAGGCGCTTAAACCCAGACCGTTTCCCCCGGCTGTAGAGCGCACCGAGGGCGAGGCACGGGGCGGGGCGCGAGCATCCGAGGTGGCGTCCTGGCCAATAAGCGCCGGTCAGGCGGGACCGGCGGTGGCCGCTCGGGTGCGCGCGGAGCTGGGCGTACACGGTGACGCGCGCAATCGGCAGGGCCAATGGGCGCAGGCTGGTGGCGGGCGGGCGGGCCCGGAGGCCTGGGGCTTTAGGAGGTGAGCGGGCCGCAGGCCGGCTTGACGCTGCTGCATCGCGGGAGGCGCATGGCGGGCATGGCGCTGGCGCGGGCCTGGAAGCAGATGTCCTGGTTCTACTACCAGTACCTGCTGGTGACGGCGCTCTACATGTTGGAGCCCTGGGAGCGGACCGTGTTCAGTATCCTGTGTTTTCTAGCCTGGCCAGGGCTTGGAGGGGCGCGCGCGCTGGTGGAGGTGGGGGGGGGCTGTCTTAGGGCCAAGGGTGGTGAAACCGCGGAGATCCGGGTGTAGGGCGCAATTCCCTTGCCCAAGGTGATGGCGTTCTGATTTCTGTAGGCCGTCCGGAGGGCGACGTCTCCCCTGGTGCTTCCTACCCCGCTTCCGCCGCGCCTGCCTTTTGCTGCCGCTGGTAGGAGGCAGGGATGCTGGTGGAGCAAATCGCTCCGGGCTTGGGCGTCTTTGACCCTTTAGCTATTGCTGATTTAATTGGCTTTGGAGCGACAGAACTCCCAACCAGTTCACCAGGTTGTGAGTACGTGGTCGTGACACTCATACAGTTTTGGAAAGCAGTTTGTAAGTTAGTGGCAGGGCTTTTTGGTCGTCAAGATGGCAGTTTAAAAAGTGTTTTATTTATGATTTGTTTGCATCGTAGGTACAAGCTGTTCCCGGGACAGATTTGTGGTTAGTTGTAGATGGGGTTTCAACCTGTGCTTTGTTGTATAGTTTATAGATAAGAACTGTTGAGTAATGACTTTGCTGAGCATTTCGTGTATACCTTACCTCACCTAATTTTGACAACCCCAATGAACAACTCAAGGTTGTGAAGTCTGGGATGTTTGCTGGCTCCCAATGTCTATTTTGGTAGCATCTGATATTATTCGTGTGAACAAAATACTAACCATGTATTCTTTCTTCTCTTCCATTCCCCTCTCCTTAATAAAATCTGAATTATTTCACATCATGTGTTTATTTCATCAAGGCTCAGCTTTCTGATGTGGTTTAGCTTCCTTAGAAACAACTTCACACATGCATTGTTGCATTCTGATGACTGAGGTAGCACTCCCGCCACACTTTATCAAGCAAGAGTGGGTATTGAAGTAGCATGAGGTTGTTTGGAGCTGACTCTTGGAAAATTTTTAGCTGCTTGCAAGACATCTTATTACCATTGGTATTTCTGTCCTAACCTAGAATTTAATACCAGGATGCATATTTGGGGCTTTGGAATATAAAGTCTGCTAATTTTTCCTGCATTGTGTGTTTGTAGCTTCAGTTTGGTCTTTGGATTTTGTAGGTCAGATGTACATTTAAATGCATGTTTAATTGGAGCTTCTCAATAGTAGCAGGTAATCTTGACTGAAAATTGTCTTACTACAAATTAAGCAATATTGTCAAAATAACAATAATGAAAGCCAAATGTGGTGGTTCATGACTGATTGCAGCTTTCAGGACGCTGATTCAAGAGGATTGCTGGGAGTTCAAGGCAGCATGGGCTACCTAATAACATAGGCAGTACCAGGCAAGCTAGGGTTACATAGCAAAACTGGAAGGAAGGAAGAAAGGAGGGAGGGAGGGAAAGAAGGAAGGAAAAGGAAGTTTGGGGTAAAGTTTGAAACTCTTAAGTCAGAGGTTGATGGTAAAGCTTAGTGTGAACATGGATACTTCAAAACATTTGTTGGTTTATGGATAAATGCTACAGTGGCAACAGTGTTAAGTTTTTTTTTTTTTTTTTTTTTTTGGTGCTTTGTTGTAGAAGAACTAGTGTCCTATTTTGAAGATGGAGAGAGAAATTATGAAGGGAAACCTAATACCTCAGTAGATTTTGGTTTTGATGTTTTTGACCAGTTGGAACTAGCTATGCCATCCAAGCTTGCCTGTGTTGCCAAACTTGCCTCAAACTCAAAGTAATCCTTTTATCTTAGCTTTTTGAATGCTGTTATGGTGTGGGCCACCTTGTCTGCTGTTGTGTATTTTCTGCCTGTTACCTTTGAACTTTCTGCAGGAATGGATACAGTTTCCTGTTATCAGGGAGGGCTAAGTGGATGAACTGAAGCTTAGTGAGCCCTGTTTCTAAAAACAGCAGCAGGGGCAACACATCACTATTCTAGACCTTGTAGTGGTCTTCAGACATTTGGTGCATGTAACCCTCAAAGGACAAAAAGGTGGATGATGTATTCCCTTGTTCATTTATGTTGACATAGGAATCTTGGAGATAGCTAGAATGAATATATATATATATATATATATATATATATATATATATACACTTTCATTAAAAATATTTTAACAAAAATTATTTTTTGTTACTTTTGTAACTGTACTTTTGTTTAAATGATTTTCTTATACAATTCATGGAAAATGTTCTTTGCATAATTGGCAAAACCAGTCTGCATGGTGAAGCCAATAGGAAAAAAAAATAAGCTTTAATGTCCATCAGAAAAAAAAGCTGCCTTTTTTTTCTGTTCAAATTATTGTGTCTATGGCTAGGTGTGGTGGTGCATGCTTGCAGTCCCAGTACTAGGGAGGTAGCTAGCTAGCTGCAGGAGCATCAAAAGTTCAGGGCATGGTGTGTTTGAGGCCAGCCTCGGCTTCATGAATCCCAAACCAACCAAAAAACGTTGTGTTAAAATAAACACTGCTGTTTTCCTTTGGGTGAATAAATAGATGGTGTGGGGCTGTGCCAGATGTCTGTTATCTGAATGAAAGTAAAACCCAAGTTAGTTATTATCCCTTCTTTGCTGTGTTAGAGGTTCATTGTGTGGTTTCATTCCACCCCATACCCCCAGGTGTTCTTTCTTGAGATTGAGGTGGATGGGAGATTGTGAGGAGGGGGATGGGAAGACCTGATAGCCCAGGGGCAGTTCTCAAATCCTTGTTAGAAGACCGGAAGTAGTTCTTTAACTGGATTGTTGCAAACTGTCATAACTTCCTGGGAGATTATTTCCTCAGTTCCAGTTTCTAAGCTTTGGTTTGTTTTGCACTGTGTTTGTATTGAGAATGTTAGAAAATCTACTAGCTGTATTCCTTAGGCTTTTAAACAATGTTAAACAAGGAAAGGTGTAAGATAATGAAGATTATGCTTAAAGTCTGGGAAAGTCCTAGGAGGGACTGGCCCCTAGTCTGTGTTCCACAGTGCTTCAGTTTGTGAAACTAGTATATAATATTTAAAAAATTATGGAATGTTTGAAAGGATTTTTATAATCAGTAGTTATAAATAGAAGTTTCATTCATAAATTTTAGCCAGCATGCATTATGTGTGTTCTGGACAATTTCCAGATAGTATTGTTTCTTGGAAAACAATAAGTGTAACTTACTAAGCAAGCCCTAACAGAAACAATCATTGTCATTTTGGGGACAACTTGATTAGCTCAGGTAGGCAGTTCAGTGTGGCTGGCAGCTGCCCCAGCAGGGTTCATTAGAAATTCATGGATAGTGTTGAGTGGAGATACTAGTTGTCAGGTTCCAAAGGCCGCCACAGATGCTTTATGGGGTACACTAGCATCAGCTGAGAGCTTTGCCAGTCTAGAGATGTATCTCCGGAGGCGATTCTGCTGCAGATGCTAATTTCTAATTTTCTTAAAATAGAATCCAAAGGACTTCTGCCTGTACAGCAGCTGAGCTGAGAGATGTTTCTTGCTGAAGGCCTGCACTCATGTGCATATGCTTACACACACACACACACACACACACACACACACACACACACACACACACAGAGCCCAGTACTGGACCTTTAAATCTTTGAGAAGGTAATAGACTAATTACTGAAAATACAAATCTGTTTGTAAATTAGTGTCTGCAAACAGATTTCCAGGGTTTAGTTCAGGGTGAGGATATTTTTCAGGGCATACCCAGTGTTCAGCAGCATAATTTTTCTTTTTTTCTTAAAACTGTGTGTGTGTGTGTGTGTGTGTGTGTGTGTGTGTGTGTGTGTACACTAGTGCATGTGCAGAGGACTACTAGAGCGAGTGGACTCTCCCTTTACCATGTAGGCTTCAGAGATCCAATTCAGGACACTGGGCTTAGCCCAAAGCTCCTTTACCCACTGAGTGCTTAGCAACAAGCACTTCACCTACCTTCCAGGGCAGCAGTTTTTGTTTGGTTTTTCTTTTAGTTTGTAAACAGTTTGGTGTATAACTTTTGGTTAGTGGAAACAATCCTTTCTTGGAGACAGCAATATGTAAACTGTCTAGGGGATGGATTTTTCTCCAGAGCACTAACTTCTGGTACTGATAAGATTTCCTGTGATCTGAGAATGACTGATCAGGTAATCTACACAGCTGTAACAGTGTAATGTAACAGTATTAGTCCCCTTACATATGCTGTCTCATAAGTCAGCCAGAAAAGTATCAAGATACAGTTGATACATTGGAGACAAATAAACTTTCTTACCATTTCTGTTGGGGATGATCTCTAGCTATTTTCAGGTCAAGAGAGTAAGTAGAGATTCTCCTCTCCCTCTCCCCACAAGATAGGGTTTCTCTATGTAGCCCTAGCTGTACTGGAACTAGCTCTGTAGACCAGGCTGGCCTTGAACTCACAGAGATCTGCCTTCCCCTGTCTCCCTCATGCTGGTATTACAGGTGTGCATCACCACCACCACCACCACCACCACCACCACCACCACCACCACCACCACCACCACCAGGCTATGGCAACCACTGTAGGGTTTTGCTTTTTACTAAATATTCTCTGATAATGATCAAATGCTCTCACCTACTTCCCAAATGGTTCTTTAAAATAAGTTATACTTAGGATGAAAGACCCCAGCAGACCCCAAGAGTTTGGAGCCTGTCAGGGGGGAAGGCCCTTGCCCCCAAGAGACGAGACCAGACCACTGGATGCAAGTGCAAGAGGTTATTTATTGTTTACACAGGTACCTGTGGATGCTTCAGTCTTTCGGGGGACTGAGCGTGCCCAGGTTAAAACTCAGGCAGTTTATATAGGGTTGGGGTGGCAAGAAGCAGGCTTATAGAAGCAGAAGCATGGTTACAGGGATTTCATTGTTTCATCTAAATGTAGCAGTTGTAGTTAACCAAGGACAGTTGGTTATTCGGGTTGGGCACAAAGAATACAAAGAATTCAGTTATGACTCTCTCAGTACCCCGGATACCGTCCTGCTGACCTTGCTTTAGTCCAAGCTGCAGACCACAGATATCTGGTTGGCATTGGATGAGAGCAGTACCTGGTTCCCTCCTGTACTTTTCTCATAACTTGACCTTGGCAATTAATGAGAGCAGCTCAAGCAGGCAATTAAGCATAGTGGGGGTCTTTCAAGGATACTTTTAAGGGATAAATAGCATTTTATAATTGGTTTTTACAAAGGACTTTGACCAATGTAAGATTAAATTGTGTTGGGCTTGGTGTGTCTTTGGTTCCAGCATTTGGGAGGCAGAGGCTGGTAGATTTCTGTGAGTTCTAGGCTAGGTCTACATATTGAGTTCCAATAGCCATGGCTACAGAGAGATCCTGTTTTCAAAAAGAAAAGAAAACAAACAAAAAAGAGAGTAAAGACCCAATTGCCTTAAAAGCTTTCTGATGTGAGCAGTGTGATCAGAGACTTAAAACACTGAGTGGAGTGGGCTGTACTCTAGTAAAGCAGAGTGAAACCCCAATAGAGATCCCGACTTTCCTAGAGAAACTTCCCGTTTCCCATGTCTTGTGAATGACAAGGGGGTGAGTGCTGTTGTTTGGGGTAGGCAGTGTTAATTGCTGGTCTTGGTTCTGATGAATGGTGTTTGTCTTTAAAGCATTTCCTGCCTTTGTTACAGTGCCTTTTTTTTTTTTTTTAAGTTGTTGGAGTAAGTGCTGGGTTAGCCTGTTTATTTTTTATTCTTTAACTGAAAACATCAGCTCCTGATTAGTTGGCTAATCTCTCTTAAAGAAACAGAATGCTCCCTACAAATACATACTTTTACAGTCATTTGATTTTTTTTTTTTAAACATTTATTTCTTTACTGTTTATTCAGTGTTCTGTCTGCAGGCCAGAAGACACCAGATCTCATAGATGGCTGTAAGCCACCCTGTGGTTGCTGGGAATTGAATTTAGGAGCTCTGAACCATCTCTTCAGCCAGTCATTAGATTTTTGTTGTTGTTGGTTGTTTTGTTTTGAGATAGAGTCTTACTGTATACCACTGGGTGTCCTGGAACTAGCTATGTAGACTGTCCTGGAACTAACAGAGATCCACATGCTTCTGCCTCATGAGTGCTGGGATTAAAGGTGTTTAACCACCGTGCCTGGTTCCATTTGCTTTTATCCATGAATGTAATAAAATGTTTATGTTACAGCTGTTTTTCATTAACACTTGTACATACATTTGTATGTGGTAACTAAATGTCCTCTCCAAATAAGTAGGATCCTAAAATGTTAACAAAGAAAGAAATCTTTTTTTTTTTTTTTTAAAGTAACCCAGGCCAGCCTGGTCTATAGGTACCTTGTAAGTGAACTTGTAATGGTGGCACACCTGGTTGGGCGTGGCCTCAGGCAGCCACTTCAGAAAGAGAGGAGCTCGAGGCATGGCTTTCCTTTGTGTGCTCTTTCTGGTGGGTCAATGGATCCGGTAGGAAGAGCAGGGAAACGCTCCAGCTGTTCTTGGTATTTTTCTGTGTAATTGTTTCCCTAATTATCTTGGGTCTAGTGATATAATCACATTCTCGCCTTCACTGGTCTACAGAGCTAGTTCCAGGACAGTCAAGGCTGTACAGAGAACACTGTCTTGAAAAAAAGAAAGAAAAGGGGGGGGGGGAAAGAAACCCCAGCCAGAAGATTGGGGATACTCCAGATTATAGTCTAAATCATAACACTTTGGTAGCAGGTAGCTGTGGGAAAATGCCATACAGGTCCAAGTTGGGGTGGCAGACATCCAATGGTTGAAGAATATTTTAGTGAGGGTTGTGTTGCCTTCTGTTACAAAGCAGCCTGGATTCCACATCCTCACATCAACTCTCAGCTAGGTTATGTATGTACACTTTATAGATTAGGACACTGATAGAATTTCGACACAGGTAAGGGTGACAGGGCTACGCTCTAGAGCAATGCTGTTTCTAGCTCTCTTTGTACTTTACAATGTCAGGAAATTTATTATCATTTTAAAACTATGCGTGTGTTGGTGTGTGTAAGATGCCCACATGCCATGGCACACGTGTGGAGGTCAGAGAACAGCCTCACAATTATCCCTTACTGTCTGCTTTGACACAGGGTCTCTTGTTTGCCTCCATATAAGGTGGTCTAGCTAGCCTGCCTCTGCCTCCTGTCTTGATGGAGGAGCCCTGAGATTACAGGCCTGTGTCACTGCCCAGCTTTATGTGAGTTCTGGGGAGCTGATTGGTTTGTATCAGTTTGCCTACTGAGCCATTCCCCTAGCCCATCAGGGATACTTGATACCTAGAGAGGTTTTGGACAGATTGAGACAGACCCAAGAAAGCCATTTAAGCACCAGGTAGAAAATCACAGCCAGCACGCTCTAAATGGTACATGTTTACCTTTGTTTGTGAGGACCTGTTGCGGAACTGAAGAAGGCTCGGTGGTTAGGAGCATTTGCTGCTTTTGCAGAGGACCTGGTACAATTCTTAGCACTCACACTGGGGCAGCATAAAACTGTTCCCTGGGGATCCATTGTCCTCTTTTGATCACACACACACACACACACACACACACACACACCCTCTCTCTTTCCTTTCTCTCACACACACTCCTTCCCCCTTTCTCTTACACACATTTTCTCTCTCTTACACACACACACACACACACACACACACACACACATCCTCTCTGTCACGCACACACATTCATACTATTCATACCCCCCCAAACCCTGATCTTTTTTTTTTTTGAGACGGTCTCATTGTACAGCCTTGGTTGGCCTGTAATTCTCCATGTAGACCAAGCTGGCCTTGAGCTCACAGAGATCTTCTAGCTTCTTCCTCTGGCTACAAAATAATTTTTTCTTTTCCTTTCTTTCTTTCTTCCTTCCTTCCTTCCTTCCTTCCTTCCTTCCTTCCTTCCTTTCTTTCTTTCTTTTAGACAGGATTTCTCTGTGCAACCCTAGCTGTAGACCAGGATGATCTAAGATCCATCTGCTTCTGCTAACCAAGTGCTGGCATTATAGGCGAGTGCCCTCATGGTCAGCATTTGTTTTTTTTTTTTTTTTTTTTTTTTGAGACAGGGTTTCTTTTGTGTTTTCTGGGACTCGCTTTGTAGATCAGGCTGGACTTAGTCACAGAGTTCATTTTGCCTGCCTCTACCTCCAGAATGCTGGAATTAAAGGCATGGGCCATCATGCCCAGCAGACTAGAAATAAATCTTTTTTGTATTTTCTCCCAAGCTGGCCTCAAACTCACAGAGATCTGCCTGGCTCTGCCTCTCAATTGCTGGGATTAAAGGTGTAAGTCACCTCCGCCCCATGTTAGAAATAAACCTTTAAACAAAAAACTATAAGGATAAATTCAGGTAACTTTCAATAATTTCATTTACCTTTGGCAGAACTGATGGTTGCTTATTCTGTTTCTGAGAGCGATGACCTGTATTGGTCCAGATACATATGGCATATAAGTGCTGATACTGCCTCCATCATCTTTCATTATGAGAAGAGAGATGAGATGGGGATTTATTTCTAGGGACTGGAAATCTTATGTAATCTGAATGTGGGAAGGAGGAATAAAAGAAGCCTCTGATTGGATGAGTAGGCAAATAGTTATGAGCACTGCAAAAATTAACAGGCTGGGGATGAAGCTCAGTGCACATGAGCTAGCATGCCCAAGGCCCTGGTTCAAGCTTCAGCACTGCAAATAAACAAAAACCAAACCAATCAATCAAACTGCAGTGGATGTCTGGAGAGAAGCAGAATCTACTCTTAGTCATCCTACACGCAAGTGATGGATAGGGAAAGACACAGTTTAGAGATGAGAACCCCAGAGAAACTCTAGGCTAGAACAGGAGGTTTAGTGAAGCAGGGACCAAGCTAGCCCCTAGTTAGCCACTGGTTTTGATAGGAGGCCACTGGGAATCTTAGGGATCATTTATAGTTAGTATGATGGGAATAGTATCATTCATTGCCAATGATAGGCAGTCAGTCGGTGGGCATTGTTTGTTCATTTTAAAGAAGTAAGGTGATTTGATAAAGAGAAAGGTAGAGATGTAAGAATGAACAAGATGAGTTGCCAGTGTGGGTGGTGTACTAGGAGGCAGAGGCAGGCGGATTGCTGAGTTCAAGGCCATCCTGGTCTACATAGTGAGTTTTAGGACAGCCATGGCTCTACAGAGAGACAGAGAGACCCTGCTCCTCAACAACCCCCCACCCCCGCAAAAAAAGGGGGAGAAGCACAATGTAAAGTTAAAAAAAGATGGTGATAGTTTTCAGTTACATTTGCTATCTGTTCCCGCTGAACTTGTCCAGTGTATGCTTGGAGGGAGGTGTGTGGATTGAAAAATTGTGGGTAGAAATAACAGACACACAAAAATAAATAGACACAGGATAGATTCAGGAAGACTGTCAGTGGGTACTGCAGCCTCGCCTCGAGTTTATTTTTTTCTTTTTTTTTTGTTTTTGTTTTTTTTGGTTATTGTTTTTTGTTTTTCAAGATAGGGTTTCTCTGTATTGCTTTGGAGCCTGTCCTGTAACTATCTCTGTAAACCAGGCTAGCCTCGAACTCATAGAGATCCGCCTGCCTCTGCCTCCTGAGTGCTGGGACTAAATGCATATGCCAGCAACGCCTGGCAAGTTTATTTTTCATAGCTCTTTTATACCCCAAGCTAAAGGGGAGGGCAAACAAGAGTGACTACTTATAGCTATGCTCTAAGTCAAACATTCTGTTATTAGGAACTTAGGTGCAAAACATCTATCTAGTTGGTACACCTTAGGCCAGACATCCTGTTTGATCTTGAAGGAACAAAAGCAAGTTTGAACTCTTTAACTCTGAGTCAAGATGGAGTCAGGCCACAAGATGGAGTCGCTATGGGCTCCCACTATTTGCTCCATGACGTAAATGAATTTAGGTTTTGAGTCTTGGTTTGACCTCTGGTTCTAATGACAGCTTTCAGTCTGGCCCTGGACAAGTCACTGTTTTCTCAGTCTCTGATGAGTAATAACTGCAATAAGCATCTCATAGAAAAACTCTTGATTAAGAGATTGGCTGGCAGAACTGTTATACAAATATTAGTTTGCAGTCTGCACATTGTTTGGTTAAACCCTATCTTCTTATTATTAAAAAAAAAAACAAAAAAAACTGTTGGTCAAGAAAGTGACTCATCGGGTAAAGTACGGGAATTTGGAGCCCCAGCATCCAGGTGAAAAGCCAGGCATGGTGGTGCATGCCTATGATCCCAGTGCCATCAAAGTGGTCTAATTTCAACGTCAGTACCTTCTGCTAAAATACCTAGATCACATATTCTTTTTAGCTGTTACTTAAATTGGTAGACCTTATGAAGTTATTAAATATAATAGTATTCTGTGCACTCCTTCCTTTTCCACCTTAGTTTTTCTTTTTTCCTTTATTTTATGTATATGGACATTTTGCCTGCATGTATGTCTATGTACCAGGGAGGCTAGAAGATATTTCCCCTGGGACTGAAGCTATGGGATGTTACGAACGTCCATGTTGGGGCAGAGAATTAGTTGAATCTGGGTCCGCTCTGGAAGAGCCGCCAGGGCTCTTAACAACTGAGCCATTTCTCCAGCTCCAGTTTGCAGTTGTTTCTTAGGTTGAACACTATGTATACTTAGTTTTAAGTCAGCTGATGTTTTCACCTCTACCTAATAGGAGAAATAATAGTGTTCACTTGCAAGGTGCTAGTAGAGGTAAAATGGGCTATTAAAAAAAAACAAAAACAAAAACAAAAAAAACCTCTGAGGATGTTGTAATGGCAAGTACCCCATTTCTCCACTGTTAGTTCTTTATACATACCTGATGAATGTGAAACATACTATGTACCAGAGGCGGACGATCGTTGAAAAAACAAACAAACAACCAAACAAATAGAAAAAAATGGTGTGACTTAGTGTTTGAACAGAGTTTCCTTAACTATAACACAGATTCGATGCTGGTTTCCGTGGTGGGGATGGCACTGTACACCGGCTATGTCTTCATGCCTCAGCACATCATGGCAATACTGCATTACTTTGAAATTGTACAGTGATGAAGATGTGACCAGGATCCAGAGGTTCCTGGGGAAGATCCACCTTATGAAGTTGGAATGACACCTCATCAGAGTGAGATGCTCTACGGATGTCAACATAACCAACCTTATAAATAACAAAGACTGAAATTCATGAGTAGAACAGGAAAATCATCCTGACTCATGTGTTGTGTTTTTTCTTTTTGATTTTAAAAGAGGCTCTTATATAGTAGCTTTTGTCTATTTTAACATTGTAGTCATTTGTACTTTGATATCAGTATTTTCTTAATCTTTGTGACTGTTTCAATATTATCCAGTGAGAGCTTTTCTTAATGTAACTTTGTGTACATCTTAATTGACTTCTATTTTTAAAATCCAAGGTCATTAGTTGGGCTTTACTGTTCTTGCTATTGAATGGCATATACATCTGCCTGGATATATTTCTACTCTTGACCAAAGTTTTGTAAGACACAATACAGAATTTGGGGGTGGGAGGGAGGATACTTGGAGAACTACTTACAAAAGATTTATCTGCAAGCTTGAACTCAGGAGTATGGTTTTAGTCCTCTAGACTCTTAACAGCTTTTGCTCTAAAAACTATTAAAGTGTTTCTTAGTAATGAAAAAGTAAAGATCTTGCTAAAATTATTAATACAAGGAATGCTTTATCTTTTAGATAGTCTAATTCTTACGTGGACTTATTTCCAACCAACTTTGATGATTCTCGTGAGGGTGGGTGGTCAGTAGCAGCATTGTACAATGCTTAGATATACTGTAGAGCTTTTCACAGAAGGCAGAGCAGTTCCTTCCAAGGCAACATTGACAGTGTATTTGCTTTAGTTTGCTCATTGTGACAGGTGCTGTGAAATGTATCTGCACTTTGTGATCAGATGTGATGAATTGTTTCAGAACCATAGCCAAAAGAAATGTAAACCTGGTTAAAATTTCTTTCACTCTTTGTATTTTTTTAAAAGGTTTTTATTCCTTAGATGTAAAATGACTACTTTTTTTTTGATGTAAACTCATTAAATTCAAAGAAAAAACTCAACGAATGTAGCAGTATCTTTTTCTTTTATGTTTAAATTCTGATCTAGTAGTCATTTTGAGGGTTGATTGCTAGAGGACTAGGTAAACAGTAACTATATCTGAACATATCTCTGAACATAAAAGTTTTAGTAATTAGAAAATGCACCATGTATTTTAAGACGTCTTCTAGCATAAGTTTTGATATACGTGTATATATGTATATGTTCATTGGTGCTTTGCCTGCATGTATGTCTGTTTGAGGGTGGTGGTGGTCCTCAGGAACTTGAGTTAACAGACAGCTATGAACTGCCACGAGGATGCTGAGAATTGAACCCCGGTCCTCTCTGGAAGAACCACCAGTGCTCTTAATTGCTGAGCCATCTCTCCAGCCCCAGTTTTGCTTTTTTTTTTTTTTTTTTTTTTTTTTTTTTTTGAGACTGCTTCTCTGTGCAACAGTCCTGGCTGTCCTGAAACTCACTTTGTAGACGAGGCTGACCTCAAATTCACAGAGATCCACCTGCCTCTGTACACCCTTTCCTACCCCCCCTTTCTGGGATTAAAGGTACTACTACTGCCCAGCAGCTTTGTTATATATATATATATATATATTTATTTATATTTATATTTATTTATTTTTCTCTGAATTTGAAGGATAAGAGGGTAAGTTTTTTTTTTGTTTTGAAGTTTTTTAACTCTAAGGTTTCAAGTAACATACAAAATTTCAGTATTCATCATTACTGTTAGCTTGGAATGATAAAAATATGTAACTACTTTGAAATAGTTAAAAGTTGGGTATTGTTGTATGTGAACTGTACTAAGAAAATGAATAAGAGCATTTAACTTAGGATTTGTTCACTTGATGCCCATTTTTGCCCATTGAGAACTGTTGACAAGTCTCATGATCTCATGTCCCCCTAGTGAGCCGAAGATAGGTGAGAATCATTGGTTCTTAGACAGGTACCCAGATTGCCTGCTGGCCCATCTTCTCAGAAATAATTAATTATCCTCATTCTTTGCTGGAATCTAATAAATTGCCTTTTGTAGCTGGTGATTAGGCACAAAACACTGGCCTCATGCAAGATACGTTTACCCTAATAGAAGATCAAGTTGAGTTATATGGAGAAAGGAGTGTGTGCACTGAGAATTGTTCAGGGAAATACTTAATCACCAACTGTTCCACGTATCTGGTCTGTAAGTAACAAACAGGGAGGTCATTTCCACTTTCTTAGAGTTTCATCAAACAGCTCTGCTTATCTTTCTGTCTATCTCAAAGGGAGAGGTACTGACTGCCTTCAGATTATAATGTTTTCAAAGATAAATAGGGAAGATGAACAGCCAGAATCTTTCACCAGAGCAAAGGGCAGGTTTGCTCAGAGCTTTGGAGAATAAAAGATACCTACTTTGGAGCAAAAGCCTTCATGAAAGACATAGGAGAGGAGTCCTGAGCTGCATGCTACTCATTTCAGTATAGATACCATCTGGCTATTTGCATGGTCTGGTGGGGTTTGGAACTGCATGGAACTGGGGCTTGGGAACCAGAACAAGAAAATCTCAATACTTTGGAAACAGCTATAATGCAGTCATTTGTCTCCAACTCCAGAACCTTGTGTTTTCTGCCAGCATCAGAGTAACGGATTAGCTTGTAGATAAAGTCTCAGCTGCTTCCAGTTATCCTTTGAGATCTCAGTGAGTCTTTAATGGTTCTAGCCCACTAGTCTGTCAAAAAGAGGTATCCTCTTTGTGGAGGCTCTGGAGACACTCCTTGTCCTTTCTGAAATACTACTCTAGTCTGGACAGATCTACTCTAGTCTTGACAGATCTATGGAGGCCTTGTGATTCTGATATGTTATCATCACTTTGGGATGTGTCACCTGGATTTAAAGACCAGGTAGGAAGTACCAAACACATTGATGTCAAATGGAAATGTCCTGTTCAAAAATGCAACTGCCTGGCTCCATCAGCATCTCTGCTTTACAAGAAGCCATGGCTGCTGCCGTTGACTATTTCATTGGCTACCTGCAGCAGAACCTCTGGTCAGTGAGGACCTCTATTCAGAGATTGGGTCCATGCCTGGGCCCTCTGCTAGTCTGGAAGCTTAACCCCAATGCTATCCCTTGAGCTATGGCTGCTATTCAGCCTCAGACTCAGCTCTACAGAACTAACTGTGGTGACAGTTCTGTTGAGCTGTCTGTGTAGAACTCAGGGCTCTTGCCATAGCCCTGGCAGATAGTCCCTTTCCTAAAGCTTGTTAGGTTTTTATTCCTTTCTGGACTTGATCCAACACCCTAAAAAATTGTTTTTTTATTAGAGAAAAACTGCAGACTGGATTATGGATGGAGGTTTCTGTCCCACTGGTCCTGCAGTCATTTAGTCCCAAATAAACACACAGAAACTTATAGTAATTATAAACTGGCTAGCTCTTATAGGCCAGCTCTCCCTTAATTATTAACCCATTTTAACCTGTGTGTCTCCACATGGTCTTGGGTTACCAGTGATGCCCGAGCTTCTTGATTTCTCAACTGCTACATGGTGGTCTCCTCACAATTCTATGTTCCTCTTCCCAGCATTCTCCTAGTCTGGTAGCTCCACTTTTGCTTCCTGCCTGGCTACATCCTTCCTGTCCATTGGCTGAAATGGCTTTATTTATCAACTAATAAGAGAAACATAGTCTCGCACACATAGAAGGGCATCCCTCACCATCTCCTCTTTTCTGTCTAAATAAAAAGGAAGGTTTAACTTTAACATAGTGAAGTTATACATAACAAAACAGTTGTCAAGCAAGAACTATAGTTAACAATATTTAGTTCACGAACATTTGACAAATTTAAAGAAAATATTCTATCATCTATTCTATCCTTGTGAGTATAAAGTTTTATGTAATTTATTTTTTCATCACAACTAAGGAAAACCATCACTCTTCTGACTTTAATTCCATCAAAGACCCCAGAAGGATGATGAATAAACTCTAGAATTGACAGAGACATCTTGCTGCCTGGACAGTCACCCAAAGTTTCTCTGTAATATTGGGGCATCCCTCCTCAGTCTATAGGACCAGAATGTCTGAAACCTTGAAGGACCATCCTGTCCTTTGGCAAGTTTAGCAGTAACTTTCCTTTGTAACTTGCTTGTCCAGTTTGGACAGTATGCTGTCGAGCAGTCCAGGCAAGAACAGTTTCTTGTTCAAATAGCTATCCTTGCCATGTTGAAGGCAAACTTCATAATGAGTTTCTTTGATGCCCGTCTTCCTCTCTGACGTAATTGGTGTTTCCAGGAGAAATTTTGTCTCATTGACACGAAAAACCCTAATAAATAATTTAAAATGCCATATTTTGTAGGTCTTTGAAAGGTTTGAAGGATACCTATCCATTTGAAATTTATCTCTGTATATCTAGATAAACCTAATTAACATGACAATAAGTTTGACTATTATAGGTGTCTATAACCTGTATTTAATTATACATTACATTTTTAAGTGAGCTGTATAAACACAATATCTAAACAAGAGTAGAGATATACACATAACAAAATTGACCTTATGTAGTGGGATATTCACTTTGTCTCCTTCTGTGGCACTGACCACACCCATTGGGGGATGGAGCCAGGGGTGGAAGTCACCTGGGGAACTAGGTCGGAGGAGGTGTGGGAGGGTGCTCTCTTGCCAGCCGCTCGGGGACAGGAGGAGATCCAGAGGAATTCTTGGAAGCAGGAACCTGTTGGTGTTCACCTGTCTATGTTGTGAGTTATTTCTCCCTGAATAAACATCTGTTCAGCCTAATTGTTTATCCTGATCCTTATTAAACCGTGATAACCTTACATTTGTATCAATAAACCAAAATCTATATCAATGTAAAGTATTCCTTTATCATATTTACTTTTTTCTTTAGAAAGAGATTGGCTGTGATCATTAACCATTTATAATATTTAAATGAAAACAAACATTTATAAACAATACTTAGGAATGAGGGTGTAGTTCTCTCTAAACTGCTTCCTGTTGTTTGGGGGGCACTGTCAATCCCAAGGGGATCCTGAGAAAACCCAGAACCCTGGCCAAATCCTGGCTGTAGTTGTGAGGCTATGTCATCTCAGCTGTTTTGGATGTTGGGTTACCTGGGGGTTTTGTTTGATCAAACCATCTTAGTCTGGAAGGAATCCACAGCTATTTATCTTCTGTGGAAAAAAAAGCAGAACCTCTTTTCCAAAGTAACATGTCCTTAGACTTAAGTTTTGTCAGGCATTTTCAAAATATATAGGTTGGCTTAATCCAGCGGCTTTGATAATCAAATGTCTTTTAGCAGCTGTTGCTCCTACCTCAGCAGTCAAGCAATTCAAAGATGATACAATAACAGACAGTATCCAGACTCTCTGTGTTTTTCATCTTTCTGTGGCTTTTATTACTCTATTTTTTTATTTTTAATCTTTTGGTTTTTTGAGATAGGGTTTTCTCTGTGTACCTTTGGCTGTCCTGGAACTCACTCTGCAGACCAGGCTAGCTTTGAATTCACAGGGATCTTCCTGCGTCTGCCTCCGGAGTGCTGGGATTAAAGGTGTGTGCCACCATACCCAGCTACTCTTACTTCTTTTTTAAGGACTTTATCCTTTTTCTTTTCTTTCCCAAGTCTACATATATTTTTAAACATGCTGTAAACAGTGTAAAGAGTTTTTTCCCTCTGAATCTGTCTTTACTGTATATCTCTATCTTTTTCTGACCACATGAGTGTTCTGCTAAACTGAATGGATAGGATTAAAGTGGGGGCTGACCCCCCCCCCCCATTCCTTGGCTTCCCGAGAGTCTAGCTTCATGGCAGGAGGTATTGTTGGGAGCCATGCTTATTGCCACCTGGCAACAGTCACCATCATAGATGTGTTAGAAAGGATCCTGTTTGTGGTACAATGGTGGCCACCAGGCAAACCTGGGGACATGTCAGTGAAGAGGTCACACAGAGTGAGCTGTCACCTCTGCCTCTTCTCATGGGTACCCCCAGGGCCTCACTGGTGTCAAAACCTCAGGTTACAGCATTGTTGATCCAGACTGATCAGCAGATTCCAGACACACTCTTAAAGTCCTTGCAATGAGTCTGTGTCATGTTTTTTTCTGGGTCATTTTCAGCTTACTATCTCACTACAGATAATTATATAGGTTTTGTGTTTGCCACAAAGGGCACTCAATAGAGTGGGCATCCCAGTACTCAGTGGGAAATTCACACTCCCCTTGTAGTCAAAAGCATCTGATGTAACTGATCATTGAAATGGGCTCTTTAAAAGTCAGTTCAAGTTGGGGTGGTGGTGCATGCCCCTAATCCCAGCACTTGGAAGGTAGAGGCAGAAGGATCAGAGCTCAAGGTTATCCTCAGCCACATAGTTTGAGGCCAGCTTGAGATATGGAACTGTTTCAAAAAATAAAGCATGGCTGAAGAGGTGGCTTGGTGGGCAAGGGTACACTTGCTTCCAAGCTTTGCAACTTGAGTTCAATCGCTGGAAGCCACATGGTATAAGGAGAGAACCTACTCCCACAGGTTGTCTTTTGACCTCCACATGGGCCTGATGTCATCTTCTCCCCTTCACTAAAACAATGAAACAAAAATTCAGAACAAAACCACAAAAAGCCAAAAGCCAGCCAAATGGATTTCTGACTCTAGATCTCTTATCTCTTCCTGGTTCTTATCTGGCAGTTTGGTCACTAAAGTGCCTCAGAGAGAGATCACCTCAGCTACTTCCTGCTTACTGATCAAGGTGCTCTATTGCTATTCTAAAAATTGGAATCCCCCTGACATTTCCTGGGTACCATGCTTTTCTGTATCATAATGGTAGCCTGGGCCAGTATGGCATAGGAATTTCTCATCAAATGTGGCTCAATGACCTGCATCGGGGCTGGATTTGTGTGACCCTGAGGTCAGTGGCCACTTGGTTGAGTACAGTGTTGTGAGAGTTAAACCATACAACCCAAAATGAATGGCATAACAAATCTCTATAAGTTCAAAAAATGTTGTAGTCCAAATAACATGTTTTCTCAAATTTATGCACATACATAAGAGGACACGGAAGTAGAAATAAAATTGCCCAGGGCGTCAAAGGATACTTACTAATGGGAGGTAGGACGGCATGGTTAATATATTATAATATATACATGTTTGAAAATGTAAAAAAAGTTATTCTTTCTGCACCTGATTCATTTTATTCCAGGCAGTGGTGGTACACACCTTCAATCTCAGTACTTGGGAGGCAGAGGCAGGTGGATCTCAGTGTGTTCAAGGTCTACAAAGAGAGTTCCAGGACAACCAGGACTCTTACACAGAAAAATCCTGTCTTGAAAAAAAAAAAAAACATAAAAAAATTTTCATTTTCTTATTGTATTTTTGAGGCTGGATCATGGTAATTAATTATTTTTAGCCACAGGCTTCTTTCCCAACTTCGCCATTTCTTTGTTTTCCCTTTTCCATCTTATACTTTTTATTATTTGAAACAATTTTAAATTTAAATATATTTTGGTCATATTTCCTTCCCCCAAGCCCTTCCAGATTCTCTCTCCCTCCCTACCCACCCAGCTTTAATTTCTTTCTCAAAAAAACCCCAAAAACCCCAAAAACCCAAAACAACAACAAAACTCCCCCAAATCAAAAGAACAAAACAAAACACCTAAACAGAAAACAAAAACAAACCCTACCCAACTAAAACCAAGTTAAAAAAAAAACAAAAAACTGCTGAGTCCATTATGTGTTGGTCAACTACTTCTAAACATGAGGTCTGCCCTGGAGTGGTTGATATACCCAGTGCCAACTCACTGGAGAAAACTGATTTGTTAACCTCTACTCCAGTGGCTAGGTTTTCATTCATTTTTAAAAATATAACAATAAGATGTAATCAGATAAGACAAAAACCAGCATGCTGAAATTGCACAGGACAAGCCAACAGAAGGAAAAGCCCAAGAGAAGGCACAAGAATCAGAGACCCTCTTGTTCACACACTCAGGAATCCCATAAAAACATCCATAATCTTTGCTGGCCATGTGCATGCTGCTTCAGTCTGAGTTCATGTGAGCTTTGATCATATTGATTCAGAGGGCCTTACTTTCTTTGTGTCCTCCATCACCCATGGCTCTCACACTCTTTCTGCCTCCTCTTCTGCAGGATTCACTGGGCTTTGAGGGGAGGGATTTGCTGGAGACATCCCATCAAGAGCTGAGTGTTCCAAGGTCTCTCACTCTCTACATAATGTCTGGTTGTGAGTCTCTATATTTGTTTCTATCTGTTGCAGAATCATGCTTCCCTGATGATGGCTGGATAAGACATTGATCTAGGAGTATAGTGGAATATCATTAGGAGTTATTTTTTCACTACATTATTTATTATTTTTCCTTTTACCTTAGATCCCTGGGATATTGATTCTCTAGTTTTTGGTCACCCAAGCAGTGTCAGGTATGGGTTTGATCTCGTGGAGTGGGCCTTAAACAGTTATTGGTTGGTTACTCCCACAAGCTTTGTGTTACCATTGCCCTAGCATATCTTGTAGGCAGGACACCATTGGAGATCATGGGATTGTGGCCAGGTTGGTGTTTATGTGTCTTTTGTGGTAGCCTGCATTTGATTCTTGAATGAGAAGCCTGGGTCTGAGTTGAGATGAGGGTGACTTCAGCTGCTGTGATGGAGGAAACTAGTTTCATGGTGTTGAAGAGACAGCAATGCCAATGTTTAGGAGGAGAACATCTGAGGTGTTGGGTGTGTAAGGCATTCTATATAACCTTTTGTCTTTTAGAGCACACCTGGATCCTTCAGGAAGGATAGCGAATGCCCAAGTTATCTCCCTGAAGGCTGCAAAACCGTCAGTGGTGAACTGCTGAGTTTGCCATCTTTGATGGCTGTGACCATGATATTCATGTCCTTTGTCTTAGAAAGATTCTATTGGAGAAAACAGATGGTAGCCCAGCTTCTGTACTTCTCATAGCAAGCACTGGTTAATAGTAGTAACTGGACTACACACACACACACACACACACACACACACACACACACACACACACTTCCATGGCCACTGCTTAGTCATTTTACAGGGTGAATGAATTTGTTTAAAGTCAAAAACACATAGAGCAGTTTAGACAGACAATCTCTCCAAAAACAGGGATTAAACTCAGTTATCCAAACTAAGCTGGGGATTCTGAGGCTTATCAGTTTGCCATGCATCCCTGTTGGAGGAAATGTCAACTCTGCCCTAGGCTTTTATTTCTTATGTAGAAGGCAACAGTTAGCTTGTCTCCCCAGACAACACACCCATTAGAAAAGTCCTTCAGATGACTAAGGAAATAGCATCGATAGACACATGTAGTGTTTTGGCAACCACAGAGATTTCTACAAAATGAAGCAATTCTTAATCGCTACAGGGATCTATCTCCCTTGGAAGAAAATGGATTCATTATTTATACACTCTTTGCCAGCAGTTATCTGGTGTCGAACTAGAAAGGGCATATTACATACAACCCCACTTTGACTCTAGAAGGAATTTGAGTTGCTTCAGCTCACTGACTGGGGAGTTCTGGGCGACATAATTGCCTTCAGCTTCCTCCTTAGTGATGTCTGTGACTCTGGCCAAGTAGAGAGGTCAGCAAGTCACCTTAGCTGTACTGTCACTGTATTGCCACCTCATCTTGTTTCTTGAACAGTCTGATGGGAAATAGCCGTACTTCAGTGCTGTGGAGACTGATTAGTGAGGGTACTCTCTGTCTCTTTATGGTACTTTTTTCTTTATTGAAACAAGGAAATAAAAAGCTTGGAGACTGTCACATCCAGGTGGTCCTCGCCACATCCAGGTGGTCCTCGCTGACCAGGTCCTAACTTCTGGACTTTCTATGGTCTCTACAGTCTGACATTGTCAAAGACAAACAAAATCATTTTAAAGATTCTGTATGAATTGGCTTTTCACTAGTTGCTAAGTCCATTGAGATTTGGGTGCTTTATCTGGCCTCTTCTAGGTCCACTAGGGTGTCGTGGTTTTTATTTTTATTTTTTTAATTAGACACAAACTAGAATATCTGGGAAGAGGAATTCCAATTAAGAAACAAACAAACAAACAAAAAAAAAAAAAAATGGCCATCCTGATTGCCTGTAGGCAAGCCTGTGGGAAATTTTCTTGATTAATGATTGATGTGGGAGGGTCCAGACCTGAGCAGGTGCTCTTGAGTTGTTTAAGAAATCAGGCTGAGTAAACCATGAGGAGCAATGCAGTACGCAGCACTCCTCCATGGCCTCTGCTTCAGTTCCTGCCTCCAGGTTTCTGCTCTGAGTTCCTGTCATGAATTCCCTCATGACAGGAGGGATGAAGTGTGGCCTGAGAGTTATAAGGTAAAATAAACCCTTTCCCCCCAAATTCCTTTTTTGTCAAGGTGTTATTATTGTAATGAAAACCTTACCTATGATATAGGATAAGGCACCATCTCCACAGCTAGCTTTGTATCAGCCCTTAGAATCCTGATCCTAGCTTTCCTTGATTGGATTAATTAGGATGATTGATAGAGGAGCATAGTAATTATGGGAAAATTCCTAGAAGCAAAGAGGATACAGAAACCACATAATAGAAAGCATGCAGTACTGTGGAACTTGTGTGTGATATTAGGAGGTAGCTTTTGGTGGGCCCCTTGTGTTTTCTCTGTGTGTTTATTGAGATTTTTATGAAACTTGATCAGTCAGGCTGACTTGGTCTCAAAAACAAAACAGGCTTGGCATGGTGGTGCACACCTACAACTCCAGGCTCCCAGGGCTTTGTGATAAAGATAGAAGATTCAAGTGTTGGGGTTGGAGATATGGTTCAGCAGTTAAGAGCACTGGCTGATCTTTCAAAGGATTGGCTTTGATTCCCTGCTCCCACATGTCAGCTCAGAACTATCTGTAACTCCAGTTGCAGGGGACCTGACACCTTCTTTAGTCTCCATTGGTACCAGACATGTACTGGGTACACAGACATACAGACAGACAGGCAAAGCACCCATACACATAAATTAAAAATAGATCTTAAAAAAAAAAGTTCAAAGCCAGTCAGTTGCAAACTAAGTTTGAGGCCAGCGAGGGCTCAGAGAAGCAAGCAAAACAAAAAACAGAAACTACAAATACAGTGCATATCAGAAAATATGTACTATAGAAATGTGTTTAATGCCCAATGTGGTGGCATATGCCTGTAACCTTTTAGCTAAGTTCCTCAGTATTACAGATTATCTTCACTCATGTTTCCTGTACCTATGAGATTAGTCAGACATAGATGCTTAATCTTCAATCACTTCATAGACATGCAGAACATGGCATTTAAATGTTTTAATATTAGTACTCTGTTGACCTGAGACACTGTTGCTCCTGACAACACCGTGCACTTTCCCAAAAATATGTTGGACACTGTTGTTGCTCCTGCTGGAGTTCATTCTCGCCTCAGCTAATGGCCTGTTGGGCAAAGAATTGCCCCCACCTTGACCACTGATTTGGACATGCAGTCCTATGTGCTTGCAGGAGACAAATATAGAAGACTGCTGGACCTTGCCAAGTCAGGGTAAGACAGCCATTCTACCTCCCTGCTGTTGTTGTGGTCTGTCAAGTTCTTTTGGCCGTAGCCAAAACTGGGTGTACCAACGTTGCTGTGAGCAATTTGGGAGGCTGAGGCAGGATGGCATGGGAGTTCTGAGCCAGCCTGGTGAGTTTCAGGCCACCCTATGTGGTTGGGGTCCTTGGGCAACTGAGCCCTGACTCTGTCTAAAAGCAAAACAAAACCATAAGGGTGGTTAGTTTCATTAGTAGAGAAAGAATACCATAAAAGCAGGACATCTTTTGTTACCTTTCAGATTAGTGGCTGATGGGAGATGTCATTCTGTATATATGTTTCTCATACTGGTTAATGAATAAAGCACTGTTGGCCAATAGGAAAGGAAGATAGGAGGGACTAGGAGACAAGGAGGAAAGGGGTAGTAATAAGGAGGAGTCAAGATGGAGAGACTGGGGAGACGAGACGCGTGCCCTATTCCCTGGTAAGATGAGACCACGTGGATCAACAGAAATGGGCTAATACTTAAGACAGAGCTAGCCGATAAGAAACTAGCACCTGGCCAACAGCATTATATCAAATACAGAGTCTAGGTGTGTTATTTGGGGCTGGTGCGGCGGCGGGACAAGACCAGCGGCGGGCGGAAAAAACCTTACTCCTTACATATGGCACCCTCATGGCTAATAAGAACTTCCACTTAAAATTTAACAAAAGCTTAAAAAAGGGTTTTATAAACAAAAGAACAGAGACAAGAAAGGTTTCTTGGTAGCAGCATCCTCACTAAATGTGAGACGGCCCATGAACTCTGCTACCTGCTGGAGACCCTTATCCTGTGAGTGGACAAGATCTGTGTGTTGCTTCTGAACATCAAGGATGACATTCCCATGACATTATATTTCTTGTGATTCTAGAGAGAGGTGGAGGAAAGAGGGAGAGAGACAGATTTTTAAACCACTCGTGTATGTATTCATGGTTTTGATGATTTTTTTTTTCTTTTCATAAGATTTTTAAAAAGTAATCTGGGTATGAGAAGGTTAAACTATCCCACTTTTACAACTGAATTTAGGTTTCAGTTCTGTGAGAAGGGCACACAGGCCTCTCTCCCAAGCTTATACAGATGTGTCCAACAATGATAAGACTGAACCTCAGCCAATTAGAAATATACTAAAGTAACCACGGCTTGCTTAACCAGTTATGTAGCTGACCCTGAAACTCCCCTTAGCTGTGTTTAAAAGGAGCCTGCATGTTTCTCTGGTTGTTCCATTTTGTACAGGTGAAAGCATGTGGTATAATAAACACTCTTTGCTGTTACATATTATTTGAATCTGGGGTCTTCCTTCAGTGTTTCCTAAGCCTTTCATGTGTTCTTAAAATAACATAGTTTCACTTTGACTAGTTTTGGAATTTATACAAATAGGAATTTTTTATCTTGTGTTTCTTTGCTTTGTTTTTGAGACAGTGTTTCTCCTTGTATCCCTGGCTGTCTTGGAACTCACTATATAGATGGGGCTGGCCTCGAACTCACAGAGATCTACCTGCCTCTGCCTCCCAAGGGCTGGGATTAAAGGCGAGCACCATCACAGTAGGCAAATAGGAAATATTTTATGGTCACTTTCTCCTCTTTCTTTTTGCTTCTGTTTGTATACTGAATCCTACTGTTGTCTGTGGATTTAATTCATTCAGTTTTACTACTGTCTAGTATTTCCATTTTATGAGTCTATATAACAATTTTCATATCTGTTCTACTTTGCTAATTTGTATATTAGCAGTGTGTGAGTTATTGCTTGCTTTTAAATGTAAAAAATAGCCAGGTATGGTGGTGCACACCTTTTGTCCCTGACCCAGAGGAAGACGGATCTCTGAGTTCAAGGCCAGCCTGGTCTATGTAGTGATCTCTAGGACAGTCAAGATTACATAGTGAAACCCTGTCTCAAAACAGAGGGTGGAGCTGGGTAGTCCAGCAGTATTCCTCTGTATCCTTGGGAGGCTGGGAATCAAGAGTTGCTCATCTGGCTGTCTGGGGATGAAGGCCTGGAAGATGCTGAGGACCACTGGCTTTCTGTCTTGTTAGGTTTTAGAGATGGAGAGAAGAAAGAAGGGTAGGTTCCCAAGAAAGGCACTGAGGTCAGTGTCCTTCAGGTTACACAGCAAGTAGTACAGCTGGGCTCAAAGAAAGAGAGGGCTCTGTTCCATCAGGGTTAGGGTTAGCAAAGTAGTCTACTCCTGAAGGTTTCTGATGGGAGCTCCTTGAACCACAAGGAAGCAGGCTTAGTAAATATGTTCTCTTAGGTAGGGTTTCTATTGCTGTGAAGAGATACCATGACCACAGCAACTCTTATAAAGGAAAACATTTAATTGGGGGCTTACAGTCCAGAGGTTTAGTCCATTATCATCACGGTGCGAACATCAACGGTGTGCAGGCAGACATGGTGCTGGAGAAGGAGATTCCCCCATCCATAGCTGCTTCTCTGTTTCCAGCAACATACTTATTTTTATGTATATATATGTTTATGTTTATGTATATGTATTTTTATGTTTATGTATATGTATTTTTATGTATATACTTATATGTAGGTATGTGTGTCTGCATGTGTACATGAATCCAGGTACCAGTGGAGGCCAGAGGCATCAGATCCCCTAGAGATGGAATTACACTCAGTTGTGAGCCACCTGATATGGGTTCTTGGAACTGAATTTGGGTCCTCTGGAAGTGCAGCAAATGCTAACTGCTGAGCCATCCAGCCCTCCAATAACATATTTTAAAATTGCCCTGGCTTAGGACTGCTTTTGTTCTGTTACTACCAAACTTCATGGGGCTGTTTCTTCATTGGAACATGGAACATTTGGGTATGTACATGTGAATGCTGTTGTCCCCAGAGACCAGAGGTGTCAGATCCTGGAGCTGGAGTTTCAGTTGGTTGTGAACCAGCTGGTCACGGGTATGGGGAGTGGATTCTGAGTCCTCTGCAAGAGCAGAATTTTCTACTACTGAGCCATTTCTTTGGCCCCTTCACCTTATTTTTCAAGGTAGAATTTCTCATTAAACTGGCACTTAACAATTCTGCTAGACCAGCTGGCCATAGAGCCCCAGGGACCCTCTTGCCTCTGCCTTAGCACTTAGATTTTAGGCACAGGATGCCAAGCCTGGTGTTCACATGGTGCTGGGAACCAAAGTCAACCCCTCAAGCTCAGCTCAAGCACTTAATGGCTAAGCCATCTGCCCAATTCTGATCTTTTTTTTTTTTTTTTTTTTAAGAAAAAGCCACATTAATTTTCAGTGGCTGTAACATTTTTTATATTCTATCAACAGTGCATGAGAGTTTAATCATATCCTCATTAACTTTTGATAGTAGCCAT
This sequence comes from Phodopus roborovskii, assembly GCF_943737965.1. Classification (NCBI taxonomy): domain Eukaryota; kingdom Metazoa; phylum Chordata; class Mammalia; order Rodentia; family Cricetidae; genus Phodopus; species Phodopus roborovskii. Next base: position 5,075,135 of record NW_026126514.1, on the reverse strand, counting down.
CTTAATCAGTGTAACGCGATATCTCATATTAGTCTTGATTTGCATTCCTTAATAATTAGTGGTGTAGAAGATATTTTTAGTGATTGCCTAGAGACCTTTTTAAATTTTGTTTTGTTTTTTTCAAGGCAGGGTTTCTCTGTGTAGCCCTGATCATCCTAGAACTTTCTCTATAGACCAGGCTGGCCTTGAACTCAGAGATCAGCCTGCCTATGCCTCCCAAGTGCTGGGAATAAAGGTGTTTGTCACCATGCTTATGCTTGGCTCTTTTAAAAGGATGATTACCTTTTTGTGGCTCCACCCCCAGGATAGTTTTTCTTCAGACTGCAAAGAGTCAGCTTCTTACATAGTTTTTGGTACAGGCTGTGGGGTGGGACCCAGGTCCACCCAGGTGAGGGTGTGTCCTGTCTTCCAGGTTTTATGGCATAACTCATGAAGTGATGTCATTCTAAATACAGGATGGGAGGAATGTGGACATCAAAGTCACTGTTTGGGAAATACCCTTCATGCTACTACCTCTTCCTCTTTTAATGCTAATATAGACTTACTCTAGATTTATTATTTTTTTCTGATGATTCAAACACTTTCTTATTTTTGGAAAGTTGAGGAAAAAAATACATATAGTGTGTGTTTTGAGACAGGGACTCACTGTGTAGCCACGGAAGTCCCAAAACTTGTGATCTTTCTGTCTTAGGATCTGAGTGCCAAGATTACAGGGGCATGGCACCATACCCAGTTTATATATACATCTTTTGGGGTGGTAGCTTCCACCTCAGAAATTAGTTACAAAAGATGAAACAATTAAAACAAAACAGAACAGAATTTACCTACAGAATTTGTCAACCTCCTGGCATCTAGGCCTTTGAACTAATTTTCCATTGGTTTAGGGCATAATTTTCTTGGATTGTAGCAAGGCTGGAAGAAAAGAGAAACTTTCTTCTACAAAGTGTCTTTGCTGCAGTTTTGGACAAGTACCTGCTGCTTTAAAGAAGTAACTGGGACACCCACACACATATATGGACAGCACTAGCTGGACTTAGTGGGTCGCCACCCCCCCCCCAAAAAAAAAGACATGAATTGGGTTTGGATGATTGAGGGGGGTGAGTAGGGGGGGTGAGTGGGGAGGGTGGTTAAACAAGCTCATATTTCATTATACCAAGAATAAAGAAATTTAAAATCTCTAAAAAGGGAACATGAACCACATGCAACAGGCCAGGGTGAGCTCAGTCTCTTTTTCGTCACGTACAGAAAGCTCAGTGCTTGTAGGTTATGTAGCAGACTGCAGCAGTATCCATCAGAAAGTTACAGGCCTTTGGATTCTGATGTATTTCCTGCCAGCTGTCTTTGGGCTGGTGGTTTATAGCACTCTCTTTCAGATAAGAAGCCTCAACGCTGGAGGATTTATGATGCCTAACCTAATTTTCTATCACTGTACCTTGACTTTGGCCTTAGAAATTGTAGCCCATATAAAGCAATTGATGGCTACCCTCTGGAGGCAGAGGACCTGCTTTAACTCCAGGGCAATAGCTAATAAGGTCTTGATAATTGTGATGGCTCCCTCACAGTCAGCCATGGCTTCCTGTCCCTTCTGAAGTTGCCCGGGATTGATGGATTCAACTTGTATGAGAGGAGGTCACTCCTGGTGACTTTCCCCCTTTACCCTTAGCCTCACCAGGGCTCTTAGAACAGGAGTAATGGAGCCATTTTTCTTCCAGTGTGGTCTTCTATAATGAAATATGGTGCAAATTCATCTTCTGCTGAACACATCATTTCTCCCTTGTCAGACCTGCAGTCTTTCCCTGACTGAACCAATTTGTTATCTACAAAAGCTATGGCCTTGTATTTCCCTTTGATTCTAGGAACTCTGGGTTGGGCCAAGAGGAGCTTTCAGCTGTAAATCTAGTAGAGGGTCAGCTCCTTCCTCCACTGAGACCACTGGTCTCCCCTTGAATGGATTTGAGAGAAAAAAGAAATGTATCTTATTGGTGAAACTCTCCAATGCTTGTACGTTGTTTTCACAGCTGACTAAATGTCTAGGCAAGCTATGCTAGGAGAAAAGCAGATTTTCTGTACACCCCTGGCGTGAGAGATGACTTAGTCATGCTCAGAAACAAAGCTGGGATAGTTTGGTTTTCTCATTTAGCTGAATCATCACTTACCAATCCGTGGAATCCTGAGTCACACTTTTTGTGTTCTGTCTGTCTGAAGGAAGTGTGGTTTTGATTTTACTTATTGAGTTCCTTACAGATGTTGTACATTAATCCTTGGTCAGAGGTGTAGTTGGCAAGGATTTTCTCCCAATCTTCAGATTATCACATCTCTCTGCCTGGTTTTTTTTCCTCTCAGTGTCCCGCCCTCCCCCTTTAAAGGCAGGATTGCTGTAGCTTGGGCTGGCTTCTAACTTTTTATTACATGCAGATTAGGCTGACCTTGAACTTCTGATTTTTCTGTTTTTATCTCCTAAGCAATGGAATTATAGGTATTCATCACCACACCTAGCAGGCCTGCCTGCCTGCCTCCCCTCCCTCCCTCCCTCCCTCTCTCTCTTCCTCCCTCCCTCCCTCTCTCCCTCCTCTCTGTTACAAAGCCTTCTGTTTCCGATTGTATCTTATTTCTTATGCATGTCATTATTGTCTCAGAAGTAACTTTCATTTATTTTGCTTTTTCTTTCATGGGCACTTGTGCTAATTCCCAATTAGACACTGGCTACTGTCTTCCTTAACATGATTGGAAGGTCACTATTTTCTTCTTTATCCTTCCTTCCTTCCTTCCTTCCTTCCTTCCTTCCTTCCTTCCTTCCTTCCTCCTTCTCCCCTCCTCCTCTTGTTTTCCTTTTTCAGACAGGGTTGAGATAGGGTTTTTCTGTAGTTCTGGCTGTCCTGGAACTCACTCCATATACCAGGCTGGCCGATAACTCAGAGATCAGCCTGCCCCTGCTCCCCCTCCCACCCCCCACCCTGTGTTGGAACTAAAGGCATGTGCCACTAAGTCCTTAATTAAAAAAAAAAAAAAGATGTCTATGGGTGTTTAGTCTGTTTGTGAACCAAGAGCATGCCTGGCTACATAAAGCACCAGATCCTTAGGAACTGGAATTATAGATTGTTTTGAGAAGCCATGTGGGTGCTGGAAATTATAGCTGAGTCCTCTGACAGAGCACACAGTGCTATTAACCCTGCATCATTGTTCAGTCCTGGGGCCATTATTTTGAAAGGAGGTCATTATTTGGATAGTTTTATTTGGGTGTCCTATTATTATCTCATATGTATGAAATAGACCTCATACCAACATCCTGTTTTTATGGGTGAGATTTGCATTCTAACTTTTCCTAAGAACAACAGTTCTGAGAGATCATTGACTCTTTTCTTACCTCTACTGCTTCTATCTGGTCTGCTACCCAGCCTTTGTCTTCCACATAACACAGAGCACTATTCCAGGGGATTTAGGTCATCCCAATTTTAGAAAGCCTTGACTTAGCCAGGTGGTGGTGGTGGCAGCAGCTGCGGCCCAGCACTGGGAGGCAGAGGCAGGTAGATCTCTGTCAGTTTGAGGCCTAAAGCCGTGACTTGCCTGAGTCTAGCAGGTTTCTTTTATTTCTCTAGCTGCCTCCACCACACCACATCTGGACATCCTGTGGAGATGCTCCAGGTTAGACATTATAAGCTCTGAGACATCTTTTTTTTTTTTTTTTTTTTTTTTTTTTTTTTTTTTAGTCTATTACATGTAACATAGCTGGTTTAAAATTCACCATGTAGCTGAAGGTGACCTTGACCTCATATTCCTGCTGGCTCAGTCTCTCAAGTTCTTCGATTACAGGCATGGGCCACCACACCGGGCTGAGACATGTCATTCCTACTCCTTCATACTTTCTTTGGCCTTCCTACCTCCTAATGTCTTTTGTAACACAGTCCACTAGTTCCCGTCAATATCCACCCTCCCATACTCTTTTCAATTTTGGTGCTGGGAATGGAACTCAGGACCTCTCACATGTGCAAATGGCCCACCACCGACAAAGGAAGCCCTCAGCCTCGTCCTCTTTCTTTTACAGTGATGAGATTTCTATTTTGGGCTGCCTTTTTCAGATACTTGGGACTATGTGACTACATTCTGGCCAATGGGGTAAGAAGGGAAATGGCTTTTGCAGGAGGGGACAGGTCGTGGTGTGGTCCATCTGTCTACCAGTGTTCCCCACCCCCTCTGTTTTGCTGACTAGAGCAGCCAGTCGTCTAAGATATTGTAGAGAATGGCAGCCATCAAGGGGTGGCAGAATTAAGCGACACTGGCCAGGAAGACAAGACCAGAGTTCATGTGCCAGCCTCCTCAGGCTGTGATGAGAAGCCGCAGTGATCTCCACCAGCTCCTGCCTGCAAGCAGGGATTTGGCTGCTGATGTAGTTGCTGCTCCTGTGTTGGAAGGAATGGGTGAAGACTCCTGGATATTACATCCGTGATCTCTTCTAAGTTGGATGGCTCTTTTCCTTCCTTTCTATTTATTTTTTAAAAAAGTATATTCATATATAGAGAGATCTTTTTAATGTAAAGGATAGAACCCAATTCAAAGTAGGTTAAATATAAAAATTGGAGTTTGTTGAGTTATTTAATTATGAAGTCCAGGAGAAGAGCTAGACCCAGGCCCCTAAACATCAACCTCTCTCAATTTTCCTCCCCCCCCCCCCCCGCTCTTTCTGCTGCTTAGTCAGTCACTCTGTTTCTGATTTTGTGTCCCTGCATGTATTGGGTAAGAGTAACAAGGCTGCTGAGCTCAGCCCAGGTCATTTCTGGCCCAGCCATCCTGCAGGAACCAGATAGAGCTTCTCTCTCTCTCTCTCTCTCTCTCTCTCTCTCTCTCTCTCTCTCTCTCTCCATCTCGCTATAAAATGTGGATGCTCATGTGCCTTCCCTGCTACACCCCCCCCCCACCATTCCTGGGATCAAGAGGAAGAAACACAAAGGTGGTTAAGAAATACGGCATTTCCTCCAGAATCACATATAACCAAGGAGGTAGTTCCTTAGAGAAAAGACATGGTGATTAGGCAGCGAAGAGAAGAAGGAGGAAGAAGAATACCCAAAGAGGTATCTGTCTGTGTAACTACCCCTGGCATTTTCCATCACCACCACTTGGATTCTCCATGGCTGGCAATGGAGCAACCGCTGTAGGATCAGGGCAGTTCCTGCAGGTATGTAGCTTCTTTCAGAAAACTATATAGTGAGTCACTTTACAGTCTGGATCCGGTATGTGCCCCTCCCTCCAAAATTGTTGTAATGCCACCCAATATGGCACTCTGGGGAGAACTTCAAGAGGTGGGGCATAATTGGGGGTGTCTTAGGTTACTGGGGATGTGCCCTTAGGAGGGCTACTAGTGAGACCTCACCCTTTCCTCTTTGTTTTTTGTGACCCTGTCTTGAGATTAGTTAGCTTCCTCTAGTATGTGCTCTTATCATAATATTCTGCTTAACTGAGAACCAAAATCAATGGAACAAATCAACTAGTGACCCAGGCCCCCCAAACTATGGGCTCAAGTATCTTGTAGTGATAATAGAAAACTAACGTGCTACCATTCTATGGAGGAAGTAACAGGCTTTGAGAATATAATACACTGGCTTGAAGTTACAGAGCTAGTCTGTCTGATTCCAGGTCCATGTACTTCCTATTACACACCCACTTAATGCCAGGCCAATCCTTGCCTTACTGGGGGGGGGTGTTCCAACTTTCTGTCATTCACAAATACTCCCCTCCCCAGGGGGATCTGGAAGAGTGCATTGCTTTTTTTTTTTTTTAAACTTTATGTGCATTGGTGTTTGACTTGCTTTTATGTCTGTGTAAAGGTATCAAATCCCCTGGAACTGGAGTTACAGACAGTTGCGAGCTGCCATGTGGGTGCTGGGAATTGAACCCTGGTCCTCTAAAAGAACATTCAGTGTTCTTAACCACTGAGCCATCTTCCCAGCCCCTGAGTGTATTGCTTTTTAAATCAACCTCAGTAACATTGGCCAACTTTTTTTTTTTGTTTGTTTGTTTGTTTTTGACAAGATCTCATTGTGTTATTCTGGCTGTCCTGGAACTTTCTCTGTAGACCAGGCTGGCCTGAAACTCACAAGAGATTCTCCTACTTCAGCCTCTTGAATGCTGGGATTAAAGGTGTACACCATTATATCTAGAAATCTATGCATATTTTAAATATAGTATTGAATGTCTGTCTGTCTGTCAGTCTGTCTATCATCTATGATGGGCATGTGTATATAATCCAGCTACTGAGGAGACCAACCATTGGAGGTAAAGTTCAGTGGTGTAACACTTGTCTGTATACAGGAGGCCCCAGGCTTACTTCCCAACATTGAAAACAATTTTTAAAATAATCTCACCTTCTTTTTCCTTTATACTGTTTAAGTAATTTGCTATTTGGCATTAGCTCTTAAAGGCTATAAATATATGTGTAAATAGAATTTTAAAGCTTTGAAATATAATTCAGGCTCAATATACAAGCTGTGTGTAGTGGCTAAGGGAGAAAACCAGTCTATCTGCTATATCTAATTTACGTGTGGCTCATCTATTCAGTGGAGAAAAGGAATTAATATGGAATTTAGGTTAGGAGGATACTCAAGGCACTTGGAACATGTTAAGTTGCAGAGTATTAAAGGCACAGGGGATAGTGTCTGGGCTGGAGTTTGTTGGTTTCCTGTGGTCTGCTACTATATGAGGGTTAGTGAGACTACTTGTATATAGGATGGTCAACCATGGTGCTCTTCCCTGGGTTTATGGGTGGGAAGGCCATGTTTTTTTTTTTTTTTTTTTTAAATCTTCCTGGTTACCATGGTCCAGCCACAGCCTTATTAGATGGCTCCATTCCAAGGATCTCATTAAGTCACTCAAATGTGGCAGTATCAGAACAACCAAGTGACATAGAAGTTGGGTGTTGGGTGGCTTTTTTTTTTTTTTTTTTTTTTTTTTTGCAGGTGAGGAATTAGGAGCTGAAAACCCATGTAGAGTTTGAAGATGCCACAGTCCCTCAAGACTCACAGCTTCATAGCTGAGTTATATTGGTCAATGGTTAAGGAATGTCCCCTTCCACAGCTCTTTGGCATATTAACAGATGTAAGTCCCACAGGAAGACATTTGTCTGGTGTTAACTCAATGCTTTCAAAGGCTTCTTTGGTCAATGGGGATTCTAACATGTTAACATATTTTACAATACCATGTTCCACTGAACAAACAGCAAAGCAGCCAACAGGCCCTTTCTCAAGGGAGCTTGGAAACATCATTGCTTAGGGGGATCATGAGAATATCTTGTTGATAGATATGTGTGGGAACCCATAGAATTGACTCCTTTTCATTTTGACTTAAGGTCAGAGAGTTTTTGACTGCCATTGCTCCTTCAAGGTCAAACTGCAGAATGTGTGGCCTAAGAGGTGGTGTGTATCTTACCTTGACAACAGGATGTCTGACCTAAGATGTAAATGCAACAGGATACTTGGTGTAGGATGTGATTGCTGCATGTCCTGCCTGGACAATAGAATACTTAGCTCAGGAGATAGTTACTTGGTGTTTTGAGTATTGAGAAGGTAATTACACTTGCTTGTTCTTTGTATCTTGGTAAGGAAGTCTTTGCCTTCTCCCCCTCCTTTGATGTGGGTATAAAAAGACTGTGCCCAATAAACATGGGCAGTTCAGTTCTCACTGGATGCCCTCCTGGCTCTGTCCTGTGTGTCTGTCTTTTCTTTAGTATCGTTACCTGCCATTTCTTTTTATTATTATTATTATTTTTCTTATTTTACATATCGATCCCAGTTCTGTCTCACCTGCCATGTCTTAGTCCATACTCCCCCATCTCAGGTATGAACACAGGCTACGACAGATGTGTCTCACTCTGCACTGCCAAGCTGCCATCATAGGTCTTTGTCTCCAGTGCATTCTTATCTCCAAGTCCACAAAATATAATGAATGAAGTGAATGATTTTCCTCTTATAACTGAGAGTCTGACTAACGTGACAGTTTGCTTCACCCTATCTCCCAGTGTCCCTCAGGACACTCTGACAGATGACAAATATCACCACTTCTCCTTAAGTGTTGGAACAACTATATGACACTTGCTAAGAGATTATGGAGCTGACATTGCCAGCGGTGCCTCTAGGTGAGGGCGAGGAGGGACAAGGTGAGGAATTCAGGAGTGAGGGTTGTTTCTGTGCTTTTCTGGGGAGATCATTTGCTCAAGGGTCTGGGAGGGAGCCTCCAGAGCTCTACAGCTCTGGGTCTGAGGATAAGTTGGAGGAACTGTACACCACTGGTAAAGGTCTAAGGTGTGGGCAGGTGAGGATCCTGGGCAGGAAGATGAGAGGTCTAAATTTCCTCGTTTACAACTGGATCTAGGTTTCAGGTGGAAAGCATGTCTGAGGCCTGAGCCAGCCTTCACAGTGTCACAAGACAGTGACCAAAAGAGGACAGTTCCTGAAACCCTTGAAACAGGCCCAGACTTGCCCCAGTATACCCAAAGACAGAAAAACTAAAACCTCAGCCACTCAGAAGTATATTAGTGCAACTGCTGCTTGCTTGACCAATCATGTTTGAGGTGACCTAACTGTCCTGGAAATTCTCCTAGCTATGTTTAAAAAGACCTGCACACCTTTGTCCCTGGTCATCATGATTTTTTTTTTTTATAGGTAAATGACCCTGCATATGCTGATAAACAAAAATGCTCTTTGCTCTTGCATACTATGTGAGTCTGGGGTCTTCCTTCAGCATTTTCTTGGACCCTTACAAGGAGGGGCTTTGGTTATTTTGAAAAGATCTTAGGTTAAGACAGGTCAAATATGGCCTGGCCAAGCGGATAGCACCTGTAGCAGATGGAGGAGGATCCACCCACGCTGGACTCTATTGCAGGGTCCTCATGGCAAGAAAGGTTGTCTGCTGTGTGTCTGCTGTTCACTCCACCAGTATAGAAAGAGTAGCATGTCTCATACCCGTTCCTCTTCTTCCTCCTCTACTTCTTTCCTCAACCCAGAGAGGAGTTAGAGAGCTGAGGGATGGGGGCAGGAGGCATAGAATACACTGAACATATCTTACTCCTCATCTCTAGCTGGTTTCTCAGTACAGAGTGTCACGCTCATCCTGGACCAGCAAGGAAAAACTCGACTCAGGGAAGATCTTCTAGCAGTTTAATCAGGATCATTGAATATGCTTCTTCTTCTGGCGACCCCGGGGAAATGCCTGCACAGGCATAAATCCCCTTGCGCTGACCAACCCCAGTGAGCCACGTGGACCCTGCAGATAGGCTGCTCTTATACAGAAGCAAGCAAGCTGAACAGGCTTAGCCAAATAAGGACTTGTTTATGACAGAGAGCGCTCACCATCAGGAAGGTGGAAGGTGGAAGCCAGCGCCATCTTTAAGGCGCAGCACTTCGCAGTTCTCTACACAGAGAGTTCCCAGTTTGGGGCATGGGGACATTTTCATTGAGTAAGGGTTTGGGAGTAGGATGTTGAACTATACCAGGATTTATGCCTAAACATTTTATGCTGGCTGGAGAATGTATGAGCCAAAGGCCTGGATGGAGATGGTCCACACAGTAGTTTTTCAGGAGGAGTTGTGCTTTGGATTTATTGAATTCTGTACCCCACACAGTGGGACTAGGAAGAGACCCCAAAGTAATTTTAAATAGTGTGTAAATGTTTACACTGCTTCCTAAGTAATTATACATAGGCAAATTCTAAGCTAGATAATCATAGACATAAGCAAACTATTAATATATCACTCACCAACAAACATTTATTAAAACCAGCTGGGTCCTGGTGCTAGGGGGACAGCTAAAAGCTGTTCCTTCAAGAACATGCTGGCTAACTGGGTGTGGTCATTGGAAAGCTGAGGCAGGAGGACCACAAGTTTGCAGAGTTCAAGGCTAGCCCGTTTACAAACAAACAAAACCAGCTCCCTCCTTTCTGTCTTAGGGCCTTGTACATACTAAAGGGGAGTTACGTATTTCTGGGTTACATCCCCGTTCCTAGCCTGGGGCAGGAGGACCACTGCAACCCTGAGGCCAGCTTGATCTACACAGTGAGCTCCAGGCCAGCCCAGGCTACATAGAGAGACCCCATTTCAAAAGACCCCAAACTAAAACAGTCCCCCAAACCATCCCTCACCAGCAATCCAGCATTACATGTGAAGGCACAGCTCTTGCAATACTGGGCCATGTGTTGCTGACCACAGTTCTCCCAGGGCCCAGGACAATATTGCTCCTGTGGATAAAACAGAGTTGCCACCTATTCTTTATTGCATCCAATGTGAGTACCAAGCAAGGAAAGCATGCTTAGGGTTGTTTGGTTTAAAATAAGGAGTAAAGGAAACGTATTTTAAGACTTCCTGAGGAGGCGTGTCCTTTAAAGACAAGCAGCCATCTTGCAGAGCCCTGCCAAGTGTTCTCCCACAAACAAGCTGGGCCCAGGGTGGAAGCAGTAGCAATTTGTTCATTTAATGTTTGAAGCAATCTAGAGGAGGCCAGGTATCCTTCCCATAAGGGAATCTTTGTAAAAATAGACGTAGGAGTAGCTAGGTGTGGCCACTCATGTCTGTAATCTCAGAACTGGGGCGGCTAATGCAGTAGGATCAGGAGTTTAAGGCCAGCCTGTTCTATGTGGTGAGACCATGTTCCAAAATGGGTGGGAGACAAAAACAAAGCTACCGGGAAAGAAAGCCCCCATTTTTTCTGTGTGTTTAATGTGTAAAATAAGTGGGACAAGCTAAAGCTTTATAATCTTGGGCTTGGTTTAATGATTACATTTCTATAAAGTGAATTGTTTGGTTTCCTTCATGGTTGATTTTGATGACAGTGCATGATATGATTTTAAAATCACATGTAACTGTTAGATTAAAGATCAGAGGCTAGGAGATGGCTCTGTTGGTGAAGGGCTTGTTTTGCACGAATGAGTTTGATCCCCAGCACCCATGTAAAAATCCAACCAACCAACCAACCAACCAACCAACCAACCAACCAACCAACCAACTAACCAACAAGGCCTAGGTGGTGAGATGGCTCAGCAGGTGTGGTAGTTTGAATGAAAACCATGTCCTACAGGCTCAGATATTTTAAAACAGTGTTCTCCGTTGGTGGTTCTGTTTGGGGAGGTTCTGGTGCACCTTGCTAGGGGAAGTGTTGGTGCTGGTGAGTTTCAGAGTTTATAGTCTCAAGTTGGTGCTCTGTTTTTTTTTGTGAGTGGTTGGGGATATGAGCTCTTAGTTTCCTGCTCTGGCTGCTTTTGGCCACACCTCTCCCATCATTATGGACTCTTCCCTTTGCAGCCTTAAGGCAAAATCAACTCTTTATAAGTCACATTTGGTTTTGGTGACTTATTATGGCAATAGGAAGAAAGTAGTTAATATAGAAGGTAAAGGTACTTACCACAGAAACGTGAGGACCTGAATTCATGTGTTTCCCTCATACACAATAAATAAATTAATAAAATTAAGATGGAGATCGACTGTGGAAGACACACAAAATTGATCTCAGGTCTGCACACACATACACACATGCATGTTTACCTGTACTTATTACACAGTCAGACAAGAACTTGCACACACATACATATACACATGCATGCAGACAAGAGCACGCACACACACACATACACACACACATTCTAACGCCAAGACAAGAACAATTGGAAAACCACTTATAGTTTTAGAAATTGGAATAGGTTTTTAGTGGTAAAATAAGTGAGAAGTATGCTAAGCAACTGTCCAGGTTAGGGTGTTTATAACTGTGATAACATGACCAAATGCAACTTGGAGAGGAAAGGGTTTATTTCAGTGTAAAGTTATATAACACCCTCATTACTGAGGGAAGCCAGGGCAGGAACCCAAGGCAGGATCTGACAAAGAGGCCATGGAGGAATGCTGCTTACTGGCTTGCTCCTTGTGAGTTGCTCAGCCTGCTGTTTGTATTTTCCCACACACCACCAGACCAAGGGTGGCCCTACCTTCTACAGTGAGCATAGCCCTTTCCCATTAATTATCAACTAAGAAGATGCACCCACAGGCCAGTCTGGTGAGGGCATTTTTCTCAATTGAGTTTTCCCTCTCAGCAAATAACCTTAGCTTAGGTCAAGAGGCATAAAAGCAATCCAGCACAGCAAAAGGCCATTTTCTTGACACAGGAATTTATATTCTTTTGGTTATTAATTTGCTAAAGACCATCAAGCCACTGATATAGAAGAAAATCTATGGAAAACTGACAAGTGTACTTAAATTGGAGTACTACATCACCATAGCTGAGATATGGGGCAATAACATAGCTTTAAATATTAAATACAATGCTGTGCTAATGTAATTACATGTGTGGCATTTTCATAATGGGAGCTGATTAATGAGAGTGACATAAAGCAAAGGTGGATATTAGCTCTTTGGACACTGATGTTCAGATAGCTCCCTGAGAAGTCATTTTTCTCAAAGCTTTGTCCCTCAAGGATTGTAGAAATGCCAATTGTTTCTATAGTTTCTACTTCAAGGAGCTTTTATTCATAATCCCCAGGAATTCTTCCCAATAGACTACAATAAGACTTAAAATTAATGGTGATGACATTTTAGATCTAAATTACTGCCTTCATGCCTTAAGTAATTGCTCGAATTCCTCATGCAAGGGACTTAATAGATTTTTCACTTCATTCCTTTCTTTTTCCCATTTCACTTCTTATCTGCCGTCTCTCTACCGCTTGACTAGCTCCTTGTCCCTTACAACTCTCTGAGCCTCTTTGTTCTCCTTGCCCTTCCCACTCTACTCCTAGGGCCCTGAGACCTGCCACACCCCCAGCAGGCATTTACTCTGAGCACAGACAGACTTAAGGGGAAGGAACACTTTAAACAAGACCTTGAAAACCTCGACTGGTCTGGGCTGGTCTGGTTTCCAGGCCTGTCAGCTCCTGGGATTCTTGTCCTTTTTGGTTGGGAGGGAACACACAGGTACAGACAGCTCAAGGCGCAGGAAGTGCCCTCGGACCTTACCAGCTCAAGTGAGGTCACCAAGAATGGAGGAGCTATTATTTTAGTCTGCAAGTGGCAGGTTTCCTCTGGGAATTTCTCAGTGCTCCCTGGAATGATGTCCCCAGTGCTCCCACAGCAAGCCCTTCCTTTGAGGCCCTTTAAACACCAGCCATGGTTATTTGTTCAATAATGTGTTCTAAGGAAATTAAATTGGCTTTTGCCAGGCAGTGGTGGCACATGCCTTTAATCCCAGCACTTGGGAGAAAGAGGCAGGTGGATCTCTGTGAGTTCAAGGCCAGCCTGGTCTACAGAGTCAGTTCTAGGACTGCTAGGGCTGTTACACAGAGAAAACATGTCTTGGAAAACAAAAGCAAAAACAAAAAACAACAACAAAGAAAAAGATAAAAGAAATGAAAGAAATGGAAAGAAATTGGCTTTTAAGGCTGGGTTTAGTGGTGGATGCCTTTAATCTCAGTACTTGTGAGCCAGAGGCAGGGCTTTTAGAAGGCACCATGGTAATGGAAGCTGAGGCAAGAGTATCTTGAGTTCAAGGTCAGCCAGAAGTACACAGCAAGAAGGAAGAGCTTGCCTCAGAAGGGACTATGAGCTCCAGCTTTATACTGTCTATACAGCGTGAGTTCATAAAGGGCTTTTACTCAGCTAACAGACAGTATTTTAAAGGAATCAATCTTGTTTATATCATACATACATTTTAAGGAACTTTCTGAGACTGTGGGTACCAAAGGTGTTTTGTTTTGCAATGGTGGTCACAGCCCTTGGGTGGCATGGCTCTGAATCCAGGCTTGTCATTGAGTGGCGGTTCTTCACAGAGGCCCTCATCCCTGTCAACCCCAAATGCTTGCCAGGTTCTTTTGACTTGGGCTTTCTCAAACTGTTCCCTTTTAAAAGTAAGGTTTATTATTTTTAATTATGTGTATGTGGGTGTCTGCCTGCTGGTGTGTGTGTGTGTACATGTGTACACACGCCCACGCATGCACATTTGTGCAGGTGCCTGTGGAAGTCAGAAGAGGATGTCGTATCTCCTGGAGCTGGAGTTGCAGAGGGATGTGAGCCTCTCCTCACCACATGGGTGCTGGAAACTGAGGTCCATGCTCTGCAAGAGCAGCAAGGGCTCTTAACTGACAGCCACCTCCTTAGCCTGCTGTCCCCCCTTTCTTTTGGGAGAAGAAAAGAGAAGTGGTCATTTTCTTTCTGTTGTGCAAACTGCTTTCCAGCCATTTCATTTGCTTAAATTTGTGTACTGTGAATTTCTATGAAATGGAAGGCATTTATTTCTGGGAGGGTGAGATGGCTCAGCAGGTAAGGGCACTGGACCCACGTGGTGGAAGGGTAGAAGTCGCTCACATAAATTGTCCTCTGACTCTACACATGTGCTATGGCATGAATGAACCCAAACATATGCAACATAAATAAATCACACACACACACACACACACACACACACACACACACACACACACACACAAAGAACATTTCAGATCAGTGCTTCAGGTGGGTGGGTGGAGTCACACCTGGTCTATATTTTCACACACACACACACACACACACACACTTCAGGTGGGTGGGTGGAGTCACACCTGGTCTATATTCTGACACTGTGCCTTGCCCTTGCTGTGAGCACATCTCCTGACATCAGTCAATGGATATGGAAAAGGAATGAAAGAGACTGCCCCGTGGAGGGAGCAGGTGCCAGTTTAGTTTTAATTTTACTGTAAAAAAGCAGAGAAAATGCTTGAGTCAAGGTGAGTCCAGGGCTTTGAGGTTTTTTTTTTTTTTTTGGTGTGGTCATGCCAGTCACTTGGCTGGGCTACTTTGACCTTAACTTAGAGAAAACTGGCATATTTTGCTTTGTTTTTCTTTTGCACTTCCAGGGAGTCAGCAAGATGGCTCAGCACAAGAGGAAAACCAACCAAACCAAAACCAAACCCCAAAACAAAACAACAACAAAAAAAACCCCGAATAAACAAACCAAGACAACAAAGATGGTTTAATGGTCAAAAACAGTTGCTATACAAACCTAGTGCCTTGAGTTCCATCCCTGAAACCCAGCTGAAGGTGGAAGGAGAGTACCGACTCCTCAAGGTGTCCTCTGACTGCCACAAATGCTGTGGTTCATGCACATACGTAGACAATAATAAATAATCTGTAAATTAAAAAATGTATCCAAGCAGTCCATGTTACCCTGTGTGTATGAGTAAAGGTACACTTAGGGCCCACTACCATGTGAGGATGCCACCTGAGACGGCACTGTGGGCCAGGAGGACTTACAACAGCACTCATACGTCCCCCTCTGTTTTGCCGCTCAAACCTAGATTTCAGACTTTCCCCTGTCTCTTACCTCAACCTACCCCCAAAGCTGAGGACCGAACCCAGGGCCTTTTGTTTGCTAGGCAAGCATTAAATTCCCAACTCCTACTACTCAAATCTAAATATATGATTTTGCTAATAATTGCTTTGTCACTAAGAGATAATTTGTACTTTAGAAATGCCTTTTGGGAATATTTATTTTACTTAGACTTTTAGACCAGTGGTTCTCAACCTATGGGTTGCA
Source organism: Phodopus roborovskii (assembly GCF_943737965.1). Taxonomy (NCBI): domain Eukaryota; kingdom Metazoa; phylum Chordata; class Mammalia; order Rodentia; family Cricetidae; genus Phodopus; species Phodopus roborovskii. Next base: position 5,059,608 of record NW_026126514.1, on the reverse strand, counting down.
ACCCCTTTGGGGTTTGAACATCCCTTTCACAGGGGTCACATAACAGATATTTACATTATGATTCATAACAGTAGTAAAAGTATAGTTATGAAGCATTAGTGAAAACAATTTTATGGTTGGAGGTCACCATAATATGAGGAGCTGAATTAAAGGGTGGCAGCATTGGGAAGGTTGAGAACCACTGATTTAGACCAACCCTTTTCAATAAAGCAATGCCTTAGTCTGCTTTCTCTTGCTGTGATAAACACCATGACTGAAAGCAACTTGGGGAGGAAAAGGTTTCTCTATCTCTAGGGAAATCTGGGCAGGAACTCAAGGCAGGAATCTGGAGGCAGAACTGACACCGAGACCATGAAGGGATGCTGCTTACTGGCTTACTCCTCATGGCTTTCTCACCTTGCTTTCTTATTCTATCTGGAACCACTGCCCAGGGACACCCCCCTCTCCTGCCCCCAGTGGCCTGGGCCCTTCCTTATCAACCATTAAATCAAGAAAATGCCTACAGACTTGCTTACAGTCTGGTGGACACATCCTACTTGACGTTACTGCTTCCCTGATGACTCTAGCTTATGTCAGGCCGACAAAAACGAACCAATGCGAGCAGTATTGTTTAGACATCTTTTAAAAAGGAGGAGGAAGATTTGTCTTTATTGGGTACCTGGTCACCATGGTTACCTTCAGCTCTGGCAAAGTGGATATTGTTGCCATCAGCTCCCATCTCCCAAGAATAAGGGCATTCTCCAAGACAACCAGGATGTCATCTTGCAACCAAGGAAAATTTACATTTCTTCAAAAATATTATGAAATATCTTGTCCATGCTCAAATTGCTTTCCTCTGCATTGTTTTCTAGAGATTGTTTAAATTGGTATCAAAGTTCATGGGTTACAATTGATTCTCACAAGTTCTTCGTCTTTCCTTAGCCTTGAGTCCTTAGAGAGGACTCCATGGTCCTCCGTGGGTCCTCCACTCTGGGTTGGGATAGATTTAGGTTGGTTACTTCCAGCTTTTACCTAGTAAGCAATGCTGTGCCTTTCTGTAGGTCACACTAAAGTGATTCTGTGTTACCATTCAGCTCCTTTTGTCTGCAGTCTCATTTAGTACACTTTGACCTTGAACTCCATATGTAGTCCAGGATGACTTTGAGCTCTTCATCCTCCTGGCCTCTCCTGAGTGCTAGGATTACAGGTGTTCACCATACCCAGATGGGACCCTTTTTATAGTTAGGCTTTCCATCCAAACATCATAAGCGGTCCACAAATATATGTTACATATCATTATATATTTTCCAAAACATGTTCTGGGTCATTCACCCATAAGGTATAGTTTTATGTAAGTAGGTTTTGTATAATTTATTCAAGTGTTTTGTTTTTCTTGGCTTTATGATACTACAGAAACCTGCATTGTAAGTAGCTCGTTCTGCATGATGCCTTCTAAATGAAGCAACATGAGGTTCAGTTAATACAAAGACTTAGTCATTCTGATTGACTGACGGGCCTACATTTTCCTCACCAACCATCATCCCATAAAATTCTGATAGATGGATATTGTTTCAGAATGCAGACAGAGGAAGAGCTTGCCTCTTAGAAGTTTGAGAGAAGAAGGGGGGTGGGCAGGGGAGCTTATATAAGCAGAACTCTTTTGGTGGTAAGTAGCAAGCCACGTATAAACTGAAGGCAAAAAGGGAAGGATTTATGAAGAAACAAGGAAGTTAGGCTGACAAAAGCATGTAGCTGGTGTTTTTGAATAGAATATTGGGGAAAATTCAAGAAGGTCTTGGCTGTTGAAACTGGGCATGCAGCTCAGCACAGCGCTAGTTCCAACTCACCATGTAGTGCCGTACAAATGATTGTCCCTGTACATTTTCTTTAAAGGTAAGCTGATTCAGGGTTTCGCTCTGGTTGTGAGACTTCCTGAGTTGGAGCTTCCTGGAAAGAGTGAATCAGTAGATATGAGTCAAGAAAATACCGTGTGGGTGGTTATTTATTAGGGTTAATTAATTTATAGGAGTAACCTTTGCTTCTTAAATGATCTCCAGCCACAAATAGGAAAAGGGAAGCCTTTGGGCTGTGGATTATAGATGTGGAATTTGAACTCTTCACAGGCAATAATCTCAGCTCAGTTTTTTTTTTTTTCTTTCATGTTTTAACTTGACCATCTATAAGTGAAAATACAAATTTCTGCTTGTGGTACAGGTGATGACATGTGTTGGCGGTCTTCAGAGATAATGTAAGGAAAGACTGTTTCATATATTATTGGTAAAGGAATGTGTAATGGTTGGTTTTTGTCAACTCCTCACAAACCTAGCTGTATCTAGGAAGAGAAACTATTAATTAAGACTATACGTGTGTTTTCTCAATTAATGATTGATATAGGTGATCCGAAGCCTGTATACAATAGACCCTGAATGGTTTGGCCTCAACCCTCAACCCAGTAAAAGCAACACACCCTATCTAGATTTGGGACCTGGGCCAGTGTTAAGAGACATTTTATCCCTAAGCCTAGAGCCAGGGAAAAACACCCTACCTCTGAAACTAGGACCAAAAGAACACATTTGGCCCCTAGACCCCCTAGATTTGGGACATGTAAAATAAATTCACACCCAGGTTCTAGAATTGGGGCCGAAAAGCCAAAAAAAAAAAAAAAAAAAAAAAAAGAATCATAGAAACAGAGTTTGGCTCTGATATTTGAGCCATTTCTGCCCCGATTCAAAACTAGCCAATCCCTGAGCTAGAAAAATTGACCAATCCCAGGCCACCAGGCTTGGAATTTCCCTTAGACCCAGGGCAGCCAATCAATCAGCTCAGTCCAGGCTTAAGCCAATCCCAAGGCTATAACTGTGCAGTTTAGAGGGGCTTGAGCCAATCACAAGCCTGTAGCTAAGCAGGTTTGGTGTTCCTCAAGCTCTGCCCTCCTGCCTGGCTACTATATAAATTCCTTTCCTTACTGCTCCGGGTCTTTCCTGCTCTGTTCCTGTCATTGCTGCCACTTTGGATGGAGGGACCCGAGTTAACTCGAAAGTAAAGAGTCTTTGTTTTTGCATCGGAGTCAGTCTCGATTTGGTGATTTGGGTTCCAGATTTTGGGCTTAGCAGATCCATTCCACAGGGATGGGGTAAGGGGAGCAGAGGTGGGCAGCCACCCCTGGGCAGGTGGTTCTGGTTGTGAGTTCTGTAAGAAAGCAGACTGCACAAGCTATGAGGAGCAAGTCAGTAAGCACCACATGGCTTCTCCTTCAGCTCCTGCTTCCAGCTTCCCGCCATGACTTCTCTTAGTGGCGCGTATTACCTGAAACTCGAAGCTGAAATAAACCATTTCCTCCTGAAGTTGCTTTTGGTCACGGTGTTTTATTACAGCAATAGGAACTCTAAGACCGGAAGGTAAACCATGCATGTGATCTGAGTGTTCTTGGATTGCAATTGTGGAGGGTCAGGTTTTAGGAAGAAAAGCTAATGATGCTGCTTAGAAACTCTTAACCTGTGGATGATGCTCAAATATTAGAGAAATTACATTGATTTTTGATTTTTGGACATTTTTGAATAATTATTTTTTTTGCTTTTTAGTAAACTATTTTTGTTTATCATAATCTAATAAATCAAAATGCTTTATTTTAGTGTGTATGTGTGAGTGCAGGTGCCCTTGAAGGTCAGAGGTGTGGGAGTGTGGGGCTACAGGTGGTTGTCAGCTGCTCAGTGTGGGTGCTGGAAACTTGGGTCCTCTGGAAGAGCAACCAGTGCTCTTAACTGCTGAGCCATCTCTCCAGCCCTTTGGAGGAATGGTTTTGAAGTTGGGAGTAGATATGATTAAGATACTGTGTGTGTGTGTGTGTGTGTGTGTGTGTGTGTGTGTGTGTGTGTGTGTGTGTATGAGTATGAAATTATATATACACATGTGTACACACACACACACACACACACACACACACAGGAAATAGTTAAAGAATAAATGAAAGACCTTTTTAAAAAATCCAATGAAGTTTTGGAGACAAACAGCCTCCCCCAAAGACTCAGCTCCTTGGGTGTTCATGGCAGTTAAGGATTCCTACTCCAGTTGGGTTTGAAGAGACTCACAGCTGCTGTCTCCTGACAAGAATAACTTGGATTTGTAGGGCAGAGGAGAGCTCCCAGGTTGTTTGGGGCAACATTGCCAATTCAGCCAGCCCTGGCCTGACCTTGAAGCCAGTAATGGGAAGCAGCTGGAGTGGCCCCTACTGCTCATTTGACCCAGAATCTGTCTGGCAGGGAAGGCACTGCTTCAGCTTGCTAATTGGAGGACAAGGCTCCTGCTCTTGCTATCCTGCTCTGCTAATTGAAATCAACCTACCATGCTGTTAGGGGGTCTCCCTTCTCCCATGTTACCAGAGAAATGCAGGGGTGAGGCACTCTGCTGTTGGCGGTTTACTAATTAGCAATCGAACTCTGGTGTTTTTTAATGTGCTTTCCCATGATTCCATCTTTGGCATTCTATGAAAAAAATATCTTCTCCATAAGTATTTGCTCAACACCATTCCCTAAAGACCTGCTTGTTCCAAATATGACTCCATCTATGCTGATCCCATTTTATCAAAGCTTGCAGGTGACACATGTTAAAAAGCTTACAGTACAATGAAAAGCGTAACACCAACAGTCCGCACAAGCACAGAGAAGATGCCAGAATCTTCCGTTAGAGAACTGAATTGTTTTTTTCCAATGGATGCAAAGAAGATAAATGGACCTTATGTAATTGTAGATGGAGATTCCATCTACAATTCCATCAAGTGACTCTGGCTAAGAAGACAGATGGGTTTCATTTTCATCAACTAAAGAGGCCACTGCAAAGGCACTCAAGGCCACATGTCTGCTCACATGAATCTGGATTGGACAGTCTGATCCTGTTGTCCTTTTCGAATGCCTCAGAGAATGCCAAGGGAACCCACCACTGAGGCACCTCTCCTTAGCCAGCCATTCTCTACTTCTATGAAACCCTGATGGATGTAGGAATCTCTTCCCCTTTTCTTCTGCAGAGTGGATATGGGTGGAAAAGGAGACCTCTTTGTATATAGACTCAGAAAAGATGTATAAGGCTGGGGGCTGAAAAGATGACTCAGTGGTTAAGAGTGCTTGCTGCTCTTCCAGAGGACTGGCATTTGGTTCCCAGGATCCATGCCAGGCAGCTCTCAACTGTCTGTAACTCTGTCTCCTGGGAATCTGACACCTTCTCATCTCTGTAAGTATTTGCACACATGTGGTATTCACTCACACAGACACATACACATACAACTCTAGAGAGTAGTTTCCTTGTCCTGCAGCAACTTCTAAATAACCACTCTGACTGAGGCTCATTTATATTAGTTGTAAATGCTTAGCCAATATCTCAGGCTTATTATTACTTAGCTCTTACATTTTAAGTTAACCCATATTCTGATGGGAGATGTCATTCTGTAAATATGTTCTTTTATTGGTTAATAAATAAAGCACTGTTGGCCAATAGGAAAGCAAGATAGGCGGGACTAGGAGACAAGGAGGATTCAGGAAGTAGTAGGGAGGAGATTCAAAATGTAGGACCAAGAGAGAAGAATTCCGGGCCCTCTCTCCGGTAAGATATGACCACATGGAAATACTTAGATTAATAGAAATGGGTTAATATTTAAGACAGCTAGCCAATAAGTAATGCTAGTAACAGGCCAACGGCATTATATCTAATACAGTGTCTCCCTGTGTTATTTGGGGCTGGTGTGGCAGTGGGACCAGGCCAGCAGGAAAAATGCTTGTAGCAATATTCCAAATGGCAGTACCTTTATTAACATGGCACATTCATGTCCTGCTCCCTCTGCTTCTGCCTGGCCACCCTCTGACTCCACCCTTCTCCCTCCCAGTGTTAGTCTATCTCGCCCAATCTCTTCCTGCCCAGCTATTGGCCAATCAGCTTTTCATTAACAATGAGAACAATGCACATTTACAGTGTATGGAGATTGTTCCACAGCATACAACAGTAACAAATCTTTTTTTAAAAATTGAAAATAGAAAATTTCAGGCAACATTCTGATAACAATTTCCTCCCAGATCCTTTTCACCTAACTGCCCAACCTAACCCACACTCTTTCCTTCTCTCTCTCATTAGAAAACAGACATCTAAAATATAAAAATAAAATAAGGTAAAATAAATTAGAGATAGGAAAAAATAAATTAATAAGCAGGAGAAAAAGAGTAAAAGAGAAACCCCAGGAATCATGTATAGACACCAAGACACATACAGAGAAAACTCAGCAAAACAAAACCAAAACCATAGTATATAAAGAAAAGACCAGTAAGGCAAAAAGCCAAAAAACAAAATGCCTTCAAAAATATGATCAGTTTCCTTTTGTGTTGGTCATCTACTGCTGGGCATAGGTCCTGCCTTCAGTGTGGTTTGTATCCCAGTGAGAATGTTGAGACTAACGTAATTTTTCCTTTGGGAACAGTTATCAATTGGAGATAGCTTCTGGGTTAGGGATTGGGGGAGGGGTTTATGTCCACTTCCCCTCTTAGCACTGGGAGCAAGAGAGTGCTCCTGGGCTCCTCCTCAGACCTAGTTACCCCAGATCCCTTCTACCCCTGTCTCCACCTCCAATGGGTGTGGTCAGTGCCACAGGTATGAACAAAGTGAATATCTCACTACATTCCAAGGTCTCTCACTGTATGCATATTGTTTAGTTGTGGGTTTCCATGTTAATATCTATCTGCTGCAGGAGGAAGCTTCTCTGATGCCAGCTGAGGGTGACACTGATCTATAGGTATAGGAGAATGTTGTTATGAGTCATTTTGCTGCTACAAAATACAAATACAAAAGTATTTGGTGTTCTCCTAGGTCCATGGATGCCCAGGCAATGTCAGGCATGTGTTCTGTCTTAGGATTTCTATTGCTGTGAAGAGACTCCATGGCCACAGCAAATCTTATAAAGGAAACATTTAATTGGGTAGTTTATAGTTTCAGAGGTTAGTCATGATGGGGCATGGTGGCATACAGGCAGATATGGTACCAGGGAGGTAGCTGAGAGTCCTACATCTTGATCTATAGGAGACTGTTGCAGAATATTTAACTATGCAAAGATGTGTTGCATTTATTTAACTCCGTAAAGATGTGTTGCATTTGTTTATGCTGCTGAATATTTAATTATGTAAAGGTGTGTTGCTGTTTTACCTTGCCTGCCTAAGGCATCTGATTGGGCTAATAAAAAGATGACTGGCCAATAGAGAGGTAGAGGTGGGACTTCTGGGCAGGGAGATCAAGTAGGAGGAAGAAGTTAGGCTCTGAGAAAAAGAAAGAAAAAGAGATGCCAGGGAAATGCCAGGGGCCAGCCAGACATGGAGGAGGCAGGAAAGTAGGGCATATAGAATGAAAGGAAGGTGAAAAGCTCTGAGGCAAAACACAGATGAATAGAAACAGGTTAAATTAAGTTAAAAGAGCTAGTGAGACAAGCCTAAGGCTGAGCATTCATAATTAAAAATAAGCCTCTGCACTGGGCGTTGGTGGTGCACGCCTTTAATCCCAGCATTTGGGAGGCAGAGACAGGTGGATCTTTGTGAGTTTGAGGCCAGCCTGGTTTATAGAGCGAGTTCCAGGACAGCCTCCAAAGCAATATAGAGAAACCTGTCTTGAAAAAAAAAAAAAAAAAAGATAGAAAAGAAAATAAGCCTCTGTGTCTTTATTTGGGAGGTGGTTGGTGCCTCAAAGAAAATTTCAACTACAGGAGACTGTGTTACACTATCTCACAACTTTTCCTTACAGGGCAAGACTAAGACCAAGATACCACAGGACTAGGTGGCTTGGCTTAGTGAAAAAGAAAAATCTCAAACTAGTGGCTGAGCTAGTCTGGTGCTAGTTCACTTACACAGCGCTCAGCACAGTTTGGCAGAGTGATAGAGTCTAATATTGGAGGAACCTTTCACCACCTAATGATCTAGCAGCTATTGAAGATGCAAGTACAAACAGCCTGACAGACACACTCCAGGACAAGAATAGAGGGGCTGACACTGACAGGAGTTCTGACAGAAGGAGATGAAGAAATGGGATTCATTGAATTTGAGGACACAGTTTGTCTTAACAAAGGTTATTTTTCTGTGCTTGACACGATCCTGTTTTAAAGCCTGAAACATGAGGAAAAGTTTTGAGGCTAAATACCTGTAATTACTACTGAATTGTCTAATGGAGATTTGTCCAGGATGTGGTAAAGCTGCAGGCAGAATACTTTATGTAGCATTTTTTTTTTTTTTTTGAGACAGGGTTTCTCTGTCCTAGAATTCACTCTGTATACCAGTCTGGTCTCAAACTCAGAGATCTGCCTGCCTCTGCCTCCCAAGTGCTGTGTCTTAAGTATTTTTTTTACAGAAGCAAGTTTTGTTCAGGTTCTAACTTTGAAGATTCATATCTTGGCAAAAGGGGTTTAGGCAGTTGTAGAGACAGCACGAGGTTCTTCCTTCATCTTGTTCTGTCAAATATTCTCTGTACCAGAGAGCTCACAACTGCTGCTAGTAAGATACTCTCTAGTACATCCTACTCACTCCTCTTAACTTGACCAAGTAGGTGACTTCAATATGCAAAATTAAAACATGGGATTATATCTAAAGGCTAATATTGTTTTTAAAAGAGCTTTGTAAATTTAAACTAGTGAGAATTTTAATTTGGGTAGCAGGTTCAAGTGACTTCCAGTATCCGATGTTTACTATACTACCACAGGCGATCAAAAAACGAGATAAAAGGAAAGAAAGTCTATTGATTTTTGTTGTGAGGACATTTTTTTTGTTATTATTTTTATTACTTTAGACCCATGGATCTCAACATGGGTAGCACTTAAAAAAACTCTTTGTTTGAGTCCCATTTTAGAGACACTTCTTTCAATTATTTGAAGGTGTAGATTTCCTTTTCTTTGTTGGGGTGTTCATTCACCTCTTCTATTCCTGGATTGTGCAGACAGGGTGAGAAACGTTAGACAGATAGTTTTCCATTTAAAGGAGAGTGCTAGTTCGAACTGAAGCAATGCCTGTTAGTTTAATCCTTATTTATATAATTAAATTATTGTGTTACAATTGTTATTTTATTGTTATGCAGTTTATATTTAAATTTTGTATCAGTGGCTGATTCTTGTATTTATTGCATTCAGAATGTTGGCTTGGTTACTGAACAATTTGTTCATGGTTGTATATTTTTGACATTAAACCTGAAATTCAGGAAAGATGTCAATGAGAAGAAGAATGAGAAATAATAAATTGTATCTACCTAAGAAAACAAGTATCTCCTGCTGATTTAGGTTCTAAATCCACACCTATGCTTTCTCTCCAGGATTCTTTAACCTGCAGGGGTAGAATGGATCTGCGTTTGCTGGAAGCTGTGTTTCTGAATGCAAACATTCAGGGACTTCTGAAGAATGCTGGGATCAGGCTCTAGGGACTCAGATCATAGCCATGCTATTCCCCCACTGCATGACTTTGGGCAAGCCACTTAGATTCTCTGACCCTAAAGAAGCTCATTGGTGATAATTTCACCCTTCTTCTAGCGGCTTTGGGAGTAGGGTAGGATGTCTGTTTGCTAACAGACCCTGGAGGCAGGGTCTGGAGCAGGGCCTGGAGAGCACCAGGGGACCTTTAGAAAATGAAGAGTGTTTCTGAATTCTTTCCTTACTGCTGGGTTCCACACGGTTCCACATGGTTCCACTTGCAGGCTGGTGGTTCTGTCCTGGATGCCCAACAGAAGGACACTGAAGTCTTATCAGCAACTCATGTTTTAAAACAGATGTCTTTGGAGCACTTGAATGAGAGCTCACACATATGCATAAAACAAACAAACAAACAAACAAACAAAATATCCCAAACAACCCTGTGCCTGGATGTGGTAATAATTGTACTCTTAGGTGTTGGTGATAGGGAAATTGTACTGAGTATGCAATAACTATGATCCTGGAACTCTGGTTAATGGCAGAAAGGGGAGTATTAACACACCAGGAGGATATTTATGGTAGTGTTTTCCTGACTGCCTGCCCTAGAACACTGAACACACAAGACTCTCTGAGATGAAAGGAGTCTATGATTGGAAAGGGGTGGGGACAGTAGAGCTAAGAAATATTTTGCTATGTTGGTGCCTTCCCCTACTCTTGTGAGAATTCCAGCAGTAAGAAAATGCAGAACTCAGTATTTTCTGTACTAATTTGAACAGATGATGCCTGTTAAAATCCAGGGGGCAGAGGCTGGGAAATACAGCCTGTAACATTTGGGTGTGTTATTAGGGTTAGATAGATAGGTTCAAGCTGGGAGTAGACAGACATTCTTGGAGGTTTCTCAAGAGAGAAGTAGGGCAGAGGGAAGTTATTTGGCCATGTGAGTAGTTTTATTCTCTGCTCAAAGATTTCCTTAACTTTTAACTTTTTGTTTTTTTTTTTGAGCCCAACTCTCAACTTTCTGCGTAGCCCAGGCTCTAATCCACCCTGATTGTTTGGATCATAGACATATGACATTACACCCTGCTCCTCAACTTATTTTGTATTATAAAATATTTCAAATATACTGTAAAGTTGAAAGATTGTCATAATGGACTGTTATATCCCTCTTCCTAGCTTTAATAATTGTTAGTATTTTCCTTGTCTCTCAATGTGTTTACTTTCTTGTTGCTGTTGGGCCAATTGAAAGTTAGTGATATACACATGATACACTATTTCCCAGTATTCAGCCCCAACCACTTAAGAATACAGACATTTGTCTACAGAACACGATGTACTATTCTGAACAGTAGGATAGCGAAGGTTAGTGACTTTTCTGGCTGCTGTGACCAAACACCTGATAAAATGGATATTTAAGGAGAAAAGGATGAGTTTTTGGCTCCTTCTTCCACTGTGGGGATGGCATGTGGCAGGAGCAGCCTTACTCACATCTGGCCAGGTCAGGCAGCAGAGGAGGGAATGCCTGACTTCAGTTGCCTTTCCCTCTTTTTATTCAGGTCTGGACCCCATGGGAATGGGTGCTGCTCACATTCGGGGTAGGACTTTGCTCCCAAGTTAGTGGGAGAACACTCACACCTTTGGGTGTGTCTCCTTACTGCCCTAGGTGTTTCTTATTTCACTTCAAAGTGGAGGCTGGCTATCACACCATCTGTAGTTGAATTAATATTTAAATCTCCCCAGTTGTCCTACAGTATGGGTTTGCAGTTGTTTTTAGGCCCCTATGTACCCAATGCATTGTTTATTTTAACAGAAGTGTTCTTACCTCTTCCTTCCCTTGGTGACACTGAGTTTTATTTTTTTTAAGTGTTATTTCCATTTTATTTTTCTCATGTTTTCCCTCTTTTCCTTATGAAGCCTTATGTGGACTTTGGTGGAGGTTGTGGGCCAGGATCAGCAGTTCTAAATTGCGATGGGGGTGTTTGGGCCATTGGGCTTCCTGGGATTGATTTCTTGACCACCTTGCTATGAACAGCACAGCTCATTCCGTAGTGCAGCCTGACACAGAGCTTGGGAAGCACATAAGCACTGAAAACACTTGCTTTGGTATTGTCCCCAATGTTCTGGACAATGACATGCACTGGGTAGTTTGTGCAGCAAACTGGCTGCACATGGCTAGGACCCTTTGTTCTGTTATTTCTTCTTCTTCTGATCATTTTGGAGCAAAGATTTGAAAGAGTGACACTGACTTCTTGGACATCTTATGATAACCTTCCCATAGCCTAGATGTTTCTGTCTTCACATGATAGTGATTTCTTCTCTAGCTCAGACACTTTTAACCCCAAAGCACATTAGACTCTCCAGTCTCATTGAGTTGGCCGTACAAGGGAAGGGAAGCAATTGAATCATTCTATTATTGATGGAAGTTACTTAAATAAAACTTAAGAAATGGAAAAGAAAATACAGACTCCAGAGTTTTACTGTAATGCATTTAAGTCAGAACCACTTGGATGAAGCTCATGCAGCCATAGTTTCAAAATGTTCTAGCTGCTTCCAATATGAAGTCAGTATTAAGAACCACTGCCCTGAGCCAGGCATAGTGAAGTTGGGTCCAGGGCCGTACAATGATGGAGAACAGATCATTAAAGTCTATTAAACCAGAAGCAAGCTTTATTACAAGAAAAGAAAATTTCTCCATGGGGCTCAAGTTCGTCAGTGATGGCAGAGACGACAGCCAGAGTTCAGGCTTCTGAAACTGTGGCAAATTGGGCAGTTTTCAAATATCCCTTTTTATAGTGAGAAGCAAGCATTAGTCATGAACAAAAGAATTTTTGCAACCTTGAGGTAAAACTTAGTTATAAATTGCTTTTTACAATGTCCATTAATAGGGTTTTCTAGATTAACTGGCACTTTCTGGTGATGTTTACTGAAAGCCTGCACTCTGCTGATACTGCAAGGTTTGCCCAACTGAGAAGACTATGGAACAATGTACAACCAAATGTCATGAGCATCTTATCATTTAAAAGTTAACTCAGTTCTGGTCATGAGTGGTTGGCAGGGGAGGGATCTTTAGTTTGCAGAGGGCCTTTTTAGCCTTGCAGACAGAGCTGACAGTGGGTTGCAAATCAAAGGCACCCATTGTTAACAGATAATCCTTAAGCTGCTGAGAAAGTTACTGACTGTCCTTATTCTCTTATGCTTATCATTTTGTATTTTATATTTCTACATTTCTATTTCTGGAACCTACATTTCTATATCCTTATTCTTGAACTCTACAGTGGCACACACTTTTAATTACAACATCCAGGAGGCAGAGGCAGGCAGATCTCTGTGAGTTCCAGGCCAGCCTGGTTTACAGAGCGAGTTCCAGGACAGTCATAGCTACATAGCCAGACCCTGTCTAAACAAAACAAAACAAATCCATCACAACAAAAAACCCACTGCCTTATTGCCTTATCTCCCATAGATGCTTAAGATTCAAAGTTAGATCTAGGTTGACAGTGTTTATAACACACACACACACACACACACACACACACACACACACACACACACACACAAGTGACCACATGTATTTCTTATCTTTCAAGACAGGGTTTCTCTGTGTAGCTCTGGCTGTCCTAAACTACATGTTTCATCTACATAGCCTATCTACTTGTTTTTTAGACCAGTTGGCCTCGAACTCACAGAGATCCACCTGCCTTTGCCTCCCAAGTGATAGGATTAAAGGTGTGTTCCACACCCTCTCCTCCAGCTTTGTCTATAATATTGTCAACACAAAAGATAGCTGTCACTCTAAAGGGAGCAAGAGATTCCCCAAGTGACGTGCTGCTTTGGAGGTGGTTACATGACTCAGCATCACAGAATAAGAAACAGTCATGTACCAATGCATGCATTGGTGAAGACTGTAGGTGGGCACACACTGTAGCATACACTGGTGAGGGCTGTAGAAGGTGCACACCGTGGCATACACTGGCGAGGCTGTAGAAGGTGCACACTGTAGCATACACTGGCGAGGGCTGTAGTAGGTACACACCGAGGCATACACTGGCGAGGGCTGTAGAAGGTGCACACTGTAGCATACACTGGTGAGGCTGTAGTAGGTACACACTGTGGCATACACTGGCGAGGGCTGTAGAAGGTACAGACTGTGGCAGAGTAGGACATCCTTGTGTTTCAGACACAATTTGGTGGCAGTCTCAGCTTTTGGGTTGATGGACTCTAGTGGTCTGCTGAGATACATTTTGAAGTTTTTTTCTTGAAGTCAAAGGACATTAGGTCAGATATCTGGGTGACAGCTAAATGGCTACTAAGGGCACTGAAGATAGCACAAGGCAGTTCTGATTCTTGGTGTGCAACACCGAAACTCTAGAACTGAGTAGTCAGTCTGCAGAATCTTCAATGTTGGTGGCTTTTTCAGGGAACTTGAGTTCACAATATCTTTTTTCTTTTTCTTTTTGAGACAGCCTTGTTATATAGCCCAGGCTGGCTGCAAATTTGCCATCCTTTTGCCTCGGCCTCTTCAGTGATGACATTGTACACATGGTCACTACAGGGGGTTTGTTGTCTACAGTATCTGTGTGTGTGTGGTGTGTGTGTGTGAGTTTGTGTGTGAGCCCCCACACACATAGGGGTGCATGTATGTGTCTACACATGTGTGAAGGCCAGAGACTGACACCAGGTATCTCCACTTTATATTTTGGTATAAAATCTTTCACTGAAACTGAAAATTGCTGTTTCAGCTAGGGCTGACCTGGTGGCCAGCTAGCTCCCAGAATCCACCTGTCTCCCTTATCCCTCCTAGCTGGTGTTACAGTTTTATATGGATACTGGAGAGTCTAAATCAGGTCCTCATGCTTGACCAGCGATGCTTTCACCCACCAAGTCATCTTCCATGCTCTCCTGTGTTAAATCTTTTTTTTTTTTTTAAATTTATGCCTGTGAGTATTTTACCTTATGTTTATGCACCATATGCATACAGTGCTAGAAGAAGCCAGAAGAGGGAGTCAGATCCTCTGCAACTAGGTGGTTGTGAGCCACTGTTTCAGTGCTAGGAACTAAACCTTGGTCCTCTGCCAGGCCAGTGTATGCTCTTAACTGTTGGGCCACAGCTCCTTCTTTAGTTGTTCCTGTTTCTACTTTTTACATTTATTTTTGAGATTTTATTTATTTAATTTTATGTGTATGCGTGTTTTGCCTGCATGTATCTGTGCATCACATTGAACAGTACCCATGGAGGCATTGGTTCCTCTGGAACTGGAGTTACAGACAGTTGTGAGTCACCATGTAGATGCTAGGAACCAAACCCAGGTCCTCTGGAAGAGCAGCCAGTGGTGAGCCATCTCTCCAGCCTTCCTTTGTTTCTATTTCTAACAGATGAGTATGTCACATCTTAGACAAAATGGTTGGGGTCTGTGCTCTGTGCCAAGTGGTGGCATCAGGGCAGGGAACAGACTACAGTCACCCAGGAAGTGGGCCGGGAGGAGCAAAGTGAAGGATAAAGGACCCCGGTGATGGGCGGGTTCAGCTAATGAAGTATAAGAACATGTGTTCTGGGTTTGGAGAGGTGGTTCAGGGCACTAGGCTCACACACAGTGCACATACTACATCAAGGCAAAACACTGATAGACATAAAATAAAAATAAAATAAATCTTTTGAAAAAGGATTTTGTTTTCCCTCTCACTCAGAACTTGGATAACATGGTGGTTACCCATAGCAGGTGTGGGCCTGGTCTGAGAAGGAACTAGACTTTCCTCCTAGACCAGGCAGCTTCTGAGATTCTTGACTTACTGTTCCTGCAATGGGCTGGGTAGGACAGGCTGTATGCGCATGCTTCCCAGTGGGGCCCAAATCTGGGGATTGTTTCCCCTCAGCTGGACAGAGCAGACCAGATGATGGCTTTCATTGTTTAATGCATAAAGGCCAAGTCACCTTTATTCACCCTGAGTTATGAGACAGTTGGCAGTTGTTATGAGGCAATGCAAGAATTTCATCAGCTTTTCCTCTTCCAGTTCCTCTTTCACCTTGAGGAGGAGACTTTGGCAGAGTAGAGGGAAACCCAGAATATTAATGAACATTGAACTAATCTACAAGCCAGTAGTATAAACAACAGAGAGACTGCTTTTTGGGCACCCTTCATTCGGGGACTAATAGGCACCCCCTTAGTGCTCAGTAGGGTCTGCCATCGCTTTTTCAGAGAGGATCTGGAATCTTGAGGGGGGACAGGAAAGGTGGGGGAAGGTGGGTGGTGGTGGTGGTAGTGTAAGCAAAGAAGGGAGGTCAGAGGGCAAGACCCAGATATCCTGGTAACTGGATGGGAAGACCTTTTCATTATCTTCTTGACATTGCTTACCCATAAACATCTACTAACACACTCTCTTTAACAGTGGACTGAGCCACATGCTGTCCTACAGACAGACTGAAGCACTCATCCCGAGACAGGAGGAAAAGCATAGTAGCCCTCTCAGGATTGAAGTCTGATTGGCCTGCTCCGTTTAGAATGGGTTTTGCTGAGTGCCGTAGAGAGCGGGACCATAGCATGCTCTGATGAAGTCAGTCAGGTCTCAAACCCCAGCTCTGCATCTCAGAGTTGTGAAAAGTTTCATCAGTAATGCAGCTTCTCTGGACCTAGGTTTTTTCAGCTGTAAAATGGAGCTAGTGATCCCTAGAGTTCTCAGGGGCTTGTGAGTATCTAATGAGGTGGTTCAGGCATTCAATAAATGGTTCTCATGGTTGAGATGGCTTTGGGGCTGCCTTTCTGGGTCAACAACCTTGGCTGCCCACTAGAATCACTTGGAAAGTCTCCATCCTGTACTCCAGGCCATTCCATGTTAGAAGCTGGATCAGAAAAATTAGGTTGCAACTCTGGGGTGGGAGCCAGGTCAGGATATAGTTGCAATATTTTAGGTGATTGTAAGGTGCTCATTAATAATTTCATCATTACCAACTCAGTGTAGGTGTGTACCATTCCAGTCCAGAGCCTGTGCTGGTGAGACAGACATGTTGTAATTGGATGCGTAATTCTCCCCTTGCAGAACTGATGAGACAACAAGGTTGTGAGGCTTTAGCCATAAAACAAACAAACAAATAAACAAAACAAAACAAAAACACAGTGTGGTAATCTTCGTTAGATCAGATTGGGAAATCAGGAAGTGAAGTAGATGGGAGAGAATTTGGTGGAGGCTCAGGGGTCTGGGAGTCCAGTGAACATCTCAGGTTCACTAGGACAGAGGAGATGTTCACAATCTAGCCAAAGACTTAAAAGACAGAAACCATGTAGTAGTATCCCAAAAAACACAGCAAAATGACTCTGACTGTGGCAGCAAGGCTGTGGAAAGCATTCAGGCAAAAGAGTGAGCAAGGGACTGATGAGTGAAGAAGGAACCAGGAAGACAGGGATTGTCACTTCATGAAAGCAGATGCTTTGTCCTACAAGTGTTCACAGTGTAGTCATCATTGACACAGCTACCATTCATCAGTATACCAAATACTAGGCAGTCAGCCTCCTCAGCGCTGGCATCCTTGCTCCCCTGCCATGGACAGTGGCAGTTGCTCAAAATGGACTGCTCTTCCCTGTGTGAGCTGTGTCTGTCTCACTGCTCCAGGGATATCAAGAATGATTTCACTGTCCCTCTGCTCAGCTCTGGCTCTCCCAGCGGGTGGTGGTTGTGGGCAGCAGGTGATAATGTATTAGGTGTGTGTGTGTGTGTGTGTGTGTGTGTGTGTGTGTGTGTGTGTGTGTGTGTGGGCAGGGCAGGGATATATGAAATGAGAAGGAAAGAGATAAATGCCAAAGGGCATTAGGTCGCATTTACCACCTTCTGTCCCCCTGGGTATGCCACACGAAAAGGTAAGTTTTAATTAGGAGTGGCTTGCTAAGCAGGGGGAGAGAACAAGTTAGGTGAGTTCAGTCTGCAATGGCATCAGATAAGAATCTCCACCATGATGACAAAATTGCCACTCACTCTCCCAGGCTGCTCTAGTCCCTGGGTCCTGGTGCTCTTCCCTAGGCCTATTTTGAGTTGCTACAGCTAACTTTCACTCTGATTTCATTTCTGTTCCTCCCCATGTAAATAAATTATTTAACTGGACACATAGCCTTGTTTTAAGGCCTATATCATTCTGACCCTTCCGCTGATTTGTATTTATCTTCCTCAGAAGAAAGCCTTATTTCAAAATTTTGAAGGATGTGTATGTTTTTTGTTTTTTCTTTTTGGAGAGACAGAGTCTCACTGGTAACCCTGGCTACCTGGAACTTACTTTGTAGGTCGGGCTGGCTTTGAAACTCCTGGCCTCCTGAGTGCTAGGATTAAAGGCATGTGACACCACACCCTGCTGAGTATAATTCTTAAGTCCCTAATTATTAACAATGCCACACACATATCAGTGTTAGCATTTATATCCAATAGGGTAATACATCATTTTATTAAAATCATGCATGTTCAGGGAGGCTAGTATTTATTGTTTATACCTTGCATACATCCTAAAACAGATTCAAGAAAATTTATAACCCAGGGTAATGTAAACAAGAATAATTGCCTGGGTGCTGACTAATCAGAATGGATCACCATCAGAAATACCCATATTGCCACTGTTACAGGCATGGAGCTGAGTCTAGAGACAGACAGACTTTCTAGATCCTTGTGCCTATTTTCAATGGATTATACAGAGACATGTGGCTAGTTACAAGAAAGAAAATAGTTTATTGAGAGAGGTTCACAGGTGTGTAGAGGTGTGCCTCATCTCACAATAGCCTGGACAAAGAGGGCAAGAAGGGAAAAGGGGTGGGATGAGGCCCTCAGGCAGTAACCTGTCTTGGGACATTAACAGGTACCTGCCTCTCTCAATTTCCTATACTGTGGGCTTTTCACTTTCTCCCTTGGCAGAATGAAGCTGCCAGTCTTTCTGCCTTTGCTGCTATTCATATGCTAGTCTCTGGGATCTTCTTCACTGATCTGTAGTCTCCTTCCTCAGTACCAGTTCCCACCAGATGAATGCCAGCTCTTTTTTTATGTTAGGACATCTATAATATAATGCCATTGTGGCTAACTCAGAGAAACACATCAACACAAGTTTTGTGAGAGTGCTGATGGGTGTGAGGGCACCTTCTGTATGTGTGTGCTTCTGTGTGTGTGTGTGTGTGTGTGTGTGTAGGTCTCTTGTAGCCTCCTCCCCTACCCTAAACTTGTCCAGACCATGGGCTTCCCTCCCCTGAGCTGTTCATTCTCCTTAAAACCCTGCTGTTCCAGCTGTGCTGCCTTTGTCTTCCTCTCTCAGTCTCTTTCTCCCCACCTCCTGATGGGAGATGTCATTCTGTAAATATGTTTCTCATACTGGTTAATGAATAAAGCACTGTTGGCCAATAGGAAAGCAAGATAGGCGGGGCTGGGAGACAAGGAGGATTCGAGGAAGTGGTAGGGTGGAGTCAAGATGGAGAGACTGGAGAGAGCAGAACCTCCGGCCCCCTCTCTCTGGTAAGATGAGACCATGTGGAAATACTTAGATTAATGGAAATGGGTTAATAATTAAGACAGAGCTAGCTGATAAGAAACAAGTAACAATAGCATTATATCAAATACTATATCAAAAGAGCCCCGGTGTGTTATTTGGGGCTGGCGCCGTGGTGGGTTTAGGCCGGCAGGAAAAACCTTACTCGTAACAACCTCCTCCATGCTCCTGCCCCTGCTTCTCTCGAGGTCTGGTCCACTCAGCAGACCATGTTCAGTCTGCTACTTTCTCTTTCTGCCCTGGACTCCTCCAGATGTCTCTGCTGCTCTCTCTCCCATATCTACAATAAAGAACCTGTATCATGGAGCAGCCATGTCATCAGTTTATACAGTGTGCACAGGTGTGGCGCATGTGTGTGGATGTATGTGTGTGTCCATATGTGGAGCCCAAAGGTCGACATCGGATGTCTTATCTTTTTTGAGTTTGGTTTTTTGAAACAGAGTTTCTCTGTGTAGCCCTGGCTGTCCTGGAACTCACTCTGTAGACCAGGCTGGCCTCCAACTCACATAGATGTGCCTACCTCTGCCTTCCCAGTGTTGGTATTAAAGGCTTTCACCACCACCTCCCAGCTGCCACTTTGTCTTTTAAGACATGATTTAAAACTGAACCTGGTTCTCACTGGCTGTCTAGACTAGCTGGCCAGTGATTTCTGAGGGCAGTTTGTGTACATGCCTCCAGTGCTAGGGCTACAGACAGATGTGCTTATGCCTGTGTAGGTGGTGTGCTGTCAACTAACATCTTTGAGAGGAGGGAGCCTCAACTGAGAAATTGCCTTGGAAAGATGGAGCTATAGGCAGTACTGTAAGGCATTTTCTTAATTAGTGATCAATGGGGGAGGACTGAGCTCATCGTGGGTGGAGCTACGCCTGGGCTGATGGTCCTGGGTTCTATAAGAAGGTGAGCTGGACAAGCCAAGGGAAGCAAGCCAGGAAGCAGCATCCTTCCATGGCCTCTGCATCAGCTCCTGCCTCCAGGATCCTGCTTTGTTTGAGTTCCTGCCCTTTCAGATGTGGATATGTAAGCTGAATGCACACTTTCCTCCCCAACTTGCTTTGGTCATGGTGTTTATCACAGCAATAGTAACTCTAACTAAGGCAGGTGGGTTCTGGGGATCGGAGCCCAGGTCCTCAGGCTTGTTTGGCAGGCGTTTTATAGAGTCAGTCATCTTTCAGCCTTTCCTTACTTCCTTTTCCTGTACTATCACAGACTCTGGTGCTGGTGCACATATTCTTTTGGTTTGCAAACTAATTGTTTTTCATCAAACTGAAGCAGCTACTGATTATAACACGGGTCTTTTTTATGGTTCACTGAGAAGGAAAAAAAATATTTTTTCGAAAAGCTTAACTAGATAGAATGTTGGAGTTGTGGCTTTTCCCTTTGAATGTCACAACCTGTTTTGGGAACACCCCCACCCTCTCCTTGGAACGTCCTGGGTTGGCTCTGCACATAGTGGACCCACCCTGCCGCATGGGACCATCCAGAGCCTGCCCTCATCTGACCATTGGTTCCCCCTATGCCCTCTGCTTGAGGTAAGTCTGGAGCCAGCTCAGGTCCCCCCCCCCCCTTCCTTGGAACTTCCTGGGTAGGCTCTGCATCTTGATCCCCTATGCTCTCTGCTTGAAACCTCCAAGAGAGCTCTGACCATCCAGAGTTACTGACATCCAAGTCCTGACCCACATACACCCACCAGGAGAAGAGAGTAGAGAGAGAGAGACCTCACTTGCACCCACTGGGAGAAGGGATGGGAAGACTGCAGTAAAAGAAAACACTCAACAATAGAAAGGCCAATATGATACCATCAGAATCTAGGGACTCTACACCAACAAGACCTGAAAATATCAAAGCAGATGAAGCAGAAGAGAATGACCTTAAAAACAACTTCATGAAAATGATAGAGGCCCTCAAAGAGGAAATGAAAAAAGTCCCTTAAAGAAATGGAAGAAAACACAAACAAAAATTGGAAGGAATAGAGGAAAAGACAAACCAAAAAATGCAAGAAATCAGCAAATCTCTTAAAGAAACCAAGGAAAGCCAAGAAAAAATAATCAAACAGATGAAGGAAACAATTCAAACAGTTCAAGACCTGAAAACTGAAATAGAGACAATAAAGAAAACACAAACCGAGGGAATAGAAAAGCTAGGTAAATGATCGGGAACTACAGATGCAAGTATAACTAACAGAATACAAGAGATGGAAGAAAAAACCTCAGGTGCTGAAGATAAACTAGAGGAAATGGATTCATCAACCAAAGACAACCTTAAATCCAACAAATCCTTAACACAAAATATCCAGGAAATGTGGGGCACCATGAAAAGACCAAACCTAAGAATAATAGGAATAGAAGAAGGTAAATATACCCAGCTCAAAGGTGCATAAAACATATTCAACAAAATCATAGAAGAAAACTTTCCCAACCTGAAGAAGGACATACCTATGAAAGTACAAGAAGTATACTGAACACCAAATAGACTGAAAAAAAAGCCCCTTTGCCACACAACAACCAAAACACCAAACATATAGAATAAAGAAAGAATATTAAGAGCAGCAAAGGAAAAAGGCCAGGTAACATATAAAGGCAGACTTATCAGAATCACACCTGACTTCTCCATTGAAACTCTGAAAGCCAGAAGGTCCTGAATAGATGTTCTACAAACACTAAGAGACTATAGATGGAGAAAATAAGATATTCCATGACAAAACCAGATTTACACAATAAACATCGACAAACCCAGTCCTACAGAAAGTCCTGGAAGGAAAACTCCAACCCAAGGAAGTTAACTACACTCACAAAAACATAGGCAATAGATAATCCCACTTTACCAGAAGCCAAAAGAAAAAGTAGGATAAATCTACTCTCAGTATCACAACCACTACCAAATCTAAAACAATTAATTTTCCCCAAATATTAATGGTCTTAACAGAATGGATATGAAGACAGAATTCATCCTCCTGCTGCATACAGGAAACACACCCGTACTCCATAAAATTCAAAAATTCAAATGAAATGAACAAATTTCTGGATAGATATCACTTACCAAAATTAAATCAAGGACATATAAACAATTTAAATAGACCTATAGCCCCTAATAAAATAGAAGCAGTCATCAAAAGTCTCCTAATCAAAAAAAGCCCAGAACCAGATGGCTTCACTGCAGAATTCTACCAGAAATTCAAAGAAGAGCTAATACCAATACTCCTTGAATTGTTCCACACAATAGAAACAGAAGGTTCAGTGCCAAACTCTTCTTATGAGGCTACAATTACCTTGGCACCCAAGTCACACAAAGACACAACTAAGAAAGAGAACTACAGACCAATATCCCTCAAGAATATTGATGAAAAAAATACTCAATAAAATACTGGCAAATTGAATCCAAGAACACATCAGAGAAATCATCCATCATGATCAAGTAGACTTCATCCCAGGGATGCAAGGATGGTTCAACATATGAAAATCCATCAATGTAATCCACCATATAAACAAACTGGAAAAGAAAAAAACCATATGATCATCTCACTAAATAGCCCTTGACAAAATCCAACACCCCTTTATGATAAAGGTCTTGGAGAGATCAGGGATAACAGGAATGTACCTAAACGTAATGAAAGCAATATCCAGTAAACCAACAGCCAACATCAAACTAAATGGAGAGAAACTCAATGCAATTCTTCTAAAATCAGGAACAAGTCAAGGCTACCCTCTCTTTCCATATCTCTTCAATATTGTACTTGAAGTTCTAGCTAGAGCAATAAGACAACAAAAGGAGATCAAGGGGATACAAATCAGAAAGGAAGAAGTCAAACTTCCACTATTTGCAGATGATATGATAGTTTACATAAGTGACCCAAAAAACTCTACCAGGGAATTCCTACAGCTGATCAACACCTTCAGCAAAGTGGCAGGATACAAGATTAACTCAAAAAAATCAGTAGCTCTACTATATCAAGGGGTTGAGAAAAAATTCAGAGAAACATCATCCTTTATAATAGCCACAAACAACATAAAATATCTTGGGGTAACACTAATCAAACAAGTGAAAGACCCATATAGCAAGAACTTTGAGTCTTTCAAGAAAGAAAGAAGATACTAGAAAATGGAAAGATCTCCCATGCTCTTAGATAGGTAGGATCAACATAGTAAAAATGGCAATATTGCCCAAAGCAATCTACAGATTCAATGCAATCCCCATCAAAATCCCAGTACAATTCTTCACTGACCTTGAAAGGAAATACTCAACTTTATATGGAAAAACAAAAGACCCAGGATAGCCAAAACAACTCTGTACAACAAAGGAACTTCCAGAGGCATCACCATCCCTGACTTCTAGCTCTACTGTACAGATATAGTTCTGAAAACAGCTTGGTATTGGCACAAAAATAGACAGGTAGACAAATAGAATGGAATTGAAAACCCTGATATTAACCCCCACACCTACGAACACCTGATTTTTGACAAAACACCTAAAATTTTACAATGAAAAAAAGAAAGCATCTTCAACCAATGGTGCTGGTATAACTGGATGCTGGTGTGTAGAAGATTGTAGATAGATCCATATCTATTGCCATGCACAAAATTTAAGTCCAAATGGATCAAAGACCTCAACATAAATCCAGCCACATTGAACCTCTTAGAAGAGAAAGTGGGAGGTACCCTTGAAAAATTTGGTACAGGAGACTGCTTCCTGAATATAACACCAGTAGCACAGACACTGAGATCGACAATTAATAAATAGGACCTCCTGAGACTAAGAAGCTTTGGTAAGGCAAAGGATAGCAGAACCAACTCCATATCTGACAGAGGACTGATCTCCAAAATATACAAAGAACTCAAGAAGCTAGTTACCAAAACACCAAATTATCCAAATAAAAAGTGGGATACAGAACTAAATAGAGAATTCTCAATAGAGGAATCTAAAATGGCTGAAAACCCCCTAAGAAAATTCTCAACATCCTTAGCCATCAGGGAAATTCAAATCAAAACAACTCTGAGATAACATCTTACTCTTGTCAGAATGGCTAAAACCATAAACAACAATGACAGTTTATGTTGGAGAGGATGTGGGGAAAGGGGAATACTCCTCCACGGCTGGTGGGAGTACAAACTTGTACAGCCACTTTGGAAATCAGTATGGTGGTTCCTCAGGAAAATGGGAATCAGCCTACCACGAGATCCAGCAATTCCACTCTTAGGCACAGACCCAAAAGATGCACGTTAATGCAACAAAGACATCTGTTCAATTATGTTGATAGCAGCATTATTTGTAATAGCCAGAACCTGGAAGCAACCTAGATGCCCCTCAACTGAAGAATGGATAAAGAAAATAAGGTACATTTACACAATGGAATACTACTCAACAGAAAAAAAAAAAAAAAAAAAAAAAAAACAATGGAATCTTGACATTTTCAGGCAAATGGATGGAACTAGAAAAAAACTATCCTGAGTGAGGTAACCCAGTCACAAAAAGATGAAGATGGTGTATACTCACTCATCTATGGATTTTAGTCATAGAGCAAAGTATTACCAGCCTACAATCCATACCACCAGAGAAGCTAGGAAACAAGTAGGACCCTAAGACAGACATACATGGTCCCTCAGAGAAGGGGAAATGGACAATGTAACGAGTACGGTTTTTCTGGACAATGTAACGAGTACGGTTTTTCCTCCCGCCGCTGGTCTTGTCCTGCAGCTGCACCAGCCCCAATTAACACACAGAGAC